>NC_044311.2:11739094-12437844 GCF_007474595.2 Lynx canadensis
CTACAAGCGTAGTGACCGGGGAGACTGAGCAGGGCCCTCTGTTAGGATTCTTCACGGTGTCCCTTTGTCTTGAGAGATAAGGGTGCTCCTTTCCTCCGGGTACAAAGAGGACCCCTCACGGGAGGGCTTCATGACCTGTTCAGAGAAGAAGGGGGAGAAGAGAGGCAGATCTTCCTGCTTCTGCTGTTTGCTCAGACTCCTTCAGCTTAAAATATTCCATATGTCAAGGTGCCTTATTTGGGGGTATCATGCCTGAGCCCATCATGTCTTCACATTCTATTCCTGTTCTGCTGGCCTTCCTTGGAGAATCCCAAGCCTCCCGAGTATGCTGGCATGCCACTTCTTTTTGGTCTCCCAGCCTCTTGCGATTTGTCACAAATTTCTAGACTTGGATGATGCCGTTAGTTTTGTGTTCCCTTTCCTGCACGGCCCACCTCCCCGCCCCGCAGTGTATCTGCAGACGTTTGGTCCAGCAAAATACTGGCCTTTACTTTGCTAATTACATATATGAATGGCCATTGTCTCTTTCCTTGGGGTTGGATATTTTTCTTTCAAGAAAAGGAAGATTTTTATCTCCCCTTTTCCCCAGTAACTTGTTAGTTAACGGCAGAAGTAAGACAATGAAGATGATGATGTTAATGCCAACATCACTTCCTCTCATGTCATTCCCACAACCACCCTGTCAGAAGGTTTTATGTTCTTTAATATTTAACTAATTTATATACATAAATAAATTATATATAAATTATATAAAGTATAATTTATTAATAATAAATATTAATATTTAATGTTATTATACTCCTTTGACACACAAGGAGATCGGAACTAAGAGAATTGGAGTTGCTTGCCCAAGATCACATCACTAATATGCCTTGGAGCTGGGACTGAAACCCAAAGCCAGCTATCTACAGAGCCCCAACTTCTAACCACCAAGAAAATAAAAAGTAAATATTTACAAATATAATTTTAAAAGATCAGTTGGGCCATGGTCTAATGCAAATTATAATTGCTTAGAAGTGGGGCACGTGGTGGCTCAGTCAGTTGAGCATCCGACTTCGGCTCAGGTCATGATCTCGCGGTCTTTGGGTTCGAGCCCCACGTTGGGCTCTGTGCTGACAGCTCAGAGCCTGGAGCCTGCTTTGGATTCTGTGTCTCCCTCTCTGCCCCTCCCCCACTCATGCTCTGTCTCTCTCTCTCCCCCCAAAATAAATAAACATTTAAAAAATAATGCTTAGAGTGGCTACAGACTGGAAAGAACTTTAGGGACTCCTTTAATTCACACCCTGAAACTACTCTTTCCTACAACTAGACCACAGGTTCTTTAATAATTACTTAGAATTCTTAAATGTGTGTCAGATTGAAGAATTTCATTAATCTTCGAATACTTGTTGTTTTCTATTAGATTTTTATTAAAAAAACCAAAAACCCAAGTTTTTTTATTTTTATATTTAAAAAATTTTTTTAATGTTTATTTATTTTGAGAGAGACAGAGACAGAATGCGAGTGGGTTAGGGGCAGAGAGAGAGGGAGACACAGATCTGAAGCAGGCTCCAGGCTCCGAGCTGTCAGCACAGAGCCCAATGCGGGGCTTGAACTCACAAGCTGTGAGATCCTTCCCTGAGCCGAAGTCGGACGCTCAACCGACTGAGCCACCCAGGCACCCCCAAAAACCCAAGTTTTAATTTTCATTTAACTGCAGTTAACGACCCCATTATAATTTCTACTCCTCTAAATTGTATTTGCAGTAACATTTTTAACTCCTTGATGGTTTTAGGATACTGGCCATATATGTGGGATTTGCATGAATGAGCACAAAAATAAGAATATTTAAAAGATGCATTTTCTGGCTTCTGTGTTGTCAACATTTGGAGTAATGGTTTATTTCCCACCACCTTGTAATATGTTTTGTATTCTGTACATTAGTTCATAAACATAGTAGAGGCAGCATGATTGATACGGACACAGTGTCCTGGAGACTCAGAAAGGAAAGAAGAATGAATCTCGTCTTTGCTTGGAACTTGGGGTCGTTATTGAGGATGGGGGTCTGGTACATGAGTCTTCCTAGGTATCCAGGAACAAACTGTTGAGGTGTTTTCCATAATTCACTTATACCCTGGAGCCAGGGGTCTTGATGAGTCAGTCACTCGTCTTGAAAAATGTTCATGATGACCCCACCCAGTCACTCCTTAGGTGTTATCTGTTATGCTGGAAGACTGAAAAGAAATCATTAACTCCTTGACCTTGACAAGGAGGACATACATTATCTGTTCTGTAAGGCTCTGTAAGGCACCGGTGTAGGTCCTGGGAAAAAGAGGAGCAGGAAAAGAAGTTTTTCATGGGGTCCCTTTAGTTTCCCCATCTCAAGTCCTTTCCCGGGCCCTGTTTCCATGTTGGGGATTGGTGGTGGTGTGCACGGGGACTTCTCTTGGCCAGGCCACAGTAACATGTCTTGGCAACTGCTGATGTGTTCAGGTGCACATGTTTGTTGGTCTCGTTTTGTGTCGATAAAGGCTATTGCTAATAGAAATCTTGGAAGTCAGAGCTGCAAAATTGGTGGGCACAGGTCAAACTCTTAAAAGCCGTTAGAGTGCTCGACAACTAATTCTGAAAATCTTGTGTTAAGGTAAGTTGGTCTTGAAATGGGTTAGGTTGACACTACATCACCCACCAACCTCCAGAAAATTTCTTTGCAACCCGAGTACACTGTAGAACATCGCACAATCCCCAACCCAGCGGCACATCCCTTTTAGGTGTTCCTTGGGCTCCCAGAGACCCAAAGGTTTAGCTAGAAGAGATGAGATCCTGAAGTTAAGCTGTTAAGTTGTGCCACCTTCTGGCACACCTGCTTATGTCTAAGAACTATAATCCCAGAAGCTATAAATATCGACAACAGTGGCAAAATCTTACTGAAAACAACCTATAATTATGGTTAATTATGGTGGCCATTATCGAGAATACTCCAATAAGATAAGATCATTTAAGAAGTAGACCTGAAGGCAAGGGTTACCAAAGTAAGCAGAATGGGATATCTATTTTCTTTTCTTTTTTTTGTAATGTTTATTTGTATTTGAAAAAGACAGGGAGAGACCGAGCATGAGTGGGGGAGGGGTAGAGAGACAGAGACAGAGATTGAATCCGAAGCAGTCTCCAGGCTCTGAGCACAGAGGGCTCAAACTCATGAGCAGTGAGATCATGACCTGAGCTGAAGTTGGACTTTAATCAACTGAACCACCCAGGTGCCCCAGGGTTCCCTATTTTAATTGGCATTCAGGGACCTCCAAAAGATTTCAAAATTCTACAATAATTTCACTGAAAGACTCATTGCAAAGACTATTGAAACATTAAAGAAATAAAAGGTGCTTAAAACAAAAGACTATTAAGACGGAGGCACAAGACTGATGTAACTCCTTCTGTTCCCCTCTATTCTGTATTTGAGTACTCATGCCTGTAATTCTCTGAACTGCCTTTGCACTCTGAAGAGACTATTTTTAAAAAATATTTATTTATTTTGAGAGTAGAGAGAGAGGGAGAGAGAGAATCTCAAGCAGGCTCTGTGCTGTCAGTGCAGAACCAAATTGCGTCTCCATCTCACGAACTGCAAGATCATGACCTGAGCTGAAACCAAGAGTCAGCGGCTTAAAGGCTGAGCCACCCAGTGCTCCTGAAGAGACTATTAACAAGTTACCTTTTAAAATAAGACTAACCAAAGCTTCAGGTGTGGCCTCTTCAGCTATCTTCCCCTCTTGGGATAAAGGCTGAACCAAAGACCATAGTTAAAACATTTCCTAAACCGAGAGAAGATCCTCAAAGTTTTTGTAGGTGGATTACCTCCTGAGATGAGTGGTTTGATAGAAAAGGCAGAAAATAGAGTGGGAGGCCAGAAGCCTGACTGAACACGTGATCATAGCAGAGCACTTTGAAAGGACTTTGGAACAAGACAAAATTATGAAAAAATTCTGCCCATGGCCTTACAGATGCCCCCATATCTACCCTCAAAAGAGGGCCTTTGTATGGGCCCCTCTAAGGGATGATGAAACTCTGAGGAATTTTCTGTTAAGCTGCTATGTTATTCCCTGAAACAGCCAAGGGTAAGTCAAATTAAAATTAATGGTGAACCTTGCCAAATTTTGGTAAATACTGGAGCTAAACTCTCCCTGTTCCAAAAAGAAAAATTTTTTTTTTAACATTTCTTTGTTTTTGAGAGAGAGAGAGAGAGAGAGAGAGAGACAGACAGACAGAACATGAGTTGGGAAGGGGCAGAGAGAGAGGGAGACAGAATCCGAAGCACGTTCCAGGCTCCAAGCTGTCAGCACAGAGCCCAAGGCGGGGCTCGAGTTCACTGGGTGTGTGAGCATGACTTGAGCCGACATTGGACACTTAACCGACTGAGCCACCCAGGCATACCTCCCTCTCTCTCTCTCTCTCGCTTTAATTTATTTTGAGGGAGGGTAGGGGCAGAGAGAGGGAGAGAGAGAATCCCAAGCAGGCTCCATGCTGTCAGTGCAGAGCCTAGTCTCATGCAGGCTTCATCTCATGAATTGCAAGATGGGGACCTGAGCCCAAATCAAGAGTGGGACATTTAACTGACTGAGCCACCTAGGCACCCCTACACTCTCCACTTTAAACCCCAGTTGGAGCTTGCAGATGGGATCTTGGGAAAATTGGCAGAAGCCATCTAAGGGTGAGAATTCTTACCAAAGTCAACTCTCCCGCATCTCTGTAGTACCCAATGGAGAGAGAGAACATTTTAGCACCTTCTTTGGGGATACCCCTTGAGACCCAGGGATTGTTCGATCTTGCCAGTGATACTTACTGTTTGTCCTGGCTGAAAACCTGACGGATATTTAGAAGTATTTTTTAAGTAGCTCTATGGTCAGAGGTTGGCCAGATTAGAAGATAGTATATAGAGCCTGATGGGAACGTTTTTTTAAGGTCTTCTTTTACTAAGCTAAATTGAAGCTATCAGAGGAAAAGAAAAACATTTCGAAACTTTCCTGAATAGATTTAGTAAAACATTCCAAAGACAAACAGCTCTAAATCCAGAGCATAGATATTTTTTAATTTCCATTTTAGTTGGAAATCCTGATATAAAAGAGCAAATTGAAGGTAAGGTGTTTGGATGAGTGGATTCACCTGTGATAGCATTAAATTGTAATTCTTTGAGAAATTAAAGTCAACTTCTCTTATCATGCATGTCTTTGCAAAACCAGAAATGTGGCTTCAGAAATACCGAAAGTCCACTTCTCCTTTTATCAATCCCCAAACCTTCCCCATTTATCTAAAATGGCTTGTAAATATTATAAAAATTCTGGCCTTAGGGAACAAAAGTCTTTCTTGGAGGAACTTGAATTTTTCCCCTGTGCCCTTGAGAGGTGAATGTTTTACTTGGTTTTCTCTAGGAACTCTTATCTAGACCATTCCCAATTCCTAAGACTGAAGGAAAAAAGGTTGGATGTGGGGAGCTTTTTAAAAATACAAACCTCTTGGAAGCTCCCTTACCCAAAATCTGGTCCTATAAGCTTCTCTAAGATTACTTGTCAAGGTCAAATGTAATTTTTTTTCTTTTTTTCTTTTTTTTTTTAAGGATCAGACTTTGTGGTCTTACTGAAAGTTTACATTTTAGTATTCTAGATGTTTCCTACATGGTCTATCTCCTCAGTCATTGTCCATAGGACCCTGAGTAGCTGTAGGAACGTGCAGGTTGGCCCTATCTCTGATGTGGAAAAGGAATGTGCATCATGAGGCAGAACCCTATATCCATGTGAGACAAATAGAAACCTTAAGTGTCTTCCCCACAAATATTAGTACAAAAAGCTTTTGACATCTGAGCAGGTAAACTTAACTTATTCCAGCTATTTTTTTTGTAAGCTAGTGAGTCTTACCCTTCTCATGGCTAAAACTTTAGAATGAAAACTAAAGGGTCTCTGTTTGCATTTGTATGTTTATTTGTGTGTGTGTGGTGTGTGTGTGTGTGTGTGGGTGTGTGTGTGTGTGTGTGTATTTATGTGTGTGTGAGGGGGGTGGGTGTGTATGTGTGTTGTAGATGTATGGTACTTTCTATTTCTAGATAGTATTGCCAAAGTTAATTTGTAAAAAAAGAAAAGCTTAATTGGTGTAAAGAAAATTAAGTGTTTGTATGAATTAAGTATTCCTAAGACTCTCAGAAACATAATAGAAACTAGCCCAAATATTTTTCCAGTTCATGTGACCCAAGACTACCTTTGGTAAATAAAAGTTAGTTTAAGTTTTTTGTTGTTGTTGTTTAGTTAAAATAGGCATGTTTTCAGAGTTATCAGCATTTAATATAAGAGTTCTATTCTGGGTTTACTAGAGGTCAAATAAGTTCTCACTATCTTTTACAAAATTTGTCAGCAAAAAAAAAAAAAAAAATAGCTTGGGAGGGTGGCTGACTTTGTCTAATGTCTCCTGGAGTTTTGCTCAGTAATCAAAACATAATTGTTAAGAAAAAGTGAATTAAATAGGTGTAAGGATCTATTTAATAAGAGGTAAAGAGTTGAAGCATAAGAGTTTTCTAGGTGACCTTTTCGGCAATAATTATGCCGTATAGTATGCCTACTTAAAAAACAGATTCCAAATCTTTTTGGTTACTTGACACTAAAATTTTGCTAATTAAATTAGATAATGAGTTAAAATCATGACTATCTAGATCATTTCCAAATAAAGACATATTAATTACTGAACATATGTTTACCTACTTTTGGTTTCACTTTACAAAGGAACTAAAGTATTTGGGTCTATTAGAAAAGGTGGTTTTGTGCTGTACTGAAAAATTGTACTGTAAGGAGCATATGCTTTGAGAAATTAAGAAATCTATTCATAAATTCACCAATGTGAAGAATACTGGTGTAACAGTTTGCAATCGTTAACTCCTTTATTTTCACCAAAATTAAGGGTTTTAAGGTTAAGAAATTTAAAATATGGGAACTATTAGAAATAAGAAGGACAGCATCTTGATACGCAAGGAAGGTAGGATGTGTGTTTTTGGTGAAAGAAAGTATGAAGAATGGAAATCCATTTTTGTTGAGGGAAAAGAAAGTAATTTTATCATACAAGTGAGGCTGGTTATTTCAGAATAGGAAAGAGGAAAAACATAGGACAAAATCTGAGTGTAAAAAAGAAAGTTGTAGCAGGTTTGTTGCAAAAGGAATCTTGAGGAAAGAATTTTATGCATGGGCAAGCTGGCTGAGATTAAAATAAATTTATTGGAGTAACAAAAATGAGTTTTTATATCAAATCTAAACTGGTACAGTATTAGAATTTGGTTTTCTGTCTGTTAAAAGGACAACATTTTTTTTTTTTTGACTATTGGTCTGCTCTTGATAAACAATTTTAAAGGATTTTACCTTTTGTTTTTGTTTTACTTTTTAAAACTTTATTTAAATCCAAGTTAGTTAACATGTTGTGTAATAATTTCAGGAGTAAAATTTGGTGATTGATCGCTTACATACAACACCCAGTGCTCATCCCAGCAAGTGCCCTTCTTAATGCCCATCACCCATTTAGCCCCTCCCCCACCCACCTCCCCTCCAGCATCCCTCAGTTTGTTCTCTGTATATAAGAGTCTCTTATGGTTTGCCTCCCTCTCTGTTTTTTATATTATTTTTCCTTTTTTTTCCTTTTAAGTAATCTGCCTAGAAAACAAAGATTTTGTGTCTTATCAAAACAATTTCCTATATTCCATGCTGTCTTTATTAGTTTCTTTGGTTACTTAAGAAAACTGAAACTTGACTGTTAAAGCAACTAGGTTTTGTTTTGTTTCATTTTGTACAACTGTGTTAACTTTCTGTATTTGCCTGTGACGTCTTGTCACTTCGGTCAAATGGATAATTAAGTATTGTTTCACAGTGACCCTGATCCTATTTGACCAAGAGTTGTAGACCTAATATATATATATATATATATAGGTCTAAATTATAAAATATAAAATATATATTTTAGAGAGAGAACAAGCAGGGAGAGGGGCAGAGGGGGAGGAGAGAGAGAGAGAGAGGAGAGAGAGAGAGAAGAGGAGAGAGAGAGAGAGAGAGAATCTTAAGCAGACTCCGTGCTCAGTGCAGAGCCCCACTAAGGGCTAGATCCCATGACCCTAGGATCATGACCTGAGCCACAATCAAGACTCAGATGCTCAACTGACTGAGCCACCCAGGCACCCCAAAACCTTTTGATAGTATTGACAAAATTCCCAAATACCCCAATTCTAAGTGAAGTCCTTTTGGCTTGGAAGTAACTTTGGGATTTTTGCCAGAGGGGCCCTAGAAAATCACAAAAGATTTGTCTTTTTCTCCCTATAAAAAGAGAACTGTTGGGATGCCTGGGTGGCTCAGTCAGTTAAGTGTCTGACTTTGGCTCAGGTCATGATCTCTGGTTTGTGGCTTCAAGCGTGGCATTGGGCTCCGTGCTGACAGCTCAGAGCCTGGAGCCTGCTTCAGATTCTGTGTCTCCCTCTCCCTCTGCCCCTCTCCTGCTCATGCTCTCTCTCTCTCAAAAACAAAATAAAGTAATAAATAATAAATAAAAAAGAGAAATGTTAAACAAAATAAGCATATTTGATATGTTAAGTTACATGGGAAGCATTGTCAAATGAAAAGTAACACTACACCTTCTTTATGTTGTATTTGTAGAGGTATACATAATAGATGTTCCAGAAATCATGTGGAATTCCTGGAAGTCTGATATGAATGTGATCAGTCAGAATTCCGGTTATTATTTTAAAATCTTGTAGATCACAAAAATAACTACAATTGCCTATCAAATGAACTGTCATCAGATCTTTAACAATAGACATTTTTCAGTCTTTGTCATTTTAAGAGAGTTCTTGTTTAACTGTGATACTTTTGCAAAAGCGTTCCTGTAAAAGCATTTCATCTCCAAGGAAATTCATGGAAAGGACCTTGGCAAGTACAAATTTCTGATAACGTTAAGATCATAAGAATAATTGGGTAAAAATTTCCAGAACTAGGGGAAAAAACAGATTCAAGCAGAACGAGGGTCCATTATATGGGCCTGAATGAATTGAGGATGATTATAATTTTTATGGCTTTTTGTTTGAAATATTGCTGGTTCCTTAATGTTTTTTTCTTCCCCAGGTTTTAGGAAACCTTTTCTCCTAAAAAAATCTATGACTTCCAGCAACGTGGGAAAGAACATCTTTGTAAACAAAGATGAAACATTTACTTTTTCTCCCTACCTGGTCCCTTCAGAATTCAGAAACTCTTAAGTATTCTTTTCATGGTGATATAGTTAGTTATTTGCATAAGTTCAATAAGAATCTATTCTCCTTGTAATAGGACACATTGGCTATATTGCCAAGGCTTTGACTGAAATCTTATATTTGAGAGAGATGTGTATAGATTCAGATATGACCAGGCAGCTTGTTAAACTGGTAAAAAAAAAAAAACCAAAAAACAAAAACAAACATTGGTCTACTGTCCTGTTTATAGAGTTCCCAGCAGTCTTACTAGGTGAGCAAGGAAGATCACTTCCTGTCAAGCCCACGAACCTCAGGATATTTGGGGGACCACAGGAAGAGAGGAATTTACCCAAACTGTAGGTATTATAAATAAAATCTAATGGAGAATCCTTGGCTTGGCTTCCTGGCCTCAGAGGCTTTTAAGAGTTCAAAATGAGATTCCTTATAAAAAGTTCCAGCAAAACAGTCTCAAAAAAGAGCTTGTATCATTATTCTTGTTGTACTTCTGTAAGTAATCTGGCCAAGTTTAATACAAACAAATTAGTTTTACTGTGATTATCTTGGTTAAAAAAATGGGGAGATGTAAGAGAGAAAAATTCTGTGTGCACCACACAGATACTAGATTCTAGTCCTGTTAATTGTCTTTGAGGGGTTCTTAATCACCTGTGAACTGGACTAGATTCTGAATTCTTATCGTTTCCTTGAGTATCTGGCAACCACTCTCCAAACTAACATTTCTAATTTTCTCCCACCCTTCTGATCTGGAATCACTAAGAACAAAGTCTGCCTTTGAATCTCCTTGGAAGGGACTATACAAGCCTTCTTCACTACCCAGATAGCAGCCAAACTTTAGGGACTTGAACCTTGGACCCACGTCTCCCAATTAAAAAGGGCACCTTCAGAGTCCAGGAACTACAGACCAGCTACAGTGCTCAAAATCAAACTGATGAGAAAGACAAGTAGCTGACATCAAGGGAGATCGCTTCTGCCCAAGACACTGGATCAAGACTTCTGGTTTAATCCAACGGGAAACGCTTTCTTCTTTTCTATCTTTCTTTCACTCTGGCCTGGGCATGGAATGATATCACCATCATCTGTATCTTCCAGGCCATTGCTAAGCGGGTGGGGTGGGGGTGTGGTAACCTTGCAGACTGCTGATTTGTCATCAGAAGCTCTGACCTGTCCATGGTGCTAGAAGTAGAATAACCTTAGCAGGACTGCTTTGTGCTCTGACAGGATTTATCTTTGTCTGTGGTGGCTGTCACCTCCTTGGGCCTTTGGATGCCCAGATAGCGGGCACACAGCTGGGCAGTGCCCCTAGTTGTTCACAGACACCTCATTGGTTGACTTTCCTGAATTTACATGAAGTTAGAAAGGACGTACGAGGAGGCTTTCATCATTCAGGATTTGCTTCCTTCGGAGGTCCCTGTTTCCCCAGGTAGGAGTGAATACAAATGAGGCTCTGATAAAGAAACTCTGGAAAGTATTGCAGAATCTGCTGCCATAGCAATAGTTACCAACAAAGATCCTTAGACTCACTGGCTAAAGCTGTTTTTGTTAATAGGATGGCCTTTGATTATCTTTTATCTGAGCAATGAGGTGTCTGTGCTGCAGCCAACACCACAGCTGTACCTGGATTAGCATTTCTGGGAAAGTTGAAACTCAGCTAAATAAGATCACTGAACAAGCCACTTGGCTTAAGAAATTTACTCCTTCAATAGGGTATTTCTTTGACTTATTTGCTTTTGATTGGTTTGGGTCTTGGGGACCATGGCTCTGAAGTGCACTCCAGACATTGGGAATTGCCCAATTATCCCGCTTACAGTAATCATAACAGTCTCCTTGGCATGCTGTGTTTTCTCGAAAGCTTTAAACGCATGTTTGCAACCACTAACACCAAGCAAATGACCTCCCTACGACTAGACTGTCAAAAAAGGAACAAAGAGAAAGACCAACTTAAAATGTGAACCCGAAGTCATGATCTGTAAACACCACAGAGATTTAACAAAAAAAATCATGACCTGTGAATACCATATAGAACCAACAAAAATCGTGAGAACTACAGTGTGGTGGCTGAAAGCAGCACTAATGCTTTACATTTTGATCCCATCTCTTGGTTGAGCTTAGAGTCTGATCAAAAGGGGACAATTGTTAGAGAGAGAGAGAGAGAGAGGGAGAGACAGAGACAGAGACAGAGAATAGGTCCAAAATGGAGTCAATTGTGCCAAGCTCTCCTCGCCAAACCGAGACTTAATAACTAACCTAATTTCAGTTTCAGCTTCTCCGAGGTTTGTGAATCTTAACCAGTCAGTCTGGAATTACCTGGTCAGCACTAGTGAAGTAATCTGCTTGGTAGACCCCCACCAGCCCCTAAAGGATGACCTTGCCTGAAACAATCCACTCTTTACTAGTGACTAGTGATTTCCTTGTCCTGCCCCTTCTGGCTTCCATTTTGTACAACTCTCTTGGAGCTCCTTTTTATTTGTCAGATGGGACACTGCTCCATTTATGAATCATTGAAAAGAGCCAATTAGATCTTTAAATTTACTTATTTGAATTTTGGGTTTTTTTTAAGAAGCTAAAGACAAATACACATGTTTGTGGGGGTGGAAGTCCAGTTATGGAAGGTTATTAGTGAAAACACAGTCAACAAAGGTAAGGTTTGTTACGCAGATTTCAGTCCCTGCCTTCTCCACTGACGGTAGTTCCATAATTCCTTGTGATTTCCAGTCATTCTTTTCTTCTAGCTAGGGGGACTCTCAAACATGGAGATTCCCTTTATAAAGGTAAATTTCCCACGAGTAGGGTAACTCTACCACGTTTTCAGAGCTCCTTCTGTGTCTGCAGTCTCTTGAAAATAATCAGCCCCAAATAATCTTTACGTCAAGGAGGAAATATTTTAGGGTAGCAGTTCTGCCTCTGCTGCCTTCAATTCATAAATGGAATCATATAGTATAGATTTTTGTGTGTGTGTTGCTTCTTCTGTTTATTGAATTTGTAAGATTCATCTATGTCGTCCTGGGTAGCAAGAGTTTGTTCTTTTACTTGCTGAGTAGTCTGCTACTCATAATATACCATTATGAGAATATTTCAACCATATCACTCTACTGGTGATGGACAGACAACTGGTTTATTTCCAATTTGTATCCATTTTGACTAAAGCTGCTGTCTGCATTATTGTATAAGTCTTCTGTTGGACATATACACTCATTTCTCTAGGGTATGTAGGTACATACTCAGAGCTGAAACTGCTGGGTCATAGTGGTAGTTTTAGGAAGAGCCACCGTGTCATCTTCCAAACTGATGGTACCAATTGACACTCCCCCCCCCCCCCCCCCCCCGCCGACAGCAATCAGAGTTCCATTCGTTCCAGATCCTCACCAACACATGGTATTCTTTGATTAAATGTAAAGGCTATTATTTATTTTTTCAGTCTTCCATTCACTCTTTTTTTTAAACATATTTTTTTAAGTTTATTTATTTTTGAGAGAGAGAGAGAGAACATAAGTGGGGGAGGGTCAGAGAGAGGGGAGCACAGAATCCGAAGCAGGCTCCAGGCTCCCAGCTGTCAGCACAGAGCCTGACGCAGGGCTCGAACTCGCAGACCGCGAGATCATGACCTGAGTCGAAGTCGGACGCTTAGCCGACTGAGCCACCCAGGTGCCCCTTCCATTTACTCTTAATAAAAATATTTATTGAGCCCTTATAGCATAGCAGGCATTACGTGCAGTAGTATGGTATGTGTGGAGCGGTATGGTGGAGTATAGCCCTTAGGTTAAAGCAGCGTGTGGTATGGACAAGACACTGTTTCTGCTGTCACAGGCCTCATACTCAAGTTAGGGACCCACAGACAGGTGCAACACATATTATATGCACATGTACAATGTAGCCAGCCTTTGCAATGGAGACGATTATTGTTTCACGCACCTGACATCCAGAGACAACAAAGCCTCCTTGATTGGTGGATCCAGCAGCTTGATGGTCGCACCGAGGTCTCAGTTTCTTTCTAGATCCCTACTCTGGTTCCTAAGGTATCATTTTCTTCCCAAGTCTGGTTCCCCTCATGGTTTAAAGATGGCCGTTATAGGCATTGTGATTCTGGGGCTTCTGTTCGGTTCCAGTGCAACAGAGAGGATTTGTGTCCCAGCATTCTGATCAGGTCCTGAGATCGAGCCTGTGTTTGAAAGAGGGGAGGATTGAGTTTACTCTGGGGTGGGGAGGGGGGAGTTGGGGGAATGAGGCAAGAAGAGAGGTGGCTACCCAAATAAAATCTGGGTGCTATTAAAAAGGGAAAGATGGGAAGTGTATTGGGTGGGCAATCAATTGTGTCCATTATAAGCAAGAAGTCTTGACTTCTGAGTTTCTGGACTTTGAGACACCCCTTGCCCAGGTTCTAGACCAGCACTAGGGATTCTGATTCAGTGGATCTGCATTTCAACACATCTCCCCTGCTGATTCTGGTAATGAGCCCCTTTTGAGAACCACAAGAGTGTATGACATTAGAAATTTTAAAAATATTGTTTGTGAATTCTTTTCCCTGATAGCAATAGTACATGTTCATAACGTAAAATTTAGAAAATACAAAAAATATAATAACAAATTCAAAAGAATTTTTTCCCCCTCGCACGGGGAATATGTGTATTTCCTAACTAAGTGTATTGTTTGTTAAGCGCAAGTATTGAGCCTGAGCTTTGAAAAATCTATTGTGCTCCTTTATGATGAATGCTTTACATTTCATTAGAATTCTTCTACATCTTCAGAGCAATTTTGGGATCCTCGTCAACAGCTAATGGTCCCTCTGTACCGTTAGCACACGGGGACAGAAGAGCTTTGTCATGTCATCACCAAGACTGGCTTTATGGAGAGAGTCGTTAATCAAGGCAAGCAGGACACTTTGCAAATATCCAGGCCTGCAGAAGATGACCATATCAATTGAAGACACTTGGGTCTGGGAGAATCTGGATGTGACTCAGCCTTCCCCTGCAAGTGACTGTGCTTCAGCAATGACACTACTTGAAGGACTTCTCGTTTAGGCTTTATCTTTGTATTTGCATGCCTTGTTGAAGATGGGCTTCTGGTCCCACAGTTGCAGGTTCAACTGCACACCTGACCTTTGGTCTGGAGGGACATTTGCCACTCCCAGCTCTGTGGACAACCCACTACTCTTGCCTTTCCAGGACTGTGTTCACACCCTGTTGGAAGGGAGTTTAATAAATACAGGGAAGAATTTGTAGTTGTGTTGGTTTTTCAAAGGAGCAGATAATGGTAACATAAAATGCTCCAAAGTCCTACAACTTTCAAAGTCTTAAGAAAGATTTCTGGAAGTCATTTTACAGTCATAGAGTAGATCTATCTTTCTTTCTTTCTTTCTTTCTTTCTTTCTTTCTTTCTTTCTTTCTTTCTTTCTTTCTTTCTTTCTTTCTTTCTTTCTTTCTTTCCATTTTGTTTGTGCTGTAGATTCTTCTGAGAATCCTAGGAACACTATGAATCCTTTGCCCAGCTAGCTAGCTAGCTAGCTAGCTAGCTATCTATCTATCTATCTATCTATCTAATATCAATGTAATTTTTGGCCTCTCTCTGGACAGGTTAATAGAGCCCAGGCTGAGAAATGTCATCCCTTGGATGGGTAGATAAAAAAGTGGACTCCTGTGTTAGGCTACCATAATTTATTTGCCTGCTCTGTTACTTGTATGATCTTTAGCAAGCTACTTCATCTCTGCTCCTCAATGTCATTGCCTACGAAATGGGGATAATATGACAACCTACTTCTTTCTTTTAATGTTTATTTATTTTTGAGAGAGCCCAAGCAGAGGAGGGGCAGAGAGAGGGGGACAGAGGATCCAAAGCGGGCTCTGCACTGACAGTAGCAAGCCTGATATGGGGCTCGAACTCATGAACTGTGAGATCACGACCAGAGCTGAAGTTGGATGCTCAACCGACTGAGCCACCCAGGTGACCCAAGGACCTACTTCTTCAACGTTTATTTATTTTTGGGACAGAGAGAGACAGAGCATGAACGGGGGAGGGGCAGAGAGAGAGGGAGACACAGAATCGGAAACAGGCTCCAGGCTCCGAGCCATCAGCCCAGAGCCTGACGCGGGGCTCGAACTCACGGACCGCGAGATCGTGACCTGGCCGAAGTCGGACGCTTAACCGACTGCGCCACCCAGGCGCCCCGAGGACCTACTTCTTAAAGCTGTTGTGAACAATAAGTGAGACAAAGGTATAATCGGCCATAGAGGATGGTGCTGGAGATAGATACAAGGTGTAGGGAGGAACTGGATTTGAAACTCACTACAATACTTGATGTCATTCACTGGTTTTGGTGGCAGCAGGCTGGCTCCGAGGACCCGGAGGGGGTCCCGCACAACCAGCCAAGAGGGTGACTGGCTGCATGTGAGCAGAATGGAAACCAAATGCCAGCCAGCAGGAGGTGAAAGCAGAGTTTATAGAAGGTATAGAGAGAATGACAGAGTGTCTAGAAGACTCAGGAAGGAAAGGAGAAAGCTTCATCTGTATTTGGGGTCTGGGGTTTTGACTGAGGGTGGTGGTCTCGTGTACGTGTCCTCTCAGGCATCCAGGAACCGGCTAGAACAAAGGCAAGGGCCCAGGTGTTATTCCTCAGAGCCAGGAGGTCTTGACATCAAGCTGTCTAGTGCCGCGATCTGAAACACACACATGATGGCTTCATGCGGTCGTTGTCAGCCGGTCCTTCCTTAGATGTGATCTATTCTAAAGATATCGTTCATTCCTTGTCCCTTACAAGGAGGACATACCCTATTTGCATTACGAGGCATGTGTAAAGTGGGGTGGGGGTGCAGGTCCTAGCAAGAAGACAGGCAGGAAAAAGAGCCAAAAGCAGATTTTTATGGAGTCCTTCGGTTTCCCTGTCTCAGCTTAAAGGAGGTTGTTGCAGGTACTGTCTACTAGATCACCCAGCATCCTCTTTAGATGAAGTTTGGTTTACTGCTATGCGGTGGGGAACCATGGCAGGGTTTGAGGTAGGGAAGTGGTTTGTTCAGCTTTTTAGTATTTCATTTCCTTTGCATTAGGTGCAGACATTGCACAGAATGGAAACAGAGAGGCCACCTAGGGGGAGAGCTCTAATCCAGGAAGATATTTTGGGCACATACCAGGGGCACACTGGGGGACGTGAGCAAGAATGTTAAAGAAAGAGCCACGTCACCGACGGATACGGAAGGTAAAGGAGAGAGAGGTGTAGAGGATACTACTGAAGTTTCTGTCTTGGGTGAGCGTAAGGTTTAGTACCATCTGTCCAGAAAGCCACAAGTGCTTTGCTTTTATTCTGATTTAGAATAATAATAAGAACTTTGATTCTGGATGCCAGAATGTGAGGGACCTATCGATGGTAACTTAGAGATGCCTGGAGGGAAAAGGACATATACAGGGGATTGGGATCTCTTTATGTGTGGGAGTTATTGACATAAGACAGTACTCGAAGCCTTTGAGAACTTGGAACAGGAGAATAGGAACAAGAGGAGAGGCCAGAAACGCATCAAAATTTATTGGGCAAAGCAGAGCAATTGGTAAAAGAAGAAATGAGCCAGAGGCAAGGAGGAAATCTGTGATATAGGTCACAGACTCCAAAAAAAGGGAGACAGGCAGGGCACGTGCGGTAAAATCACATGACCCTAAATGGTCGTGTGCGCCCAGGACCAGAAGGCACTGGATATTTGGTTTTATTAGCGTGTTGGGGAAACCTCACCATTGTGAGCTGACGATGGAGAGGGGTTCGGCAACTGAGAGTCATGGATGCAGATGATTTTTCCGGTCTTCGGGTTCACAAATCAAGGTGGGGTGGTGTTCAGAGGAGAATTGGGGGGAGGGGATTGTTCAGGGATGAGGAAAATATTAATGGGTAAAATCTTGGATTTCCCCTGATGATTCGACCTACAATTCATGAGACTGGGTGTTCGATTCCCCGCTCGAAGGACTGCTACTGTGCTGCTGTTGTGTTGACCGGTTCTCCAGCATCCATTTCTCAGAGGTATATGAACACTGCCCCCTGGAGTTGTACAAAGCAGCCACGGGGGCCACGACTTGTAATTAGCTTTAAGCCTAGCATGTCCCACGCTTCTGGCCGCAGGGATGATTAGGGGGTGGGCGCACGTCCAAGTCAGGCTAATCAGAGCTAAAGACACGTGGAGTCATTTAAACTCTCAGGGCTGCGATCTAATTATTTCCAGGTTTGTACCAGGAAACACATATCCTAAATGCTATTTACACTCATTTTGCGACCATGAAGGCGGAAAACCCCTCGAGGAGCTGGAGAACAGAGGAGAAAGCAGGTCCTGATGACACTGAGCACACACGTCTGCCTTCCCCCTGCCTCCGGACATTGGGCTAGTATATTCCTTCCATTGTTTAGGCAGAGTTGGGTTGTTTCTTATATGTAGCTAAAAACATTTTGTCCAATGCACCCTCCCATTTCTTTGAACACATCTGAGAGATAAAAGTTAAAATATCCCCCCTCTCCTTTTTTTTTTTTTTTACTCAGCAGTTTACAGGGATGTTTCACATCCATGGTCTCATCTGATCCTGACAAGTACTGTGCATTTTATAATTAAAGGTCTTGAGTGAACAAGTGGGAAGTAGAATTCACTTCTCTGACTCTTATTCATGACATCACCATGTAAATCCCTTTTAAATATAGTCAGCTGAATATACAATTAGTAGTTTCTTATTTCTCTGCTAGTTCTGCCTCAGTGGTGTGTTTATACTTTATGTATTATTCTAAATCACTGAAGCCCTTTACAAAGGCTGTGGCCTTTGCTGAATAATCCATGCCTTTGTATGAAAAGGTATAAAATATTAATGAGTTAGTAAAAATCACAAAGCTTCTTTAAATGCTTTTACCCAAACAGGCTCAGTTGGGTTACAGTCCAGGGTCTTGAAGGAACTCACAGGTTTTTATTTCACATTTTAAAAGTATTGCTATAATCATTGTCTTTACTTCTGAAAATTTTTGGAGAATGGGAGAGGCACAAGAAGGGGAAAGCTGGGGAAAATATGACCTGGTTTTCAAAAGGGAGATACAAGGAATTACATACTTACTGGTTAAAATAAAAAACCTTAAACAATTCTAGAGGGTAATCAAGAAGTGCTCCCTTTGTGGGAACTTGGCAAAGAATTTGACAATTACTGGTGTAAGTCCTGTCAAGCTAACTTGGTCACTGATAATAGGTCAGTCATATCAATATCAATACCTTCTTAACTGTATGGTTGCTGTTCTTTTTTTATGACTATTAAAATGTTTTTTCAATGTTTATTTTTGAGAGGCAGAGAGAGACAGAGTTTGAGTGGGCGAGGGGCAGGGAAAGAGGGAGACACAGAATCCAAAGCAGGCTTCAGGCTCTGAGCTGTCAGCACAGAGCCCGACACAGGGCTCGAACTCACGAACCGTGAGATCATGACCTTGAGGCAATGACAGACACCCAAGCGACTGATCCACTCAGGCGCTCCTCAATGTTATGTTTTTAAGAGCTATTTACGTGTATTTGGTAATCTACCTTATTGCTCCTATTACAGTTTTCATAGCGTTCTATCATGTGCATCTGTTGCCTTTTACTTACATGTTCTTCTAGAGACGAATCTTGCTTTCCCATGTAATGCAGAAATAAACATCCCTGCACATGTCTCCATATGGATTTGCATGACAGGTTCTCTGGAGCGTATTCCCAGAAATGAATACCGCCCAATTGTTCATTACTTTGTCTGGACTAAGTAACCTTTATGCATTTGAGAGTAGCCAGCTTTCTATTATTGTCAATACTAGACAATTCAATACAAAATTGAATCTTATTATCTTTTAGCATTTCTCTGATTAATAGTGAGATTGAGTATCTCTTCATTTTTCTCTAAGTCATTTGTGTATCCCAGTTTTTGAATTTCTGAATCATTGTTATGGACTGAATGCTTATGTCCCCCAAGAATTCATATGTTGAAATCTAATCCCCTGTGTGATGGTATTTAGAGGTGGAGACTTTGGGAGATAATTAGGTCATAATGGTTCACAGCCCTCACCAATGGGATTAGTGGCCTTACAAGAGGTCAGGGAGCTAGCCTGTTCTCTTTCCACGTGAAAGAGAGAATTATATCTTCCATGTGAAGATATAATCCTGAGGAGGATTATATCTTTGCACCAGAGCCTAACCACACTGACATTCTGATCTCGGACTTCCAGCCTCCAGAACTGAGAGCAAGAATTTTCTGTTGTTTATGAGCCACCTCGTTTACGGCACTTTGTTATAGCAGCCCGAACTAAGACACATATCCGTAGCCCATTTTTCTTTTCTTTCTTTTGCTGATTTTCAAAAATTCCTTAGTCGTTCTAGATATTAATCTCCTGTGGGTTATGGATGATTCAAATATCTTCTCAGTCCATCACGTGTCTGACAATTTTGTGTCCTTTGTTAGAGAAATTTTTCCAATTTTGATGTGGTCAAATCAATCAATTCTCCCTCTTACACTTTATACTTTTGGGATCATGTATAAGAAATCCTTTCTCACCCCAAGTTCTCAGAGATATTTTCATATATTTTCTCCTCTTACCTTTATCGTTTTACCTTTTTCAATTTAGGTATATGTATATGTATATGTATATGTATATGTATATGTATATGTATATGTTGTGATATGGGTTTCAACTTCATTTTTCTCCAACTGATGAGAAAATTTTCTTAAGTCCATTTACTAAATAATCCAATCATTTCCTAATTTGAGATGCCAACTCTGTTGTATACACAAACACACACACACACACACACACACACACACACACACACATCTGAAAATATACATATTCATCTTTGGTCCCATTTTTTGGACTCTTACATATTTTTTTTTTCAACGTTTTTTTATTTATTTTTGGGACAGAGAGAGACAGAGCATGAACGGGGGAGGGGCAGAGAGAAAGGGAGACACAGAGTCGGAAACAGGCTCCAGGCTCCGAGCCATCAGCCCAGAGCCTGACGCGGGGCTCGAACTCACGGACCGCGAGATCGTGACCTGGCTGAAGTCAGACGCTTAACCGACTGCGCCACCCAGGCGCCCCGGACTCTTACGTATTTTATTGATCTGTTTTTCTCTTCTTGAGCTCATAACACATCTTAATAATAATGTGGTTTTGAACTATATCTTGCTGTTGGGGTAAGTCGGCCATCTTTGCACTTATTTGTAAAAATTGTCTCTTTTTTAAAATCTAGAAATTTCTGTCATAAAATTTAAAATTCAGCTTGTCAAACTTTTTCACAAGTACTATTGAGCACTAAAATTAACTCAAAATGGACCATAAAAGTCAAATTCAGAGCTAAAATCAAAATAAAAAATTTTTGTGCATCAATGACACCAATAAAAAAATTAATAGATAAGCATCAGACTGTAAGAAAATATTCACAAAATAGATATCTGACAAAGGACTTGTGTTTAGGGTATAACTGTTCCTAAAATTTAATAACAAAAGGCAAACAATTTTAAAAATGGGCAAAAATTTGAATAGACCCACCACAAAAAAAGAGATTGAATTGCCAATAAGCACATGGAAAAATGTTCAACATAATTGTTTACCAGAGAAATGCAAAAAATGACCATGAAAGACCATTATACACCACTGGAATGGCTAAAATTAAAATAACTGACCATAACAAGTGTTGGCAAGGACGTGGAGTAACCGCAAATTGTTCGTGGGAGTGTAAAATCACCATTTTAGACAAGATCTGAGAATTTCTTACAAAACTAAACTCTTAACTAAAAATAACCTTAGGGCACAAAAATTTCACTCTGTGGTATTTACCCAAGAGAAATGAAACATGTTCACACAAGACTTATATAAGAATGTTCAGTTTGGGACATAATTGCCCCAAACTGAAAACAGTCCCCCATCAATAAGAGAATGGATTAGCAAATTGTGGTGTAATTATGCAATGGAATGCAATTCAACAATAAAAAGGAATAGACTATTGATACAGGCAACAACATGGATGATTCTGAGAACAAAGGAATGTATTTTGCATGGTTCTATTTATATAAAGTTGTAGAACAGATAATTCTTTTTTTTTTTGATGGGAAAAAATGAGAAGAGCTGTTGACTTAGGTGGGGAGTAGGGGTTGACAAGGGAGGGTGATGCTCTATATCTTGGTAAGCATCTGGTTACAGATGTGTATATATTTTGTCAAATTAGTGCATGTGCATTTAAGATTTGTGCATTCATTGCATGCATCAAATGTAATAATGTGCATTTTACCCTGAAAGGGAAAGAACTAGAAGGAAATATTGAACTTTAGTTAATGATGTGCACTTGAACATATTAAGGGGGGGAAGTACACTGATGTTTCCAATGACTAAGATGGGTTGATGGATAGAGATAGATAGATGGATGTGTCTTAAAGCAATTCTCGTGGAATGTTAACATTAGAATCTAGGTGGTGGGTATATGTGGGCTTGCTGTAAAGTTTTTTCAACGTGGCAGTTCTAATAATTTGGTCATCGTATTAGGGTTCTCTAGAGAAACAGAACCAATAGGAGATTAGGATATTTTCTCGTAAGGAATTGGCTCAGATGATTGTAGAGGTTGAAAAGTCCTAAAATTTGCTGTCTACAAGCTGGAGACTGAGGAAAGCCAGTGGTACAGTACTGGTCCAAGTCTGAAGGCCTTAGAACAATGAGTGCTGATAATGTCATTCCCATTCCAAAGGCAGGAGAACACGAATATCTCAATTCAGTTAGGCAGAGGGAAAAAAAGGAGAGAGAAACAAACTTTTCCTACACCTTCTGGTCCTATTTGGGCCCTCCATGGGTTGGAAGATGCCAACCCACACAGAGGATGGCGATTTGTTTTACTCACTCCACCAGTTCACATGCTAATCTCTTCCAGAAAACACCTTTACAGACACACCAGAAATAACGTGTAACCAGATATCTGGGCATTCCGTGGCTCAATCAAGCTGACACATAAAATTAACCATCACAATTACTCTCTTGGGTTTTCTATGTCATTGATCACATAATTTTCAAACAATGACTACTTGTTTTCTTCCTTCCCCATCTTCGAGCACCTCTAATGCTCTGTTGAATCATAATGATGATAGCATATGGGGTGCATGCTGTGGATTAGCTTGCTAAACATCTTTCCAACCTCATTTTGGTGTGTTTAATGGAGGAGAGTGCAAGGAATGAAGCATTCATTTTTCTGTTGTGTATTGTAGACAGATTGCATGGTCCTGGAGACAGTATTGCTGCAGAAGCTTCCTGGTTCAATAGGTAGCTTCCAAATAATTTCTCTCTCTCATTTTATTTATTAAAAAAACTTTTAATGCTTATTTCCTTATTTTTGAGAGAGAGCAATTATGAGCAAGGGAGGGACAGAGAGAGGGAGACAGAGAATCCAAAGCAGGCTCTGCACCTACAGCAGAGAACTGTGAGATCATGACCTGAACTGAAGTCGGACACTTTACGGACTGAGCCACCCAAGCTCCCCTTATCTCTCATTGTAAATAAAAAATTATAATCTAATATTTGGTATACACATAATAAAAATGTATAACATATATGTAAGTTATAATGCATAACAATAAATGGAATACCTGTAGTATACCCACAGCCCAGCTTAAGAATTAGAATATTATTAACAGTATGGAGTCTGCCTGTATATACTTCCATGTCCCCTCTCTGTGCCACATCACCCACCTCAGAGGTAACCATTCTCTTGATTTTTTTTTTTTATAAAACCCTTTGCTCTTTAGATACTCTCATCACAGTTGGGTATGAGCTGTTTGTCTCTTTCTAGTTCTTGCTTTTTTTCTCTCTCAATACTATGTTTCTAAGATTCATTCCAAGTTAGAGCTATAGTTCACTCAATGGGTAATGCTTTAAAGTATTCATTGGTGTGAATATTCCATAATTTATTTACCCATTCTCCTCTTGACAGACATTGCCAACTATTCTCTTCTTTGCTACAAACTTGTTACGAGCATTCTAGTAACTGTATCCCGGTACATTTTGGCAAGAGTTTCCCTAAGGTGTACTGAAGCAAGGAATAACTGTCTTTGGATACGTGAATGCTCAAATTTATAAGAGAGGGCCAAGTTGCTTGCAACAGTTGCTCTGACAGTTTACCCTCCCAGCAGAAGTACAGAAAATTTTCCATCAACTCCTATCCCTCAGGGCACAGTATTATCAGAGTATATCAGAGTATTCTGATTTTTTGCTTATCTAGTGTATTTAATATGATACTTTAGTATGATCTTAATTTGTATTTCCTTTATTGGTAATATAGTAGGTCATCTTTTCTTGTGGTTATTTGCTATCTGTAATCTTTTCTGTGTGAAACACCAGTTCATGTCTTTTGCCCATTTTTAATTTTTTCACCTGTTTTTTGAATCAATTTGAAGAATTCTTCTATTTTCTAGGAATTAATCCTTTGTTATATGTATTTTGAACTATATTTTCCTATTTTGTGATGTCTTGATGCACTTTATCATGTTTTTCAATGAACAGATATAAATTTTAATGTAGGATTTATCAATCCTATTATGTTTAGTGATTTTTGTCATTTGTTTAAGAAATTCTTTTCTACCCTTGGGTTATAAAGATACTCCATGAATAAAATGGACTGAACATTTTCATGTTCTTTTTGAATTTTGGATCAGAGTTACTCTCCTTAAGTAGATAGGCTGTTAAAAATATTTTGTTTTATTCTCTGGAAGAGTTTGTATATTTTGGAATGAAATGTTTTTTTGAAAATTTGATAGAATCTTCCCGAAAATAAGACCTTGCCTGTGGGAAGATCTTCAATTACTGATTCTATTTCCTTAATGGTTTTGGACTGGGCAGGCTCTTTTCCTTCTTGAATCAATACTGTAAAATTATACTTTTCTAGGAAGTTGTCCATTTTATCTGTTGTCAAGTTCATGAGCATAAAGTTTGCTCACAATGTTTTATTCTTTTTAATCTGGCGAATCTGCTTATATGTCTTTCTTTTCATTCTTCTTATTTATTTTTGCCCCTCCCCCTTTTCCCTGGTGCTTGATGTCACTAGGCTTTTGCCCACCTCAAAAGCCTCTTCAAAGAACCAACCTTCAGCTTTTGATCCTGTTCTTTGGTCTATTCTTGTTTTATCTTCCTCTTCCTCTTATTTTTTGGATTTGTTTTGTTGTCCTTTTCTAAATTCTTAAGTTGGATGTCTAGCAAATTATCCTCCAGGCTTTTCCCTCACTGTAAGCATTTAGAACTATGCATTTCCTCGCAAGTATCAGTTTTGTTTCGATCCACAAGTTTTGATAGTATTGCCTTGTAATTTAGCTATACATATTTTTAAAATTTCCATTATGATTTTGTTATCCTCTGCATTTATCTTTGATTTCTGTTTCATAAATGTCTGCTCTTTTCTTCATCCTTTTCTTCCTCTATTTGGAGTTATTCTGCATTTTCTTTCTAACTTTTCACGCTGACAATTAGGTCCATAAATTTCACTCTCTACTTCTATTATAAGCATTCAAGGCTATATATTTCTCTCTAAATACCACTTTTGCAGGTTCCCATAAATTCTGTCCAGGATTTCTTTACATTCCAAACTCTTACTGTATGAATTCTTGCTATGTGAGTGCAATAAGCAGATACTTTATACGTATATTTTAAGATAGATCTGGAGATCTTCATGTTTCTTCATCTGCAAAAAGGGCTTTGTACCAGTTAAGTTTCTTTCAGTTCCAAAAGACAAGAAACTCGCTCCCAACCTATCTCACAAAAAGGGATTGTGTTTGCTAATGAGATTAAAAAGGCCAGGGATATGAATATTTTAAGAGTGTCTTTAGGATAGCTTAACCAAGGAAAAGAAAGTGTCCAGGTTCTACTTTATGTTCTCATGTCTTGGCCGTGATTCCTCTTTGCTGTCTGCGATCTCAAACAGACTTCCTCTAGGAAGATCACCGTAGTAGCTTCAATGCAAAAGTAAAAGAGCCAACTTGCAATATCGCAGTGACAAACATGAGGACGAAAACCACAAAATAAGGACATTCAAAATGAAAGCAGCGTAGACACCTAATTGTATCATGGGACTGTGAGATGACTGTGCTTCTTGGTGAATTTAAATACTTTTTTTTTTTGAGAGAGAGAGAGAGAGCGAGTAAGCATGAGTGGGGGAAGGGCAGAAAGAGGGGAGAGAGAGAATACCTAGTAGGCTCCGTGCTGTCAGTGCAGAGCCCCACACAGGCTCAATCTCATGAACCATGAGATCATGACCTGAAATCATGGAAATCAAGAGTCGGTGGCTTAACCAACCGAGCCACCCTGGTGCCCCTAAAATGCTCACTTTCTAAAAGTTACTACATGTAAGATTTTCTCTTACTTATTGCCAAATACAGTCCTAACTGAAAGAATTTGAGAGGCACATAATACAGAGACTGAGTCAAACAAACTGTCTCAATCATGGCTCACTGGATCATAGCTGTTACCGCTTCGTTGCTCCCCAGGAGGTGATATTTGCTTGAAGCAAATGGACTAGGCTTATCAAACCATACTGAGTGGGTGCTATCGATATTTTATTTATTTTTTTTAATTTTTATTTTTTTTAATTTTTTTTTTTTTCAACGTTTATTTATTTTTGGGACAGAGAGAGACAGAGCATGAACGGGGGAGGGGCAGAGAGAGAGGGAGACACAGAATCGGAAACAGGCTCCAGGCTCTGAGCCATCAGCCCAGAGCCCGACGCGGGGCTCGAACTCACGGACCGCGAGATCGTGACCTGGCTGAAGTCGGAAGCTTAACCGACTGCGCCACCCAGGCGCCCCTCGATATTTTATTTTTAAGAATTCCAGAAGGTCAGATATTTTTTTCCTGAAATCAGGTAGCTGCCTGGGAAAGGGAAACAGAATTTAGGAATATAATTGATGAATGCTGTTTAGAACTTCCTCCCTGCTGAAGTGGCCGTGTCCCGTGGAGCCCTGTGTGAGTGGGCATAAATGGGGTTGGGGAAAATCAATGGCTAATTCTGTTTGTCTGGCCTCTAGGTCATTTCAATTGTGGTCCATAAGGCAGAGGGAAGACAGCCTAAAGAGAATTCAGGGTGGCCACGGCTTACAGAGTTTCCTGCTCTACAGCTAATTAACGATTCTGCAGTTCATACGAATGAGAGATTCTATACTGATCACACAGCTGTAATTGAGGACTTCACTGTCTTTTCTGTGCAAAAATGGCTATGTTCATCTCATCAAGTGGAATAAGATGATTACCTTGCACTGTTGTTGCATGATAGTTATCCCATCAATAAAACATGATTTCACATCTTTCAAGGGGAGCTAAAGCACTAACGTTTATTTCAAAATGAATGGGAGGTACTTATAAAGCCTTTCGATATAAAATCCTCTAAGCCATTTAAATGAGAAGAGTGGCATTTCTAAATTTACCTTTTGATAAGTTATAGCTAACATAAGGCCGAGACAAATAATAGCTTAGTTAAAAGGAGCAGAAAAAATATTGAACTAGAAATCTCCCCCCCTCCTTGCTTCCATTGATTGTGAAATGGCTGCAACTTCTCACCTCTTCCAGTCTCCATGCCTTTTGTCCAGTACAAGGTGACCTTATCACCTCTCTCAGCAGGGCGGAGTCTGGAGCCTGCCCACAGGCACTGTTAAATATAGCCCCCAAATTCTTTAACATTCCTTTCACTGAGAGATTGACCTAGGCTCCCTCCCCTTGAATCTGAGTGGTAACTTCTTTTTTTCTTAATTTTTGTTTATTTATTTTTGAGAGAGAGAGACAGGATGTGAGCAGGGAAGGGGCAGAGAGAGAGGGAGACGCAGAATCCTAAGTAGGCTCCGGGCTCTGAGCTGTGAGCACAGACAACTCATCAACCATGAGATCATGACCTAAGCTGAAGTTAGATGCTTAACCAAGTGATCCACCTGGTGCCCCATGAATCTGAGCGGTAACTTCTTGAAATAAGGAACAACGTACAAGTAGCGTTGTACCAGTTTCTGGACCAAGCCTCGAGACACTTGCAGTTTCCTACTTCTTGGGATGCTTGCTCTTGGGAACCGGTCACCATGTTGTAAGGGAGCTAATCTGCCCTCTAAGAGTCTCATAGGGAGAACTGCCAGCCATGTGACTGAGCCATCTTGGACGTGGGTCCTCCAGCCCTTGTCGAGCTGGCTGGTTGACATCTGATAGAGCAGACGTAAATTGTCCCCACTGCGCCCTGACCAGATGGCAGATGTGGGAGCAAAATAATGATTGTTTTAAGCGGCTAAGTTTTGAGGTGGTTTGTTAAATAGAAATAGATAGCTGGAATATTGCCCTTGAAGGTGAACTGCCTACATGTTCTGCTTTGGCAAATAAAATGTAGAGGAAGCAATGTGCCAGTTCAGACCATACAGCTCTATGTAAAAGGTGTTGGGAGCTTCTGTTCGATCTTGGTACTCTGCCTTTGGAGCCTATTGGAAGAAGAGAGGCATGGCCAGCTGCTGTTGCCCCAGGCCAGCAGCCAGCCTACCTCCAGAAATGTGAGACCATCCTAAACTAGTCAGCCTCTCATTAACTGACCACAGATGCATGAGCAAGCTAGTCAAGATCCACCAAGCCTGGCCCAGACTAGAATATCCTGAATGTTTCTCTTATTATAATAATCTTGGCCTTTATCATGAATGGGATGTTGTGGAGAAGCAGCAGATCACCCCTGTGGGTCCTTCTCTGTACCTAACAAGTTGGGAATAAACTCCAACCATGATACATGTCTCTTAGGGAGTGATATTAGGATACCTTCAAGAATAGAAGACAAGGTAAGGAAAAAGGATGTTTGGGGATGGCAAACTGAAGTAATAACTGAAAATAAAATTCATTAATACAAGGATGAATCTCAAAAATGGAATACACAGTCAATGGAATACAATTTGGCATTGAACATGAATGAACTAAAACTACGTGTATTAATGCAAAATCTCACAAACGTAATGTTGACTGAAAAAAGCAGCTTGAGTTGCAAACCAAAGTACTTCTCTACTAGGCATCTGAAGTTTTACAGCAACTGGCCGTGAACTTGGACACTGATATTTGAGTAAGCCGCGCTGGAAAACATGATGATCATAGCTTACTTGATAGTCGAAATAAGGATCTCTTTAGTTATGTAAGAGCATTTTCAAAGTTTGATCAAATTTATTCATATAAAAATAAAATCTAATAAAGCCTGATGAATAATCTATCACCATCAATGAGCTATTGATATTTTAGTAGACAAGAATTCTTGCCTACTATGGCAAGACAAGTATGGCATGCACATACACCTATCCATGCTGTTAGACTTCAGCTTCAATTTCATGGGCTTTATGGATATTATGCAGAATTTGGTCACATAGTAAGATTTACAGAAATCGTACTTAGTGTACTTATTCAGTATATTCAGAATATACTTGTCCCTTACTCCCAAGGACTCAGGCTTTGCTTGCAGGCAATGGTTTACTTCTAACTCAATCAGTGCCTCTGGGAACTGGAGCACAACAGGGCAAATGCCTAATTATTCTGACACAGTCTGAAATTTGCATTACAGAGGCAGCTTGATTCATACTTACCTGCAAATAGCTTCTGAAATTGTGACTTTTTCTCTGCCTGAAAGCTCCAAAGATCTTCAAGGTCTGTGATTACATCAGCTCAGGGCCCATCACTGTGGGAAACGAGTCCCATTCCTGCTTGCCACCTTCCACATCTGGTCTGTGACTGGATGCCAGCCCTTCTGAGAACGGATCAGCAATGCTGTTTCCTCCTCTGCAGTGCTGCATTTGCTGTCGATTAAATTACTGCTTCCCTGTTGGAGGTGTGTACTTGCACCATATTTGACACACGACTTTGCAGTGGTTCCCCTGTAGAAGGACTACTGGACTGCTGGACTGTGGAACTAGGTGAAGACCAAGCAAGCAAGCAAGCAAGCAAAGGTTATTGTTCAGAACTTGTTGGAGCAAAGGAGTCAGCCCACATTACTTGCATTTTGGCAGGTGAAAATTCTACCACCGAACCACCCACGCCATCACTTGCATTTTGGAAAAGACTTAAAGCAGACAAGAGAGTAGGAAAGCTTAGCAGGGAGGCTTCGGGTATGCTCTGATTGGAGGCAGTTGGCATGAAGAAGCAGGATATTGAATTTGACTGGTTGGGGGTGTATATTTGGCTTTCTCCAGTTGGTCCTAAATTGGAGACAAGGATGATAATCTGGGAAGTTGGCAGTTATTGATCCAGTCCTAGACATTTCAGGCTGATCGTTTACGGAAATTGTTTGGCTTCCTGGATCATTACCGGAGACGGTGGTCTGACTTCCTACAAGTCTGACTTATAAACTGGCTGGCTTCCCCGGGTTGGTTACTATAGACAATGGGTTGGTTTCCTGGGCTGGTTCCTGCAAGTCACGGATAAGTGTTATTTTTATTTATGGTCTGGCCACTGTCCATTTGTATACTTAGTTTCTCAGTACAGAATGTTGCACATGAACATGTACTTCACAGAGGTTGAGCTCTATTCAAATAATAAATTGCAAGTCAAGTACAAGTACATTATCTCAGAAAATTAAATAATCCATTGTGTAGGCCTACTAAACAAAATCCTGGTATAACACTGAAAAGAATCCCACTTCCCCTTTACTCTATTTCTAAGTTTTGGATAATTTTTCCTTAACATTGTATAATAGGGAAGGACAGATACAGGAAGTTATGAGTAATCCTACAGTTTTGGAAAAGGTAGGAACTATACAAGAATCGAACAGAAGCATGGTAATTATATCAGCAAAAATTTAATCCAGGGGGGAAAGGCAATAATAGATCTATGTCAGTTATGGGTTGAGCAGCATTCTCTAATCTGCTTTACCTAGTATAAAACTTGTATTTAAAAACCTTTGGTAGGCCTGACTGGCTCAGCTGGTTAAGCTTCCAACTCTCGATTTCAGCGAAGGTCATGATCTCACGGTTCCTGAGATCAAGCCTGTGGTCGAGGCTCTGTGCTGTGCCGTCAGCACAGAGCCTGCTTGGAGTTCTTTCTCTCTCCCTGTCCCCCACTTGTGCATGCCCATGTGACACCTCTCTCTCAATTAATTAATTAACAGACATTTTATTTTATTTTTTTTTAATTTTTTTTTTCAACGTTTATTTATTTTTGGGACAGAGAGAGACAGAGCATGAACGGGGGAGGGGCAGAGAGAGAGGGAGACAGAATCAGAAACAGGCTCCAGGCTCCGAGCCATCAGCCCAGAGCCTGACGCGGGGCTCAAACTCACCGACCGCGAGATCCTGACCTGGCTGAAGTCGGACGCTTAACTGACTGCGCCACCCAGGAGCCCCGTTTTTAACAGACATTTTAAAAACTAATAAAAATAAAAAGTTTTGTCCAGGGATGTCTGGGTGGCTCAGCCACTTAAGCTTCTGATTCTTGATTTCAGCTCAGGTCATGATCTCATGGTTCATGGCATCGAGCCCCATGTTGGGCTCTGTTCTAGGTGTGGAGCTGCTTGAGATTCTTTCCCTCCCTCTCTCTCTACCCCACTCCTCATGTTCTCTCTTTTTCTCAAAACAAAATGAATAAACAAACATAAATATTAAACACTTTTGTCTGACTTACTCGTGTACTCTATTTCTCAGTTGGTTCACAATCCAGGAGTTGAAGACACAGATATTGTCTACTTTCCTCCTCACATCTCAACATTAATTACTTTTTGCAAAATATCATTCGATAAACTAGATAAATAAGATCTATCTCACAGACTCTCTTGATCAACGATGCAAGAAAAACTGGGTATACACATTTCTTTGGACTTGAAATGCCCCTTTACCCCCTAACAGAGCAGCATCTGGGGTATTCGTACTTTGCTCTGGAATTTTTTAAATCAAACTTCCAGAATTCTCAAATTCCTGACCAGCAGGCAGCTAGAACCTACTAATTCATGTGTGTTTGATAATGAGACACATTTCTCCCCAACCCCCCCAAACCTCTAAAATAGACAGCATTCCATGCCCTCTTTTGGGTGTCTCTGTCTTTACTTCCTTATAAACTTGTTAATTCTGGTATGCATCCAATTATGCACCAGTATTTCATAAGAGAGTGAGGTGGTGTTATTAATAAGAAAAATTCTTCCAAATATAAATATTGACTTAAATACGAATTCAGTGAACTAACTGGCTTCAACCATGAGAAAAAAAATCTACATTTATACTTTGAATTTTATTTGAACTGAATTTTCTCAAGTATTTTAAATTACTCTGCAGTTTACTTAAGTTATTATGTAGTTTACTAATCCCTACAGTGTGATTTGTGGCCAAAAGATCGGTGACCTGATTGTCCACTAGATGTCAGTGCATTCCCATCCTGAAATTATTGGGAGAGTATCCATCTGGTGACAAAAAAAAAAAAAAAAAAAAAAAAAAAATCTGTTTACATGAGAGATCATCACATCCTGCCTCTCTCTTACTGGTATGAGAGATGCCACAGCCGGGTCAACTTTCCATTCTTTTTCATAGAGGACAGGCTCAGATCCCTTTCATCTTTGGGTATTGACATCTGCAAGCTCTGTTTTCAGTAGTCATTTTCTTTTCCCCTTGTTAAACGTGGCCATCTTCCATCGAAGAGAGTAAACAATGCTTTGTTTTGCTGTGTTCAATTAAAGACACAGGATGGAACTGAATGCCAGGATGAGATGACACACAAATAGATGTTTCTCTCCATCATCTGACTCATTCGTAATGACCCCCAGAGTGGACAGCTGTACACGCAGTTATTACAGCCATACTGCCTACTGTCGCTTTATCTGTAAACCACTGAGACTCAAGGGAATCCTCCTAACCCAGGCTCCGAGTTTCTTTAAAATGCACAATATGGGTAGTAGAAGAGAATCATATGCCCTTGGCTTCACACGAGCAAGTATTTTAATCAGGATGTTCTTGGTGAAGTCTCAGATGCATTCATTTAGTTGATAACTATGGTTTCAGAAGCTCTTTGCGTGGGAACAATTCGGATTGGCAGTCTCTGAATCCCATCCAGTTGAGTTAAAGCTGCATTTGCTCAAGTATGTTCTGAAGCACGCTGGTCCCGTAGGACGTGAATAGATGGTGTAAAAGGTCTAAGAGAGCGTACTAAGAAGATTCTGAGAAATACTCTGGGAACACCCAAATTAAACACATTTCTCGGATGCAGGACTTCCTAGCACCATTAGTATTCTTGGGGTAGATTATGACTATCCAAGAAGAGGCCATAGTTTCAGGGTTTGACTCCTCTTTTAACCCGAGAATAATTATGTTACAGATTATTTTACCAAACAAGTTGATCCTCAAATGTGAAAAAAAGACTAAAAGTCTTTTGCACTATAGTTAGACAACTTGTCTCATATTCCCCTTCCATTCTTTCTTTTGCTTTCCTTTCTCATCTTACATTGCCGACACAGAGTACGTCAAACACCGCGTGAAAACAACGTGATAGTGTGGATGCCACACAAAAGACAAAGGGATTACTAGGGCTTAATGTTTTCAGTAATGTGTAGTAATCTTCGCATCTTGATACGTTTTACACTTAGAACGTGTCAAAGTCAGCAAACCGCCTGAAGAAGGCACTGGGCATGGCCATTGGCCCCATGTTTCATGAGGGAAGGAAGTATTTTTCTCTGCGTTCAAAAGAACCCTTTCAATTTGTTTTGAAGTCTTTCAGTGAGGGATTGACAAGAAAGGTTTAGCCAACAGCAATTTATTAGGCAGATTTGGAGTTGTTGGACTGGCAGAGGCAAGCATTGGAACAGAATTAAGTATCTAAAGAGACTGCCTTAAAACACACACACACACACATGCGGAGGGATATTAGAGGCAAGATCCCAGGGCACAAATGCAGAGAAAATTGAAAGCATGCAATGGGAAGTACAGTGTCCATTGAAAAGCGGGGCCTGAATGCTGAGAAGGGGGCTCTCAGTTTGATACTTCCTTGCATGAGCAATAGGAAACTTCTTAAAATGCTCCCTGACATTTGAACAAGGCAAACCTCAGGCTGCCAAATATGGATGAAACAATGCCAAAGCTGGGCTTCATCTCCCCTGGGAAATACTTGCATGGTGGGGACCATCTGCTCTCTGATCTGTCAATTTGCTCCTCGAGTCATGTCCTGGGGATTGAGGACTCCTTCCTTTCCAGACATCCTTGCTCATCTCTTCTAACAGATTTCTAGTGTTTTCTCATAAAATTGCAGAGAAGGCCGGGGGCGGGGTGTGGAGAAGGAGAAAGTCACAATGTTGTCTTTGAGAGAATGTTTAGAAGATGTTTAACTCAAGAGAGTGAACCGTATCAGGTAGAGGAACAAAAGGGTCATGGGCTGTGATTGATAAAAGTAAGGCTTTAATATCATTAATGTGCGGCTTCACTGAAGCACCTTGAGATGCAAAATAAAATCACTTTTTAAAAAAATTCTGGAAATTACACATATAGAAAGTTGAATGTAAGTGTAAATCTTAAAAAAAAATTTTTTTAACATTTATTTATTTTTGGAAGAGAGAGACAGAGACAGAGACAGAGAGACAGAGTGTGCGTGGGGGAAGGGCAGAGAGAGAGAGGGAGACACAGAATCTGAAGCAGCCTCCATCCAGGCTCCAAGCTGTCAGCACAGAGCCCGACACGGGACTCGAATCCGAGAACCGTGAGATCACGACCTGAGCCGAAGTCAGGCGCTTAACCAACTGAGCCAACCAGGTGCCCCAAACGTTAAGTGTAAATATGGATGAAATTTCACAAAGTGAATGTACCTTTTTAACCAGCACCCAAATCAGGAAACAAAACCTTACCAGGTTCCCCAAGTGCTTCTGGCTCCCCTTCTACTCATTACCCCCTGCAAAGAGCAGCCACGAGCCAATTTGTAACAGCAGCGATTCGGTTTGCCTGTTTTCGAACTTCCGTTAATCTGCACTTAATTTAAATGAAATCTTACAATATGTGCTCCTTTGTATATGTTCTCTTTCACTCCACACTGTATCTGTAAGGTTCGTCCGTATCGTTCATATGGTTGTACAATGCTCTTTCCCATTAGTCTAGAGAATTTCATCCTGTAAGTTATTATTATTATTATTTTTTTACCATTGATTTATTTTTCTACTGTTGAAGGACGTTGCAATAGTTTTCAGTCTTGGGTGATTGAGACAGTGCTGCTGTGGTCGTTTTTGAACATGATTTTTGGAGAATGTAAGGATAGGTCACATTTCACTACATGTTTACATCTATCGGCACAGAACCGACAGAGTCTGATTTAAAAAATCTGTCCTTGCTTCTCTGAGATACCATTGCCCAGGTAAGTTCAAAGACATCAAAACTCAGTCCTATCACCTCGCAAAGGAACAGCAGAATGTGTAGCATGTCTATATAATCCTGCTCAGAGCAGCTTTTTGAGATGCTGTCTGCTGCCGTATGTCCCACATGGTCCATCTGGCCACAGGAGACAAGATCTTTCCATTACCGGGTCACAAATACACAGGCTGATCACAATTGAGTTTGCTCGCAGGAGTACATCTTGCCATATGTATACAACTCCCTCAGCCCCCAGCCCCACCTCCACGTCCTGCCCATGAGCCAGGACTTTGGAATTCTGAGCCTGCTTTGGAATCTGAATCTCAGTTTAGATTCCTCACTCTTACGGTGACTCCTCTCAGAGTTTTCTGATTTTTCCCCGCTACCTGGCCTCTGCCAGGCCTACTGAGGGCCATTAAATGAGTCTATATAACTTGGAACTTAAAAGGAAGGGGGTCTTGAGCTTGCTTGTATTTCTTCCAGAAGGCTTCGCAAGTTCCCTGTCAGTTACTAGATTCAAATAGACACATGGTAAGGAGACACCACCTGAGTCCTTCTGCCATTATCTCTAAGCTCTGGGACTTTGCAAAGCTAAAACATTTTTTCTCTCTCTTTTTTTTTTTTGAAAAAATTTATTGTCAAATTGGCTAACATACAGTGTGTGAAATGTGCTCTTGGTTTCTGGGGTAGATTCCTGTGGTTCATCGCTTACATACAACACCCAGTGTTCATCCCAACAAGTGCCCCCTCAACGCCCATCACCCACTTTCCCCTCTCCCCCAGCCCCCATCCACCTCAGTTTGTTCTCTGTGTTTAAGAGTCTCTATGGTTTGCCTCTCTCCCTCTCTGTAACTATTTTCCCCCCTCCCCTTCCCCCATGGTCTTCTGTGAAGTTTCTCAAGATCCACATATGAGTGAAAACATGATATCTGTCCGTCTCCGACTGACTTATTTCATTCAGCACAATACCTTCCAGTTGCTAAAACATTTTCTAGCCAAACAATGGGTACGCACTTTCATTTGTATAACAAAATGGAAAAAAGAATGTCTTCTCTGTGATGACCTAATATTGGAATGATAAAAGCAATTTGCAAAAGGATATATACAATGTAATTTCATTTGTGTAAAATTAAAAACCCCAAGAAACATTGCCCTATCTTATTGGAAAAAAAGTTAAAAATAGGTCTAAGAATGAAACAGAATGAAACCGTCTCAGGATGGTGGTGACCTTTGGATAGGGAGGGTCATGGTGAGGTTTGGGGAAAGGAGAGGAGAACTTAACTGCATCTGGGACTTTTTTTTTTCCAGAATGATCCAAAGCAAATATAGCAAAATGTTCATGTCTCTTAAATCCTGACAGTAGACTCATGGGTGGTTGTTCTATTATTTTCTGAACTTTAGTTTATGTTTGAAAAATATTACAATTTTTAAATTAAGTTTTAAAAAGTTTTTCTTCTGGGGCACCTGGGTGGCTCAGTCAGTTAAGCATCCAACTTCGGCTCAGGTCATGATCTCGCGGTTCCTGGGTTTGAGCCCCGCATCGGGCTCTGTGCTGACAGCTTGGAGCCTGGAACCTGCTTCTGATTCTGTGTCTCCCTCTCTCTCTGCCCCTCCCCTGCTCATGCTGTCTCTCTCTGTCTCTCAAAAATAAATAAATATAAAAAATTTTTTTTTAAGTTTTTCCTTATCGACACTTCTCAGATGCTAAACTGAAAATGTGAAGTTGAAAAGCAAGACACAAAACCATATAGGCAGTATGATCTCTGTCATGTGCCCAAAAATGAAGAGAAAGGAAAGTGAAAAACAAATCATAATAAAATGTTAACAGTTGTTTTCCAGTTGGTGTGGAGAGTGGGTGGTGTGTGTGTGTGTGTGTGTGTGTGTGTGTGTGTGTGTGTGTGTGTTAAGGATAGTAGATGTATGTGTTCTTTATATGTCCCCTCATTTTCCTAATCACAGAAGGGACCCAGAGTACCCCAATGTGGCATAAAAATTATTTTGAGCTGAAGACATTTGAGAATCAACAGATACAGAAGGAAGTTCTGACCCCTTCTTATCTGCCTAAAAGCAGAACCTTCCAAAAAAATTCAACTGCCATCACTTTCAGAGGAGTTTTCCCACAATCTCAAGGAGATGAGAAGTTGGAAGATGAGAAATTGCAAAAGCAGACATTGTCACAAAACTGTCATACCTCCCAACTACCCCCCTAAAGGCCCATCTATCTTTCTGAAAGTCATTCATTTTTCCATAAGTGCCCTCCCCTCCCCCTTCTCCTATTGAGATGGTAGATAAGCCCCACATTCTAACCTCTTCTTTGAGCCATGCTTCTGTAGGCTCCTGAGCACTTACACAAATAAACTTGGTCTTTTCTCCTGTTCATTTGTCTTTTGCCAGTCTAATTTGCAAGCCCTCAATTACTGAACGTTGTGTGGGTAAAGGAAATATTTTTCCTCCTGACATTATCTACCGAATTATTTACCTAATTATCTAACTTGGATAAATGAGGGGCTGGAGAGGAGTGGAATGTGATAAAGAGAGACAGAAAATCTGGGCCAGAACCAGTGCGTACTTGGGCTGGATATCGATTCCCTGCGGCCCCTTGCCCTGCCCGTGGGAACTGGAAGTTCACCGCTGTTTCCTTCCACCTTGCTTGGGAGGCGGGGGGTGGGGGGCACCAGCTTTGCTCTCTCAGGCGGTAGGTTCTAACAATTTTCTTGCATGAAAGCCGGGTCTCAACTCTGGTTGTTCCAAGCTGCAATGGTGTTTCGAAGAGATCAAAAAGCAGCCCGGCTGTCTCAACAAAGGAATTTCCTTGAACAATTTTCCGGGGCTGGTAGGGGCTGATAATCCTGTTTAAAGAAGGCCTGCCATTATTTGGGTCTTGGCATCAGACCTGTGCCTCCTAAATTGCAAAAAGTTGCTTGTCAGAAGAGGCAGCCAGGTTGAGAATAGGACCGGCAGGCTGAGACTAGTCGCTGCTACCATTGCATTTTAGGGTCTCTCCACCAGGTTTCTGCTTTCCGGAATCTTCCTTCCATCTGTCAGTGAAATCGTTCCCATTTCTTATCCCCTAGCAATGCTTCTCTCACCTTTTGTGCCTACAGATTGCCTGGGGATATAGTTAAAATGCAAATTATGCCACAGTAGGTCTGTGGTGAAGCCCGAGAATCTGCAGTTCTAACCAGCTCTCGGGTGATCCTGAAGTTTCTGGTTCATGAACCACACGTGGAACTAAGCGCCTGTAGATGTTCTCAATTTTGGCAAAGAATACTTAACGGCATCATTTTGGTTAACTGCCAGACAAAGAAAATCTCTACTGGAACCTATGCTATGCCAGGCACTATTAGCACATTTAATGCTCATATCTGTTTCTTGCCCCAGTCTTTGCTTAAGCAGAGCCGCGTGTGATTACCTTCTACCCCAGCTTCCAATTTCTCTTTACTGGATGGTGAATCATCTTTCAAGACCCAGTTCAGCAATCCTGGTATTCAACAGATCCTTTCCTGTAAGGAAGTAAATATAACCTCATCCATTCTGTCTCCTGACTCCCTACCAGTGTCTCACAGTTATACGTAGGCATTGTAGATGAAGGATAAGCTTTTCCTTCACTCTCTTAGGTTAAGTGCCTGGGGGTTGCAGATTAAACTTGCAAAAGACCGATTAACAGGAGAAAAAGCGTCAGCATTTTATTAAATGTTATGGGCATGGGGGTCCCCCCCCAAAAAAAATCTTAATTAATTTGATTTGGTAATCATTTCACAACGTATATGCATAGCAAATCATCACACTTTATGCCTTAAGTGTAGACAATTTTTATTTGGCAATTATTCTTCAGTGAAGCTTTAAAAAAGATGCTCTCAAGGAAATATTGTTCATTTTGGTAGTTGTGATATTGATATTGGGGTTAATGTAAAAAATGTCCATATGTATTAGAGATGTGAGGGGGCACAGAATGTCCACCCTGAAATGTGCCACTTTAGCAGACTGATTATCGTGAATTAGAGATACTTGGGAAACAGCCATTGCAAGAACACTCTGACCCTCCTTTGTCCCCCTGAAAGCAGGAGATAAATCTCCCATTGAAAGGTCCCCTTCCTGCACAGGGAGGTAGAACTACTTTTCATCATCAGAGACAGGAAATTTAGAGCCGAGAAGGCTCTACAAACACATCTTGTTACTTCTTCATCAATATCTTGTACAAAGCCCAAACTCTTTTGTCTTGTCAACTCTTCATAGATGTATTGTTTCTTTGTCTATAAGACAGCTTCCTGCTCTGGGCATTTCTTCGAGTTTCATATTTTTATGTGGCTCCCATACATACAAAATTAAATCTGTTTCTTTCCTGTTAATCTGTCTTTTTATTATGGGGGTCTCAGCCAAAAACCTAGACAGGTTTTTGAGGAAACCTGGAAATATATGATTTCCAATATATATTCAATATATATAATGAGGAAAAGTTATCTTCTCTTCCCACAGCTGCATCTGGAAATCTTTAGAATAAAATGGCATAATATCAGAGATTTTCTTTAAAATAGTGCAACAGAACAGGGGCACCTGGGTGGCTCAGTAGGTGAAGTGTCTGACTTCGGCTCAGGTCATGATCTCGCGGTTCATGAGTTCAAGCCCCTCATCAGGCTCTGTGCTGACAGCTCAGAGCCTAGAGCCTGCTTCCGATTCTGTGTCCTTCTCTCTCTCTCTGCCCCTCCCCTGCTCATTCTCTCACTCTCTCTCTCTCTCAAGAATAAATAAAACATTAAAAAAATTTTTAAAATAAAATAGTGCAACAGAACAAAAGAGAATGAAAGCACAGAAATATTAATAATTCGAAGGTTTGGCAGATGGCCATATGAGGGTTCATCACACCATTTTCTGTACTTTTGTGTATTTTTGAAAACTGTCATGATAAGAAGTTGAAGAAACAAAGCGAAATGAAACTGCTCAACCCTAACAATCAAACTCCTGAGCATAAAACCCAAAGAAGTTCTCACTCAGGACTTCTATACGGTTATTCCCTGCAACCTGGTTCATAGTAGCAGGAGCTAGAGTTGAACACAAGCTACCTGCCCATCTCGGGGGGAACGTGTGAGGAAAAGGGAGGGCAGTATTTGGGGATACACCAATCAGCAGCAGCAACAGTCTGTGGGATGCACCTACAGCAATCTGGACAGACCTTAAAAATAGAGTGCTAAGATAAAAAGTAAGAAGCAGAAATATAATATATATAATAAATATCATATATAATATCTATAATATATAATAAATATTATATATAATATATACATAATATATTAGATACATTATAAATTAAATATATTTTTATTTAGTATATATAATGCATACATAAATTCATACAAAATCTCATGACGTATTTTCCAAAGACACTTTAAAATTCTAGAAAATATATCCAATGCATTGACATGGCTGCTTAGAGTGGGGAGGGGGTTGATGATGGCTCTGGGAATGAAAGAGAGCCACTGAATAAAACAGGAAAATGGCCTCCGTGGAGTAATAATGTTAGTGTGCTGAACTGAGGAGTATAACCACTTCCATGTTTCATGCTTCAGGTCCAGAAGACACAAAAACATCCCATGCAGGACGTTCCCTAAATCAAATGGGAAATAAGGGGAGAGGGTAGGATTTTCCATGTGTTTTCCAAGTCTTTTCAAGTGATTCTGAAACACTAAAAATCTAATCTGTTTTAAGAGGGACTAGGGCACCTGGGTGGTTCAGTTAAGCTTCCGACTGTTGATTTTGGCTAAGGTCATGGTCTCATGGTTCACAGGATTAAGATGCACGTTGGGCTCTGCGTGGACACCTTGGAACCTGCTTGGAATTCTCTCTTTCCCTCTCTTTCTGCCCTCCCCTGCTTGTGCTTTCTCTCTCTCTCTCTCTCTCTCTCAAAATAAATAAGTAGGGGCGCCTGGGTGGCGCAGTCGGTTAAGCGTCCGACTTCAGCCAGGTCACGATCTCGCGGTCCGTGAGTTCGAGCCCCGCGTCAGGCTCTGGGCTGATGGCTCGGAGCCTGGAGCCTGTTTCCGATTCTGTGTCTCCCTCTCTCTCTGCCCTTCCCCCGTTCATGCTCTGTCTCTCTCTGTCCCAAAAATAAACAAACGTTGAAAAAAAAAATTAAAAAAAACAAAAAAACAAAATAAGTAAACTTAAAAAAAAAATACCGTTTGTTTTGTTTTGCTTTTTTAAAAAAAAGAGGGACCATCTGAGTCTAGGTCACCAGGTTAGGCCAGGAACAGCAGAACACAAGCTCCGGGGAAGGGCAAGCAAAATTCCTCCTACTGCCAAATCTGTGTGTGTGTGTAACTACGAATCAGCTTCAAGTACTATCTATGTAAACGGTAATTACTCCTGGCAAACTAATTTCCTATTTACCTCTTAGTAAATGTCCTTTTCAATCCACCTGTGAAGGGAGGGAAAGAACCTGTTGTTCTTCTCACCTTTGTTAGGTATAATAAGCATTAGGCCTATCACAAATATAAAAGAAGAAAAGATAATATCCAGTGTTGGTAAGATACAGAGGAACAGGCAGCTTCAGACACCGTAGGTGGGAATGTGACCCAATAGAGATAATAAATCCCATCTGAAAATTTCACCTTAGGAATTTATCCTCCAGAAAGAGTCTTATGAATGGGCAAGAAACATGTATAAGAATGGCCATTTCCACACTGATTGTTATTGAAAACAGAAAGGGAGCAACCCAAACATCCTGAACATGTGATTATTATGGTGTATCAATAACTATTCAAAAGAATGAGAATCTATACATACTAGTGTAGAAACATCTAAGATGTAATATTTCCAAGAGACAATGCCAAAAGAAAAAAATTGGGGAGACTAGTATGTCTAATACGAACATGTGTTCTGTTTTCTTTTTTTTTTTTTTTTAAGTTTATTTACTTATTTTGAGGGAGCAGGAACACAGCGGGGGAGAGGCAGAGAAAGAGGGAGAGAGAGAGAGAATCCCAAGCAGGCTCTGTGCTGTCAGCATGTAGCCCAACGCGGGGCTCAAACTCACAAACTGTGAGATCGTGACCTGAACCGAAATCAGGAGTCGGCCTCTCAACTGACTGAGCCACCCAGGTGCCCCAACAAGTTTTGTTTTCTAAAGAAGGAAATGAAAATAAACTACTTCAGCATATGTAAAGAAAAACCAAATTGAATGCATATACTCTGAAGAGCGTACAACAATAATCTTTATGGTATGAGAATGGAGAAGAAGTTCCATTATTTTGCAAGTGTTCCGAGTTCCAAGTAGTATGTATTTATGAAGTAGCTGTATGTCAACAGCTGTATTGTATTTATGATTTGAAAGAAAACAACAATGAAGGGGCTGGAAGTCTAAAACTAAAATGGTCTCCATTTTCCTGTACTAAGTATTATAGGACTTGAGGCAACAGGCTCTAAGAACAGCATGTTTTGATTAATTAGACATTTTGTGGTCAAGGAGGTTTACTCATAGGAACCAACTGGCTTATCATACAAGCGAAATGAAACTGTTTCCCCTAAAAGCAAGGAAAAACTATACCAGCAAGAAATCCCAGCCAGACCACGGTTTATACGTAGAAGGTCTTCAAGAGACTAGAAGCAGCTCTGAAACCCAAAAGCAACTGGTTTTCATAATAAGATCTATAATCTTTTGAGCTAATTATTTTCTTCAATGTACCCTCCACTGAAGAGCAGTATAGATTTCTTGAATAAACTATGAAATGGCTCTTAAAGCAATCCCCTCCCCCCTCCCCCAGCAGAACACCGGTAAGCCAGGAGGGAAATCAAAGCCAGAAGGGAAGTCCCCTTCCGATGGGAAGGCATTGTGGACACTTCAATTGCAATTACGTGGGGGTGGGGGAGGAGGGCGGGGAGGGGCACGTCAACACACAAACTGTGACAAGTTGGATTCCCTGGCCTCCACTAGTTGGAGACTAGTTGCACCCCTTCTGTAGGAAACTACAGAGCATGTGTCATCCGGGTCAGGCGGTACAGTGAGGGAAGGTGCGTTCACAGCCCGGGGCTTGGTTCCCTTGAGTTTTCAGGGAACCAACAGCATTATGAGGTCTTGGAAAGCTCTGCCAGAGAGACATAAGAGGGTAGCCATGAAGGGAGCCGACATCTGGGATTCTGGAGATGTAGAGCAAGTCTTGACTGCCTTGCCAACTAGCTGGTCACTTGAGCAAGTCAGTTGCCTTTTTAGGCCTCAGTTTCCTTATTTGAAAAATAAGACACATAATTGTATAAACGCAGTTCGATCATTTGTCAAGTAAGATGGTTACGAGGATTAAATAAGTGTTCAGCATAACACCCAATAGGTAGTTAGTACTTGATGTCTAACCATTGTTGATGGTTGATGTTAACCATCGTTGTTGATGAAATGAGATATATTCTGCAGACAGTATTCTTTTAGATGGTATATTACTTCTCTATTTCTGTGTAACAGATTGTAATTGACTGTTGAACAATGACGGGTTAAGGACGTCGTAAGTCCCTGCACAGTTGAAAAGTCACGTATAGAGATTCTGGGAAGATGGCGGCGTAGGAGGACGCTGGGATCACCGCGCGTCCTGCTGATCACTTAGATTCCACCTACACCTGCCTAAATAACCCAGAAAACCGCCAGAGGATTAGCAGAACGGAGTCACCGGACCCAAGTGCAGACGAGAGGCCCACGGAAGAGGGTAGGAAGGGCGGCGAGGCGGTGCGCGCTCCACGGACTGGCGGGAGGGAGCCGGGGCGGAGGGGCGGCTCGCCGGCCAAGCAGAGTCCCTGAGTCTGGCTTGCAAAAGCGGAGGGGCCTGACGGACTGTGTTCCGTTCCGACAGCAAGCGCGACTTAGCGTCTGGGAGGTCATAAGTTAACAGCTCTGCTCGGAAAGCGGGAAGGCTGGAGGACAAAGGGAGGGTGAGCTGCGGAGCCCCCAGACGACAGAGCTCAGTTTGGCGGGGAACAAAGGCGCTCGCCAGCGCCATCTCCCCCGCCCATCCCCCAGCCAAAATCCCAAAGGGAACCGGTTCCGGCCGGGGAAATTGCTCGCTCCGCGCAAACACCCAACTCTGTGCTTCTGCGGAGCCAAACCTCCGGCAGCGGATCTGACTCCCTCCGGCTGCCACAGGGCCCCTCCTGAAGTGGATCACCTAAGGAGAAGCGAGCTAAGCCTGCCCCCCCTGCCGCCGTGCACCTTGCCTTCCCACCCCAGCTAATACGCCAGATCCCCAGCATCACAAGCCTGGCAGTGTGCAAGTAGCCCAGACGGGCCACGCCACCCCACAGGGAATCCCGCCCCTAGGAGAGGGGAAGAGAAGGCACACACCAGTCTGACTGTGGCCCCAGCGGTGGGCTGGGGGCAGACATCAGGTCGGACTGCGGCCCCGCCCACCAACTCCAGTTATACACCACAGCACAGGGGAAGTGCCCTGCAGGTCCTCACCACACCAGGGACTATCCAAAATGACCAAGCGGAAGAATTCCCCTCAGAAGAATCTCCAGGAAATAACAACAGCTAATGAGCTGATCAAAAAGGATTTAAATAATATAACAGAAAGTGAATTTAGAATAATAGTCATAAAATTAATCGCTGGGCTGGAAAACAGCATACAGGACAGCAGAGAATCTCTTGCTACAGAGATCAAGGGACTAAGGAACAGTCACGAGGAGCTGAAAAACGCTTTAAAGGAAATGCAAAACAAAATGCAAACCACCACGGCTCGGATGGAAGAGGCAGAGGAGAGAATAGGTGAACTAGAAGATAAAGTTATGGAAAAAGAGGAAGCTGAGAAAAAGAGAGATAAAAAAATCCAGGAGTATGAGGGGAAAATTAGAGAACTAAGTGATTCACTAAAAAGAAATAATATACGCATAATTGGTATCCCAGAGGAGGAAGAGAGAGGGAAAGGTGCTGAAGGGGTACTTGAAGAAATAATAGCTGAGAACTTCCCTGAACTGGGGAAGGAAAAAGGCATTGAAATCCAAGAGGCACAGAGAACTCCCTTCAGACGTAACTTGAATCGATCTTCTGCACGACATATCATAGTGAAACTGGCAAAATACAAGGATAAAGAGAAAATTCTGAAAGCAGCAAGGGGTAAACATGCCCTCACATATAAAGGGAGACCGATAAGACTCGTGACTGATCTCTCTTTTGAAACTTGGCAGGCCAGAAAGAATTGGCACGAGATTTTCAGTGTGCTAGACAGAAAAAATATGCAGCCGAGAATCCTTTATCCAGCAAGTCTGTCATTTAGAATAGAAGGAGAGATAAAGGTCTTCCCAAACAAACAAAAACTGAAGGAATTTGTCACCACTAAACCAGCCCTACAAGAGATCCTAAGGGGGACCCTGTGAGACAAAGTACCAGAGACATCACTACAAGCATAAAACATACAGACATCACAATGACTCTAAACCCGTATCTTTCTATAATAACACTGAATGTAAATGGATTAAATGCGCCAACCAAAAGACATAGGGTATCAGAATGGATAAAAAAACAAGACCCATCTATTTGCTGTCTACAAGAGACTCATTTTAGACCTGAGGACACCTTTAGATTCAGAGTGAGGGGATGGAGAACTATTTATCATGCTACTGGAAGCCAAAAGAAAGCTGGAGTAGCCATACTTATATCAGACAAACTAGACTTTAAATTAAAGGCTGTAACAAGAGATGAAGAAGGACATTATATAATAGTTACAGGGTCTATACATCAGGAAGAGCTAACAATTATAAATGTCTATGCACCGAATACCGGAGCCCCCAAATATATAAAACAATTACTCATAAACATAAGCAACCTTATTGATAAGAATGTGGTAATTGCTGGGGACTTTAACACCCCACTTACAGAAATGGATAGATCATCTAGACACACGGTCAATAAAGAAACAAGGGCCCTGAATGAGACACTGGATCAGATGGACTTGACAGATATATTTAGAACTCTTCATCCCAAAGCAACAGAATATACTTTCTTCTCGAGTGCACATGGAACATTCTCCAAGATAGATCATATACTGGGCCACAAAACAGCCCTTCATAAGTTTACAAGAATTGAAATTATACCATGCATATTTTCAGACCACAATGCTATGAAGCTTGAAATCAACCACAGGAAAAAGTCTGGAAAACCTCCAAAAGCATGGAGGTTAAAGAACACCCTACTAACGAATGAGTGGGTCAACCAGGCAATTAGAGAAGAAATCAAAAAATATATGGAAACAAACGAAAATGAAAATACAACAATCCAAACGCTTTGGGACGCAGCAAAGGCAGTCCTGAGAGGAAAATACATTGCAATCCAGGCCTATCTCAAGAAACAAGAAAAATCCCAAATACAAAATCTAACAGCACACCTAAAGGAAATAGAAGCAGAACAGCAAAGGCAGCCTAAACCCAGCAGAAGAAGAGAAATAATAAAGATCAGAGCAGAAATAAACAATATAGAATCTAAAAAAACTGTAGAGCAGATCAACGAAACCAAGAGTTGGTTTTTTGAAAAAATAAACAAAATTGACAAACCTCTAGCCAGGCTTCTCAAAAGAAAAGGGAGATGACCCAAATAGATAAAATCATGAATGAAAATGGAATTATTACAACCAATCCCTCAGAGATACAAACAATTATCAGCGAATACTATGAAAAATTATATGCCAACAAATTGGACAACCTGGAAGAAATGGACACATTCCTGAACACCCACACTCTTCCAAAACTCAATCAGGAGGAAATAGAAAGCTTGAACAGACCCATAACCAGCGAAGAAATTGAATCGGTTATCAAAAATCTCCCAACAAATAAGAGTCCAGGACCAGATGGCTTCCCAGGGGAGTTCTACCAGACGTTTAAAGCAGAGATAATACCTATCCTTCTCAAGCTATTCCAAGAAATAGAAAGGGAAGGAAAACTTCCAGACTCATTCTATGAAGCCAGTATTACTTTGATTCCTAAACCAGACAGAGACCCAGTAAAAAAAGAGAACTACAGGCCAATATCCCTGATGAATATGGATGCAAAAATTCTCAATAAGATACTAGCAAATCGAATTCAATGGCATATAAAAAGAATTATTCACCATGATCAAGTGGGATTCATCCCTGGGATGCAGGGCTGGTTCAACATTCGCAAATCAATCAACGTGATACATCACATTAACAAAAAAAAAGAGAAGAACCATATGATCCTGTCAATCGATGCAGAAAAGGCCTTTGACAAAATCCAGCACCCTTTCTTAATAAAAACTCTTGAGAAAGTCGGGATAGAAGGAACATACTTAAAGATCATAAAAGCCATTTATGAAAAGCCCGCAGCTAACATCATCCTCAACGGGGAAAAACTGAGAGCTTTTTCCCTGAGATCAGGAACACGACAGGGATGCCCACTCTCACCGCTGTTGTTTAACATAGTGCTGGAAGTTCTAGCATCAGCAATCAGACAACAAAAGGAAATCAAAGGCATCAAAATTGGCAAAGATGAAGTCAAGCTTTCGCTTTTTGCAGATGACATGATATTATACATGGAAAATCCGATAGACTCCACCAAAAGTCTGCTAGAACTGATACATGAATTCAGCAAAGTTGCAGGATACAAAATCAATGTACAGAAATCAGTTGCATTCTTATACACTAACAATGAAGCAACAGAAAGACAAATAAAGAAACTGATCCCATTCACAATTGCACCAAGAAGCATAAAATACCTAGGAATAAATCTAACCAAAGATGTAAAGGATCTGTATGCTGAAAACTATAGAAAGCTTATGAAGGTAATTGAAGAAGATTTAAAGAAATGGAAAGACATTCCCTGCTCATGGATTGGAAAAATAAATATTGTCAAAATGTCAATACTACCCAAAGCTATCTACACATTCAATGCAATCCCAATCAAAATTGCACCAGCATTCTTCTCGAAACTAGAACAAGCAATCCTAAAATTCATCTGGAACCACAAAAGGCCCCGAATAGCCAAAGGAATTTTGAAGAAGAAGACCAAAGCAGGAGGCATCACAATCCCAGACTTTAGCCTCTACTACAAAGCTGTCATCATCAAGACAGCATGGTATTGGCACAAAAACAGACACACAGACCAATGGAATAGAATAGAAACCCCAGAACTAGACCCACAAACGTATGGCCAACTCATCTTTGACAAAGCAGGAAAGAACATCCAATGGAAAAAAGACAGCCTCTTAACAAATGGTGCTGGGAGAACTGGACAGCAACATGCAGAAGGTTGAAACTAGACCACTTTCTCACACCATTTACAAAAATAAACTCAAAATGGATAAAGGACCTAAATGTGAGACAGGAAACCATCAAAACCTTAGAGGAGAAAGCAGGAAAAGACCTCTCTGACCTCAGCCGTAGCAATCTCTTACTCGACACATCCCCAAAGGCAAGGGAATTAAAAGCAAAAGTGAATTACTGGGACCTTATGAAGATAAAAAGCTTCTGCACAGCAAAGGAAACAACCAACAAAACTAAAAGGCAACCAACGGAATGGGAAAAGATATTTGCAAATGACATATCGGACAAAGGGCTAGTATCTAAAATCTATAAAGAGCTCACCAAACTCCACACCCGAAAAACAAATAACCCAGTGAAGAAATGGGCAGAAAACATGAATAGACACTTCTCTAAAGAAGACATCCAGGGGCGCCTGGGTGGCGCAGTCGGCTAAGCGTCCGACTTCAGCCAGGTCACGATCTCGCGGTCCGTGAGTTCGAGCCCCGCGTCGGGCTCTGGGCTGATGGCTCAGAGCCTGGAGCTTGCTTCCGATTCTGTGTCTCCCTCTCTCTCTGCCCCTCCCCCGTTCATGCTCTGTCTCTCTCTGTCCCAAAAATAAATAAATGTTGAAAAAAAAATTAAAAAAAAAAAAAAAAAAAAAGAAGACATCCAGATGGCCAACAGGCACATGAAAAGATGTTCAGCGTCGCTCCTTATCAGGGAAATACAAATCAAAACCACACTCAGGTATCACCTCACGCCAGTCAGAGTGGCCAAAATGAACAAATCAGGAAACTATAGATGCTGGAGAGGATGTGGAGAAACGGGAACCCTCTTGCACTGTTGGTGGGAATGCAAATTGGTGCAGCCGCTCTGGAAAGCAGTGTGGAGGTTCCTCAGAAAATTAAAAATAGACCTACCCTATGACCCAGCAATAGCACTGCTAGGAATTTATCCAAGGGATACAGGAGTACTGATGCATAGGGGCACTTGTACCCCAATGTTCATAGCAGCACTCTCAACAATAGCCAAATTATGGAAAGAGCCTAAATGTCCATCAACTGATGAATGGATAAAGAAATTGTGGTTTATATACACAATGGAATACTATGTGGCAATGAGAAAAAATGAAATATGGCCTTTTGTAGCAACGTGGATGGAACTGGAGAGTGTGATGCTAAGTGAAATAAGCCATACAGAGAAAGACAGATACCATATGGTTTCACTCTTATGTGGATCCTGAGAAACTTAATAGGAACCCATGGGGGAGGGGAAGGAAAAAAAAAAAAAAAAAAAAAGGACATTAGAGTGGGAGAGAGCCAAAGCATAAGAGACTGTTAAAAACTGAGAACAAACTGAGGGTTGATGGGGGGTGGGAGGGAGGGGAGGGTGGGTGATGGGTATTGAGGAGGGCACCTTTTGGGATGAGCACTGGGTGTTGTATGGAAACCAATTTGTCAATAAATTTCATATATATATATATAAAAAAAAAAAAGAAAAGTCACGTATAACTTTGACATCCCCAAATCTTAACTACTAATAGCCTGCTGTTGAGCAGAAGCCTTACCGATAGCATAAACAGTCAATGAACACATATTTTTTATGTTCTGTGTATCATATGCTATATTCTTACAATAAGGTAAGCTAGAGAAAAAAACTGTATTAAGAAAATCATATGAGAAAATACATTTATAGGACTGTACTGTGTTTATTGAAAAACATCCATGTGTAAGTGGACCCGTGCAGTTGAAACCCGTGTTGTTCAAGCATCAGCTGTAATGAAAATCGTAATATTAACCAACAATTATTGAGTGTTGTCTGTGTGCCAGGATTGTACTAAATCTTTTATTCGTAGTAGGTCATTTAATCCAGCCCTGCAGGGGCAGAGGAGTGCTATTATCATCCCATTTTCCAGATGAGGCAACTGAGACACCGAGAAATTAAGCATAGCTCAAAGATCACAGAGAACAAAATTAGAGATTGGATTTCTGCATGAGCAGAAATCTAGAGCCCCTGTTGTTGACTTCTACATGTGTAAGTCTGGGCTCAATCAGGGGAGCAGAACCGTCCTGAGGATTAGGAAATCAAGGATTTATTTTAAAAACAATTAGACTTTGCCCGGTTGTGGGAAGAGCTGGAGAAGTAAAGGTCCACAAATAAAAGTTGAAGGATCAGACTAGGACCCACCCGCATGACCTCATTTTAACCTTAATAACCTCTTTAAAGGCCCCATCTCCAAATATTCTGAGATACTGGGGCTTAGGCATTCACCATATAAATTTTAAGGGGACACAATCAGTCCATCACAGAGCTTGGTGTGGGTGAATGAGTCAGAGTTTTCGGGAAAATGCAGCACACGCTCCTCCAGCTGCTGGAGTGGAGCCACAAGGGAGCTGACGTAGAAGCTCACGGAAGTCGTCGGCTCTCAATGACCCTCATCTTGTAAGCAACCAGTGGTGGTGAGCCTGAGCTCACTGTTGCTCATCAGCACCGGCAGGACAAAAGGAAACCTGGATGTGTAGCAAAGAAATTCAAGGACGAACTGGACCCCAAGAGGACCTCAGTATCCCCCTCTTAATACCTCCTGCCAACACTGAACTTCAGAGCACAATGGCTGCTGAACTTGAACCCAGACCATACAAGAAAAGAGGTTCTGGGAAATATAGTTCCACATAACTAAGTTGCTGAAAGAACCATAGGGCACATTCTAGAACACTGTATCTCTGGGTGTCAAGCTGCCTCTGCAAAGAGAGAGTCTCTAAAATCACTTTTGTTTGGAAATGCTCTGTATTTGAGTTTCCACTGGCCAGCCTCTTAAACACTCCTGTGGCCCATTAAACCCGCAAATAAGCCCTTTGCAACCAGAACCAGAAAGAATTATCAATTCGTGTTTGCATACAGCAAGGGGAAATCAGTTTTATTAAGTGTTTATTGTATGTCAGGCACAGTGCTAAGATCTTTTTATGTATTGTGCCATTTAATTTAATTGCTAGTCTAAACAGTGTTATTGGCGTGCCCGATTTGCAGAAGAGGGAACACAGACCCAGAGGGACAAAGCATTTTTCTCACAATCATATAGTTAGTAATAATAAAAATAATAACTTATTTTTGCTGAATGCTCACTATGTGCCTGGCGCTGTAATTTAGAGGCAAATTAGCATTTTATATGACCACAACACTTGAGTCGGAGGCTGTTGTTATTCCTGCTTTACCTTGGAAGATAATGAGGCACAGAATATTTCAATCCCTGTCCAAGGTCATCTAGCTACTCACCGGTAAGGCCACCTGTGGCAGAGATAGGAGTGCTCGGTAAACATAGCATTTGCTCTCTGATACCTCCCAGGGTTGGTTAGTTCGTTGTGGACATGTGACTCCCCATGGGCTCCATGTGACAGTGGGCTCTAAGCAGCAGTGATGTGTGAATGGCGAGGCATTGCGACATAGCATTAAGGCTACCGTTGACCTCCTGACCACATGCAGAAGGAGGGTCACGTGCTTTGAGACCTCGGCTTACCCTGGGGAGCTGAAACCAGGGAAAATAAATCCAAGGAGAAGGGAGAACTCTTGTAAAATCGGGACCCTTGGAAAAATGAGAAAGGCCCTTCGGTGTCCATAAGGGAAAGCCCCTTACCTCCTGATCATTCTTTAATGACCTCCTGGTCATTCTTTTAGGTCAGGGATTGGCAAACTTTGTCTGTAAAAGGGCCAGTGAGCAAATAGTTTAGGCACTGTGGAAACAGGGTGTATGTGAAGTTTTCATATTCTCTCTTCTCTTACTTCAGGACCTAAGGGTGTTCCATAGGGTGGAGGCTCTATCAGCATGGGTCCCTGAGTACCTGTGTGGAGCAGAGTCACCTCCTCAAACATACAACATAACCAAGAAGTTGATCTTTTTCTTTTACGTGGAGATTGGTTCATTTGTGGGCCGTGTGGCTCTGTTGCAAATATTCAATCCTGCTGTGGTTTGTTGGTTACCCTAGCATAACTGGCCCATCTTGACCGAAACGACCCATGCTGGTCTAACTGTGGATCTCCCGATCTTCTTTTAGCCACCAAGCTATGCCATCTCTGCTGAGTGGCAGGGCTGGGAATGAAGACCCGAGTGCAAAATAATGTACGTGATTGCCCTTCAGAAGTAAGGAAGCAAAGACAGACATAAGATATCTAGGTATCGTGGTGAATCCCATCTGACCGCAAGCATTGGACTTACCAAAGTCAGTCATGGCAATCGATGATAATTCCCCTTGGCAGGATTTCAAGGGATCTTTGTAATACTTCACCAAAGAAGCAGGGTATCTTCTCTAAGAGGAGGGGAAAGAGGAAGGGAGAGCAAATTAAAATATAGCAGGTGACTGGAAAACAGACACACTCTCAGTCACTCATTTGCTCATCCAACTGCGTTTTGTTAATGGCTACTCTGGCCCTACAACAGCTGAGCTGAGGATTTGCAACAGAGACCACATGGCCCACAGTGCCTAAAATATTTGCTCACTGGCCCTTTTACAGACAAAGTTTGCCAATCCCTGACCTAAAAGAATGACCAGGAGGTCATTAAAGAATGATCAGGAGGTAAGGGGCTTTCCCTTATGGACACCGAAGGGCCTTTCTCATTTTTCCAAGGGTCCCGATTTTACAAGAGTTCTCCCTTCTCCTTGGATTTATTTTCCCCGGTTTCAGCTCCCCAGGGTAAGCCGAGGTCTCAAAGCACGTGACCCTCCTTCTGCATGTGGTCAGGAGGTCAGCGGTAGCCTTAATGCTATGTCGCAATGCCTACGCCATTCACCTCACTTTGTCTCGTCACACTGGCATTTTATCATCTCGCATCACCACAAGAAGGTGAGTACGGCACAAAAAGGTATTTAGAGAGAGAGAGAGAGAGAGTAAGAGAGAGACCACCGTCACATTAACTTTCATTACAGTACATTGTTATAATTGTTGTACTTTATTATTGTTAACCACTTGCTGTGTCTAATTTATAAATTTTACCCCAGGTATGTATGCATAGGAAAATACAGTCTATATGGGGTTGGGTACTAGCCGTGGTCTGAGGCATCCACCGGGGGTCTTGGAACATAACCCCTGTAGATAAGGGGGGGAGTGTTGTAGTCTGAAAATTCCCTCCTTAATCACATTTTCAAGTTAAATTAAGGCCTCAAAGGGCCCCATAAAAATGCAAATGAATGATCTAACTCATTACCCCAGTTAACACCTTGGCACTAATTCCTTTTGCAGTCTTATATGTCTCCAGCACATCTCCGAACTGTGAAGGAGGGAGGGCGGGGAGGCAAGAGATGGGGATGGGCCAGGGGCAAGGTTGAGAGGCTTCCGTCCAACCCCTGGTCACTGTGGCAAATGGAGTCAATCAACATCACTTGCGTCAGAGTTTGGGCTCCATTTAGAGCATTCATAATCACTCTTCTGTGAGCGGATCCAACTAAATTGCCAATCTCTGCTCTTAGGGTTTGGGGGATGAAGGGCAACGGCATCGCTCTGATTTGGGGAAATGCAAAGGCACGGCCCTCATGAACAATTTAACATCAGCTCTTGTGAGTACTTCTCTGCTCTTAAGTTCCGGTCACGCATTGTTGCCCCACCTGGAGTCTCCTACTGTATTTTCTGATTGGCTAAACATTATGTGTCTGTCAAGGCTCAGGTTAGGCTGGTCTCTTCGAGGAAGCCTTCCCTTATTGGCCAAGAATGGGCTGGGTCTTCCCTTAGCCCCATATACTATTCCCATTACTGGTACTTCCCAGGCAAATGGGGGTCCTGCCTTGAGTCCTATGCTCTTGAGGATTCCTCTCAGGTTTCTTGTGGCCTGTGCTCCTTCCATGAAGTGAAGAGTCTTGGCCCTGTTTCTAGATCGTTCTCTGAATAGCCAGGACCCTGAAATTTCTATCCCAAATGGCCTTAGTCCATTGCCGTTTGCCTACAGAACGTCTTCCCCAGATTCTTTTTACAGAGGATAGATAGCTTAGCACCCCTGGTTCTAGAACATGGCCACAGGGCAGCTACTCGGGTCGGGGGTGATGGTGGATCCAGTTTGGACACATTGGTGTTGAATCCTTAATGTGTCGGATGGAGCCTGGGGTGAGGAGGGAAGGGAGGCAGGTTTCATAGTCTCTGCAAATGGTAGCAGTGGGCCTGGCCATCACAGCACTTACTCTGTGATATTACTCTGATTCTTGTGCCATTAGATTGTCAACAAATCGGGGGCAGACACTGGTCTCAGTTCTCAGCTGGGTAAATTGCCAGGTGCCTTGTTAATTGTTGCAGTGGAGAGAAGCACCTGGAAATGGGGCTATGCTGCAGCTCTTGTGTCTTCCCGTCTGGAGAAATAGTTTTGTGAAGGCTGAAAGTTCACCCAGATTCTCTCCCTCCGTGCACCATCTGCAGAACTCCCCTGCTTGGAGGCGCCTGGGCTTGAAATGAATAAGGAATCCTTCCTGGCAGGGTCTCCTCTACCACCTGACCTATTTCTAAAGAGTGGAGCTTTGTTTAGAGAATTGGTGAACTAAATCGACCTTGCAAAACTGTAATGAGACCACGCGGCCTAAGAAGACTTGAACTGTGAAGTCTTAGTGGTGAGTTGGGGAGAGACATGGATGAACTATGAATGAATCAGGCGGAGACCCGCCCCAGCCAGCAGGGATGTTTCCATTGCACGGGAACAGAATGCTGATTTGACTTGTTTATCTATTCAGGACCTTGGCAGTTCGGTGCTGTTCAACACCTGATTTTAAAAATTGATTTATTGAACCCCCATTATGTTAAATATTCCAGAATTTTGTGAGCCACTTGAAATTAAACATAGTGGAAATCGTTATACAGTGGAAATTGACAAACGCTGCAAATTAGGGCTCCCTTCCCCATTCTCCCCACCCCCGGCCCCTGACCCAGCTGATTCACCAGCACACCACTGCCGACCCTGCAGAAAACCTCTTCTTCTCAGGAGTGCAAGAGTCAGATACAAAAACACACGATTTCTTTACATCTTTATTTTTTAAATCATAAAAGTATATACATGCTTGTTACAACAAATTCAAAAGAACTGAGTGTATGAAATATAAAATAACAGTTCTCTCTCTTCCAATCCCAAATCTCCTCTCCTACAGAAGTAACTTTGGAGTGTAGCCTTCTAGAAGTTTTCTACAGTTACACAAACACATAGAAACAACATTTTTTTTTTTTCTGGATAAATGGATTGAAGCCGCACACACATGTTTTTTAATACGAATTTTTTTTTCTACAGGAATATATTGTGGATATTTGTTCAAGTTAGATCATACAGATCTATATCATTCATTTTAGTGACTAAGGGTACACCACAGTCCTGTCTTCTTAATGGCCAGTTAGCTCTTTTCCATTTGTTTTCCATTTTATTTTTTGCTTCTACAAATAATGCTCTGTTAATCATGATGTGCATGTATGTGTATGTGTGTGTATTTCTATGCACATGAGGGATTCTTTCTTTTTTTTATTAAGTTTATGTATTTATTTTTAGAGAGAGAATGCAAGTGGAGGGAGGGGCAGAGAGAGAGAGAGAGAGAGAGAGAGAAAATCCCTGCACTAACAGTGAGAAGCCTGCTTGGGATTCTCCATCTGTCTCTCTCTCTCTGGCCCTCCCCTGCTTGTTCTCTAACTCTCTCAAAAATAAATAAACATTTTTTAAAAGTTATATTCTGTTGTTTTAACTTGCATTTCCTTATTCACTAACAAGACCAAGTGTCTGGTTTTACATTTGTATTTCTTCTTTTGTGGGTTACCAATTCATCTTTGCTCACTTTTCTATTGAGTTATTCATTTTAGAAATCAATGTGTAGGAGCTTTCTAAATAAAATGTATTTTAGCCTTTAGTCTGTAACACGCCCTGCAAACATTAGCTTCAAGTTTATGTCTTTTGACTTTGTATTATGTTTATATACACAGAAGGTCTATAAAATTAAACCCCCCAGGGGGCGGTTTTGTGTTTATACTCATGAGGGCTATCCATACCCCAAAGTAGGAAAACACGATCTTATGTTTTTCCTAATACTATTTTTCTTTTACATCTAAGTTTTATTTGATTGCTTGTTTTTATCTATTCAGAATTTTTTGTGTGTCTGATGTGAGATAAGGATGGAAAAGATATATGAAGAAGTATGCTTTTTACAGTAGTGCTTGCAACAGCAAAAAAAAAAAAAAAAAAACAAACCGGAAGTAAGTCTATGTCTCTTACTAGAAGGGTAATTACAGATATAGGCCATTAGACACCTCCTAAGAAGGAATAGTTAGGTCTGTGTCTGTTGACATGGAAGGATGTCTTGTGTTAGGAGAGGACACGTTTCAGAGAACTGTACCCGGTATGCACTGTGAGTGTTTATGCTTTAAGGCCACGTAGATTTTGTTCTGCTAACTCCATAGACTGTAGCGTGATTGGCATCCCTGAGAGTGTGCGATGCAGAAGTCCTGTTGGCTGCACTGATATAGGTGAGGCATATTCTGCTGATCTCTGGTGAGTCCCCCTTTCCTCTTTTGATATACCCTTGGACTAACTTCTTTTTCCTCTCTCTCTCTCTCTCTCTCTCTTTTCCTCTCTCTCTTTCTTTCTCTCTCCCTCTCTCCCTCCCTCCCTTCCCCTCCCTCCCTCCTTCCCTTTTTCTTTCTTTCTTTCTTTTCTTTCTTCTTTCTTTCTTTCTTTCTTTCTTTCTTTCTTCTTTCTTCTTTCAGAGAGAGCAAGTGAGCAGAGAGAGGGGCAAAGGAAGGAGAGAGACAATCCCAAGCAGACACTATGCTCAGCACAGAGCCCGAAGCAGGGCTTAATCCCATGAACCTGGGATCATGACCTGAGCCAAAATTAAGTGTCGGATCCTCAACCAACTGCATCACCCAGGCACTTTGAGGGTTCTCTTTCTTGGTGGTCCCCCAAATGGATTTTCAAGACCGCTCTAGGTAGGTCATCTAGTAGGAGCACAGGAGGAAGGCAGCCTTCCTCACTAAACACCAGTAGTACAGACCACATCCGCTAGAGCCTCTGTCCCCACTTTGCCAGTCTGGGATCCCATGGCCAGGTTTCTGTTCCTGACATCTTCTGCCAGAATCACTCACTATTCGGTAAATCCTGATTTATCCAGGAGGCACAGATGAGAAAGAAATACTTGTGGTTAGTCATTGAGTTTTGGGGTGGTTTCTTATGCAGCATTGTTGTGAAAATAGCTGATTGATTTTCTCCTTATTCTATGAAAATAAAATCCTAATTTTATTGGGGCAAGATTGAGCCCAACTAAAAAGAATACATTTTTAAGCTTTGTTAAGTGCTTGATGTATCTGTGTGACTAAGTTTGGCCAATGAGATAAAGTGCTGGATCAGATTTCTGGGAAAAAAAACAAAAAATGCCTAACTTTGCTGAGAGATACACCCCTTTTGCCCTTCTCTCTTTTCTTCTTCCTGCTTCCAGTTTCACAGAGGAAAACCAGAGAATCAGTGGCCCCCTTTGGATCATGAAGTGCTTTGGGATAGAAGCCAAGTTCCAGGGTAGTGAAGGAGAAAGGCAAGAGCCTGGTCCCCGATGCCTGTGAAGCCACCATAACAGTCCAGATTGCCTGCCTCCAGATTTCTCTTGCTTGAGAAAAAAGAAGCTTCTATCTTCGTTAAGCCACTCCTAATCCTAACAGATTATGTCGTATAATGTTGAATGGGAATGCCAATTATAACTGTCTATCTACACTTTCATTGTAAATATATTAAAATAGAATATACATAATAGCAAAGACTAGAAAGGACTAGAGCTAAATGATAAGTTTGACTTGATTATGTGAAGGGAAATGTTTGCCAAGTGATGAATGGTTAGAGTCAGCCTGGATGAAAAGGCAGTGTGCCAGGCAGGAAAAATAGCTTTGGCTTCTGGTTCTAGCTGGGAGCAAATACTAGAGGTGTCACCATGGGCACATCACTTAATTTCTCCAAGCCTCAGTTTCCTCTTTTGCAGAATGGGATTTGGGACAGAGGGACGTTTAAGTCCAGTGTTTGGTGCACTGTTTCTTGTAATAATCAGCCTACTTCCTTCACATCTAATACATGAGGACATCTTTTCTTTTTTTCCCCAAAGGTAACTGGAAGAACAGTTAAAAAATTATATATTCACTAACTTCACAATGATGCAATACCATGTTTTATGTCATCGAATTATTTGGCCCCATTTATCCCACAGTGTAGAGTTATCCTGTGACAATACCTACAGATGACCATCTCTCAGGGTTGCCCCAAGAATCACGTGAGCATCTATGACTACTTCGAAAACTGTAAAAGCTTCTGGGAACGCTAGGTGTGTTCACTGATGGAGGAAAAATGTGAAATGACAGCCATCAGGGTGACAGAAATAACCCTGGGACACAAAAGCCAGTGGCCAAGAGATGATGCAGGCAGACATAACTGGTAGACAAACAAGACCATAATTACATGTCCTCTCTAGACCTTACCTCCTGAATATGGTCTTTGGGAAAACTGTGATGGAGACATCTTTAGTCCAAAACAAAGAAATGGAAACAAAAGCAAAGAAAGAAAGAAACAAACAAAAAAAACCCCCAAACAACAACAAAAAAGACGGGTACGTACACAGGATTACCCAAATTTAATTCCTTTGCCAGCTAAACCCATTAAAGTGTAATTGTTATTGTCACTGACTCCAATGTATTATTAAGAACAATGAATTATTATGATGATTGTTACTGTTGCAATTACACAGTGAATTGGCTCTTTTAAAGCAATTTGAGAGCGTTAAATAATTTTCCTGTAGGAGCAGCCCCCAAGGCGGGGTGCAGTCGCGTTGCTGTGCCTGACCACGTACACATGGGAAACCCTGCCTCAGCTGTATTCTACACTTGCCCCGCCCCCTGTATGAAACCAGGCTGACAGTACTGGGCTGATCATTCCCGTTCGCTGACTCACATTTGTTCATTCATTTCTGTATACTTGGTTGAGTGCTTACCATCTGCTAGGTGCTCACTCCAGCCGCGAACAGGACTGTCAGGGCCGTTGGCTTCTTGCCCACATTTCCTGAAACTTCAGCCTAGCCTGTGAGCTTTCCAACCACCAGCACCAGTGTGTCTTTTCCGGAGGGTATTCTCCAAGGTGATGAGAAATCACATACCCCCACCAGCCACCCTCGAACAATGACTGATAGGAGTTAGTGTATAAATACCCCGCTTCTCTCCCCTTTCTGAGGGGAAACCCCTGTAGCATGTGCTTTACAGTTTCCCAGAGTTACCCCCTGGGGTTAAAAATCATTTGCCCAGGGTGGCAGTGATTTGATAAATACAACCCTTAGTCATTGCTTTCCCTTCTCTGTCCCATTGCCCTACTGGGACTACCTGGGATCCCTTTGCAAAAGAAAAGGCTTACTTCTAATCCTTGTCTTAAAGTCTGCTTTTGGGGGAATCCTTGAAGACATAACCCTTGACTTCAAGGTGGTATGGAAGAAGGAGTGCAGATTCAGGTGCCTATAGGGACCAGGCAGGTGTGGTAAATGATGTTCCTCCCCTGAGTGTACCCTATACCAATATATGCAGTATTCAAGAGCTCTGCGTAAAGACTTTAGCTTACTAGCTATTCTTTCCTCCCAAGATATAGTCCTTGCGTCCCAGGGGGCCTCAGGAGGAATGATTGCCACCAGGTAGTGACCGAATGCATGACAGTACCTTCAATAACCCATTCACTCATTCATTTGCCACCCATCAACTTATCTAGTAGCCACCTGTGGATCCGTCAAGTCATTGACTTACCACACATGCACGTACCTGCCATCCACTCAGTATTCTCTTATTCATCAATCCATATATATATATTCATCAATCCCTCAAAGCCATCTTGAGAGTGAAGACCTCTGAAGGATGCTGTGGTTTGCCACAGAGAGCCCCCAGTGCAGGACCAAGGCACTAATTTACTGCACTACTAGGGGGTATTGGTGGCTGATGACCCATAGCACCCACTCCTCAGGGGCCTGACGGGTGAGGCTGAAGGTACAGAGTCCCAACTCTTTTTACCACAAATTGGATCTCTCTTAAGGTCCATCCCAGCTCCAGAGCCTCCTGTGGGGTTAGTTGAGATCTCAGCTGCAGTTACAATACAGTTTACATTTTCCCTGGTCCAATTTGTTCTTCTCACTCTTAGGGAACGCTTCTCAATCAACCTTCTACATGCAAATATCAGAGATGCAGGGTCTAAGGTAACCTTATCCAGCTTTGTCAAGTCTTCTCAGATCCTCCCAGCCCCTGCCCCGACAGGTCAGAATGAAACGGACTCAATCAGGTTATCACCTCCTCCTCTATGTACCCGAGGTACTCTGTTCATACGGTGCATCTGTCGGGTTCGGTTAGGAAAACAAAGCTACTATTAATGTTATGGAATATCTTAGTCTGTTGGAGCTGCTGTAACAAAATACCACACACCGGGTGACTTACAAACAACAGAAATCTGTTTCTCACAGTTCCGGAGGCTGGGAAGTCCAAGATCAAGATGCCAGCGTGGTTAGGTGAGGGCCCTCTTCCAGGTCACAGAATTCTTGTTGTATCTTCACATCGGGGAACGGGGTTGGGAGCTAGGTGGTAGCTCTTTTGTAAGAGCACTGATCCCACTCATGAGGGCTCTGCTCTAATGACCTAATCACCTTCCAAAGGCCTCACCTTCTAACACCATCCCTTTGGGTATAAGGGTTCCAACATATGAATTTTGGGGGTGAGGAGGACACAAGCATTTGGATCATAGCATGAAAATATGGGATTCAATACAGAACCTTTTTCTTACAGAAAAATGGAAGGCGTCAAGGAGGTGAAGGTCTGGAAGCGAGGAGTCAGAGCAACAGATGAATAGTAACTTCTCAGGTTTGCCTGAAGCACAGGCTTGAGTAGAGAGCTGGAATTTGCAGGGAAATCTGAGATGCTCTGTGTGGCTGGCTGCTGACGTGTGACCCCAAAGGAGATACTCGTGGAGAGCAGCGTAGAACTTGCTACCTGTGTGAAAGCTATTGTCCTCACGGAATCTGTCGTTTTGACAAGATGCAATCTGTTGCCTGTGGTCAACTTGGGGTCATGGTGGTCAACAGGACTGGCAGTTGGGAATAGGAAGTGGGTGCAGTTAAGGGGCCCTCTGGGCCTATCTCTGTTTCTCTTCATGTTTGACATCACAACCTCCTAACGTAATGGCCTCTGCTTTTCTTTCGCTTTCCAATTCTCGTATGGGTTCCTTCTAGTCAACTCTAACGGAGAGGCATAAGGAAAGGTGATTCTAAGAGAAGTGGTTCCCAACCACAGATGAAAGTGGTCCTGCCAACTTGCCAACATACATTCTAAGCACATATAAAATCAAGACATGTACCATATTGCCTCATTGTTGGATTTTTCTGCCTTGAGGCTCCGTCTGGATCAAGAGGTAGACCGACTAAGACTGTGAGCCGAATCCTTCCCACTGCCTGTTCTTGTAAATAAAGTTTTATTGGAACAAAGATACACCCGTTCACTGTTCATGGCTGCTTTCTCTCTAGCATGGCAGAGTTGAGTAGTAGTGCCCAAGAGGATATGGCTACCAACTCTAAAGCATTTACTAACTGGCCCTTTATACGAAATGTTTGCCAACCCCTGCTCTGGGCGGTGGGACCGGTGAAGGCAGGGGTTGTCCTACTTATTTTTCTGTCCCTATTGTCAGTGTCTCACACACTGTATGGAAGAGTCTGATGAATATTTGTGAAGTGATTGAGTGAATTTTGGAGATAAAACATAAACTCATACAACTATTAACATAGGAGTTGATACATTAAGAAATACAAGTAGAGACAGCTGTTGGAGAAACCAAAAATTTTGTTCTTTGGGGCCGAATATGTGAGTTGTTACCACATAGTATACAGGAGGTATCAGAAAATTCTGGGTGGATTTGATGAAGGTACTAAGTTCCCCAGAAGAGTAAGGAAATAAATTAGAAATGAGAAGCCTTGGGTTTTAGACCTGGATCTGCCATTTTGTAGCCTGTGATCTAAACAAGTTACTGAGGGCTTTCTGATCCCCTTTCTCAGCTATGGGTTAAGTATAAGAATACTGGCTTAGCCAGACTCAGAGGGTTTTTGTGGCAAGCTAATGACATGATGGTGTGGAATGCTCTGGAAACTGTAAAGCAATACCCAACTAAAAGGGATTACTTTGCAGTCAGAAATAATTTTCAAAATTGACATGGAACACTGCGTTTGTGAAGCTCGAGTTCTATTTGTGTTTTCCCAGGGGTCTCATACCTTGAAGGCTTGGTTGAGTCTACAGGACCTATGACCGTGCCCCTACGTGGGCTACGATGTCTCAGAGGCCAGAATATAGGGTGGGATGTTGATGGAAAATGGCCTTTTCCTTCTAAAAATTCTCCAGGTCTTCAAATTCTCTCTGGCAATGGGCTGCATCTTTTTATAGAACAGCATCTGACGTGTCAGCAATCTCTAGGTAGTTTATTGATTTAACATTTCTTCAGAGATGCTAAGAAATATGTGGTCTGCTGACAGCAATAGGGAGCTGCGCCTTAAAAGGGGGATCTGATGGCTTGCTCCCAGCTGTCCTGGCTCAGAGCCTCTGCAATCACTGATTTTCAGAAAATTGTTTTAAATAGAGTTTCTGTTCCATTTTGAGCAGCCTCTCTCTGCTTCCTCATTTCCCAACAGTCAATGGGGATTGTGGTGATTTTGCGTAGTATCTCACACGCTGTTGCTGAATGGAGTCATTTCATGTTGAAATGACCTAAGTGGCAGAGAAATCCGCTTTGGTCGAAAGCTGAAGTTCACTGTGTCAAAACAACCAGGTTCCAGAAAGGATTGGCAAAAATCCATTTCTTTGTTGTTTTGGAGCACAGAGACAATAGGATCTGTGGAGCAGGTCCCCGAACAAGAGTCTCAAAGGCCGGGCGGGAAGGGATTCTAGAAAGTGAAAGGAAAGAACTCACCTCAGAATGAACTCCCCTGGGGTGGAGGGCCCACTCCTGCCCAGGAGTCTCCTGCCTCCCTCCTTACTCCCCTCGTAACTCCTCACTTCCAAGGGAGGGCACTTTCCTGATCTGGTTGGGTTGGATTTAACTTGTGGTTGGGCCACGGTGACTTCAAGGTCAACAAAGGCTTCTGGATTTGTTTCTTTCCTTTTATCTTGTGTCTCCAGTAGCATGGGTTTGGTCAAGGTGTTTATTCTCCCAAGTATCCCTTCTCTCCCCTCTTGTCTGATCCCAAATATTTAGGTTTGGGGGAGAAGGAGGAGGTTAGGATGACCAACTTGTCCTGGTTGGCCCCGGAAATCCTGGTTTTAGCACCAAAGTCTAATACCTCGAGAACCCCCTCAGTCTCAAGTAAACAGACACAGTTGTTCACCCTGGACCCCATTTCGTCCTCCAAACTAAGCTGCATATTCCAACTCAACTGTTACTGGGGTGCCTTGTGTTGGGGATTTTGGAGGCTGCCTCAGGTATTAATTAAGTACTACTTAAGGAAAAAAAGTTTTTTGAAATTCTCATTTGGCTTCTTTCCCTTGTACCTGTTCTCTTTTTCTGGAATCCCCTGAAGAGAAGAGGTGAAGGGCAGGATGGGTCCCCTGCCATAATGGCTCTAAAAATGACTCTCAACATCTACAATGGCAGTGTTTTATAGACACAGACAAGGAGCCTGTGGTAAGAGGCCTGGGGAGGAAGAAAAGCAAAGAAGTTTGTGGGGACCAAGGAAGAGGGAAAGGGAAATAAAGATTTAAAAAAAAAAAAACACTTGTTTTCGAGAGAGAGAGAGAGAGAGAGAGAGACACACACACACAGAGTGCAAGTGGGGGAGGGGCAGAGAGAGAGGGAGACACAGAATCCGAAGCAGGCTCCAGACTCTGAGCTGTCAGGACAGAGCCCGACGCGGGGCTCGAATTCACGAACCGTGAGATCATGACCTGAGGATGCTTAACCAACTGAGTCACCCAGATGCCCCAAGAAAATAAAGATTTTTAAGAAAATGGGCCAATTCTCTAAAAGGGTCTCATTTTGAAGGCCATATATTTAGGTCAACACTATTGAGATTCCACGTTGTGTGGGACCCCAAGACACTTGGGTGAGTGAGACACAGCCCTGCTTCTAGGAACGCCTCATCCTGCTTTCCTGGCCACTGTCTGGGGTGTGAGTTCCACTCCATCCTTGGGCAATGGGGAGGGTAGCATTGGGGTAGCTCCAACTGGAAATCCACACTGAGGCCTCTTGTCCCAACTGTGACCATGTCAGGAGAGACCCAGTGGGTTTCTAGCGTTCTAGTGAGGCGAAAATGCCACATGGTTTCTTGGCCTGGTATGAACGATGTTTGTCATTCAGCACAAACGGGCATTGATCTCTTGTAGAAGCCAGATCTCAGGGAGTTTCAATCAATGTTCTTGGCAGGCTACTAAATCTAAAATGATCTGTTTGCCTTATGGCCAAGGGCCCAAATTTCAGGTCCTCCATTCACAGGAGAATTCTGGAAAATTGCTTCATCCTGCCTGGTCTCTTCCAGGGTCACCTTAGGTAGCAAACGGAATGCTGTCTTTTTCATTAGGAGTTTGGTTATCATTACTTGCTAGGTATATCTTACAAAAATCCAAACATTTTATTCTTTTGAAAAACTAACAACTTTGGCAAACTCCGGGCCCCGTTCTTTGAGTAACAACAGGTAGCTGGAGTTGGGTGGGGACTGTCTCCTTTAGAGAGAGCATGGAGTTCCCCAAGCCACCTCACCCACTGCTGTCTCACTCATATTGTACACTGGCCATTTCTCATTTATATGGTCCCGTGGAACCCATGCATCATTGATTCTCTGAGCCCTCAGTTAGAGTCTATAAGCATGGTACCCTCTTCCATAGTGACCACATCCTTCCTCCTCTTTGCCTCTCCCTCTTCCTTCCTTCCATTTCTACCCTGGCCTCTCTCCTCCCTCATCATCTCCCTGCCTGGCAATACAACTTTACATAGAAGCGTGCATCACCTGCAATGTACATAGACCAAGCACCCAAATACAATGTCCGACCATCTAAATCAGCAGATCTCAAAGTGCGGCGTCCTGAGCGGCAGCAGCTCTTGGACATTCATTATAAATCCGAATTCTGAGGCCCCGGCTGGATTTTCTAAATCAAAAACTCTGGCAACGAGACCCAGGAGTCTCTGTCTTAACCAGCTTTCCAGGTGAATCTGTGACACGTGTGTCTCATACTCACTGGTCTACACGTGAAGGCGCCCATTTGCTGAAAATAAAATCTGAGCTGGTGGAAGGCAGTTTACTTCTCTGGCTCTCAGCTGAGCGGAACGTAAAACCCCCCTCCTCGCTCTTTCTCCATATGCAGTGTGGGGAAGTGAAAGAAGTGTCTGTTTGCAGTCCCGAAATCACCATTTTGTGAGGTGTCTGAAGGCCTTTTAGCTGCAGTCCTGCTCACTCTCAGTTTTATGAGGCATCTGTTGGTGTCTAGGACGCTCCCTTCCCTGTCACGGGCAAAAGGAAGGGAAGAGGTAAAAGTCCTCCCTCATGCGTGGTCCTCCAAATGCAGGGTTCAGTCCCTGAGGGTTCTGCAGGTGCCCCTCTGAGACCAAAGCCCAGGAAGCTATTTCCCCTCAGCACGCTGACCATGGCACCAGGGAAAAGCGGGGCTCGGATTCTGGGATAGTGGAGAAGAGGCGATGTGTCACGGGTGATGATGTGATCATGCAAGACCTTGACCTGACATGATACGAGTGGACCGTGCCGTTGATTCAACACCTGGGTTGAGTCAGCTGAACTGCGTCAGTTCCTTCACACTTCTTCTTACACGCCGGAAATGGAGTCACAGGGCAGGTAAGGACTATGTCATAGAGCCACTAGGGGCCCATTCATTCATTCATTCACCCTATTATTTGATATGCCCTATTAAGCTACATCTGAGTGCCAGACAATGTGTGTGTGTATGTGGGGGGGGGGGGGGGTGTGGGTGTATGTTATGAGTTTCTTTTCTGTCATGCTCCAAATAATAAATAGTTTTGCTACTTCTGCAATTTAATTCATTAATTAAGTTAATTTTATTCATAATGTTGGGGACGTAAGAAATGGATGCAAATGAATGCTAATTTCTGAGTTAATATTGAGAGCTAAGGTCCTTGCTAATTTTTAAGGGAAGGATTGCCGTAGTGGTTTTGGAATTCAGAAATAGAAGCTTCTGTTCTCCCCCGTTTCTCGTTTAAGCAGGGTAGGCTCCCTCCCTGAGAATGAAGTTTCCGAAATCTCGACCACTTCTGTCCTAGTTTTATTCTGTCTCTTGAGAAGTATTCATTAGGTGCTGGAAATGTTGCCTGTTGCTTTCCTCCCTTATGACTCTTTCTTCGGTCCTAGATCTGAGAATTGATGATAATGGCTTCTCTTCTTTCTCTTCCAATTCAGCTTTTCGTTCTTTGCTCTTTTGCTTTGCGCTCATACCTGGTAACACAGGATGGCACTCCGAGAGAGGGAAAGGTGCCTGGGGGAATGTGTTTCGGACCTCGTCTTCTGCTGGCTTCATCCGTCACACATGCTAGCTCTTCATCTGTCACTCTGTTCGCTTCAGGCCCAAGGGGAGGAATTCTGATGGAGAACGGTGAAGTGGAAAACTTTACTTACCTACAGACAGCAATGACCTCCTATAATGTGCTCTTTTGGGATCTGGCAATGAGGTGTTTGTTTCAATGGAGGAGTTTCACTCCAGATGAAATTCCACCTGCTTCCTCTGAATGCCTCCACACAATAGTAGCCTTTTGCCTTCATTTGGGTGGTGGGGGGTGGGAGGTGTTCTATTTTTGCCGGGGAGCAAATGCTCCTGAATCCGGTTCTTTGGTGAGTTCACAGCCTCCGCTGTGAAACAGGAAGGATGGTGAAACAGGTTGCTGGTGGCTATATCCAGGAATTTCTATTCTGGACCAGACTCCTTGGCCGAACCCATAAGATGTTTGGGGATCTAGCCTTTGCAGCCCTACCAGTCCTGTCTCTTACAGTGCCCGCCTTCCCTTTCAGACTTCCCCCTGGCCCGGCCATACAGAAGCTCCTCGCCATTCCCCGAACACTCCATGCTGGTTGGTCCCTTTGGGCCTTCGCACGCTTTCTCTCTGGGCCCGTTTACGTGGGGAAACATGTGACCATCTTTCAATACCCAGGTCAAGCCTCAACCCCTGTATCGAGCCCAGCAGAGGCTTGTCCCTTCCATCTCATACCACCCCTAGGTAGAGCTGCTGTTGTTTCCTTAAGTTCTATTTGTACCTACGTTGCCGTGGTTATGATACCATTTTGCAGTTCTTGTTTTCTTACATAATAGGATACTCTCAGTGCTTAAGCGCAGAGATTCTGAAGCAAGACTGCCTAGGCTCAGTCCCACTTCTATCACTTACTAGCTGTGTAATCTTGGGCAAGTTACCTGGTCTCTAAACGTGAGTTTCCCCATCTCTGAAATGAGGGGAATAATGATCCTACGTGCTTCGCACGTTGGTGTTAAGGAGCAAGTGAATTGTAATTATTCCTCTTTCTCCTCCTGCCTTTTTACACCTCATTTCTTTTTTTTTATGTTTATTTATTTATTTTGAGTGGGGGGGCAGAGAAAGACAGAGGGAGGGAATCCCAAGCGGGCTTCATGCTTAGCACAGAGTCTAATGTGGGGCTCAATCTCATGACTGTGAGATCATCACCTGAGCCCAAATCAAGAGTTGGATATACTCCACCAACTGAGCCACCCAAGTGCCCCTATATACCTCATTTCTATGCCTAGTATTTTTCCCCTGTATACAAACTGCCCTCGGGGATGGTAGAAGCAAAGTAGGATCATTGATTTTTTTCATTTTATGTTTCTTTTTTTCTTTCTGTATTGAGGTAGAGAGAGGGAGAGAGTGAGCTGGGGAGGAAGGGAGGGAGGAGAGAGAATCTTAGGCAGTTTCCATGCCCAGTGCAGCGTCTGACATGTGGCCTGATCTCAGACTGTGAGATCATGACCTGAGTTGGAATCAAGAGTCTGAAGGTTAATCGACTGAACCCCCCCAGGTGCCCCTAGTTTTAAATTTCTTAAATAAGCTTCTGTAAATTTATAGCAGAAATAATAGTGCTGAATGCTGACTTCTCAAAATGCTACCCAAGACAACCTGTTGACGAAGCACGTCTGAATTTATTGCTTACTACAATAAGAGAGATAATTACCTTGACAATCTTTTTTTTTTTTTTTTAATGTTTGTTTGTTTATCTGGGGGGGGGGGAGGAGAGAAAGGGAGAGGGAATCCCAAGCAGGCTCTGTGCTGTCAGCGCAGAACTTGACATGGGGCTCAGTCTCACGAACCATGAGATCATGATCTGAGCTGAAATCGAGAGTCAGACGCTTAACCACCTGAGCCACCCAGGTGTGCCACCTTGACGGGGTCTCAATACCACCTCAGAAAGGTGTGGGTAAAGTCAGAATATATATGATTCCATGACAAGTAGGCAAAGTTCATGATGAAGTAGTTTGGGACTGGTTGACACAACAAGGTGAGAATTTCAAGGCAAGGGGTTCAAAACTGGTCTTCATTACTGATGAGCCTAGTTGACTTATCTATTGCTGTCTGTTGAGAACTTTCAGGAAATCTCTGAAATGAGCAATAAAAGGTATTCAGCATTTCATCTTCCTGGGCAAGAGAATCCTGGAATAGCCATGTTAACATAGACAGTAAGTTGGATGGGCATAGGTGATTTTGGTTCTCAATACTTTGAAAGATACAATAGATTTGATTTTCAACAGACAGACTTTGTTGGGGTCGGTGTCATGAAATCCCACATGGCTAAGTGGCAGGCCTGAACCACAATGGTTGGAGGATTTTGAGAATACAGTACTTACACAATAGGGGCGGGAAAATATGGGGTGACATAGGAGTCTTGGAATGCCACACAAGAGGAGAAACCATCTGGCAAGAGGAAGAAATTAGAAAGGAATGATACTGAGCTTAAACACTGTTGTCTCTCAAAGATGCCTAGTGCATCTTCCTTAGGAGGTGGGAATGATGGAGACCCTCAGCTATTTGGGAATCTGAGGGTTCGGGGGACTAGAATTCTATTTCTCACCTGGAACTAGGCAGCTTTTTGTCTCATGTCAACAAGAGGCAACCACCTGTCGGGAAGAAGGGCTGGGAGGTAGCTCTCCTACCTCCCGTGTCGGGGGGGGGGGGGGGGGGGCAAGGAAGCTGGCAGAGAGCTGAGAGCTGGCAGGATAGCCAGGGCATCGCTGTGGCACTAAGTGAGGGCACTTCGTAAGGGAAGCTGTGGATTGCTTATCCCCGGCCAGACACTGAGTGGCGAACATAGCCAAGTGTCAGAGCATCGTCCACGGAGAGAGGACGTGAAGCTTCTGGATCGATTGCCGAGCGTTGCTTCTGCCGGGAGAGTAAGTGGTGAGGTGCAGCAGCAAATGTTGTGTTCCAGTTATCTGTTAACTACACACAAAAAATCCGCCTTGAAATGTTGGCTTAACTGTAAACCCATAATGACCATTAGTTTCGCTCACAAATCTGGGGCAGCAGGTAGCTGGGCTCAGCTCAGCCATTCTTGCTCCGGGTCTCTGACACGGCTTGCAGATGGTAGCTGGGGCCAGGGTTGCCTTAAATATGAATTGGCTTGTTTTAAACTCCTGGGCTGCAAAGGCAAACAGCTGAGAGCAGGCCCAGTGAGGACTGCCCAAGCTTCTATCTCTTTCCATGGAGCTGTCCCCAGTCCCAGACTTCTTACATGGTGGCAGTTCCTCAGAGGAAAGAAGGTGCTGGAGAACACCTTCACGAACCCAAGTGGAAAAGGTGGTAAGAACACGAGAGGTGTTTTGATCACAGCACAGAGAAAATTCTCTGGATAAAACCCATGATCTTTTCATCTAAACGTGTTATCGATGAATGGGGAAGAGGCTGGTGGCTATTGAGGAACCTAACCCGTACTTCAAGGGCAGGAATTTGGAACCAAGTTGCAAAGTGAAGGCAATCACAGAGGGAGCGCTCGAGTGAGTTTGTGTACAGATTCATGGGACCGAACGTATGATCAACAGCAGCTCTGGAAGGCACAGGAACACGTGAGGGAGGGCTTGTTTGGAAACACAGAATAAAAAGAAATCTATGTGAGCCGATGAGAGAATTGAAGTGAAAAGAAAACCCTTAGTCTGCAGAGTAAAAATGTTCTGAGTAACAAGCAGCATTAAGGAAAAAAGCAGTATAATTCAGTATATCCTGGTATAATTCCTGAACTTAAAGGGTAGAGAGAAAAAATCCTCTATGCTGCAAGATAGAAAAAAAAAAGTTATGCAGGAAAAAGAATCACTGTCGTTTGACTGTATTTTGGCAACACTGCATATGAGAAGAGAGTAGAATGATGTCTATATACATTTCTAAGAGGAAAGATCTGTGCCTGCAGAATCTTCTATGAAGCCAGGATATTATTCACCTGTCAAGGGGGAAAGATTGAAATCTCTGGATTTGCAATAAGTCTGAAAAAGTACCTACGAGTTAAACAACTGACAAAGAGCTCTAAATGAGCAGCCCCCAGAGTGATAAGCAATGGACAATGATAGAATGAACGGGAATATGTGATGTGAGTTCTACGCGGAGATTCTGAGGTAGAGAATGCCTTCTGCCTGGGTGATAATCTGTAAGTCAAAATATCAAAATGTCCTCATCAACCTGGGAAAAGGGAAAAAGAAGGAACAGTGGACAGGTCTTAACTTAAGGGGTATAAGGAGGAAGCGAGAGAAGAATCCGGGCTGGCTTCGCGGCCGGCGATTTGTATGAGGTCCCCTGCTCAGAAGGGCTGATGCTTGATTCAATACTCTGCTATTGGTGTCTTGCAATTATTAATAATTTGGAGCAAGGGGCCCTGCATGATCATTTCACAGTAGGGCCCGAAAATGACACAGCCGGTCCTGAATAGAGATGGTTAACGGACTAGATTTAAATCCCAAATTGACCATGTTCAAATCCAGGGGATTCAGAGTTACTTTTGAGTGGAAACGAAGAAGATCTTTTTCCTGGTCAGCAGTGACGGCTTGGAAACTTGGTTAAATTAAGAAACAGAGAAAAAAAGTTAGACGTTTGTACCCCAGCTCCTATGACGTTTATAGCCGATCACGTGCAGGCTCTTTGAGGGCAGAGGCGCCAACGTCAGCATCTGTGTGGCCTCATGGGCCTTCTCCCGGAGAAGCCAGATAAGGGCGGTCTGCAGGAGCCGCCTGCCATCTTGCACCACAAACCACCCAGACTGCGTTGTGTGATCGATTTTGAAAAATGAAAGTCTTCTCAAGTTAAAGCGTTCTCTGTATCGAGGGCCAATCATTTCTGAGGTTTTATTTGCAGTGAAAAGATTTCAAAACTTCCAGGCACTCTGCTGAGGGTGGCCAGGAGACACAGGATAAATAAGCCGGGGCGGTAGACCATTCACAACTTAGTAAGAGCTAGTCACCTCTCTTAGGGCCCCTCTTTCCATCTCTAGGACGGAATGGCTTCGGCGTGTCCTCCCTCAGCAGCTTTCTAAGTTTCGCCTCGTTGTAAATATTCCTGTCCAACTTGAAGGAATCTGCTGCATCGCACCTGCCAAAGTGGGCACCTGTGGATTTCTCTATCCAGCTTCCATGTGCTTTTCCGGTACCGACCCTGATTTTGTTCTGGGAATCCTTCCTTACCCGGGACCAGTGGAATCTGTTCTCTGCTCCCCTAGCCCTGTGACTGTCCGGTAACTGGGTGGCCATACTCTCTGTCACCCAAACTGAAGTGCTTTCAGTGAAAGGGGGCACTATTAACAATTATGCTGGGACAACAGGGAGACAGGGACTCTTCCAGAAACACCTGGATATGTGGTTCCCCCAGTTCAGAGGGGCCACGTAAGCCAAGCCCTTCTGAGCAGAATGAGCTTCTGGGAATGCCTGGAAATGGAGCATCATTCTCTCCAGAGACTATTAGAAGAGATGAGCACTCTCTCTGCCTGATGCCACGTGAGGGCGTCGGGCTGGAAATTGCTACAGTCTGTGTTGTCATCTGCTCCCTACGGGTGACAAAGCCAACACACAGAGGAGGGCAGAAGGAAGGGGGGATTCCCAGGGAACCAGAGCTGGAGCCGCCATGACACTGGCCCCCAATTTCCTCCACACCCTGCCCACAGGAGAGTACATTTCCGTCCTACCTTCTCCTCCACACCGAAGCCTTCCCGTAGCCCTGCCCCACCCTGACCCCTGAGCTGAGCTCTTAGGTGATGTATTGCTTTTCCCACGGAATATTTCCTTTGGAAAGTCCCAGCATTATGTCAGAATAGATCACAAAGCTGCCCATACACCAGCTCTGTGCCCTAAAATTCTATTTTTATCACTTTGTCATCTGTTGGGTACTCGTTTTACCCCATTCATTCAACTTAGAACTTGGTGTCCTCATTCTCACAGATCTTCCTCTACTGCCTGAGTTGCACAGGTTCATTTTCTCCGTGACGTCCATCTGAAATTCTTCCAAAACTTCTTGGAGATATTTCTTCCCTTCCGAGCTTCCTCCTGACTCAAAGCTTTGGATTGTGTTGGATTGTGTCAGAGCCTCACCGCTACCCTTCTGGCTTCCGGACTCTCCTCCTCCTCTAATGCAAGGACTCATCATACTTTTTGTGGCATTTCCTTTTTGGTGTCCCATCGGCACCACTTAAGGGTTCCACCAAATAAGGATTTTAGATGCCCAAAGTAGAATACTTAGGATTACAAAGTCAACCAATTATATTAAAATATAGCCACAGAAACATAACCCCCCCCCCCGCCCCCCGTCATGCAAACATCTACTATAGTACCATCTGTGTTTCTCTAATGCCTCAGACAATAAGAGTGGCAGGTTCAGGAACAACTGTAATTTAAAATTTTTTTTTAACGTTTATTTATTTTTGAGACAGAGAGAGACAGCGCATGAACGGGGGAGGGGCGAAGAGAGAGGGAGACACAGAATCGGAAGCAGGCTCCAGGCTCTGAGCCATCAGCCCAGAGCCCGACGCGGGGCTCGAACTCATGGACCGCGAGATCGTGACCTGAGCTGAAGTCGGACGCCCAACCGACTGAGCCACCCAGGCGCCCCATGTAATTTTAAAGCTGTAAGGAACATAAATGATATTTTTATATACCTGCAACAGTTGTACTGGGATATGAAGTTATCCATAACTTTTACGCTGGCAAATATACAAGTAATAATGATACTCCTGCCATCTGGTACCTACCTTCGAAGTAGAAGAAAATGCCACATTCCCGTCAAAGATTAGTATGAGCAAAAGGGTTAATTTTTTTTCCACCTAGGTACGGGGATCCCAGGTTAGAAGCCTCCGCTTTAATCAGTCCTGCGTGGCGCTGCCAGGCCAGTTTTCTGCACACAATCTTTTCACTGTGTCGCTTCTTCCTTCGACCTGCTCTGATGGTCTGTTGCTTATCGGACCACAATCAAATTACTGAGCTTGGCGTTCAGGAGACTTTCATAATACTTGCTACCCTACCTGTCCAGACTTTTCTGGTGCCATCCCTCACCTTGGATTCTGCTCCCTGGCTGGGTGACTTCTTTGCTATCTTGAAACACAGGACGGACACACCTCTGTGTTTTACCCAGGAAAGAAATATCATTTGCTTGAGCAAAAAAGGATTCAAGCACGGATAGAAGCACAAATAATGCTTCCTGGTGGCTTTCAGAGTCCCTTGACGCTTCTTTTCTTGGCACCGGTCTTTAATTTCAGGTAAGATCTCTCGTTTTATGGAAAGATAGGGTTGGAAATCCAGGCTTTCTTACATTTTTTTTTTTCAGCCTACCAATCCTAATTGGAAGAGAGTCTCATTCTACATGGTACCAAGAAAAGCCCTCGGAGTTCCCAGATGGGATGAAGTTTGGGTCCCTTCGCTTTCCTTGAATTGACGACCGCAGTCACGGAGCTAGAATATTCTGACGGAACGGGCCTGGGTAATGTGCCAGTCTTGGGGCTGGTGATGATGTCAGCAGACTCAAATCACGTGGAAAGAACGGGGAAGGGCATTCACCTCAAAGAAAACTCACGTTACTGTCATCAGCAAGATGGTTCTTATAACGGGCAGACAAAAACAACATAGAATCTGCTCCTTTTTTAAAGACTGGGTTCTAACTCTTTCCGTAAAAATATGTTCTTCCCCCTCATGTTTCCCTAGGCAAATCCCTTCCTTCATTCAAGAAGGGTAGGTAGGTGGGATAATTAATATCACTGAGCAGCTACTGTGTGCCAAGGGCTTTATATCCGTGTTACAGGATTTAAAATGCATGGTCACAGCTTGCGAGAACAGCAGCGGAATTCAATTTATTGCTCCATAATCAAACTCAACTTGTTCTTTGTGGTGGGGGGAAATATTTGTCACATCAAGATCGTTCAGATTCTTCTGGCTTAAAATTTAATTTCTTGTGGAGTCAGTCCTCAATCAATTCGGGCTTTAAGCTAGGCTAATGCGAAGTCGAAATTCCCTTTCAAGGTTGATCTCCCTTCTTAGGGGTTCGGTCTCCCCCCTCTGTCTCCAGGATGCTGCCCGAGTGCAAGGGAAAGCTTGGACAGTAGCATCACAGCCTCAGGGCAAGGGTGTGATCCCTCGGCTGCCCCCACGGGCCTCCGCTGAGCCCGCACATTCTCGATCACGGGGAGTGGCCTTTAATTCCTGCTGCGTGCTGGCTGTGTTGACTGCTGTCCGTGGACCGAGTCCTGGACTGCAGTCATGATGTCTGTGGACTTGACCTCCTCCTCCTCCTCCTGACCCCAGACCCCTCTCAGCACACGGATCCTTTAGCCTTGTGCCGGGTCCCTCCGCGGGAGCACGAAGAATTATGGATCTCTATGGGAACCGCAAATACTGTCTCAGGTGTTCTTGCTGACTCTCCTGTGGGGTCCCAAGGGGTTTTCCCCCCAGAACTATTGAAGTGAGTTGAGGTAGAAGCCTCTTCATGTTTAACATGCCCGGAATTCACCACATCTGGCTTTTCTAGTATCTCACACACATCTCTGAACCACTCTCCCTTTGGGACGGGAGGACCACACCTTACGTGTAATCTTGCCCTCTTCCCCGTACCCCGAGGCTTTGATCTCCTCCCTGTGGGGTGGCTGAGCTTCTCTTAGGACCCATCCTCTACCTTCATCTTCAAAAGTTTGTAAGCTTTTGACCTTCAGAGGCAGCAATCTCTTTTTTCCTTTTGCTCTCCAAAAGTCACAAATTTTACAAAATGAAAGTCAGAGCTTTCACATATCTCCCAATATGCTTGGGGAGTCTATTCGGAACGTCCAAAGCCGGCCACCTGGCGTTCTGTCCTTATCTGAGTTCTGTTGTCCTGCTGAAACAGTGGATGCGTCACCCTCCAGGCTGGAGAGCAACAGCTCTACAAAAACCACCCGTATGAGTCTCTTGCTGCTCTAATAAGCGGCCACAAGTGTCGCGACTTAATCATGCCTATTCGTTGTCTTGCAGGTCTGAAGACAAGGAGCCTGAAGTGGGTTTTATTAGACTAGAGCCTCGGCTGTCTGCAGGGCTGTATTCCTTCTAGAGGCTGTAGGGGAGCATCTTTTTCCCTAACTTCATCAGCTTCTACGGGCTGTCTGGACTCCCTAGTTTGTGGCCCTGCATTCCTCCAACCTCTGTTTCTGTCTTCACATCTCCTTCTCAGACTCTGCCCTCCTGCCTCCCCTTATGGGGACCTCTGTGATTACATTGGGCTCACATGGAACACTCAGGATAATTTCCCGGCTCAAGACCCTTAACTCGATTACCTCTTTAAAGCTCCTTTTACCATTTAAGGTAACATAGTCACAGATTTCAGGGATTAGGATGTGGGCATCTTTGGGGGGGGGGGTTATCATTATTCAGCCTTCCACACTACCCAAAATGAAAAAAATATATTAAAAATATCACAAGATATTACCTTGCTCTATGTTCTAATTCCTTATATTCCTAAGAACCCTAGGAGTCGAGTGCTATTATTCTCATTTGACAGAAGAGGAAACTAAGTTAGGTTTGGGCCAGTAATTGTCTGACTCCAAAGCTAGTATTTTCTCCATTACCTCACAAAGAGTCTTTCTTCCCTAATAAGGCTACCCCAGCCCACACCAAATTTTCCTTTAACCCAAACTACCATAGCACGTTTCATTCCACTTGATTGTATACTATTTAGAGTATTCAGAGTATAGTGTAGTGTAGTGTGTGTGTGTGTGTGTGTGTGTGTGTGTGTACTCATCTTGCCAGACAAAATTATAAATACCTAAGCTGGGATGAGATCTATTGCCTCTTTCGAGCCACCATGGGGGAGCCACACAGTAAATATGTCATAAAACCTTGGTGATTTGATGGTTGCTGCTGGAATCTGTATCAGCTATCCAGTCAGTGAGCTAAAGTTTATTGAGTTCCCATGGTATGGGATGCCCTGGGCCTACTTGAGAGACGGAAGTAAAAACATATTCCCTGGACTGAAGATATTCTCAGTCTGATTCTAAAAACAGTACCGGGCTCCTGGGTGGCTCAGTTGGTTGAGCATCTGGCTCTTGATTTCAGCTCAGGTCATGATCCCAGGGTTGTGGGATCGAGCCCCGCATTGGACTTTGCACTGAGCATGGGGCCTGCTTGAGATTCTCTCTGTCTCTCTGCCCCTCTCCCCTCCTTGAGTGTGCGCACGCTCTCTCTCTCTCTAAAATAAAAAATAATTTTTTAAAGTTTAAAAATAGTTAACTATTAACCATTTATAAATTTAAATTTAAAAATACATTCCAGACCATGGGCCACATCCTGACAGACACTATATATCAGTTATTAAATCCTTACCAAATCCTGAAATTTAGAGGCGAGCTTTTTTACTTTTTGGCCCCTTTGCTTCTCTTTCTGTGATTTTCTCCTCGTTTCTCAGGCCATTCTCACGGACAGTGGCACCCTAGGTTTGGATTAGCAAAATGGGAGGGCCATTTGGTGGCTCCATTCACAAAAAGATAGATACACGAAGCCTGGCACGATACCAGGAGAGGAAACTGTCGAACCTGGTCATTAAGGACCTTGGGGTTTTAGGTAATTCAGTAGTTAGGTTTTCCTAGGTCCCTAAAAATTCTTGTCAGGGACTATTGGTCATGACCCCTGGCTTCTGTAATTGGTATGGTTAATGGTACTGGCAGAACTAGAAATGACTTTGGGGCCAAGAGCATGGCTACCTACCAAGTCCAAGTGTATGGCTGACCGATGGGTCCTACCAGGGAGTCTCAGAAGCCTCCAAACTGCTTTCACCCTTGGTCACATTACTGTTTTCTCCACTTCCTGGCCATCGTCTTGTCTTTGATGCAATGAGGTGGATGTGTGCGGGAAAAGAGACATTGAAAAGAAAATAGAAATGCTATTAACTCTTGTTGGAGCCCTCCGAGGGTGAGGCATTTGGTGGGGGGCTTTATGTATCGTATCTCATTCATTCTTTCTAAATAACACTAAAACTCTAAGTACAATTGTCCCCATTTTACAGATGGGAAAATGGATCTCATAGAGGTTAAGTAAGTGGACTGAGGTAAAACAGCGAGGATACGGTGAACGGCATTTTCATATCCTGGTCTCTTGGTTTCCCCAAAGCCTGCATTACTCTGGTTCAAAAATATACCACGGGGGCTGCAGCACTGAACGATGATCCTACCAGCGTTTCCTTCAGTATCCTAAACTATATTCCTTGGACCAATGGTCTGTGACGCATCGGTAACATCCACACCCTTCCTCTCTCCCCAAATAACAGGTTCTGTGGTCAAATAACTTTTGGAAAAGCCACTTTTAGTAGCCCGGTCTTGGAGAGTTATCATGCATCAGCATATGGAAGACCTAAAAACCTCCAACAATGAAGACTACGTAGGTCAAGCCCACCTTTTCCACATGTATTTCACACTCATAACGTTGTCTTTACGAGAAACGTTGCTTCAGCTTCCGGGGGAACACCACCTTGGCACCCGGGCAGTGCCCAGCTTTGAAGGGGATGCCAGAGAGGTAGAAAGAGGAAGAGACAAAGCCAAAGAGAAAAAAACCGTTTACTGTTTCCTCCTTTGGAAACAGGCAGAGGCCCAAAGGCCGTGAAAACGTCCCACTATTTCCTGCACACTCCTTAGGGCCGAAGCACGCAGGTCCCTCACTGCTGACGGAATCCTTAGGGCGATTGCGACCACTAAGGAGTGACCTCTCCGTCGGTCAGCTGATGCCACTAAGACACCGCAGTAACACCACTAGCCTGACTTTCTGGGTCGAGCAGAGCTCTCTGGATCCCCGTGCGTTCGCCTTCAGCGAATACACCCCGAGATCCAATTTCAAATTACAAAACAAGAAAGGGTGTTGGATTAATGCATCATGGCTGCTTTTCTACCTGCAGCAAAACCGACTTTCCAAGCTACCCATCCGATCTTGCACAGGAAATGGCACAAAACCCCGGGCCGGAGTTCTCACGACTCGGCGAGGTAGCTCGCTGGCAGTCTGAAGTCAAGGGCTGAGGAGTCTGCGTAGGAGCAAGCAAAGGCTGGGCTTCTAAGAGGCACCTGCCCCTCTTCTCCTGGGCTGACAGGCTGCCCTGTTCCTGCAGGACTGTTCTATCTGCTGATTTCATTGCGCCTTGCTGGAGGATTTTGAGTTGAAGATGCTAGGCGGTTAATTACACAGCTAATGAGCTCTGGGGAGTTGGCTTTCAGACTCCCTCACTCTAGGTGACAAGTGGAAAAAGGGCCACCTAACATCTTCTGACCTTGGGGAGCGAGTTAAACAGAGCCAGAGTCGGATTTTGAAATGCAGCATGTTCGTGAGAGGAGCGTCTGGAGTTCTTGGATTTCTTGCATCAGGTGTATCGGTAGTGCCTTTCTCTCTTGCTGGGAAGGTCTCTGTGGAGAGTGGGTTTCCCTACCTTGCTTATATTCTTTCACAGGCTGCTGTGCGACAGTACAGCTATACCTGAAGGGGAGAAAAGAGGTGACATTTTGCTAGCGTCCCTTCCTCCCGGGCTTCTGATGGGTCCTGCAAGCCCTGCAGAAAGTCCAAGGCCACCCGTTGGGTCCCTATCCCACCAAGCAGACGTTCAGGGTAATTTACTTTTAAGCATCCTTTCTTAGGAAGCTACCAGAAGCAATTTTCCACGAGGAATGAGAAACCAAGGCAGGGGAAGGTTTGGCAGTAAGGAAACTGAGAATCCCACAGAAGACTGTGGTGCCGGAGAGCCCCTGCGTGAGCGTGAAGGGAAGCCCTGGGGATGACAGCTGTACGGCAGACCTAGGGCCCTGAACTCTAACATGAGAGCTTAAAAAATAGTTTAAAAAAATAAAAATAGAACTGCTAGATCACTGGATATGTTTCCCTGGGGAAACATGAATTGAGATGCTATAGGACCGTGTAGAACACCTAGCAATAGCTATAGAGAAAAGGAACTAAGCGAAAAAAAAAAAATAAGGCAACAATTAAATCCAGATAAAATGGAAAGTTTTACAAGAAGGGAAACGTTACTGGTATACGACTCAGTTTGGCAGTGACTAAGTATTACATAGTTATCATGTTATAATAGAAGTATAATGAGATGTAGGACCTGTAAGCAGAGGGATAAGTTTATAAGAAAGCTAAATAATTACCTATTATTATAAGTCATCGGTAGGTAATTTCTAAAACTGGCAAGTGAAGAAATAGCAATAAAATATACGCTTTGCATAGCTGCGGAAAACAGAAACATGAAATAACAATGAGTTAAACTGGGCGAACATTTTTATTTCTCTCTCACTCAGTGTAACTAAACAGTCCGGGATTGTGGTGATAGCTTGTTCCATAATAGCCTCAGTGTAACCCAGCGTCCTACACTGTGGTTCTGATGAGGCCGGCTTCCGTTCCCAAGTTAACCTCATGGTTCAGTGTGGCTGCCTAGGTTCCAGCCATGATGTCTGCATTCCAGCCATCCAGAAGAAAGAAAGAATGAAGGAGAAAGCAGTCAAAGGATATGTGTCAGCTGTATTTTAAGGAAGATTCCTGAAAGTTGCAAATAATCCTTTTACATCCCTTTGACCTGGATTTAATTGCATTACTATATATCATTGAAAGGGGGGACTTGAAAAAATACTTTTTATTCTGGAAATCATGAACTCAGCTAAGAATTGGCGTTTGTGTTTCTATGGGAGAATGGGAGAACAGATACGGAAAACAGGCCGTTTCTTCCACACATATTGTTTAGAAACGTGGGAGTAAATTCCAGGAGAAATATCTAAATTTATTGAAATTAGTTACTGGTTGGAAAATGAAGCTTTTGAATGCAGAGGGCTGATGCATAATCTTGCAATGTTTTGTTACAAAATTTTGGTACCTTTTTCTTTTAACTCTTTAAGAAATTATATGAATGTATTATATTGATAAAAAAGTTAAACCATAGGGGGTCCGGCATGGGGTGTGATAGCAGGCTGTGCAGGTTGGGAGTATATTTCTCTCCATTTTCCCCTCATATTTATTTCCTCATTTCTAAACATAAAGTGAATCTGGCATTCTTTTTTTTTTTTTTTTAATGTTTATTTTTGAGAGAGAGAGACAGACAGACAGACAGAGGGAGACAGAGCATGGGTAGGGGAGGGTCAGAGAGAGAGGGAGACACGGAATCCGAAGCAGGCTCCAGGCTCCGAGCTGTCAGCACAGAGCCCGACACGGGGCTCGAACTCATGGACCGCGAGATCGTGACCTGAGCCGAAGTCGGCCGCTTACCCGACTGAGCCACCCAGGCGCCCCGTGAATCTGGCATTCTTAAGCCTCATTGCAAATTGAAAAATTATGATTCCAAATTATAGAGAGAGAATAATTGGGCTTACGCAGTCTTCCCTGTATCTACTCTACTTTTCTTGCTTTCCTATGAATACAAAGAACATCTTCCCAGTAGATATCAAAAGCAATCATAATGGCAATAAACCAGTGACACATCTCAGAAGCTTAAATAAGATCTGTTTGCTTCCAGGGTGTTAGACACCTCCTTTTGGGAAGCTAGGCATCTTTCTACTGTGACTTTCCTCTTAATTCATAGTCTCTTAAACTGTAAAAAACAGTGATGTTTAATCTGGAGATTCTGATTTCACCAGTCCAGGTAATAGCTCCTGCCAGATTTATCCTCTCAACTTCTTTGCTGGTAAATATTGCCCCCTTTCCAAATTCATATCCACCCCCACCTTAGAGAATGTCCCTTCGATTCCAGCTTTCTTGTCTCAGTGAATGGAAGTGATGTGAATGCTCAATTCATCTACTGTGTGAAAATGATCCACAGCCACAGAGAAGAAAACAGAATGTTAGATGGGAGAAAGAAACACAGTGCAAGTCCCAAGCTAGTGCCTGGGGCGTAATGATCGAGATGATATCACTAAAATTATTATTAGCTCGTGTAATCATCATTTAATTGACGCTCAATTTACTGTAGCTGGATTTACTAAATACCAGGTTGGATTTTTTTGGTAGGTCATCTCTGATATTCGCCAACTCTGCACGGCGGGTATTACCATCACCCTGACGTTACAGGTAAAGAAATAGCTCGGAGATGCGTCATATCTACGCCAAGGTTTAGCAATGGGTCAGTGGGGCTTGGGGGTTAACTCAGGACTGTCTGACTTCAGAGTCCTTGCTCTCTACAGAGCACCAGACTGTGAATTTCTGGTTGGCTGCCCCATCCTAGGTCTGGGAGCCCAGTATTTTGCGAACGTGTCTTAAGGGCTGCGCTAGCTTCAACCAAGAACACACAACTGGACCGCATCGAATTCATAGTAGTCACTTTCCCTCTCAGAAGTGCCCTGGTTTGGATGGGAAACTATTTGGTTATTGTAGCGGATGCTGGCAGAGCCCCATTCACATCCTCTCAGTTGCCATCTCAGGGTGCACCATCGGAGGCACCTGCGTTTCTTTCCTTTGGAGCTTTCTCTTGTCATTGACCTTGCCAACAGCTGGGGAGTTCATGTCACCTGGCAGCTCTCTCTCGCAACGAAGACCGACAGCTGGTGTATCAATACCCCAACTCCCTCGCCCCTTGGGTGGGATCATTGATAAGTGTGTGTCCCATCCTGGCTCCACCACTCTCCACGGAATCAGTCTACAGTTGTCCACAGGGATAACTGGTGGGGGTGGGGGGGAAGACAGGGCGGGCGAAGGTGGGCAGATATGCAGGGGGGGTGGGCGACGAAATGAGGGGTGGACTTTGGTCCTGGGCGATAAGATCAGGCCAATGCAGAAAAGGATCACAGTCAGCGGGGAACGGAGCGCCATCCCGGGTGTTTGAGCAGGGCAGGGAACCGTCGGATGCACTATTTTCGGAGGCTGTGTCTGGCCGGGAGCAGGCAGATAGGACGGGGAAGGAGGGTGCTGAGTCAGAGAAGCCAGCGGGAAGACGTCCATGTGATCAAAATAGGAAGAGAGGACGGCTGAACCTAACGTGGGGGGAAAAACGCAGTGAGGATGATGGACCGTGAGTCATTTCGAAGGAGAATCGGTTGTATTTCGTGGCTGACTGGCAACAAAGGACGGGCGAGATGAGTCAGTGGTGACTTGCTCTCTTCAGCCCACAAGCCCTCCGCCTCGAGCTGTGAGCAGCACTAATGACAGGCTGCTGAGGCTGACAGAAACCAATTCCCTCCAATGCTAAAGCGCACTCGGTTTCTGGCTCTCTCCGCTTCTCCTTCCGAAGGCCACGCCGAGCTCCTTTTGAATGGCAGCTACTCTCTCGAGTGCACTTTTCTTTAATTCACTGAACCGGTGGTGAAGAGCTGAGGCTGGGGTCAGACTGAGCAGGGCTCAATCTTACTACTGAGGCCCTGAACAAGCTTTGTGTTGTCCCAAGCCTCGGTTTCCTTAGCTTCTCAACGTGGACTGTAGGAGTTTTTCCTTTATGAGGGTGCTTGGAGGACTGAACCAAAGGATACGTGGACGGGGTCATCACGGCGCACGGCACCCCAGTCAGGCCTCAGAAAATGATGTTGATTGTTCCTATCAAAGTAGGATGAATTGTCTCACCCTGCAGTGGCCATAAGAAAAGAGGACTATTAAAGTAAAGAAACAAAATTGATATCGATATCAATGTCTGTATCTCTGTTGTGAAAAGTAATTTTCCCCCCACTCTTTTAGGTTCTTGGCTGAGAACCCCATGTAATAGAAGGCAGATTGGCAGGAGAAAACAAAACAGAACTTTAAGAGCATGTGTACTGCCTGTCTACCTGGGAAAGACCCAGGAAAACTGAGTAGCTCCCTGAAGTGGCCCAAACCACTGCCTTAAATACCACCTCCAGCTAAAGGCAAAAGAAGATGGGGGCCTGGGGAGGCCAGTTATGGGAGGTGACCAGGAAAAGCACAGTCAACAAGGGTAAGTTTGTTATGCAGATTGAAGTCCTTGCTTCTCTAGGGATAAGAGTTTCTAGAGATTCAGTGTCGTCCTTCCCTTCCTGGTACAGAGACGGAGACACTCTTGCACAAAGAGATTTCCCTTGTAGGTATGCATGGCCATCACAAAAGAATAACTTCTTTTTGGTTTTCAGATCTTCATCTAGGTCTGCTGTTTCTTAAAAATAATCAGCCTAAAATAATTTTCACAGCAAGGAGGCACATTTGGGAATGGTACATTCTGTTCCCCTTCACTATCTATCCGTCTGAGGCCTAGAAACAGGTAATACTGTTCAGGATTCTGCAGGAAGCTTGGCATTAGGATTGTGGATGAAGAAATAATCTTCTCAGCTCCGGACAAATTTTTTTTCATCTCTCGATAGCTACAATATTGGGGGAGTTTCTATTCTATTCTTTGTGCCAGAGATCATATCCCATTTCATGGATGGCTTTAGGTCAATAAGTAGGTCTATTTTTCGCTCTTCAAAAGGCTCCCGAACACAATTGATTTCAAACAAAAGTCACCACCCACTTCGCCTCCCTTTCATGCTCCTGACCGTGAAAATGGTCCTGCACACACACAACTCCTGCCCCGCTCAGCCGCTCAGTGGGGAGGATGGCGATGTGAATCCTTAAACACAGACCTGAGCTAAATAGGCACCATTGTCTTGCCTGGCAAGGATGACAAAAGGGAACACACCCTCTTTCATTCCGTTCTGAAGTCCGTCCTGGCTGATTCCTCAGCTGGCCAGTTCACAATGCAGTGTTTCAGAGAGTGGTTATTCAGTTTGAAAAAGCCTCTGAATTGACTAGGATGTCTTCATGTGGCATTTTTCTTGGGCTCTCTGGGTATGCCTGAGGCTTTCTTGTTAAGCCGGGACCGATTCAGAGGTAAGCCGTTTACGGGGCCTTCACACCTGTCCTCACACCTGCCTCCACACTGTGCACACCCCCCGGGGCTGCTAGTGAGGCTGGACGGGTGTGCACAGCCCCTCGGTTTTCCTCTCCTCATCAGAGGCAGCCATGGGGCTGCGGCTCTCAAACTTGACCTCCTGGGACTAAACGTCTCCCATAGGCTCAAACCGCGTGATTTCAGATACTTAACAGAAATCCCCAAACGCTGGAAAGGCCTCTCCTAAATCTCCTCCGTATCAAAATGGCAAAGCCCTGGGACTGCTCATCTCTGTCTTCAGGGACTTAGGCCCTCAGGTGAACTGGGGAAGAGCAGATTTCATTAATCCACCCCGTGTGCTTTCTTCAGAGCAGGACTCCAACCACTGAGGGCAAAACCATACCGCACACGTAGCCGCCCGGGTGAGGTTTCCAGTGGGCGGACATGACGACTTTGGAGAGGACGAGCTACACGTCTTTTAATAAAGGCTGAAATGTTACACTGCAAAAGAGGAAAAAAAAAAATCATTTTGTTTCAGTTGGGTGCTAGCACTGGGTAATTATAGAACAGAACGATTTGAGGATTTGGTTTCCTTCTCTAGAAAATTACTGGAAAACTCCACTGAATGTGGAGGCACGCTGTAGGCCAGTGTAGCTTAGGGAGGCGCCTTACAGTGGTACTTCCTCTGGGACACCACGGTTTTGAGGTAACCTCGTGTGGTAGGCATCCCTGGTCTCCCCAGACCCTTCCTTTAGGAGACCAGCCTACCTCACCCCCACAGCTGCTGCGGGTGTGGGTGGCACAGCTGTCCTCTTCTCCACAGAAGGTCTCTCCTTGGTTGTTGCCGCCATTATGATAGGGAAAAGATAGGATCACATAGGCAGAGAGGGAAAGATCAGGACCTCAGGTCGCTGGGTGGGGGAAAACACAGATTTGGGAACAATGCTGGGAGCGTCTGACCACAGGAAACCCCGCTGGGTGTAAGGTTCCTCTTAAGAATATAACAGACACCTCGTACTCCCCCTCAGGGTCCCCTCAGGCATTGGACAGTCAAAATACCTAACTAAAATAAGTAAACCATAAAACTTACGTTACACGAGGGACAGTATGACCGTAGTCTGACTCCTCACACAATGGAGTGGAGCCAGTCGGGAACGGACAACCCCAGCATTCAAGCCAATGAAGGTAGAACCCGGAAGGAACAAGGAGGGAGGGAAGGGGGGGTGCAAAACCTTATAAAACAGAGGCCCTTGCCTACTGTCAGGGGTAGTCACCTTCGAATGCCCCTTCTCCATAAAGAGAGCTTTCATACTATTCTCCCTTTCGAATCTTAGACTCTAATAAACTTTTGCCCACTCATTTTATTTTGTGTCTACCCCTTCTTTCTTCAAAGCGGTGAGACTATCAATCCCGGCTGTTGAGGTGAAAAAGTAACCTGCAGCAGCATGCCCAGTGATGACGGGTGATCAGACCCACCACCCCACCCCCTCCCCACCAGGGAGCCCCTGGCAACAAATGACTGTCACTGAGGGTAAAAATCCCAGCTTCTCGGTAGGACAGCCATGGTGCAGTTTCCTTCCCAGAGCTCGCTGTGGGATTGGCTGGGACTACACTTCGTCTAAAACCACACTTTGGCTTAGACTTTTCGTCTGCCTTATCCCGTGTCCCTCATTTCCCTACGAGTTTCACCTGAGAGTGCTCCCTCACTAAATCCGGGCCTAAGAATCCCTGCCTCAGGCTCTGCATTTGCAGAACCCCACGTAAGACGCCTGGCTTATCCAGGAGGCAACCTGAGAGCTGACTGGCTTCTTCGTCAGAGGTCATGTGAAGTACCACCCTCCATTCTCTCTCCCACAAGGCCCTCTGCGTAGATTTCAGCTAAATTGTGGCCACATAGAGGCTCCTCATGGGATGGCTCTCTTGGTTGCCTGAGTATGATCTTCTTCAGTAAAAAATTAAAAGCAACAAACCTTCACTGCCTATGCACTAGATCTCAGTTGGACTTTTTCATAAGAATGCTTAGTCAGTATGGCACCGGATTCTTGGAATTTTTCTACTAATTAGAAAGTGACTCTCCTCCCCCAATATACTTCCACAATTATCTAACTACTCTAGAAAATTACAATTTTGATGTTCGCCCCATGCGTTTCAGTTCTTTCTGCCAAAATCATGTCTTCGAAACTCTTGAGTTTCCTCTTAGAACTCATTATCCTAGTTTCTGTAAGCGTATTAGAGCACCCTTTCCTTTCCAAAAAAATCTATCCACACAAACGTTTCAAAAAATGAGCACGTTTTATTTCGTTTCCTGTAAAGCTTTTATTCCAAGTGGTTTAATTTAACACGAGTGAGAGGGAACTTGAGTGCACGAGTGGAAAATCCTGGTGGAAATGTAAACATTCGAGGGGCAGTGGCTTTCTCCAGTTTTATGCCTTCTGTATTATTCCGTCGCTTGCTCAAAAGGAAATGTTTAGATTGGGCTCCTTCTGAAGGAGCACGCCCTGAGAGAAGAACTTATGTGCAAATGACTTATTAAGGAAGTCCTATGATGAGAAACAGTAAAGCAGTGGGAACAGAAGTGCAGGGAGGAGAAGTCAAACAGGTGACAGGAAGTCAAGTCCCACAGGGCAGCTTCATCTCAATGCTCAGGGGACCTCAGAGTTTTATATTTAGGAGTGAACAGGGCTGAGCTCCAGTCTCCTCACCCACCAGCCACTGGTCGAGGGCTTCATAGCCAAGGGCAGAGTGGAAACTGACATTTCTGCTTTTTTTTTTGTACGTGGGCAAAACAGCTCCAGCAGCCTGAGTAGGCGTCCGAAATCAGTCATAGGTTCGGTGTGTTCAAAGTCAACTGAATCAGAACCCGGGAGAGAGACACAGAGAAACAATAAAAGGACTCGAGGAGATCCGGGTGCAGGCAAGAGAGAGTCCATCTCAGGGAGGAAAATATACAGAAAGGTAGGGTGTTTGGCCCAAGAAGATCTTAACTTGAGGCGTTTAGGCCGAAGAACGTGCTCTGTGCTGCACGCCAGCTTCTGGATGTCCCAGCCCACCCTGCTTGCTTTATGGTGACGATGGCCAAACTCCTTTGGGGCCCGTTGTCAGACAGCTCTCAGTTAATCGGGTTTCTCTACAGTCAGTTGCGGGTGGACAAATCACACCTACTGTAGGCATGGATGCTTGTGACCGTGGTTGAGTGTCCCTGCGGGAGGCTGAAGATTCACAAAGCTGTGAACCAAAGGAACCAGGTCATGCCGTCCTTAAATGTGCCGCTTTGGCATATTGATTCTTTTAAGCTGAAGGCACTTGAGAAACAGCAGATACAGGAAGGGCTCTCTGCCCTCACCTTTTCTACTGAAAAGCAGACATAGAATTTCCTGTGAGGAAGGTGCCCTTCCTGTACCAGGAAGATAAGAACACTCTTATCACCAGATACTGGGGCCAATACCAAAATGGGCCTGTACAAGCAAATTTACCAAAATAACCCTTCCCTTCCCTTAATTGCCCCCATATACTTCCTGGTCACCACCCCACAATTTACTGCCCCAGCCTGAGCCCCTCTGGTGACATCCCCTCAACTTAACTGTTCTTAATGTAAAAAGAGCTGTAAGCTTTTGAGTCTAATGGCGTCTTAAATTCTTCATTTTCCTTCTGAATGCTCCCTGGACACATAAAATATTAAGTCAATTTGTAGGATATCCGGGGTGCCTGGGTGGCTCAGTCGGTTGGGTGTCCAGCTCCTGATTTCTTCAGCTCAGGTCATGATCTCAAGGTTCGCGGAATCCAGCCCACATCACGCTCTCTCTCCCTCCCTCAAAATACATAAATAAACATTAAAAAATATATAAGATATCTGAAAATGTTTTTTAATGTTTATTTATTTTGAGAGAGAGACAGAGGGTGGGGCTGGAGGAGGGACAGAGAGAAAGGGAGAGAGAGAATCCCAAAAAGGCCTTGCGCTGAAGGCCCGATGCGGTGCTGGACCAGATTTAAATTCCAAATAATAAATTACTTGTCGTATAAATAGGTCCTAAATATTGCGGCATACAAATAATCATTTATTAATTAAGTATGTCCCGTGCAATACTTAGGACACTATCTTACAAAAACAATTTGTCTTTTATCTGAAAGGTAACTTTAACTGGGAGTCCTGTATTTTATCTGGCAACCTCAGGTCTAACACTTCCCATCGGGGCGGCTTACATGGGTGGTATGGCTTTGCCCTAAGTGGAATGAGTCCTGCTCTGAAGAAGGCAGATGGGGTGGAGATCTGCTCTCACCTGTTAGCAGCACAGCCCCGCTGCCTCTCCCTTCTACATACTCAGAAGGCTGGGGGAGGAGAGAGTCCTTGGGGGCAGTCTTGTGGAGAGAGCATTCTGGGTAGCGAGGCTGTCTCCTTCCCTTCCCTCAGAGGAGGGAGGGAGGGTTGTGCTTTTCTGTCTAAAGGAAGAAGGATGCAAATCCTCCAGTGCACTTGCAGAGATTGGAGGTACCCGCCCGGCAAGGACAGGAGATGTTGGTTTTCAGGTTGGGTAGAATCTCGCTGATGAGCCCCGTGCCCACTGAGCAGGGGAAAGGGAGTAGGGAGCAGAGGGCGGGGCTTCCACCATTTGGCAAAGACGAGCCCACGCAGCCAAGGGATGCTGCACAAGGTAGCTGGGCTTGAGCTGGTGTTCTGATGCACCCCCCTCGAGGGACGCGTGCTAGGCAAGGGGACATGGCAACAGCAGGGGCCATGCGGAATGGCACTGGGCAGGGGCGGGGGCGTTGTGGTAGGGTGGAGGGGGAGCTGGACTCCCCCACTTCAGGGGACTGTGGGGGAGGGAGGAGTCACAAGGTTCCGTGACAACCCACCCCTGTGCCAGCCAGCACTTGGAGCCCTAACACACTCAGCTCCTGAGGGCTAGAAGGTGAAGGCCGGAGAGGCAGCCACAGCCAGCGGGCAGAGCGGACCTCAATGGCCAAGAAGGTAATGGAGTTTCTGTTCTCCCTGCCTCCTCTTGCTCCCTGTGTTCCCCCTTGGAAGAGGTGGAGCCTAGGACAGAGGGGGAGTGGCGTGTGTAAACCACACCCACACCCACACACGGTGTCTTCATTCAAAAGTCCAACTGGGCGTGGGGGGTGGAGAGCTTTGAATGGCACGTAAGATTGAAATTTAAAACTCGTCCAAACCAATTTTAATAATGAAACTTGACTAAATGCTTTGGAATCTCCCCAAGATGTGAAGAGAAAATGCGGATTTGATAAAGTGGGGATAAAAGCAGAGATAAGAAAAAAAACTCTTTTAGGCCTAACTCCAATGAGTATAAAAATGCTCCTAAACCAATGCCATCTAGCAAAGCAGAATCCCCAGAAAGGCAGATTCACCTGGTGATGTGACAGCTGGGCCTCTGGGAGGGTAGAGCGTCGATGAGCATGCTGGCCGAGCAGGGCAGGGAGAAGGGCACGCTTGCCAGGCTGGAGACACGCAGAGAGTTCTCCTTCTGGAAGGCACACTGCCAGGCCCAGCCTCATGCACTAACCAGGGAGGGGAAGATCTCCCTGAGACCACCCCTCAGACTGAGCCTGGGTCTGGCTTTGGAAGTGTGTGAATAACGGAAAGAACGTGGTTGACTTTTAAATGAGGGTTCTAGACAATACAAGTGTAAATTGGTAAACTGGACCAGTTATCCTTTAAACCATCTCTCTTTGGTACTGGAATAATTTCTGCTTATATTCAATACCACGGAGTATATGCATATAAAAATACATTCACGTAAAAATGCCTTCAGTGTGATGGATTCCACGATTCTCTTCCAGTTCTGATTGCATTCTTACGAATGAAAGTTCCTCGGTGAAAACAGCCGACAATTGTGCTGATGATGTACGAGGGAGGGTGGGACCCCGTTCACATTTCCACGCTTGCATCTGCCCCGCAGGGTTTAGCCAGGTAAGAACTTGCATATGTCGGTGAAATGGGAGGCCTGACGCATGGGTTGCCGCTTGTCGCGGATCTGATAAAGAAGAGAGGGCTCATTTTTTCCATAGTCGATTCCAGCTGACAATCTTTGCTCTAAGCTCTACTTTCTTTGGTCCCTTTCACCATGTCAGACACAATGCGTTGCCTCTTTTTTTCCCCCCGAAGAAGCTGCCAGAAGTATTTTCCAGCTTGCTAATCCACGATGTTTAAAATGATGGATAATATACTCCCATCGATCTTGCAAATAGTAGTTCGCAATAACTAGCCCTTTCCCATACACTGTAATCACTCAGGTCAAAATGGATGATCACAAGTGTGCAAAGTCTGAAGGAAAAGAGGCGCGATTTAAAAATCATAGTTGTACTGAGTGTCGAGGTTGAGCAGTTAGCAAAATTTTCTTTTTTTCCTGGCTGCCTTGTTAGGTCGGGTGATTTTTAGGAGAGGATTATCGTTAAATAACCTCTATTTCGTGTAGCGTGGTGCCCTCGAGAAAATTATTTAACCTCTTTGCAACTTAGTTGTATCCTGTTTAATGAGGATAATAATAGCACTTACCTCTTAGAGTCGTTAAGGTTAAATGGCCTTTTATAAATCTTTATCTAGGTACAAGTGTAAGTCTAGATGCAGATATAGTTACATAGATATAGATAGAATCTTAGACCTGTTCCCAGCACATAGGAAACTCTTTCTTTTTTTAATGTCTGTTTATTTTTGAGAGAGAGATAGAGTGGGTGTAAGTAGGGGGGGTGCAGAAAGAGAGGGGGACAGAGGATCCAAAGCGGGCCCCATGCTGACCGCAGAGAGCCGGATATGGGGCTCAAACTCCCAAACCATGAGATCATGACCTGAGCTGAAGTTGGAAGTTTAACCGACTGAGCCACCCAGGTGCCCTCCTAGGAAACTTTTAATAAATATTATTTTTGGTAGGACTGCTTCCATGACTATTATTGTTTTCAGTTTTCAAGATAGTTAGAGGGCCTTATGGCATAGTAGTAAGAGCACACACAAGTTTTAGAGAAAGTGAATTCTGAAGCGAAGGCTCTGTGCCGCTTACTGCGAGACCTTGGGTGAGGTAAAGGAGCCCAGGAGTTGTATCACCAGATGGGTGAAACAATACTCCCGGTACAGGATCTTTGAGAAGGAAAGCGAGGACTGAATAAGATAATGTATACAATGTATACAATGCAGGTCTCAGTACATATCAGCTTCTTCCTCCATTTTTAGAGGGCCAGTAAGAGACACCGGGTTTTGCATCTTTACAGCTGTGTCTTTGTCCTTGACGCATTTCACTCTCCTCCTCCTCCCCTGTTTTGATAAAATGAGATCAAATCCATGATTCCCTTGGACCCCATCCTACCTAATTCTTCTGGGGAAGGATTAACATATCACTAACCCTCAAATCATGGAGTTGGAGTGACCATCTTTGCTCTCCGGACCACTGAGTCTGGCTAATTAATTTCAGTGAACATTATGTGCCCAGGTAAACATGTGGGGGTGACTCTCAGAACCTTGTCCTGGAATAGGATAGTCCCAGCCATCGCCTCATCCGACCCCACATGGTTTGAACTCAGGGGCCTCCCCGACCTTAGGAAGCACATGTGACACCTGCTAAGTAAGCTCAGCCATAGAGCCACCTTCTCTGCTGGAGGAGCCCTGAGCATATGAAGGGGGATCAGATGACCTCGGCGGGTCTTCCACCATGGCTCCACACTGGAATCACCCTGGGAGATTTGAAAAATTCCTGTGCCCAGGCTGCGTGCCAGAACAATTAAATCAGAGTTAAAAAAAAAAAAAATCCATGTGCTTTTGATGTGCGGTTAAGACTGAGAACAACGATCTTAGGCAACTCCACTCAGACCTTCACATGACAGGGGAATGCTTGTGTAGATAAAATGGAACTTCATAATTCTAGTTAACACGTGCTATCATGTTCTGGCTTTTTGTGCCACTCAAGGATTTTTAAATTCTAACAAATTTTATGGTGGCATTAGTTTTCATAGAATAAGAATGCATGTCTTTTAAATGCATAATTCGATGACTTTCAACAAATACCTCTACACACTGACGAGTGGCAGAATATGCCACCCCAAAGTATGTCACTTTGGTCCAAGTGTTATTTTGAGTTAGAGGCACTTGAAAAACGGCAAATACAAGAAAAACACCCTAATATTCTTTCTGTGTCTTAAAAGCAAGAGATGAGATTCCCACGTGAGAGGTGTTCTCCCAGCTCCAGAAGCAAAGTAAATTTTTCTTACCAAGATGAGATGTGGAGGCCTAGAGAATTCTATACAAGCAGACGTTGTTAAAATTACTCTTATCTTCCTCTGGCCTCCCCACATAGTTTAGTTACTTTTCCATAATTGCTTCTCTTTGCTCAACCTACTGTAAAAGCCTGCAGATTTTGCCACTTCTTTGGGTCTTCGTTCCTTATGAGGGTTCCCGTGTCAGGTAAAGCTTCTATAAATTTGTACGTTTTTCTCCTGTTGATCTGTCTTATGTCAATTTAATTCTCATGTCTAACTGAAAAACCCTAAGGTGGTAGGTAGAGGTAATGAGTTGCCTCCCTTACAATGCGGATGTAACTACCACCACAATCAAGACATAGGACGTTTCCAGAAAGTTCTCTTGTGCCCTCCTTTGGAGTCAACCCTCCTGCTCTTCCAACCCTCTGTCTCAGGAAGCCAATGATTTGCTTCCTGTCGTCATAGATCAGTTTTGGGATTATACTCTATGCACCCTTTCGTGTCTGGCTTTTTTTGCACGAATAACGTGTTTGAGATTCATCCATGTTGTTGTATGTATCAATAGTTCATTCTTTTTATTGCTAAGCAGTAATCCGGTCTTTGAATATACTACCATTTGTTTATCCATTCACCTAATTCTGGTACCATTTTTTCTGGTACTTCTTTCTGCATTTTTTTCTCCTATAGCTAGTTTTTAGTGAAAACAGGGAAGATGATATTTTCACCAGAACCCCAATTTTTCTATGAATTCCTGGGTTGGGTTCACGTAACATACTTAGTAGTGATTGGGCACCTAGTCAAATTGTTCTTCCTGACATAAAAGGGAAAGACCCAGCCATACCATCTGTTTTCCTAAGCTCCCAGAGCTGTTGGTTTATGTGAACTCATAGACACTGCTCACCCCAGGCGGTTTCATTGATTCTGGGTTGCTATCTATTGCGTTATAGTCAAGCTCAGTTATTCACTCAAAGCTTAAGTGACTCATTTAATAATCTTTCTTTGTCTACCTACACTTAACTTTTGTGTTTTATGGTATCATAACGAAATGGTTAAGTTCAGCTAAGTAGCTGATTCATAAAGCCCTTAAAACATCACCAAGCTGCCAGTTATTCCCCAGAGTTATTTTGTAAAGCAAGTTCGTCTCACACACACACACACACACACACACACACACTAGCTGTGTACGTAGGAAATATATCTTATATGTATACATGTATATATGTATCCTTTTCACTTTATATTAGAAAATAAAGACTATGCTATGCCAATAAAGACTCTTGTAACTACTTTTTACTGGCTGCATACTAATTGTTTGTGTGGATGTACCATAATTAAGTTAATTATTTCCCTATAATTAAAATTTTAGGTTGTTTCCAATTTCTTCTCTACTATAAAAATACTTCAAAGACCATGTGTGGACACATACAATTTTCTGTATTGCCTTCTTTGTCTTCTTAACTACTGGTTTTTGAGTTTTTAAAAAAGCACTTCATGCCATGACCTTGAATTTTCTTCCTTTCCCTCCACAGTGAATAGATGTCTGTGCTAGGTCACTGATACAAATATTCATTTCTAGGAAGGTTTCTGGTGTCTAGGAACTCTGAAGAAAGTCCATTGGCCTTTCAGTGCTCTTGGATTTAATGTTACAACGACCATTACTTTTCAAATTTCTTAACAAGCCCTCTGCCGTTAACCTGAAGCTCATCAATGCTAAGGGTAATATACCATATCACAAATATCAATGTTGTCTAAGGGAGTTCTAGTTCAGGTCATAGTACAATAAGATGTGGAACTGGGTGCTGGGAAAAAAATCAACATTCTAGAAAAATCCACAAGGCTATTCAATAAAAAGTGATTTTTCATTCTATAAAATTCCAAAGATCTGACCATTTTGTTTGTAGTAGGTGAATTTATTTTACCCATATTTAGAAGCACAGTATTTGTTTTATAGTATTAAGCAAACAGGAAACTGAAAACAATGCATAGGATATTTGTGGTCCTTGTTTTAGCTGATCATGAGCAGACCTCTCCAATGATAATATAAATTTGTTCACAAGTCTTGTTCAGTTGCCTCTAGCAGAGTGTTTCTGAGGGCCTTGGGTAGGTGGAGACAATAACTGTGTCACAAATGAATTTGCCTACTATGTTTATGGTCTAGGAAACATTCTCTGGCAGTGGTCAAGGTAAAATAGCATTTTTTTTTCTAATCCGGAATTATCATTTATTCTTATATCCTTCCCTTTTTTGTCACACTCTGCTGGGATGAATCATTTCTGTGGAGATGAGGAGACATGTGGGGCTAGGGGCTAGGAAACCACTAGAAATAGTTATTCTCTTGGCTTGTAATTATTTATATATTATGAAATGTAGGGAGATTAAACATGTTTCCCAGGCCCAAAGGATGTCCCTTGGAGACCTGGAGGGTGGGAAATTCCTTCCAGGAAACTGCTAGAGAAGGCAATTCCCTAATTGTGCGTATAAACTGACATAAATCCTAGGTTCCTCCTCAAGGAGTAAGTACATGGGTAGAATAGACCCAAAGAAACAAAGCAAAGCCTCTCAGGCCTGGACGCAGTATAAATCCCTGAGTCCCAGATCAATCACGAGTGAGTCAGACCCCAAAAACACAATGAAGTCTTTGAAAAGTCAGCCGACACTGAAACCACCATACACAGAAGGTGAGGAAGAACCTGCAGTCTAAACCTGAGTTGGATTGCTTTGCTGTAACATCTGTCCCCTTCCGCTGTCCCCTGAAAATATGAATAGGGCCCACAGTCTTAAACATAACATTCAAAATGTCCAGATATGATCCAATCCAAAATGACTCCACAAAAATGGGCCAGAAAGATTTGCCAAACTTTAAAGAAGACGATCAGATGTCAAACATAAAATTACCCAGAAATTAGAATCATCAGACTTTCAAACAGTTATAACCATACTCAATGAGGTAAAGCCAAACACACTCGAAATGAGTGGCAAGAAAAAAGATCTCAGCATAAAATAAGAAGCTATACAAAGAAGCTAACATAAAGTTGCGACGTGAAAGGCATAGTATTTGAAATTAAAAACATTCACCTGGGGCGCCTGGGGGGCTCAGTCAGTTGAGCATCCGACTTCAGCTCAGGTCATGATCTCGCGGTCTGTGAGTTCGAGCCCCGCGTCGGGCTCTGTGCTGACAGCTCGGAGCCTGGAGCTTGCTTTGGATTCTGTGTCTCCCTCGCTCTCTGCTCCTCCCCCACTCATGCTCTGTCTCTCTCTGTCAAAAATAAACATTAAAAAAATTTTTTGATTAAAAATTAAAAAAAAGAATGTCCTTCAAAAATGGAGGCAAAATAAAGACATTTTCAAATGAAGAAGAGGAGAATTTGTTGCCAGAGACTTGGCCATAGGAATGCTAGAAGAAGTTCTTTAGATGAAAAGGAAATGATACAGAGGGAAGCTTGGAATTTCAGGAATGAAAGAAGAGCAACAAAAGTAGTAAATATCTGGGGAAATATAAGACTATTTTTGTCTCCTTAATTATCGACAGCAAATGTTACAACATCTGGTTTATGTACAAGGTATATGGATGCAATACATACAGATGACTACTATAGCATAGAAGAGAGAGGATAAAGTGAACTTTATGTTGTAAAGATTATTTTATGGAGGTTGTTAAATATTAATACTAAATTCACTGTGAGAAAATATGTATGTATACTTTAATCTTTAGGCCACTGTAACAAAAAATAATTCAAAGAGGTGTAGGTGAAGAGCAAATAGATGAATAAAAATGTACATTAAAATATGGCAATAATCTCTTAAAAAGGCAGGAAAAGGGAAACAGAGATACAAAAAACATAAGGGACAAACAGAAAATAATAATAAAAATGTAGCTCCAAATCAAACCCTATCAATAATCACATTAACCACAAATGGTCTAAGCACATTTAATAGATAATAATTGTCAGATTGGACAAGCAAAAAGCCAACAGAAGATGAAGACCCAGCTTTTAGCTATGCACGAGTGTCCTACTGCAAATAGGATGATATGAAATCGGTTAAAAGTAAATCATGGAAAAAATATACTATGAAAATATTAATAAAAAGAAAGCTAGAGTGACTGTATTAATATCAAACATCATAGATCATAGACTTCACAACCAGAAAAATTACTAGGGATAAAGAGGGACGTGATGATAAAATGACAAATTTACTAAAAAGAAGCAATCCTAAATACATACGTCCTTAAAATCAGAGCTTCAAAATACATGAGACAAAAACGAATGGAACTGAGATGAAAAGCAGACAAATCTATACAAACCACTGAGAGGTTACCCTGAAGGACTTCAACTTGACCTCAATTACAGGTGAGCTATAGCACACATGAAAAGATCTTAACATTGCTAGTAATTTAAGAAATGAAAATTAAAATCATGGGATACCACTATACACTCATACAAATTTCTAAAATTAAAAAAAAAAAATAGGACCGACAATATTATCAAGTATAAGGTGCCGGTAAGGATACGGAGCACCTGAAATCCTAAGACATTGCTGGTAGGAATGAAAAGTCGTGCAGCCACTTTAGAAAGTAGTTTGATTGGCAGTTTCTTATAAGGCAAACTTATCTTGACATTTGACCTAAAAATCCGCGCCCCACCCCCTGCAAATCTGCGAATGAATGATCATAGCAGTTTTGTTCAAAATTTACAAAACTTGGGAACAACCCGGATGCACTTCAGCCGGTGAATGGGTAAACAAATGTGGTATAATCATATTCAGCAGCAAGAAGGAGCAAAATACTGAAACAATCACCAGCGTCGATGAATCTTGAATGTATTATGCAAAGTGGAAGAAGCCTTTCTTCCATACAAAAGGCTACATACAATCTCACTTATGTGATATTCCAGGGTAAACCTACAGGACCAGAGAACAAATTATTAGTTGCTAGGGATTAAAGGAGGGGAGGGTTTGCGTATAGAGGAGACGCATGGAGGAATATTTGGAGGTAATGAAGCTCTTCTGAACCTGAGTGTCTTGATGTTTATACAACTCTAGGTATTTGTCAAAACTCATAGAACTGTATGTTCCACAAAAAGTGAATTTAACTGTGTGCAAATTTAAAAACATTTCTGCTGCCCTCAACCATACCCCCAGCCCTCCTCTCCACCCATGTTTTCTTGCGAATCCTGTGTAAGCAGGAAACTGGGACAGGGACAGGAAGAGTCGTTGAAGTCATGCATGAGTCACTGGCCCCATCACACAACTGCTGTGCGTTCGCATACCCGCAGGACACTTTATTAGGGTGATGTGCAGTTGAAAGTCTGTCTGCAGCCCATTTGCTGATTTTGCTATCCTGTGTTACTTCAAGGAAGCAGAAAAGAGAGTTAGAGGTTGCAGGGTGAAGAGAGAGGGCAGCCACAGAATGTCCTGCACCTCTACTTTTGATGTGACAAGGAGAAATGAGTTGGCCATGAGCATGGCTGAATTGTTTTTCTGCTACTCATGCGCACGAAGGAATACTGGCCAGATAAGAATATTCTAGTAGAAAGAGGCTATGTGTACTGGCTATATGAAAGGGACTTTGAATAAGAAGAAGAAGTAAGTAACAATCCAATGGTTTCTAGCTCCTATCAACTGGCAATACAATGGCAGGGTGACAAAAATCAATCAATCAGAGGTGCACGGATGAAGGAAAGTCAAGGGGTTTATTCTGCTATTTGTCTAGGTACCCATAAAACACCCAAGTCAAGAAGCTCTATAGGCAATTACCATCCGGATTTTGGATTTTAAGAAGGATCGGGCAAGAGCAGAGATGAAGGATGACTTAACTTTCAGCACCATGCCACTATGGCAGCCTTCAGACAGGAGTGAGCCTCCCTCAGCTACACTGATCCTAATCCTTTCCGGGTTCCCCTCCTCCACCTTGGTCCCTCTTAGTGCCGGATGAGAAAACTCAGAAGGCTGGTCAAGGGGCTGGGACACAAGATACTTGTATCACAACTCTCCTTTCCTCATAGTTCTATCTATGCCCACATTTTTTTTTCTTTTTATTTAAAAAAAAAATTTTTTTTTAACGTTTTTGTTTATTTTTGAGACAGAGAGAGACAGAGCATGAACGGGGGAGGGGCAGAGAGAGAGGGAGACACAGAATCGGAAGCAGGCTCCAGGCTCCGAGCCGTCAGCCCAGAGCCCGACGCGGGGCTCGAACTCACGGACCGCGAGATCGTGACCTGAGCCGAAGTCGGACGCTTAACCGACTGCGCCACCCAGGCGCCCCAACATTTTTTTTCTCAACTGCCGCTGGCATAGGGAGGACTTGTAGTCCAGGATCTAGTCCCAGATTTAGCAAATGTTTCTTAGGGCAAAGATCGTTACAGGATTGATTTGACCTTGGGAGTAGTTGGGAGGCAATGTCAGGTATCCAAACCAGATGTGTTTTGACTTTTAGGATCCAGGATAACACACTGATGACATTAGTTTATCCAGCAAATCCCAGTTTTGAAAGCAAGAATTAAAGTGCACGGAGTGCCCACAACTAGTAATATTAATTCTATTTATTTATTCTAAATATAATTTATTGTCAAGTTAGCTAACATACAGTGTATGCAGTGTGCTCTTGGTTGCGGGAGTAGATTCCCATGATTCATCACTTACATACAACACCCAGTGCTCATCCCAACAAGTGCCCTCTTCGATGCCCATCACCCATTTTGCCCTCCTCCCTGGCCACCCCCCCCTCCCCAACAAGCCTCAGTTTGTTCTCTGCATTTAAGAGTCTCTTATGGTTTGCCTCCCTCTCTGTTTGAAACTAATTTTCTCCCCTTTCCTTCCCCCATGGTCTTCTGTTAAGTTAATTCTGGGATTCTTTCTTACTTTACAAAATATGCTCTTTCTGTTTCTCTACCGAGTAACACGACTGAAGCCTCAGGTCTCCTTTATTAATCTGTTTAAAACAACATTTACTTTCCTCTACTGACCGCCTCTGATCCGGCTCTCTCCGGCCTTTCACCTGATTTCTTGGCCGAGGGAAGTTGAGGGTGCCGAGGCTTTCCTAAAGGTCTGGGTATGAAGGGTCTCACCAAATGCCAAGACAGTTTGTGTTTGTTCGGTCGGGCAGTAGATAGAGTAAATGTTTTGCACTTATGGAATAATATGCACCTTAAACATATGTGAATGGGTTTCCCCCAGGAAGAGAAGCTGAGTAAATAACTAATTCTTACCTCCCATCTCTCACTAGCTTTGGGGTAGCCACCGTGCCCTCACAATTCACAATTCCGTCGCTCACAGTTTCTGTGCCCAAGGATCACTTTTTCTGCAGACATCTGGGACTCTTTGCCCAAGGGCTCTCTTTGGTGGTGGGAGCAAACTCAGCCTGCACTGCAAGAGGCTGGAAGCACTGAAGATTTCATGCCCTCCTAGTAAGCCCTGTACCGATTATGGACCAAGGTTGGAGGATAAATATCCCAAGTTCTTCTTCGCTTGGCTGAGACACTCTGAAACGTCTGTGACAAGTCTCCCAGAGGAACCCCAGGGGAATGAGCCCCATTAGCTCACAGCAACATTGAGCTGATTAATGCATCTTCTGTTAGTTTCTTTTGCTTGCCTTTCTTGCTTCCCTACTCCACAACCAATGCTTTCTGGGATCACCACCTAAATAAATTACATGCATCCAATCCTTGTCTCACGGTATGCTTAGCGAGAATCCCCCTAAAGACACATTTAAAAGAATGGTGGCATTTCTCACACTCCTATGTTCTCTGCTTACAGTTGAAATCATGTATGTTAAATATGCATACAATGGGGACTACTGTCTAAGCAGAATCTCGTCTTAGTTGCAAGTCATGTTTCTCTCCTGAAAACGTCATCTTCCTTACTTTCTAGACACATAAAGCCATGTACGTGGCCCCACCCATATGGTACAAATTCCCCTCTGCTTTTGTTCTTTAATGCTTTTGGGGTTAATAACCTCCGTTGGTTCACCTAATTCCAGGGAACTCTTTCCAATTGTTTGAAATGGTTCAGCGGGGGAACTGTGTGCTCTCTCCTTCCTCCCATCATGCTGTTGCTAAATGGACCTAACAGAGCCACAGACTTGGGCTGATTGTCGCTGAGCATTCGGAACCGAAGCAGACGGGCGGTGGTGGGTATGAGTGAGAAGTGATGTGGTATCCCTCTCTAGGGAAGGAAATGACTGGCTATAGTTGAGTCTACCTTTCTGTGGGTGCAGGGCTCTACCTCGTGAACCATGAGATCATGACCTGAGCCAAAATCGAGAGTTGGACCCTTTTAGCCTTGTAAGACTCATTTGGAACTTGTGAAACTCAAGAACGGGAGGAGCATAAATTTGTGTCCTCTAAAGCCACTAAATGTGTGGTCATCTGTTACAGCGGCAGTAGGAAATAGTGAACGCAAGGTCCCGAAACTGCCGAAGCGGCTTGACAAGTTGTACCAGACGGTTGATGAACTGTCACGTGACTCGCGTGGAGATGTTGTTTTGCTCTTGCCCCTAGTTCCAATTTGTACATTCCTGTCACTGGCGAAGGCTTATGGTGGGTATTCACAGATACGGCCAACCGCACGACAGAGGCTGGACTGACTGGTCGGCTAAGGGAGAAGAGATGATAAGGATCATGCCTCAAAGCGAAAGAGGTCCCACTTCTGGTCCATGCAAAACAGCGATGGACCATGTGGCAGCTCACCTGGTCATGGCCACGGAACCCCAGGTGCTGAGGTGGGAAAGCAGACAACCCAGCTCTGAGGCGTTAGTTTTAGGAACCCAGCAGAAGGTGTCTGGCGTGACTCAAAGTTCCTCTGCAGTCATCCTTTGCCGGCAATTTTTAGATTTCTAAATATGAATGAGTTCCATCTGAAAGCTAGATTTCATTGGGTGGGCATGGAGGGTAGGAGGGTGGATGCAATTTGGCTGACTCTCTCCAACCTATTTTAGACTCCATTATTTCTCCGCACTCCTCTTCGAAGCACGAGTGGTAGCCACCGCATTGCCAGAGAGTTTGCTGTGTGCCAGGAACCTTATATATTTTCTAAATCAATGCAATAATTCTGTGAGGGGAATGTCATGGAGCCCTGTTTCTAGATAACTCAGGCTCAAACAGCTTAAGCACACGTCTGGATTACACAGCTCGAACGTAGTCGAGCTGAGATTCAAACCTGGGTCTTTGGGACATGAAAGTCTGACCTTGACTGACACGCCACACCGCCTCTCCCAGCTCAGGTATCCTGAAATGGCAGGCGTGCTCTGCCTTTTCCTCTGGTTCTTTTTCTTCTGCCCCAAATCCCACCCTTCTATGAGCACTGGAGACCCCTAAGGCGGAGGGATCAGAGGGCATAGGCACACTTTGTGCTCATCCAAATCGTCCCATTTCTTCCTCCTTCATGCACAGACCATTTACACGCCGTTAAGAGAGTTCCACGCAAGTAGAACGATGAGCTATTTTATTTCAAACCGTCCTCAGTCACAGCAGTGAATAATAACAGCGAACACGTCTACAGCCACCACCAAAACCAGCCAATAATGCGCATGAATCACGGTGTGTAAATTTTTGCACAGCTCATTCGTACGTGGGCTTTTTGTTGTCACAGCAGCTCTTAAGGCAGGTAATGCCATCGCCTTTTATAGAGAAGAACACCAGGGCTCAAAGAGGTCATACAAACAGAAAGTCCCCCGATCCCTTCATTCCAAATCCACCTCCCAGTCAATCAGTGAGAATCTGTTGAGCATCACAAAGCATCCTCAGCGTGTTTGAAGCCTTGGTCACCACTGCCTGGGTCGGCCTTTGATGGTGTTAGGGTGGTTTTGTACCCATTCGGTTGGCTGCTTTTAGCCACAAATCGTCACTTTCGTGTGGTGACAGTTCACAGTCGCCTCTGCCTTCACGGGAAATCGATGTCCTTTCAGAATTCTTCTTCCACCTGAAGAACAGAACAGCCTCTCTTTTAGCTCCGCTGCCCCCGTTTGCATTAGGGCACCAGGCTGCATCGCATGCGGGCGGCCTGTTTTATCCATTCATTCAATAAATGTTTATCAAGGGTTTACGATGCCCTGGGCACTTTATTAGGTGATGAGAATGTAAAGATGAGCAAGACAAACATGGAACTAACAACGCAGTAGGAGAGAAAGGCAACTAAATTATCAAAGGACATAAAGGGTTGGGTTTGCTCTCCAGCTGCCCAGCTGAGCACAGCTATTGGAAACTATACCTGGGATTTCATTTATGGGTATGACTGAGTGACAACATGGAGAGGTCAATGCCATTAAAAGAAGAGTTTATTACTTACAGTTTCCAGGAGGAGGGGATATGGTATGTCACGCAGGGCCACACGGGGAAGGAGCAGGGTCAGTCGGCAGGCAGAGGGAGCGAGCGTAGGTGAAAATCTTTAATACTATAGCCGTGAAAAGTCATGAGGTGGGGACATCCTCTAAGTGGGTAGGAGCCAAATGCAATATTGGGGGTTGGCATGAGAGGGTTCATAATATGTTATCTATGTAATCTGCAATAACACAGGGGTCATACGGATGTAAACAGCTTCAGCCATTAGCTTGGTCCATGCTTGGAAGATGTCAAAACATCAATTATGGAAAATCAGGACTCATTATTACAGCAGGGTTGATCAGCAGGCCCCCTGAAGGTATTTGAGAAATGGGTGCCATGGGCGTACCGCCACTGAGAGTTTGGGGTTACTACACAACCACAGCTGACCAACCGAGTAACCTCGATAGTTGCAAAGAATTGACCTTCACAAGAAACGGTCCAGGAAAATTAATGCCTTGACCTCACTCTCTTCTCTCCCTTCAAGAGCCTTCCAGAGGCTAGAAGGCAAAAAAAAAAAAAAAAAAGACCATTAATGTAGTCCATATAGATTAGTCCCCTGGGGCAGAAAATAGGGTGGTGCAGGGGGAAACTACTGAGCTCAGAGACCAAAAAGATAAGCAAAAGTGAGCTGTGAAGGGAGTAAGTTCTAGGCTAACAGTGCAGCACGTGCAAAGGCCCTTGGGTGGAAGGCAGCATGCTGTCTTGGGAGAATGGGCTGGTGTGACAGGAAGACAGAGAACAACGGCAAGACGGGTCAATAACAAGAGTGGAGAGGTAGGTAAGGACCTTTCCTGGCACCTCCTTATAGGCCGTGTGAATTACTTTGCCCACTATCTTAAAAGGGTTCTCAGCAAGGATAGTGGATGACATCATTTTCTCTATGTTTTTAAAACAGCCACTCCGGTTGCTGGACTGATAATGGATGGGAGGGAGGGGAGAAAACATGAGGAGGCCAGCTAGGAGGCCCTTGAAGCGTACGTGCTGGGCTGTAGCTGCTCAGCCAGGCAGCTGCGGGCATCAGCTCCCTGCGGCATAAAGGAATCCCGAGAGCCAGGGAGGGGCCGTTGGACAAAGTCAGGACAGGGCTGCCAAGAACCGTCTCACGCAGCAGGGCAGAAGTTGGTTGGCCCCCGTGGCCTGGACAAGGAAGCAGTCTTCTCCAGCTGGAAAGACTTGAGTCAAGGTGTTTCTGTGTCAAACAGTTTCGCAGTCACCACGTAACCAGGAGGAATGCTGTGTCTCTGGGAGGCGCACCTGCTCCCAGGGACCCCACAGGGAGGACTTGGCTTTCCTTCCTGGGCTTGTTTGAAGGATGCTTTTCATCGGTCTTTCTCCTGGGCCCCTGGGAGGAACGCAGAGCAGAGGGAAGTTTCCGGGAGCCTGGAGATGAAACACACAGGACACATCCCTTCACCTCCCCCCATCCCCATCCCCAGTCGCTGCTGCTGTCTCATTGCTCCCTGATGGGATGTCATGGGCCCTCTGGTAATTGTCTGACCGCTGACCCCAGGGAGGGAGGGCAGAAGCAGAGAAACGTGCTTGCACCCGACCCCTCACTTCCCCCTTTCTCTCTCCTGGCACCTTTTGGGCACCTCACTCTCCTCGCCTTTCCTCTTTTCTCTTTCTTCCCTGCTCTGTTTGCCTCCAAAGTGATAACCCATTTCTCTCCAATTTCCTGACCGCGATACTCATTTCTGTCAGGCCCGAGAGAGGACCAAATTAATGCAATCCTTTGTCAACGAAGAAAGGACATTTGTTAAATGGAAATTGTGCTTAAAGACAACAGAGAGCATCCCTCAAGGCCAAGCGTTCAGAAGAACAAAGGAATTATTCTGAGGAATGCTTAGTGTGGGGGGATTTGTATCAGGCATCAATATGGTCTGTCTGTAGAGACTCCCTGCTTCATGGGACAGACGGAAGAAGCAGTAGAATTTGCAGGTGAAGCTCCCGGAGTCTGGAGCCAGATGGATCTTGCCTGTGCCATGGACTAACTGTGTGGCCTTGGGAAGGTTACTTAACCTCTCTGCCTCCACTTTCTCATCCACAAAATGGGAAGATTTATAAAATCTGCTTATATCACTTTATCATAATAAGTGAATGTCATGTTCAAAATAATGGGAGGAATATAGCAAGCATTTGTAAATATTTGTTGCTATTATTAGCCTAAAATGACGTCAGTAACATAAATTTGTGCGCAGCAAAGAGTTAATCTCGCTTTATGAATTACAAGACTCGGGAGGTTCCTTTCAGAAATAAAATGGTCCCACTACCTAGGAAAATACAACTTGAGACTTCTGTTGTCTTTTTAAATATTTTTTAACGTTTATTCTATTTTTTGAGACAGACAGAATGCGAGCAGGGGAGAGGCAGAGAGAGAGGGAGACACAGAATCTGAAGCAGCCTCCGGGCTCCCAGCTGTCAGCACAGAGCCCGACGCGGGGCTCGAACTCAAAAACCGTGAGATCATGACCTGAGCCGAAGTCAGAAGCCCAACCAACTGAGCCACCCAGGCGCCCCTGTTATTTTTTTCAGGTCACACATTCAAAAGAAAGATTTATAGTTGGGGTAAAATAGAAGCCACCAATAAGAATGGAAATCCTACCATTGTTCCATATAACAGTCGAAAGGTTTGAAATGAAATAGAAATAATGATGGCAATAATGATAATTTACTTAAACAGAACAAGTAGCTCCCCTCCCCCCCCTCCCCCCGGCCACTGTCACTGAACATTTCATCTTTCTGGTCACCTCCTGAAATCGTCTCCAGAATCATAAAATGTGTATCTTCTTGGCTACTATAGCTTCAGTAGCCTAGAAGCTAGAAATACTGCCTTTCAGGAGTGATTTAGTTATTTAGAGAGTAGCTTGAAAAACAGCACAGGTGATAGGAATCTTTAAGGGCACAGTCTGGGTCTTGTTCATCTAGATGTTTTCTGAGCCCATCACAGAAGCTTGTTACACAATACTGTTAGATGGATATTCAATATTCTGCGGCTGGTGAGTGAATGACAACTAAAATATTAAAGAATACGAATACTTGGGGGCAGTATACTTAGCAAAACACACACACATACACACACACACACAGAGTGATAGCTAGTGATTATTAGATGCAATTGCTATTGTTAAGGACTGTACCTTCACTACAACCAGGTAGGTAATATCTCATCCCCATTGTATAGATGAGGAAACTGAGTTTATAGAAGTTAAATAAGCTCTCATTAAAGTCAGAAGAATTGAACCATGGGGTGCCTGGGTGTCTCAGTCGGTTAAGTGTCTGACTTCAGCTCAGATCATGATCTCACCATTCATGAGTTCGAGCCCCACGTCAGGCTCTGTGCTGACGGCTCAGAGCCTGGAGCCTGCTTCGGATTCTGTGCTTCCCTCTCTCTCTGCCTCTCCCCCAAGTCATTCTCTCTCTCTCTTTCCCTCAAAAATAAACATTTAAATCAATCAATCAATCAATCAATCAAAATGGAAGGAGGGTGATTTTTATTTATTTATTTTCGTTTATTTATTTTGAGAGGGACACAGAAAGCCAGCAGGGGACAGACAGAGAGAGAGGGAGGGAGAGGGAGAATTCCAAGCAGGCTCTGCCCTGACAGCCCGGATGCTGGGCTGGAACTCACGAACTGTGAGAACACGATCTGAGCGGAAACCAGGAGTCAGACGCTTAGCGGACTGAGCTACTCAAGTGCCCCGGGGCGGGGAGGGTGAGTTTTAAGTGAAGTGTTGCTAAAGTTACCTGAAAACACATCTAAGTGTATCTTTGGTAAAAGACGTTTTGTAACAGTATATGGGTTAGCTATTGCTGCATAACAAAGCCCTTCAAACTCAGTGACTTTAAGAAGAGGTAATTTTTTTTTTTATTATTATTCCTGCATTTGTGGGTCAGCCAGGGTTTTAGGTGGGGCTGGGATGGACAGTTCTACTTTGCCCTTTGCCCTGTGGGTGTGCAGCTGCCTGGACGGTTGAGCCTCAGGCTGCGGTGGCTGGGGTCGCTATGCTGCACGTGGATCTCATCTTCCTGGGGGGGGGGGGAACAAGCAGTCAAACCATGCTCCCTTCTCCTGGCGACAGCACACCTGCTGAGGGGAAAGACTTACTGGGCAAGTCCCTGTCTGTGTCACATTAGGCAAGTTACCTGGCCAGACTCAAAGTCAAGAGGTGAGCAGGTTTACTGTTCCAGTGGAGGTGGGGGGTAACTGCCAAGTCTCTGGCATATCGCTCACACTTTAACTGGGCGTGCAGAAGTACTATGAGTGATATAGAATAAAGGACTTATTAGAGGGATTACACCTTATGCAGTCGTGGGAGCTATTTAAAAAGTCACCGTGGGGCGCCTGGGTGGCTCAGTCAGTTGGGCGTCCGACTTCGGCTCAGGTCACGGTCTCGCGGTCCGTGAGTTCGAGCCCCGAGTCGGGCTCTGGGCTGATGGCTCGGAGCCTGGAGCCTGCTTCCGATTCTGTGTCTCCCTCTCTCTCTGCCCCTCCCCCGTTCATGCTCTGTCTCTCTCTGTCTCAAAAATAAATAAACTTAAAAAAAAAAAAAAGTCACCGTAAGGCTGTTGCCTCTGTATCCGAGGCTGGGACTGGGGTAATCAGGGCCAGTGGTTGGGAAGGGCCAGCGGTTGGGACACAATGTGGCGAGAGCAAGAACCACCTGGAACCCACGTCGGTCTCTGTTTTCAAATATGCAGACATGGGTGGCCTGCAGGAGAAGCTGGTGCTCCGCTGATGTGTCTGGCCAGGTGCACACATACCCAGCTCAAGAGCTATGGAAGGTGGAGGAAAATCTCCAGCAGGAGCTGGAGGCTCTGTGGGGCAGGTGCCACTCCATGTCAACACGGAGAGCCAACAGGTCAACAAGAACACACAGGAGTTTCAACAGTGCCAACCCACACCCCAACCTTCAATACATGACAAAAAAAATAGCGGCCGCTTTCCTTTCCTTTTCCGAAACTCACAGAAATTTTCTTCTGGCAAACTTAATGCAGGACTTAGCTACGATGACAAAACAAAGGTACGACATGTGGAAAAGGGCATGGTTTCAGGAAGGGATGAAATATCAGGGTCCATGATGCGAATGACCACACGTAATAACATACAGAGACTGACTCAGTGCACGTGAGGAGTAATTGTCTGCCACAACCAGTTCCTGCTTATTGAAATGGAAGCGTGCGATTCCCTTCCTCAGCTTTATGAATTGTACTTCTTTCCTCTCTGGAGAAAAGCAATCCACGTGGATTGTAGCGGGGCTGCTAGACAGAAGAGAACAAGCTGGCGGTAAAAATGTAAGACATATGCCCACAGGTAGAAGGTGATACTGCTGTTGACAATCCATGTGATGCCAGCGGACTAGGTCATGTCCTCACCGTGAGTAAAGAGGAAATGAAGGCCACCTTGTTTACGTCTCTCCTTGGTGAGAGTTACACAAAAGCAGCTGGAAAAAGGCAGCCAAACAGTAAATGACCAAGGGGCAATCAGGCATTGAAGAAAGAGCCCTGGATTAGGGGTCTGGAGAGCTGGGTCCCATTTCTGATGGGCCACAACTGGTTGAGCCACTCTAAGGATGTATTATTGCAACTCAGTTTCCTCATCTGTGGGTGGAAATGTTGGACCAAATAAATGTCTGGCTGCCTTCTAGGTATTATGATCCAAGTAAGCCCTTACATGACCCCGGTGACTTCTGCTAACCTACAGGCCACCATGTTTCTCTGTCTCCTGTTTGCAACTGTGCATTTAGACTTTGGGCGAGGGACAGAGGTACCCAAATTAGATACTCAACTACTGGATTCTCTTGTTCAAAAAGCTGCTATATAACTTTGGTTAATACAATTTACCTTGTTTGCGTCTCAGTTTCTCCTTTCTCTTTTCCTGTCTCAAAGAGGTATAGATATGTGAACTCCACTCTGGTGCTTGGAATAAATCAACTTTTCAAAACAAGGAATTGTGCTAGTTTTTTTTCTTCTTGGCATCAGAAGGAACAAAAGGAGGGTGAGAGATGAAGGATGGTTATATGGTGTTAGGGGTGGAAAGGGGTTGAGTTGAATGTTGGGAGGGAAATGGAGGAAAATAAATCCCTGCAAAACCCAACAGCCCTGTGATTCACAAGCAAAACTTGTTTCTGAATTGGAGCAGAGAGTGGTGCCCATGTGACGGTGTGTTTCCCCAACTGGGATTATTTTTTTAATTGGAAGTTTTTAAGATCAAAGGATGCCTATATATCCCAGCTCTAAATTAGGAATTGAGAGCTATAAAATCCAGGATCTCCTAATTAACTCCTGCTCCAAAGGACCATCATGGCATATGAATAAAATGTACGATATTAATTGTACAATATTCAATGAGCAGAAACATCTCCAAGTAGCCCTGGGAGTTATCCTACTTCCCCTGGGAGCAGAACCTACTTTTTCCCAGTGGAAGAAGCTACATCTAAGATCAGCTGTCTTACTCTACAGGATCAGGATTTTTTATCATCTCACAGACCAAATTTCCCACAGGATGAGAGGGGCTGGCTGTCTCAGAGAATTCTTATAAACAGCTGCGTCCCAAATCCAGACTGCTTGGCGATAAGCACTCTTTACCTCCTTCCCCGCTACTCTGGCGACGTGAAAATGGAGAGCTGACAAGAGGGAAGGGCTGCTTCCTCTGGAGCAAAGCCCACACTGTGTCTAGAAGATGTCACAGCTGTATTTGTTAGGTCATCCAGAAAGTATACACTGAGACACAGTTATAAGGGCAAGAGACTTATTGAGGATAAGGTCTGAGAGATAAGTGGAGGGGAGTCAGTGGGGAAAGCTCAGACCACACTCTGGACCAGACTCCTGTGTCAAGAGGGGTGGAAGGTGGTCAGGTTTGGGGGGGGGGGGAAGAACCTCAGGCAGGTGCATTGTACTCAGCAGTGGAATGAAGGGCTTAACGTCGTATGCTAAAAGGAAGCCCCTCTTAGGTTTTCACCAGAATTAAATGGAATTAGCTTTGTAGTTTTTATAATCTTCTTCACAAAAGAATGCAATTTCAGTTTCATTGGCGATTCTAGCTGCTTTTAGAGTCCTATCTGCTTTCAAAAGGAATCTGTCATCTTCTCCCAAACTCAACATGAGTTCACTCGTCTGGTTTGTAAGCTTGGTGAGTAATCTTTACTTTATCGTATTTGTAATTTCTGAATGGTGGTGGGAGGCTGGTCCTTGAAGGCTCATCTTGCTTCAGAAGTACTATAAATCCCTATACAGTTGGGTCCAAATGAACTCTGTGATATACCATGGATTTAAATTGTAATGCCCAATGAACAAATGAGGTGACCTATAAGGGGAGCTTTGGAAGCCATGTAAAGAAATTCCTTTCGATTCAGCAATGTCATTCATGCATAGGACCCCAGAGATCTTGTATATGTGCATAAGAAGAATTGTTGTGAGCATCTCCTGATGAGGCTCTGAGATACTTTTGGCCAGCCCAGTGGAAGAGGCCAGGACAAGCTTGCCTATAGAGGGATTCCACGCTGGGCAAAAGTGGCCAGGCCCTACTACCTATGTAATGCCCAGTCATTGGCTGGAGGCTGCTTGAGGACAGCGTGGCCTTACTGTAGATTCTGGAGGCCCTCAAAGAGGAAGCTGTCAGCTAGCTGCACTCCTCATGGCAAATCACTCTTGAATGAGGTCTGAGAAGTGGCCCTCCCTGGCTGCCTCACTGGCCCTGGCGTGCCTTTCGATGGGATAACGAAAGATGGAGTACACCATGAACTTCTGTATTGCTGACCCTGCCTTTGTGAGCTTTGCCTTTCTTCAATAAGATCTATTCCTTAATCTTCACGACGTGACCTTGTAGAATTAGTCCCCATATTTGGTGCGTAAACGGGAGGCCCATCCACGTATAATGATGTGATTAGCCCAAGTAGGAAGGTCACGGGTCCTCAATTCCTTGCTCTCCAGAAGACACCGCGGTGTCTGGGTAGGAGAAGCCCCGCAAGTACATGGTTGTGACTACAGCACCAGTGGTCCGCTGGGCCTCTTGGGCTTTCAAACCACTCCAACTGCTCACAGAAAGTGATACTCAATATGCCCTAATTGAATTAAATAACAGGTTTAGTTTTCAGCAGTCGCCAAGACGGTCATCTTCAATGAAATGACATCTCTTTAAGGTACAGTTTGTACAAAAATCTATAAGAGCGATAGAGTGGGTGGGTTTCCATCACGCTGAGAAAGGAGGTGCCACCCGTGCTCTTCGGAGTAGAGAAGACTTTTAAAAACAGTTTCAGAACCAAAGGGCTGTACAGATGCTGGAACCCTGCACTAGATGTTGTTGGACAACCTTATTGCCTGCCCCATCCTTCTAACTCTCCTCTGTACTTCAGGGTCTAGAAGTCTAGGAGCTGGATTTCTCAGAACCTCTTGCTTCCAGCCCCATGGATGTCATTTACATTCTGTCAATGAAAGGCACTCACACAAAGGTGGGGTAGAGGTAGACGCCATTTCTCCTTCCTTTAGTAGGGACAGCAGACGGACACCGGCTTTGTATATATGCAATTTAATCTTCTCAGTGGCTTCTGAGTTTTCCTGGTCTTCACCTGACTCCAGGCTACAGAGGAGCTGGGAAGTTAGCAGTGAGGTCCACGTCACTGACCCCTGCGTGACAGCAGCGTTTCTCCGTCTTACAAGGCTGTAACTGTAGTCGTGAAGCTGAAGGCTAACACCTGCTTCCTGCCTTTACCTTCTCCAGCCCTTCCCACAGTTTTGTGATCACCAAATTGTCTGTATTAAAGCCCCATTTTCTTTGAAATACCGGAGCTTGGTTTCAGTTTTTCTGAACGATAGCAGCCTGTGCATGATACTTTCCCCCAGTTCTCCATGTTTATGGCGACCATCTTCGGAAATTTCACGGAACGCTAAATCTTCAGCAACCATTTAATTCCGGGGCGGCCGTGACCGTGAGGACGCTTCTTCCTTATATCAAGCCCAGTTCTTCCTACTTGTCATTCTCCTTTGATGCGGTTCTATCATTTGTGACCATTCAGAATTAATGTGACCCCTTTCCCACATGGCAATCATTCATATTTTGAAACAACTTTTTATTTCCTTCTACCTGCCAACCACCTGCCCAACATTCTCTTCTCTAGCCGGTGTGACCTTAGTTTCTCTGTGATTTTCTCATATCTATCGCCTTTTTTTTTTTTTTCATATCTATCGCCTTCTAAGAGTGAATTGTCCAGTATATCATTTGACTGCTATTTTTTTTCTTTTTTAATGTTTATTTTTGAGAGAGAGAGAGAGAGACAGAGCATGAGCGGGGGAGGGACAGAGAGAGAGGGAGACACAGAACCCGAAGCAGGCTCCAGGCTCTGAGCCGTCAGCACAGAGTCTGATGCGGGGCTCGAACCCATGAACTGTGAGATCATGACTTGAGATCATGATGCTTAGCCGACTGAGCCACCCAGGTGCCCCTCATTTGACTCTTATTTCTCTAGTTAAAATATTCCCCCACATATTTTAGCCAATGCTTGATACTTTCAAGTGGAAACAAAGTCAGTAATAAGTGGCCCATGAAAAAATTAATTAAAAGGGTAGGTTTGGGGGGAAAACATACTGTAAGGAAGACAGCAAAGGGTAGTATCTATGATATATAAAGAGTTCTTACAAATCGACAACAAAAAACAATTTGAAAAAAATTCCAAATATATGCATCAATAATTAATGGAAGATGTAACCCAAATGGCTGATAAACATACAGTATATTCTCAAATTCAACTAATAGGGAAAGAAAATACAAGTAACACAGAAATCTTTTTTCATGCTCATCAGACTGAGAAAATGATTGAAAAAGTGATGAAAGTAATTTCTAGCGGGAACATGGCTAAAATTTCCCATGCTTTTATGATGCCAAAATAGAGTGTTAATACATTTTCTGAACATTCATTCTGGCAAGGCCCACGAAAATGAAAATTACATAGGCCTCTGACCCTGAAGTTTCAATCCTGGGAACACATCCCCAGAAATACAATGCATATTGGTTTCACAGAACTTACGCCTTGCACAAAAATTAACTCAAAATATGCCTTTGATCTAAATGTAAAACTATATCATCTTTAGAAGATAATATGGGGGAAATATCGGAGATGTTGGGTTTGGTGGTGAGTTCTTAGGTGCAACAACAGAAGTGTAATCCATTCAAGAAAAAATTGATAAGCTAGACTTCACTAAAATTAAAAAGTTCTGCTCTCTGAAACACACTGTGAAGAGAATGAAGAGGCAAGCCATAGATTGGGAGAAAACATGGAGAAAATATAATACCCAATAAAGGACCTGTATCCAAATACATCCCTAATGAAGGAAATATAAAGATTCCTTAAAATTGTAAGAAATAGGGATGCCTGGGTGGCTCAGTTGGTTGAGCATCCAACTCTCAATTTAGGTGCGGGTCATGATCTCAGGGTTGGAGGATTGAGTCCTTCATTGGGCTGGGCATGGAACCTGCTTCAGATTCTCCACATCCCCCCCTCCCTCTGCCTTTCTCCAGCTCACACGCATATGCTTGCTCGCTCTCTCTCTCAAAACCAAAAAAAACAAACCAAAACAAAACCCAAAACAGTAGGAAACAAACTACCCAATCAAAAAATAAGCGGAAAGTACTGAAAACACAAAATGTCTAATCTACACTATGGACCTTTGTTAATAATATATCAGTATTGGTGGGGTGCCTGGGTGGCTCAGTGAGTTAAGCGTCGGACTTCAGCTCAGGTCATGATCTCATGGTTTGTGAGTTCGAGCCCCGCATTGAGGCTCTGTGCTAACAGGCTGACAGCTCACAGCCTGGAGCCTGCTTCAGATTCTGTGTCTCCTTCTCTCTCTGCCGCTCCCCCCCTCATGTTCTCCCTCTCTCTCTCTCTCTCTCTCTGTCTCCTCTCTCTCAAAAATAAATAAACATTAAAAACATTTTTTAAATATATCAGTATTGGTTCATGAATTGTAACAAAGGTACTACAATAATGCAAGATGTTAATAATGGGGAAACTGTATATGAGCAGGAGGTGTGTGGGAACTCTGTGTTATCTCTTCAATTTTTCTATAGACCTTTGTTTTAATGCATGTGAATAATTTTATTCGTTTTCCACATTCAATTATGTATAAATGTGATTATGTGTATTATATGGTACACATGATATAGAATGTACAACATTCATATATCACATATATAATGAGAAAGGAAAAATAATAATCAGCTATGTAGTTCCATTGACTCCGATCTCTAGATGGGTGCGTTGAATTTTTCTCAGGTGAAGGTGAAGTCTGTGTCCATCCCAATCTGACACTGCAGCTCACTCTCCCTCGGGTGAGCTGGCGGTATATTAACCTCTGCAGTACTTTAATGGTCATATTTCTGTTATACTTTTGGCACTTGACAACATCTGCCCCGCTTTATTCTTTGATGCTTCGTGAGGTCAGTCTCCTCTTACTGAGCGGACTGGTGATGATGAATTCCTACTGTGTGCGGGCACCCTTCTGGGCATGTTTTGTCCTCACAGCCGTCCTGCAGGGTAGATAATACCTCAGCTCCACTCTCCAGAGGAGGGTGCGGAAACCGGAGAGATCGCTCAAGGCCACGGATTGAACCAGTAAACTGCCACACTGGGACCAGCACCAAAGTTTGGTTTCCCAGGGTACTCAAGTGGTTCTCAATCTTCACAATGACCTGGGGGTACTTGGTAAGAATACAGTAACTGTTCCTCCTTTAGAGAAGATTCATCAGGGTCGGGGGGGGGGTGCTGTGGAAGGTCTAGAAATCTGAGAGTTTCACGGATTCCCCAGGTGACAGCAATGTATGATTCAGGGAGCATTCTTTGAGCAACTCTGAACCTTAGTAAAAGAAGAAATGGGCACTAACACACAGGTGAGAACTGTGCCTGCATGCTCAGCCTGAGAAGCATTAATATCAGAAAACAGAAACTGGATTTACAGAAGTCAGTGGAACGTGGCATTTAAATCGCACAGCGACGAAATGCTCCCCGTGGCTGAATGCTATGAACCTGCTAATGAGGCTGCTTAAACCCAGGAGGCAACATTCGTGTTGAAGGGCCGGGAGAGGACGGGCCGGGGGGTGGCCCAGCTCAGCCATCCGTCAGGTGGCCGGTTTTCCTGTCGTAGTAACAGTTGCTGAGGGTTCGGACACTGTAGCTGCTCAGGAGTCGCCCTCCCCCGGGGCCTCCAGTGCACCCAGGCGGCAGCGACCATCTCGGACAGCCCCCCCTCAACTTGGAGGTAATGAGGTTTCTATTTTGGGACCGGGCACTAGAGAGCAGGGGAGCGTGTGTGAGGTCCCTGCAGGGCGCCCCTCTGGGCAGTAGGCAGGCAGCCAGCTGGACGCTGACGTGCAGTGGGCCAAAGGGGGTCCCAGGGTGCCTCTTCGAGGGAGCAAAGTGGTGGCTGAGCCAACAGGGGGGCAGCGTCCGCAGGCCAGAGGCCTGGGAGTTCACCTGATTCCGTCTGTTCCCGTTTGCTCTCCACAGCAAGCTCTCGTTGGCCCAAGTTCCTCAACCTCTTGCTGGGAACTGGGGCCTTCTAGAAATCCGAAGAGCAGTGGCGCTTATGAAACTCCAGATACCCGCGGGGTAGCTTATTCTGGGTAAATCCGAATCTGCCATGACCCAGGCAGCAGAACGATTTAAAACTCTCCAGGTGTTACCAATGCGCATCCAAATTTGGGAGCAAGTCAGCTGTGTAGGAGTCTTGCCCGAGACAGTTCTAGCTACTAATTTTTAAAACAATTAGGAGACGGTTAGCTAATATTCAACAGAAGAAATAGTGTTGGTAGTTAAATCACATCTGACTTTAAAGGAGAAACAGTCGTATTTCAACGGTAGGCTGCGGGGAGCCTGGGTGGTTCAGTCGGTTGAGCATCCAAGCTGGGCTCGGGTGGTGATTTGACAGCTCGTGAGTTCGAGCCCCGGGTGAGGCTCTGGGCTGACCGCTCGGAGCCTGGAGCCTGCTTGGGATTCTGTGCCTCCCTCTCCCTCTGCCCCTCCCCGACTCGTGCTCAGTCTCTGTCTCTCAAAAATACATAAAACATCAAAAAAATTTAAAAAAAGTAGGTTGCAAGCCACCTGGCTGTTCACTGTAATTAACTTGCTGAATTAAAAAGAAAATGGCAGGATACACCCCAAAACAATGAAACAGGAATCTCAAGGTCCGGGGCTTGGATGTGCCTAGTTTTTTGAAGTACCCCCAGGTGGTTTCCCAGGTGATATCAACAAGGCTGGAAACCATATTGATCAGGACGTACTCCTCCTAGGAGTTCTTTTTATTATTTTTTAAAAATTTTTGGGGCGCCTGGGTGGCTCAGTCGGTTAAGCGTCCGACTTCAGCCAGGTCACGATCTCGCGGTCCGTGAGTTCGAGCCCCGCGTCAGGCTCTGGGCTGATGGCTCAGAGCCTGGAGCCTGCTTCCCATTCTGTGTCTCCCTCTCTCTCTGCCCCTCCCCCATTCATGCTCTGTCTCTCTCTGTCCCAAAAATAAATAAACGTTAAAAAAAAAAAATTAAAAAATTTTAAAGTTTATTTCTTGAGAGAGAGTGAGAGAGAGAGAGAGCCACAAGGGGGTGGGGGGGGGGGAGCAGAGAAAGAGGGAGAGAGAAAAATCCCAAGCAGGCTCCACACTGCCAGCGCAGAGCCCAATGCGGGGCTTGAACTCATGAACTGCTAGATCATGGTCTGAGCTGAAACTGAGTCAGATGCTTAACCGACTGAGCCACCCAGGCACCCCGACTCCTCCTGGGAGTTCTACTGAGTTTCGTGCTGCTGAAGGAGCGGGTGGTCCTGTGGGTGATCCAGCGGGCTTTGCAAATGTGAAAGGAAGGCTCCCCAGGACCTTGCATCCCCCAGCGGGAGTACACAGTAAAAGTACCACCTGCTATTGGCTAAGTACCTCCAGATGTCCTGGAGCAAAACTGGATACAAAATTGTAAGATGGTTTCTTTTTCACTTTGCTCCTTTCACCCGGCCTATGTTTTGTCCTCCTGGCTTGAGGTTTTCTGATTAAGAAGTCTCCAGTAAGTCTCCCCTTTCCCCTTTGATGTCATTTCTCTTTTGTTCTCAACTGCTCGTAAGATCTTTCTCTGTTTTCGGTTTCCAGCAGTTTGACTCCGAAGTGCTTAGGTGGAGTTTTCTTTGTCTTTCTTTTCTGAGGGTTCTCTGAGCTTCCTGTACTGGTTGGTAAGTGGTTTGGTGTCGTCTATCAGTTTGGGAAAGTTCTCAGCCTTTATCTCTTCAAATATTTCTTTGGCCCCGTTCGCTCTCTCCTCACCTTCTGAGACTCCAGCTGCATGCAGGTTAGAACATTTGGTATTGGTTTATAGATGTTAGGTTACTCTTTCTACTTTTTCAATGTCTTTTCTCCATGGGGTTCAGTCTGGTCATTTCTCTTGACCTGTTCGAGTGGTAGCATCAATTATTTCTTGGGACTTTTCACATTCTGAGTAGGAGTAGGGATATCTTCCCTGAGTGACATTACAAGCCCCATTTTATTTTGTAAGGTTTATTTATTTATTTTTGAGAGAGAGAGAGAGAGAGAGAGAGAGGAGAGAACAAGCATGGGTAGAATAGAGAGAGAGAGAGGAAGAAAGAAAACCCAAGCAAGCTCCCCACTGTTAGCCCAGGGCTCGATCTCATGAACTGCAAGATCATGACCTGAGCCGAAATCAAGAGTTGGATGCTTAACTGCCTGAGCCACCCAGGTGCTCCACTAGCTGTATCTTATGAACACACACACACACACACACACACACACACAGAGTCACAAGAAGGCTGAGTAACCTTCCTGAAGTCACATAGCATGTGGCTGTCATGTATGTGGAATACAATCATCATAAACATTTTTAAAAATCTATTGTAAGTAATAAATTGTATACATGTTCTTAGGAATCTCACTGACTTACAGATATTCCATGGTAGTTGTTAGTTGGGGAAGATTATGAGATGCCCTGCCTCCAAACCAGAAGTGCATCTCCTATTCCGTTTATGATTCCAGTACTAAAACCCCTCCATTATGGGGATCTTCCTTGGATTCAAGCATGAAGGATGAGATGTGCCAGCAAAAGGGGTTAATTAGAAGCAAGTGACAACTTTCTCACATGTGAATGGAACAGGGTACCACTTTTGATGTCCCACGCCCTGCATGTCAACCAGGTGCCCACGGGTGAGCCTGGCCAGTAGCCCTAGTCTCAGCAAGAATCTATAAGCAGCCATCTAAGAAGCGAAGGCTGGCCAGGGTCTGGCTGAAGACAAAGCCTTTCTTCCTTTTTTCTTTTTAAATTATTATTTATTTGAGAGACAGAGAGAGTGAGGGAAGGGCGGAGAGAGGGAGACAGAGGATCTGAAGCAGGCTCTGTGCTGACAGCAGTTAGCCTGAACCGGGGCTCGAACTCACAACTGTCAGATCATGACCTGAGCCGAAGTCAGACGCTTAACCACCTGAGCCACCCAGGCGCCCCGACACAAAGCCTTTCTTAGGGAAGCATCCCTCTATGTTTTCTCCCCTAAACCCTGAGGCCCAACTCCCACAAATTCACACTGAGCAGAAGGAATGGAATAGGACTGCCATTCTGTCAAACCAACTTGTCTTTTGACATTTTCTCTTTCCCGTATCCCCTCATATCCCTTTGCAGTGTGAATTCCCGGTCATTAGAGATTCATTTATTCATTTACTCAGCAAAGCTTTGAGTTTCTGCTCTGTACCTTGGTGTTCTGAGGCTCCTGGAGCACCCAGGGTTGTGCCCTGCTCCCTGGAGGCCCTCGAGGAGGTGGCAGGACTCCAGTAGGGAAGGTTGAAGATGCCTCCCAGGGGACTGGGCCTCAGGCACAGGAGCCCCCCGCTTCTCCAAGAATTCCTAAACCCCGAATGTATCAGGGAATGATGGGACAATTGGATTCCAAGGTGATGTGTCCGGGACAATGGCCATAATCAATACAGATGCACGAACAGTAGCAAAAACAAACTCTTAGAGCTTGTTATATGCCAGGCACTGTTTTTCGCATTTTACACATTTCGAGTCATGCCATCTTCTCTACATCCCTACAAGGCAGACTACTAAGAGTAGTCAGTTCTCCCGGAGGAATACTAAGGATCATCACAACCACCAGGGGGGATGAGAAGGTCTCCGATCTCCTGGAGGGGACTAGGCGATGTTGATAGCTGCTTCTCTGGTCTAGGCAACTCGAACCTAGACTCTGCCAAGGCAAGGTCTCAGGGTCAGAATGGAAGCCCTTGTTCCAGCCAGTAAAGGTGACAGTGAGAGGACCATAAGAAATGTCAGCCTATGTGGGTGCAAGTTGCTGGCTGTGATTCCAAAGACAGATGTGGTTCCGGCAAGACTGACTGACGGGGTTGGGGAGAGGCAGGAGTGGATGGAGCTTGGAGAGAATTCCTGGAGACCTTGGAACAGAGGCCAAGGAGACTTTTACTGCAGGCTTCCAAGGCCAGAGGAAGGAAGAGGGCTGTTAAGAGTGCAGAGATAGTTTGGACAGACAAGAGACAGCTTCCCTTCCTAGAAGTCTGGAGGAGGAAGTGGGGTTTTGAGAACACAGGTAGAAGAAGGTAGCTGGAAGGAGGTGGGGGAGAGTCGCCGGGTGTCTTAGGCTAGTATCCCTCCCCCCACCCCGGCCGGGAACTGAGAGGATGCTGACCTTGCCGGCAATGAAAAAGGCTTGTGGGCTAATGAATCAGTTCCATCTGACCCACTGGGCCCCCGATCTGAAGTGAAGTCCATGGAGATCAGCCAAACTAAAAAATATTCCTCGGCTTGGTCACAAATCTTAAATCTGGGGATATACCCAGCGGTCCCACTGTGATACTAAAGCTAAATTATACATTGAGTCCTAAGCCTGGAATACTATGATTTTTCTGTCTCAGACAGGTGTTCATTAAAGGTCGCTCGGCAACCCCTGAAACACAGTCTTTGACACAGTAATAGCTGAGAGCTTGAACCCCTTTCTTCTGTCATTGTTCTGGATTTTGGCTTCCGGCTCAAAGTTGAGGAGGTAGAAAAAATGGCTTTGTTTTCGCCCATGGTGCTTGGTAGTTAGTTTTTTTTTTTTTTTTTAAGTTTTTTTTTCATTATAAAAGTGATAGATGGTTATTAAAAATGTGAAGAAAATATAGAAAAATGGAGGCATAAAAGCATTCCCAGTCCAGTTTACCCACCAAGTGTAGATATTAATGTTTCAATATTTTCCTGCCAGTTTGGTCTTCTATGTGGAGGGATTTTTCTAACTTAATTAAGATCACACTGGATACATGATTATCTAGCTTGAATTTTTTTCTTTGACATGATGCCATAGCATTTTCCAGATGAGCACCCTTTAACTTCTAACTGAAAAAATTTTAAACCACAGTCAACTTTCAAGACAATTGAAATTCAAGAAATACTACAATGAACACCCATTTATCGTCCACCCAGCTTTACCAGTTGTAAATATTTTGCCACATTTGTATTATCTCCCCTGTCTTACATATTCAATATTAATAATATTACTATTTTCTTCTGAATCATTTGAGATCAAGTCAAAGATTTTATGATCCTTTACTCCTCAGTTTCAAGAGTATCTCCTAAGACCAAGGACATGCTTTTATAATCACAACAAAATGATCAAATTTAGGGCATTTAATATTGATCCGATAGAATTATCTAATTTGAATTATCTTATTCAAATTATGCCAATTTTGCTTCAAACAATGTCTTATAGAGCAATATTTTTTCCAAACTAGATTCTATCCAGGGTAATATATTAAACGCAGTGGACATATCTCCTGAGTTTCCTTTCATCTTAAAGGGCTCCTCAGAAGCATACTGGGTGTAGTCTGGAACCAGGCAGTACTCAGAGAGCAGAGATATGAGGGGAGATAATGCAGGCCATTCCCGGTTGGTAGGTGGCAGAATGAATGAACAAGGGACCTTATACACAAGGCGTGCCTTGGGCATCTGAAAGACAAGCGGAGCCCCACACCAGCCCCCCAAACCTTAAAAGTGCGTAAAGAATCCTTAACTGGTTTCAGTCATGTGTACCGTGCAGGTGTTCTCAACAGCACATCACCATCTCAAGGCGATGTCCTTGGAACAGTCTCTGGGAGCAGGAAAGGCGAGTGGAACCCACATTCCAAGGACAGGGGCAGAAGCCAGGAGCTCCTGGTGCCCACATACGGCTCACAGGTCAACCGGCAGTCATGTCCCCTCGACGCCCTTCCACAACAGCTCCTCAGTTGACTTTTGATTCATATGAATGAACGTTTTGCAGAGTAGGGGCTTGTGGTTTAATAGCATGCCCCTCGGTTGATACTTGTATCTATGCCTGAGAGCCCACTAGGTGCGCTGAGTATAGTTTACCTAAAGATTTCAGCATAAACTTTCCAGTGGCTTCCAGTGGTTTTCCACTATAAATAAAGTCATGGTGAACTTTTACGTAAAGCACTGAAAAGTTTCTTTAAGGAAAGTTTCTTTAAGGGAGGGTCTCTGGGGTGAAATTCCAGGATCAAGGAGTGTGGACATCTGGAAAGTCCTGACGCCTTGTGAAACTGCTTTCCACACGAGTTGTGCTGGCCCATCATGGTGCTTGGAGACGGCTGCCTGGGATTCTTGTTTGAGGCGAGCTCTGTCTGTGTATTTCTCTGTAATTACGTAGGATGATCGTGCACAGAGCTGGGAAGAACTTGCATGAGCTCACTGAGACCAGAAGTTGGGAACCCAGACACCTCTGGGGTCCTCAGGAGCCACCAATGAGTGAAAAGGGCTCGCAGGGATTATTGCCAGCCTTTGCGGAAAAACTGGTGCTGACTCACAGCTTCCAAATTTTCAACAGAGGCAGGAAATCTCCATTTTTGTGTACAACGTGCCATTTTGAAACGTTGCCGGTTAATTAAAAAGTTTTTTTAGACCTTGTGTAAGTGAAACAGAACACATCTGTGAGATGGCTGTGCCTTGGAAACTACCAGTTCATGGCTGTGCTCTAGATTTTTCTTAAAACCTCCACGCTGTTCAATATTTCTTTTCTTCTTGGCATCCTCTTGACTGGATTTCCAGGCACCACATTTTCAGGGTTCCTCCCTTAATCTCAGCCCACGGCACCGTGCTTTATCTTTTGTGTGTATCCTTAATGCTCGAAAGTTGCCCTTGAACTCTAGTATCAGTCTTGTTGTTGAGCTTCTGATATGGTGACACATCGGACCGAGGCATTAGGATGTGTCTGTCTTCTCGGTTTACCCAGAGTCATGTGTGGTCAGGAGGATCTAAGACTTGGATTTGGTTCTCTTGAACCCATGTGTGGCAGAGATATTTGCTGCTAGGTTAGTTGATAGGCTTCTGCTCCTTCACAGTCCTCACTTCCCTTGCAGGGTGCCTGGGTCATGTGACTAGTTCTGACCAATGGTCTATGAGTACAAGTGATGCGTGTCACTTCCCTAGGGAAGCACGTACAGCCAGTGTGCATCCCAGCTCTCCTCCCCTTCGTCTGTGACTGCAGATGGCGTTGTTGAATCTCCGCATGGAGGGTGGCTGCCGGGGGCCTGGTTAAGGATTGTAACACAAAGGATTTACAGATTCGCCATGATCCTGTTATTTGACACGTGCAGGAAATGGGTGAAGTGTGTGTTCTCTCTAAGTCAGGGTCTACCCTGCAGAATAGGCATAGAGAGAGAAGAAAATTTTCCCAGTGTTATTCCTTTTTGGAATTTAGTTGTTAATATTCAAAATAACTTCTGGGGGGGGCACCCGAGGGGCTCAGTCCATTAAGCATCCGACTCTTGGTTTCCCATCAGGTTATGATCTCACGGTTTGTGAGTTCGAGCCCCACACCCGGCCCCGTGATGACCGTGTGGAGTCTGCTTCGGATTCTCTGTCTCCTCTCTTTGCCCCTCCCCCGCTCCTGCACTCACTCACTCTCTCTCTCTCTCTCTCTCTCTCTCTCAAAAATAAACATTAAAAAAATAATAACTCCTTGAATTGAACAAGGAATAAACATCTAAATTCTACAGAAAAGGAAACTGAGGCTAAGGGTTTGTCTGATTCCAAAGCATGTTCTTTTTTCTGTTGTACCCTCCTGAGCAGAAATTGGATGGGTGCAGAACTTAGGCACTAGTAGAACTAATTAGTAGAGAATTAGAGACATCCTTCTTCATTCGAAGAAAATCCCAGGGCGAAGGCTACTGTTACTTTCATTTGTTTTTAATTATGAAGGTAAAAGACAGTACATGAGGAGAAGAAACGAGAGCAATACAAAGCTGCAAAAGCTATGCTTTTCACTTGCTCTAGAAATTCCAGTTCTTTCCTCAGATGACGTTCCTGGGAGTCAGGAGAGTGAAGCCTTCCGTAGCTTCCAACCGACTAGAAAACCCAACATTTTACTTCCGATAATGTATTTTCTAACCATAGGTGACGAACATGTCCGTGCTTTGCAAAATCGTCATTTGGTTTTTGTTTTCCTCTCTCAAAGATCAGACTCTCTACCTTTGTCAACTTTTGTTAAGTTACATTTTTCTAACTTATTCTGAGAACGATACAGTTGACAGCTGCAGCTTTCCTCGGCTGTTTTGTTCAGTCTTAGGTTGAGAGGGGGGATAGTCGAAAACACATTTCCCTTCTTTCCCTTCGAGCTCAGCACACCTCGAAAGTTCTTTCCCGGGGAACGAGTTTGCGATGCTCAAGCGGGCTGCACGCGTCAGTCAGGGTAGCTGGAGGACGCCCAGCAGGACGGGCTCAGAGGCATATTAGAGCAGCACCATTTCCATACGAGGGTTTCCTATCGCTGTGAGTGGACTCCACGCCAGCTGGGAGCTTAGATCCCATTCAGGGACATTGTGTCATTGGGATGCAGATGCACTAGAGGCAAAGCGGACCCCCGTACGTACTGGAAGTTGAGGTATAGGCTGCCATCTTGCATTTCTCCGACAGCACAGATCGCTAGTTCGTGTGGAACCGAAACAAGAGCCTGTGTGTTTGCAGGGCAAGGAGGTTTGCAGATCTCATTTTAAGGGTACCTGTGTCTCTTCCCTGGCTTGGATTTGCAACAATTGCGACAGATTTGATGATTGGGGGGCAACCATCCTCCACCTCTCCTGTTACTTCCGTGGGAAGAACACACTTCACTGTCCCAGGGGTGTTGGGTTGGGCCACATGACCTGATACAGCTCAAGAGGGTGGCAGTTGCAACATGCAAGTTCCAAGCCTCATCCTGAAGAGGCATCCTAGTTCCCCTTGTCCATCCACTATTGTTGCGGGAAAAGACAAGTCCCAGGTAGCCTGCTGGTCCCGTCATGACATTGGACAAGCTGCTTCACCTCTGCAGAAGTCGGTTTTCTCACCGGCTGAATGGGAATAACGGTTGTGTCCATTACATGGTTTTTGTTAGGATCAGATGAGAGAATGCTTGCCAAAGTCCCAGAGCTGTAAATACTTACAGAATGTTGGTTACCTTCTTCTCGCCCCATTGAGATTTGTAAAGGTAATAATTAATTGCATCCCTCTTCTCACCCATTTCTGATCCAACTGAGGAGAGCACTGGAGATCAAGAAGGCACAGTGATGCAGAAGGCAGACTCTAGGAGCAAGGGGCCCGGCTGTGACCTGGGACTAGTTACCTAACATTTCCCTGTCTCCGTTTCATCAGTGGGTTAGTGGGATTAATAATAGCACCCACCTTGTGTTAGTTTCCTACTGTTGCTGTAACAAATTACCATAGACTCAGTGGTTAAAAACAACACACACTGATTACCCTATAGTTCTGTGAGTCAGAAGTCTGAAATGGGCCTCCCTGAGCTGAACTCAAGGTGTTGGTGGGAGCTCTGTTCCTTTCGGGAGGCTCTAGGGGAGAATCGACTGTCTTGCCTTTTCCAGCTTCTGGAGGTCACCTGTACCCCTTGGCTCATGCATGGTCCCTTCCTCTGTTTTCAAAGCCAAGCCTTTCTCATGTTGTTTCAACTAACTCTTATGCTTCCCTCTTCCTTTTTTAAGGACCCTTATGAGTATACCAGGCCTACCTGGATAATCTGGGATAATCATTCACAACTTTAATTCCTTAATTTTCCTGTTGTTGTGTAACCACCGCCATATTGCCTAGTTTCAGGGCTTAGGGTGTGGACATCTTTGTGAGGCCTACCATCTACCTCACAGGGTTTTATGATGATTAAATGAATTAATGTATGTAAACCATTTGGAACAGAGTCTTGCACATCTTGAGCATTATATGAGTCGGCTACTGATATTTTTCAAGCAAAAGTCAAGAATATCAGAATTGTTGTAGGGCTAGATTTGAGTGTAAGATACAGACAAGGGGCCAAATGGGTTTCCCATACTTTCCCCTTTGAATTGAACTTACACATCTGGTCGTAGGTCAAACCCCTGCACATCTTCAGACCTTTCCTGGCAGGAGTGGGTCCTCCCTACGGGGCAAACCGCATGGAGAGAAGGGCAGGTGAGGAGACAACGAGAGACCCGGAAGATTTCACGCAACTGCAATGATACTCTCCTCGTCTCAATAACCGGACACGGCACCTCTCTTCTTGTGAGGAGGAGCCCAGAGAGAAATACTTCTGGGGGAGGAGAAGAGCTTATGCTATGGGCCACCAGGAATTCAGGGAGAGGAAGAAAATGTTTTTCCCACGGAGCCTATGGTCCACGAGGCCCGGTGGGAAAGACTCGCTCTCTGCTCCGTATCTCTTTACCGGGTTGGTCAGGACTGAACCTGCTCTTGCTCCTTTTAGATGAGATAAAAGCTTTCATCGGAGTCATTTCACTTAAGTTGGCTTCTCCTGAGGTAGCCGTGCTAGCCTGCGAAAGTGCCCAAACGTAGCTATGGCCGCACATCAGCTGCCGCGTAGCCTAGGTTTAAATGGAGATGCTTGAGACCATGCGCACCCACGCGCACAAACATAGGTATTATATATACAATATATAACCTCAAAGTCTGGACTGCTTTCGACACGGCACCCCCACCCCCATCCCCTTACCTGCACAAAGAAGAGGTCGTGTAAGGACACAAGGAGCAGCTGGCTTCCAGGAAGAGAGTCCTCATCAGAAGCCAACCACGGTGTCACCTTGATCTTGGACTTCTCGCCTCCAGAGCTGTAAGGAAATAAAATTCTGTTGTTGAGGCCACCTAGTCTGTGGTATTTTGTTACGGCAGCCTGAGTAGACAAAGACAACAGCTAAGGCTTTTTTCCCTTGGTGTTTGTCCGGTAACCTCTACGGCAGCTTTGCCCTTCGGCCCCGGTTGTGACATGTGTTCTCTTCTGGGCGGAAGCTCTGAAGGCTAGTGCACAGTTCAATGTTTCCTCTTCACCCTGCCAGGCCAACTGTGGAAGCCCGTGTGGAGAAGCGGCTTACGTCTGCCTTGGGTCCTGAGTGACCGGACGAGCAGAGCGCCTTCCGGGTCACATGTGTGGCGTGAGACAGGGAGAGGTTTGTGGTGTTATGCCCCTGAGTGTTGGGATACTTGTTTCTACAGCGCTACATGGCCTGTTCTGACTGATCTCCTGTCTCCAGGATGTCCCTGCAGAGCACAGATAACAAAGGAGTTAATCGTGGCTTTCTATTCCTAAGCCTAAAGCCCAGGAATGCAGACAATGCATTTGAGATACCAGCTGGAGATACAAGACCTCCTCTGGACCTAGAGAAAAGCCATATGGAAAACCGGGGAGGAAGCAAAGAACTCAGACCCCAGTGTATCCCTGGGTCCACGTTCCCTGCCCCTGCCTCTCCGAGGTGGGCGGTTTCTCTCGCAAACCCGTAGATGCTTTTGGAGATGTAAGAGCTGGTGGGATTCGGGTCCCCGTGTAGAAAAACTCTGCACATACTCAATGAGGAGCAGATAAGGTCTTTGAAATGTGTCTACAGCTGCATCGTTCATGGAGTTGTCTCCCATTCACTGACAGGAGGTCAAGAGAAGGGACCCATGTACCTACCACAGGCGCGTGGAGGAGAGGCCTCACTGGCCCCTTCTGTCTGGGAATGGGGGAGAGTGTGGTGGTGCTCACTCATGGTCTAAGACCCGCTGAGCACGCAAGGCATCTCCTGCTCTGTTCCTGACTACCTCCCCTGCCACATTCCCCATCATTTGCCTTCATTTCAGCCCCAGTAAGTTACTTACGCTTCCCTAAATCTCCTCAGCTACTCTATGCCTTTGTGTCGTAGGCTTTGCTCTCCCTTCTACCTGACATTCTCTTCCTGTCCCTTATTGGACTGATGCATCCCTTGAGGTTCACTTGACTTGCCGCCTCCTCTGGGAAACATTTCCTATTTCATCAATGCCATTAGTCACTTTTCCCTTTATCTACTGATGTGCCTAACACTTCCTGCTACTTAACAAAATTTCAACAAATCTTTCCGAAATACTAGCTGTGAGCCAGGTGTTGTGATCCCCAGAGTGAATACTGGCGAACAGAGCAAATAGAGTTCTGCCTCAAGGGGTCCCCATTCCAGGTACTATTTCGGCATGACAAATCTCCCCCAAACTTAGCAGTGTAGAGCAACCAACCATCTTATCTCATGTGGCTTCTGTGGTCAGGAATTCAGGAAAGGCTCCAGCTGGGTACTTTTAGCTTGGGGTCCTCGTGGAGTTGCGGTTAAATGGTGACTGCAGCTGGAACAACAGAGGAGGGCAGAGTGTGGGGACACGTCAGTTTGCCAAGCATCTGTCTCCTTTAACGTAGGCTCAGAGCCTCTCCATATGGTCTCTCTGCATGGGCTAGTTTGGGCTTCCTCTCAGCCTGCCATCCTCAGGGCAGTCCGACTGCTTGCATGGCATCTGAAGACCCCCAGAGTGAGTATTCCAGAAGGCAAGGCAGAGGTTACATTGCCTTTTGGGACTTAGCTTCAGAAATTGCACAGTCACTTTTCTTGCATTGTCTCAGTTAGAAGGGAATCACCAGCCTGATCAGATTTAACAACGGGGGAATTAGGCTCTACCTCTTGATGGGAGAATAAAAAGTTCTAGAAGAGCATGTGACACAGGAGAAGTCATTACAATCAGTTTTGGAAAATAAAGACTGCCATGGTTTCCTCTAGTACTTGCCAAACTTTAATGCAAGCCCACCTCCCTCTCTAGACCATAAGCTTGTTGAAGGCATGAATTAAGTCTTATTATTTATTCTTAGAACTCAGCACAACATCTGGAAGAGAGAAGTCACTCAGTATATATGGAATTAATCAATGAGTTCTCCATTTTTTTCTCCTCCAGGTTCAGAGAATCCTGAATTCTATAAACAGAAATTATTATCTATTATTTTAATTAAGATAATGAATACTTCTGCAAGGGTTATTTAGTTTCTCAAAATAACAAATTTTCTAAGTATCCAGTAGGCTTTTTTTTTTTTTTTTTTTTTTTAGCTATCAAAGTCAAATTTCTAAAAGTTGCATAGAAACTTGACATGGACACAAAATTGATTTTTTTTTTCACATAGTCCTTCTAAGTACTTTGGTTCCTCATGCTGAAACATCTCCACCTTGAGGACTCTGCCTGCCAGATGAAAACTGGCAGCATCCTTTGTTTTTGTTTTGTTTTGTTTTTAAGTTTATTTATTTATTTTGAGAATCAGAGAGTGTGAGTGGGGGGAGGGGTAGAGAGAGGGAGAAAGAGAATCCCAAACAAGCTCTGTGCTGTGAGCACAGAGCCCGACGTGGGGCGCGATCCCACAAACCGTGAGATCATGACCCACACCGAAATCTAGAGTTGGATGCTTAACCAACTGAGCCACCCAGGCGCCTCATATCAGCATCCTTTGAAGGGTTAAAATTTTAATAGAACCTAGGCTTCCCCAGGGTGATGCGGGTCTAGATGTTCTGCTGTATTGAAACCCAGACTTGACTTTCCCCAGGATCACATAGCTCCTTACCTCGGAAGCCACCAGACTCTTCCCCTCCTCTCTGAATGGCACCCTAGCAACCAGCACACCCTGAAGATTTGCTGGAGCTGCTTCATTAGAGAACAAATCTGAGATGTCCCTAAACACAGTTTGCAGTCGCAATTAGACTGAAGGGCGCTGGCCAGTGCATTGTGGCATATGTCCGTTTCGCTCAGCTCCTTCCACACATGCAGGACACTGGGTGAAGACTCCTCCCATCCCATTTCGAAAAAATTTTAGGCAGGATGAAGCAGGACCAATACCAGATGCTTGTGTGGTGACACAGAAAATAGGAGCCATTTGCCAAGCTTCCTTAGGTAGCTTTTTCGTTTCCTTGTCCCATTCATGTCTTGTTTACGGTACTCAGTTGACTTGTATTTATGATCGTATATTATATGTATATTATTATGACCATGAACAGTTACCTTAGTTATAAACATTGATGATAGCTTCTATTATTTCTATTATTAAGGTCTTATCCTAAACACTTTACCCACCTCAGCTGATGCTGAAACTCTGCTATGTTAATACTCTCTTCCCCATGTGGGGGGTTCAGAGAGATTAAAATTTTACCCAAGGTAACAGAAGCAGCAGAGCGGGGTTCGAACACCCTCGTGCCTGATTCCAGTGTTTTTAAGAGCCTGGAGCTTTTCTCTGACTCGAGAGGTAATCGTAAGGAGCGGAGGAAGTTCCGACAGTACTTGTATGTGCAACCTCTGTCCCCACAGGCTCTATTATGGCCACCAGCTCCCCCTCAGGGCTTCTCTGCCTCTATGACAGTCTTGTTGCCTAGAAGAGGGTGTTGAGGTGGCTCCTCCTTGTGAGCCCAGCTGTTGCTGCTGTGGAGGTTGGTAGCTGCAGGTGGCCCAGCTGGTATGTGGTCCCTTGGCCATTTCTTGGGGGTCCTGAGGAGGGGAGGTGCAGCATTGTCGGCTGTAAGGAGCGTGAGGTTTTGAGAGAGAGAACTGTGCTGTGAGTCTTTGTTCGTCTGTCTGCTGGTTGCGTGATCCTGGGCAAACCTGACCAGTTTGCTCATTTGAAACAGGACTTAATGATACCTGTCTTGCCTTCCTCTCTGGTCACTATGGGAATCAAATGACTTCACCTTGGGGGAGATTGCTCCGTGAAGTGTAAAATTTGACAAAATGTTGGTCATTTTTATCAGGGATGATCAGCAGGGTTGGTGTCCCTCAGGGACAAGGCTGCCACATAGGAAGGGGATTGCACAGTGGAGGAGGGGTAGATCGGTTCCCGAAGACTGCAGCTGCTGGGAAAGATTTTTGAGATGTGCTATTTGGTTGCAGTCGTTACTGTTGGGACAGGGCAGGATAGTGAGGCTGGACTGATGCACCAGGGATGAAAAAGCGAAGCTATTAAGACAGTAAAATCTTGCCAATTGTATATGAGAAAGGAAAAAAAAAAAAAAAACATCTTTGCCAAAGTACATGTCAGGCCTTCATTTATTCCTTCAACAAAATGTTTTTAGATGCCTGCTCTGTGCATAGCCCACGAGTTACTAGAATGGAATATTTAGATACCTGTTGACATAAAATTAATTTGATTAACTATAGAAATAAAGTGTTTAGACGGATACTTAGAAAATTAAGATAAATGCGGGATTTTACTTTAAGTTTGCCGACTTCACAAGTTCCCAAGACATTCTGTTTCTTGCATTTGTGCACCACGCGGAGGACAGTTCAGAGGAGGAAGCATGATGTGGCAGGGTAAAGTTGTTTGTGGTGTCTGTTTGTTTGTCTTGCCCTGGCTCTTGACCTTGGCACTTCTCCTCCTCAAACTTCAATTTTCCTATCTGAACAGTGCGGGTGATGATACTTTGTGGCCGTCAGGGGACCAGATGGGACTTCCGTACCATGTTTGGTAAGCGATGAGCAGTGAACAAATGTTAACGTCCTTTCTTGTGAAGGCTGGTGGCTTCTCATGGTATCAGGTAACCCTTGACCATAATCAGTGCCATTTGATTCTTCTCTTCTTGGAGTTCCCGACACCCTTGTCCTCATTGGCCCCCCTGGGGTGGTAACCACGAGGCTGACTTCCCTTTTGAGCAGGAGCCATTGACGACAGTGTGCCCTTCCCATGTGACTGCTCAGAACTTAGGTACAAATTCAGTACCGGTTTCTACCGCATGGGGAGTTTCATTCTGCAATCTTAGATGGGTCTGTGACACCTAAAGGCCAGTGTGCCCGAAAGACTCATCAGATCTGTTCTCCTCTTGGAGAGAAAGCTCCTGTTTCAGACAAAGCCCAAAGCCCAGGAACCCTCCACATTTCTGAGTCAGGGCTTCTGTGGTGTGTAAGCCAGAGGCTCTTTCTTCTGTCTGCCTGCCTGTCATGTCTTTGTAGCTTCAAGAGCTTTTCACCTGGCATCTCACTGATTTTTATGAACAAGGTAGTGATCTAGCGGCATCATCTGTCACCTACTGATCCCAGGATTTAAGCCATGAGTATGGCTGGCTGTAAAAAGACCTGCTTTCCCTGTATTAGGGTAGGCTAACTGCCATAGCACACAATCCCCGGATTTGGGTGGCTTGGCACAATTGTTTGTCTTGCTAATGGAAAGTCCAGTTGGGTGTTCCTGGACAGCAAGCAGCCTTCCAAGTGGTCATATTGGGATCCAGTCCTGTGGTTTTGTCTGTAGGGTATATGGCTGTGTCCTTAGGGCCCTACCCATGTCCCTTTGGCCTCTTCTATTTCCTTGTCTGCCAATTCAACTTTGAGTTGCCACAACCACCACCTGAACCTCTTTCCAGAGGCTCTCTCTGGCCCCCCCCCGAGCTTGCTCTGCCCACATGTGTCAAAGTACCAGAAGTGTCCCCAAACTAATTCGTATTCCTCAAACAATGACTTATGAGGATTAGTATATAAATACCCCAGCTCCCTTGATCCTTAGGTGGGATAACTCTGGGGAGAGACGGGGAAGAGCCCTATGCTGTTTACCATAGGATTAAGCTGCCTCGTCCACAGTGGTAACTTGTAAGATAGCGTACTTTTTTTATTGGCTTTCTTCTTTCCCTACTTCCTCTCTCCACTCCTCTCTTGATGTTTCCTGAGATCGCCTTCCAAATTAACTACTTTCTGGAATGATCAAGTGAACTTTACTGGCTCAGGTAACTATAAGGCACATGGTTAGAACTGGTTTCAGACATGACTGGATTCAGGGTTCAAACAATGTCTATTGTATATGGTTTCTCTCATCTTTGCTCTCTGCCTTCTGAGATACTGGCTTATTCTCAATATCCAAGTTGTAGGAAGATGGCTGCAGTGGCTTCAAGCTGAATGTTTTCTCCCTTTTAAGTTGAAAGAGGAAGAGAATAAAACATTTTTCCAAGTTGAAAAGCAGAGGAAGAGGAAGAGGAAGAGGAAGAAGAAGAAGAAGAAGAAGAAGAAGAAGAAGAAGAAGAAGAATCATCTGATTCTTTCCCATTGGTTCTGATTGCTTGATGTGCCCATCCGCGAACCAATCACAGTGGAAGTGATTGTAATGTGTGATTGGCTTAACCCGGTCACATGCCGGCAGGCTAGTAGGACTGCCCTACATAACCTCATGGGTTGATGTGAGGGAGATGCGATCATCCCAAAAAAGTAGGCTGTTGCTGGCAGGTGGGATGGATGCTAGAGGGGCAGAGAGCACATGTCTCTCAAAATCCCTTTTTCCTCTGACGGTCTCTGGTTTCTAACTATGGTCTGTGCTTTTGCTAAAATGTTTCAGCGAGGTTTAAACGGGGGATAACGTGGACGGTGTATTGGCTTTGGAATCAGGAGTCCTGGGTTCTTGTCCTCCCGCACCAGCTGTAACTGAGTGAGTTCCTTCTCTTCTCAGATCCTCGGGGGGGGGGGGGGAATCTATAAAATGAGACATTTGGACACAATCTCTTCTAAGACCTTTCCCAGTTCGAACATGCCATGATTCTCTGATGCCCCTATTGTTCAGTCAAATGCCCATCTAGAAGGGAGAGGCAGCCAAACAGTTTCCCAACTGGAACCAAAACTTTAGAAATATAAGATGTTCATGTAAATTCCTTTCTGTATACTGTATACTTTCTTGTATTTAACAGAACACCAAAGGGTTATACTTTAACGTTTTCACTGCCCTCCTGGTTAATCTTGCAATGAAATTATCCTGTTGCATTTGGGACCATGTCCCGTATTTCCATAACAACAGACTGGATAAGCCTTAGATACAGAAAAGTAATTATTGTTAATATAAAATCTACTGGAAACCCATTCTTCTGAACACTTTGCCCTTCCTTTAAAAAAGTATTTTCTTGAGAACAGTTTAATCCATCTGATCATGATTTAGTTTCTATTGACTCATCATTTTTCCTCAGCAGAAGTGATTTAACTTCCAAAAAGTATTTAAGAAGTAACTTCGACATTCTTTTTTGCCAGCAAATAGAAAATCACATTTATTTTTTTTTTTTACCCTAGAACAAATGGATTTTAAACTTAAGTTTCTAGCCCAAAGCTATGAATGCTTGGGCTTTGGTCTTGGGTTTAAACAGAGCAAAGGTCTTCTTAACTTGGCTCAGAAAGTAGGCAAAGGTAATTTCCACCTGGCACGCCCCAGTACTGTTAACAGTTATTTATGTGGTATCTGTTCTGATGGGTGGGTTCTCCCGCCATATTTAGAACATCATCGCTCGGGAACTTGGCCGTCTTCGTACTTGGAAAACCTCGTGGTGTTTCCTTCTTTATCATGTCTGGATGCAGCGCGGCCCTTGTTGGCAGAGACCTCTCCTGCCACTCTCGCCGGTTATGTAGGAGCAAGAACTCCATACGCCCTTGCCTACTTAGCTCTGCTCAGGAAATGAACATGTGAAGGTCACTGGGAAACATGGTGGCGAAGAGACTGGGGAAAGAGAACTAAGCTGAGGCACAGAGGTCTAGGATCTGGCCTTGCTCTGATAGTATCTGACTGTCGGATCCTGTGCAAGCCACTGACCCCATTGATGCCTTAGCGTCAATGCACTCACAGCACAGCTGTAAATGAGAGCGTTGGGCCACATCAGTGGTCCTCAGCCTCTGTATGGAGAATAAGCCCCAAGTGTTTATTAGTATGGTAGACGCACATTTCAGTACTTCCGCGTGGATCTGCAAGACATTGTTTTGTTCCTCCAAGTGAACTTTTTTGGACAGAATTTATTTGCTAAACGTGACTACAACGATGTTTCTGGTTCCATATACAGTACCAGGACTTACTCTTCCTCCGTCAAGAGGTGGAGTCTCTGTCTCCTCCTGGCGGCACGAGGCAGACTTTTGTGACTGTCTCAACTTTCTGAGTGACTTCTGAGCCCCAGCCCTCAAAACAGAACAGCTTCTGCCTGGCTCTCTCACTCCGGTTTCTGTGCTGCAGAGACCACGTGGAGACAGAGAGGTCCCAGGAGCCCCAGCCCTGCCAGCTGCCAGCTGTTGGAGTCCTGCAGCCTGGGTACCAGTCGCACGAGTGAGCCAGCCTTCTGATGACTCCAGCTCTAGCCATTGTCTGCCTGCAACTACATGACAGATACAAATGCCAACCACCTTGCCGAGAGCAGCAAACTGCCAGGTGGGTATGGGGTAAAAGTGAGATCATTGGTGTTGCTTCAAGCCACTAGTTTGGGGTGGCTTTTTAGGCAGAATATGCGAGTGAACAACGGCTACCAAGTTCCCGTCCCACTGGGTGATAGGAATAGGGCTCAGCCATTTCACCCATGCTATTCTTTCCATGGAATTGTCTGAGTTGGGAGGCATTACGTTGTCATGCTCTCAGGGGGTTATCTGGTCATGCTGCCCTTGAGGTCGCCATCTACATAGTCTGTGTCCACTGGGGTTCCTTGTTCCCGTCTAGTCTGCACTGGTCACTTTGTTCTTTCCTTCTTCCTGAACGTAAGAGCTCTCTAGTCTATTAATTTTTGAAACTGTATCTGTGCTACACTCAGGCTCAGGGGACACATTTAACCACTTTACTTAGGGCTTCTGGAAACTCCATAGCACCGTGCCTCTTGAGTGCAGAAGGTCATTTTTGCTGTTCCTGCCATGCGGTGTGGCACAAGAGTGTCTGCGTGACTCTTCCAGATGGGCTCCGAAGCGAGTATTTTTCAGATTTTCGGGTTGCATCCCCTGGATGAGTCCTTAAATCAATCCGGTAGCTTGCAACCAGCATTAAAACGAATTTTAAAAGGGCAGAATAGAATTGAAAGGAATCTATCAGAGTAGTTAAGGGAGCTATGATGGTTAGTTTTGTATGTCACCTTAGCTAGACCACAGTGCCAAGACACCTGGTCAATAATGGATGTTGCTGTGAAGGTAGTTTTAGATGAGATTATCACTCAAATAATTAGACTTTGAGCAAAGCAGATTACCCCCCACCCCCTAACTGGTGGGCCTTATCCAATCAGTTGAAGACCTTCAGAAGAAGACTGACTTCCTCTGAAGAAGAGGGAATCCTGCCAGCAGAGTTTTTGGATTCAAACTGCAATGTCAACTGGGCCTACCTTGCAGATTTGATACACACACACACACACACACACACACACACACACACACACTCTATTAGTTCCATTTCTCTGGAGCACCTTGACTAATACAGTAGCTGTTCTTTCATGAATTTGTGCTTTTAATTTTATATATATATATATATATATATATATTCAGTGTATATATATGTTCAGTGTATATATATATGTTCAGTATATATATATATATATATATATATATATATAGGGTATATTTTCAGTGTGTATATATATATGTATATATACTGTGTGTGTGTATAATTATGTGTATGTATGTATGTGTATATATACATGTATATACACATACATACATACACATACTGAATTGTTGCCTAATACATGTTTCTTACTATGAATCACGGTAAAAATGTTTGGCAGATACCATCTCTGAGGCATATTGTCAGACATTTCTTTTCGCTTCTTTTCATGGTGGGATCTTGTCATCTTGTTAGGCTCTTCCCAGGGCTGTTGGCTCTTCAAACATCTCCAGGTTTGGTTTTATTTTGTTTTCTTTTCTTTTCTTTTTCCTTTCCTTTTCCTTTTCCCTTCCTTTTCCTTTTCCTTTTCCTTTTCCTTTTCCTTTTCCTTTTCCTTTCTACCATCCCCTCACTCCCTTTCCAGATTTCAGCCTGCAGGGACATGATAGGGATCCAGGTGGTGGAAGGGGGATCAAGACACAGGATTCCTTGTCTGGTTCATCCCTTCTTCTGACATTACCTCCCCCCAACCCCTCTCTCTCTCCTCATTCCTTATGTCTTGAGGAACCTTTTCAAACTGAGTATGATTGGTTTCCCACAAGTTGTTGGCAGAGTGCCTGGGACAAAGGAATTTTCCCCTTGAGCTTCAGGTTTTATCATCTGTATCATGGGGCAACTAGTGTGTACCTCATGCTATTATGGTACAACTGAACAGAAAAGAACATGGTCTGACACATCTCATGTATTCACCGGTTCTCAGTTACCCGTTCTTCCTCACCCACGACATAAGTTGATGTGTTGGCATCCTCTCAAGACAGATTCTTCTGGGTGGGAACCCCATCTGATTCTTTCACTTCTATAGCACATAACAGGTACTCAGTATTATTGAACTAAAATTCCCAGTCCAAATATCCAGGACTTCCTTGGCCTTTTGACTCTTGTTTGTTGATTGAGGAACTCTGAGCCTGCCAGATCGGGGATTGTGCTAACCTCCCGTGGATAAAACACACACAGACCGACTGATGTTAAACACGTATCACACAGATAATACCAAGTGAAAACACCACCCAGTTGGAAGTGACTCTTAGTTCACCTGGAATGCCTCTCTGTTAGGGCCCTCTCTTCCAAGACTGCTAGAAGGACAGAGGAGAATGAAACAGGAAGCAGATGTTACAGGAATCTCCTTGACATCGAGCAGGAGCCTTGATTGTCCCCAGTGGATACTTGCACATCATGAGGGGGGCAATATTTCTAGTAACTGCATACAAATTCAGCAAGGGTTTTCTCTAGGTATTAAAATAAAAGCCTTATTCTTTTCCAGTTTAGTTGGGAGTCATAATTCAGACCGATAGATGAAGGCTGGTTGCCTGAAGACAGCTGACCTCTCAAGTCCTCTTAGCACACCCACACCAAAGTGGGCTCTGTGTACATAATGACATGGGGAGAAAATAATACCTTTCTGCCTGTTGCTGGTTGGCACCGGCCCTTCTCTCCTGGGAAGGCTTGTTTCTGCCTATTTAAACTATAAAGTGGTCAGTCATGAATGTTATCTAAATTTGCGTTCAATGCTGACCACATTGCCAGTGTTCAATAAATGAAAAATAACATTCCATTTTGGAGCATTGGTCTGTGACCTAGAACTCAAGTAGTCACTGGTTTTGCTGCTTTCACCATCCGACTGCCATTCACAATAAAAAAGTGAAATAATTAACATAATAATCCCATTCAAAATTATACCCATTGGCTTAAATAGCTTTGCCATATTTAGAAATGCTTTGGGTAAATGCAGTTATTTAATAGTTTAAAGCTAGTTTCATTTGGATAATAGAGCATTGTTCAACGATGAAATGACTAAGTACCCTTTTCACGTGCCCTGCGAGAAACACAATAAATAGAATGTTGTGCTTATATGGTATCAGTTTTCCTGAGCTGTCAGTTCAAAGCAAGCTACGTGCATTTCATTAATCTCAGCATCCCTGGGTTGACACAATAATCCTGCTTTCTGGAGTAGTTCCCTCTGTTTTTCTCCATTGACCTTTTCTCCTCATTCCTGACTGTCCTCTAGCCCCCCACTTCCCGCAACTAACTTTCCTACTTTTTCTCTACTCACTTTCCTCCTATCTTCCTTTGTCATTTTCTTTTTGGAACAGCCACCTCCTTTATTATGTTTTTAAATGTTTATTTACTTTTGAGAGAGACAGACAGAGTGTGCATGGGGGATGGGCAGAGAGAGGAAGACACAGAATCTGAAGCAGGCTCCAGGCTCTGAGCTGTCAGCACAGAGACTGATGCGGGGCTTGAACTCAAGAACTGTGAGAACATGACCAGAGCCGAAGTCAGACTCTTTTTTTTTTTTTTTTTTTTTTTTTTTTTTTTTTTTTTTTTTTTTAAAATTTACATCCAAATTAGTTAGCATATAGTGCAACAATGATTTCAGAAGTAGATTCCTTAGTGCCCCTTACCCATTTAGTCCATCCCCCCCTCCCACAACCCCTCCAGTAACCCTCTGTTTGTCCTCCATGTTTAAGAGTCTCTTCTGTTTTGTCTCCCTCCCTGTTTTTATATTATTTTTGTTTCCCTTCCCTTATGTTCATCTGTTTTGTCTCTTAAAGTCCTCATATGAGTGAAGTCATATGATTTTTGTCTTTCTCTGACTAATTTCACTTAGCATAATACCCTCCAGTTCCATCCACGTAGTTGCAAATGGCAAGATTTCATTCTTTTTGATTGCCGAGTAGTACTCCATTGTATATATATATACACCACACCTTCTTTGTCCATTCATCCATCGATGGGCATTTGGGTTCTTTCCATACTTTGGCTATTGTTGATAGTGCTGCTATAAACATGGGGGTGCATGTGTCCCTTTGAAACAGCACACCTGTATCCCTTGGATAAATGCCTAGTAGTGCAATTGCTGGGTTGTTGGGTAGTTCTATTTTTAATTTTTTGAGGAACCTCCACATTGTTTTCCAGAGTGGCTGCACCAGCTTGCATTCCCACCAACAATGTAAAAGAGATCCTCTTTCTCCAAATCCTCACCAACATCTGTTGTTGCCTGAGTTGTTAATGGTAGCCATTCTGCCGAAGTCAGACTCCTGACTGAGCCACCCAGGCACCCCAGCCGCCTCCTTTAATAGGGTTTGACTTACTGGGCAGGTCCCATGCCAGCACCTCAGCTGAGGACTACCAGGGAACTAGGCACTGGTTTCTGGTTGTCAGCTTTCATAGCTATGCTACCCATTGGAATGTATAAATCATATATAGGTCAGGTAAGGAAGAAGGTCCCATCGGTGTTGCTTGTTATAGAAAAAGGAAGTTTAGCATAAGAACCTAAACATATACTAGTACATATGTTTATAGCAAAAAAAAAAAAAAATGATCATTACAATACACAAAGAGATTTAAAGAAACACAGCCCTGGATACAGGCTGACATGGTCTTTCCAAAAACCTGCTGGGATTTATCCCTTCCCAACCTACCTTTGATTGTGTTTTCGAAGTTTGCCATAATCTTTCTCCAGTGCTCTTTGCAAGGTTCACGCTCCATCCCTGTGCCATCATGGCTTCTGAAGGATTGTCCACAGTCAGAAGACCTGTTCAGTTATGAGGATTTGTCATTTGGGCTCTATTCCTCATGTTTCTGCTGTTTTCTTGTGACCTCTGGGCACCAGATCCCCTTCCCTCCATTATTTTGCTTTATCAGAGGGATGACACTCAATCCCTCCTTGAGCTGTAGTCGCTACTCACTGCCTACAAAGGTGTTTGGCCTTCACAGGGGCCTCTTGCCAAAGTTTCATATTTCTGAGACCAAATTCTGCCACTCTGCTCTGCTTGTCCCTTGTACATGTGTACATGGGTCCGCATGTCCACATGTATGTATATTCCCATATCACATTTTTAGCATGCACATACACAACTTTGTATTTTTCCCCAGGAGGGAGACTGTTCCCCCCCCCATCAGCATCAACATACTGAGGCACTGGCTTTGTTTTTAAAATGATCTAGTATAGAAGGGCTAATGTCCATCCATTTTAAAGAACAGCAAACACATTTGCTTCCTTCCTCAAATTTCTTAAAAGGGCCCTGCTCGCGAGCATTAAAACAAAACAAAAAGCAGTTACGTTGGGGTTTCCTATCACACATTTTTTTTCAATATATGAAGTTTATTGTCAAATTGGTTTCCATACAACACCCAGTCTCATCCCAAAAGGTGCCCTCCTCAATTCCCAACACCCACCCTCCCCTCCCTCCCACCCCCATCAACCCTCAGTTTGTTCTCAGTTTTTAAGAGTCTCTTATGCTTTGGCTCTCTCCCACTCTCACCTCTTTTTTTTTCCTTCCCCTCCCTCATGGGTTTCTGTTAAGTTTCTCAGGATCCACATAAGAGTGAAACCATATGGTACCTGTCTTTATCTGTATGGCTTATTTCACTTAGCATAACACTCTCTAGTTCCGTCTATGTTGCTACAAAGGGCCATATTTCATTCTTTCTCATTGCCACGTAGTACTCCATTGTGTATATAAACCACAATTTTTTTATCCATTCATCAGTTGGTGGACATTTAGGCTCTTTCCATAATTTGGCTATTGTTGAGAGTGCTGCTATAAACATTGGGGTACAAGTGCCCCTATGCATCAGTACTCCTGTATCCCTTGGGTAAATTCCTAGCAGTGCTATTGCTGGGTCATAGGGTAGGTCTATTTTTAATTTTTTGAGGAACCTCCACACTGTTTTCCAGAGTGGCTGCACCAATTTGCATTCCCACCAACAGTCCTATCACACATTTTTAAAAAGAACAAAAGAGGGGCCCTTGGGTGGCTCAGTCGGTTAAGTGTCCGACTTCGTCCCAGGTCATGATCTCGCGGTCCGTGAGTTCGAGCCCCGCGTCAGGCTCTGTGCTGACAGTTCGGAGCCTGGAGCCCGTTTCGGATTCTGTGTCTCCCTCTCTCTGACCCTCCCCCGGTCATGCTCTGTCTCTCTCTGTCTCAAAAATAAATAAACGTTAAAAAAAATTTTTTTTTAAAAAGAACAAAAAAATATATATTGAGCTACGTCATGGGAATACAAAATATTGGCTTACAAATTTGTGAATCTTTCTTCTCCCTTCCTCTACCATCCATGAAGATGCTGTGGTGGGACTTCCTCAGTCGTACGGAATCCCATGTATTTGTTAGGATGTCTTTGTTTACAAGGAGGAGATACCTGATTCACACGGGCTTGAACAAGATTTGTTATCTCCCATTTCTGGAGCTCTGTGGGTAGGCTGGGCTCCAGGGTAGGACACTCAGGGCTCCAGCACCATCCCTCTGGGATCTCCTCTGCCCTGTTGCAGACCGACTCTCACTGTTACAAGGTGGTTATCAGTAGTGACAGTGGCAATTGCTTCTTTGGTGAAGGGTGAAGGTGAGGTGAAAGTTCTACTTATAGTACCACAGAGGTGAGGCAAAAAGAAATACCAGGTGGTGGAGAGGCTAAGAGGACTGGCCCAATAAAGTCCTGGGCCAGAGAGGGGATGGGAAGGGAGAGAAGGGAGGCAGCACAGACTGAGTTAGAAAGAGAATTTCCTGGACTTAGAATGGAAGAGGAAGGGCACTTCTGGGCGTCAGCCACGCATGTGTAAGATATTGACAGCAAGAGAAATGGGAAGGAAAATCTGAAAGAAGTTTAGCTCTGTCATAAATATACACTCCTTTGGTGTTTTCATGAATGACTGTAAATTAAGATTTACATGGATTTTCAGGTATTTTGGTTGCTGGAGGACGACAGATTCTAAGGGTTGGTGTGCTCAGCACTTCTTTGGCCATTCTCTATTAGAGAAAGGTGAATCATATGATTTGTCATCCAAACAGGGACATTGGAGGCTAAAAGGGGACCCTAGTAATGATTATGCTGGTACTGCCTGTGTAAACCAGGACTACCCCAGGCAAAATAAGATTCATGCCAATATTTGATACAAAATTTTAGTTAGAAATGCTGCGATAAAAATGGAAAGTGAGGGGGCGCCTGGGTGGCGCAGTCGGTTACGCGTCCGACTTCAGCCAGGTCACGATCTCGCGGTCCGGGAGTTCGAGCCCCGCGTCGGGCTCTGGGCTGATGGCTCGGAGCCTGGAGCCTGTTTCCGATTCTGTGTCTCCCTCTCTCTCTGCCCCTCCCCCGTTCATGCTCTGTCTCTCTCTGTCCCAAAAATAAATAAAAAACGTTGAAAAAAAAAATTAAAAAAAAAAATGGAAAGTGAGGTACGCAAGCACCTAGCCTCACTTGCAGCTGTGGTGGTCAGGCTTCAGAGTTGTGATCTATGATTTGGTGGCAGGAATCCCTGAGGAGGACTTACCTTCCTTGCTAAATTGACACTAGGGAGAACAATGGCTCTGTCCCCCTCCTCCTGCTTGGACTACATGCATCTGAAGATGCATCAGCCATTGTGCGAGCATTAGGGTGGAAGCCGGTGGCCATGTTGGTGAAGAAAAAGATGGAGGGAACTGGGATAGTGATGATCTCATGGGCCTGCTGCACAGGCCCGGTCTGCTCACCTCCAGACTTCTTATAACAGGAAAAAAAAATAACCCTAACTTGTTTAGGTGAATCTAATAGGATTTCTGTACCTCAGACCCAAGTACAAATTCTGCTGATATGTGGATTTTTTTTTTAATGTTAGCTTGTATTAAGATGGAGCCATTGGGGCGCCTGGCTGGTTCAGTCAGTAGAGCACGCGACTCTAGATCTCAGGGTCATGAGTTCGAGCCCCACATTGGGTGCAGCGATTACTAAAATTAAATCTTAAAAAGAGACATAGAGCCATAATGTAAGTATGCTTATATGGCAAGCACATTAATTCCTTTTCTGTAGTAAATAAACTACATTGGTTGAGAAGACATTCTAAGTATTTTTTTTGGTAGTGTTTTATTAAATTATAGACATTTTCAAACACACACACAAATACACAGAATAGTAGAATAAACCCTGATATGCCCATAACCAAACTTCAGTAATTATTGTTTTATTATTATTGTGGGTTTGTTTCTGTGTTAAACAAATTAACATTTTATTGAAGGATACATATTACAAATGGGGTAATACCCTCTCTTATGTACAACTGGAGAGACAGAAAGAAAATTTGTACATAATTTGCTACGGTAACAAGGAACCATCATCAGAAGTGAGCGTTTGATTCACAGATTATTGACTCTAGGTAATGCTGGGCCATGTGGAATCTTGGCTAAAAACCAAACATTTTCACAGGATTTGTCCCAGCAAGGAGAAAGTAAGGCATAGACTGAAAAGACCGGAGGTCATTACTAGTCATGTGAGCTTAGACACCTTACTTAATCCCTCCAGGTCTCAGATTATTTACCTGTAGAATGGAGATAATATTCACCTCACAGGGCACTTGTGAGAGTTAAATAAGGTAATAATCGTAAAGTTGTTTATGTAGTAGTTGGTACTTAGTAAATGTTCAGTGGCTGATCAGTATTGCTGATTAATTGGCATGAGTTTCTTTTTTCTTCTAGGCCAGGGCAGGGGGGTGAGTGGGGATGCTATAGAATGATAGGAAGCATAAAAATGTCTAATTTTATAAGCTTCATAAAATGACACATATAGGAGAGGTTGATAATCAAAGACTCCATTTTCCATACTTGGAGACTTAAGTTGCTTCTAACAAATAGAGAGAAGTTATCACTGTGGATAAAGATGGTTAACTGGTTGCAGGTATATTTGTTCCAGGGTCCAGAGGTGGTTCAGTCAGCTATAGCAGTGAGTGCCTGGGGAGATGCCGAGTTCTCAGATCAGAAAAAAAAGTTTCATATAATTGGATCCTGAAAATTGAAATTTAGAAATATGTAAAAGGAATCATTTTGGTTTGGGTATTTTCACACAAACTATGAGTCAAAAATCTCCAAATTAAATCTGCCAGAGTTCTTTGGTTATTCAATCTCATGTTTTCAAGTATAAGATATATGTCTCCTATTCATGGTAATAAGGAGAGAAGAAAAAAGAATTTTCACAGGAAGTTCATGTGTGCTCAAACAGCAGACCTTATATTTGTGCCAAGTGCATTTCTTATGGATTGGAAGGGTATCTTAGGTGTGGGTTTCTAGAAACAGAGACTGAGACAGGAGCTTGGCTGTGTGTTGAGGTTGTGCCCTCAGCGGACAAAGAGTAAAAGAAGCAAGAGAAAGAATAAAAGATGATAAGCAAGGATGTGGTCTCATCTGGAGTCTGATCTCTTTGATCCCACAGAATGCTCTGGAGTGTGAAGTGTCTCACAGAGTTGAGCCCATCTTGAGGCAAGAGGACTGGACTTTTGTACCTACAAGTCAGCCAGTTAATGTTTGTGGGGTGTCCCCAGTTGGGAGAGAAAGGCAAAATCTTTCATGTGGGCTCTCTTTTGTCTGAGGGCAATTCTCCAGAGGAGGGGGTAGCTATGAGCCATTAGCAGCTATCATTCACTCCAGCTGGGGCAGGTGCACTGGTGGTATAATAAAAAAGGGACCAATGGTATCTCTTACAGATAATGCCTTCATTTGAAGTCAGCTATGTTCCTCTTCATGCTGCTTTGACTAAATTTATTTGGAACAGAGAGTTTAAAGAGGAGGTTCTCTAAATAGGATGTTTATTGTTTCTCAAGTTCAACTAACATACGGACGCTCTCCTAAGAGGGGAAAGTTTTCTTAGTTTCCAACACCGGCTTAAATTGTTTTTAATAACTTTACTTAAATATACATAAACCTAAAAGTTTCAATAAACTTCTTATGCTCCCATTTATCAAAAAGGCATGAAATCATAACAAATTACAAATTAAAATTTGAAAAGCCTAAGACCATTAAGAATCAAAGCAACATAAATTCAGTGTGATGGGTGATGGTGTTTTGCCAAAACTAAGTTCCCATTTCAAGATAAATAGAGACTGTGCATTCCCAGATTGTCTGCCCTGCTCCACACAGCCTATGTTACAAGATGCTGTGTTGAACGACCAACTTCCCACCACTCCTCTGTAATAGAACTTCTGCAAACCCTAATTTGTAGAGGTCATGAGGTTCTCTAACCTTCATTGGGCAGGAAGGAATTATTTAGTGTTTACATATAATTGGTCTCTGCTATTGTTCTTAGCTCGCAATAATGAAAGGCATTCATCTTGGCACCGCTGTGATGATAAACCAAAATGCAAACACAGGCACTTAAATGCTGTAGCCATCCTTAGGAAGCAAATCATCTGTAACATACACAGTTTCATTGAAATGAAAGTGTAATATTGTTTAATTAAATTTTTTTGAGAGTGAGAGTGCCCACATGCGTGTGCACACGAGCACACACACACACACACACAGAGAAAAGAGTGAGTGGGGGAGGGGCATAGAGAGAGAGGGAGAGAGACAGAATCCCAGGCAGGCTCCTCAATGTCAGCACAGAGCTGTACGCAGGGCTCGATTTCATGGCCCCGAGATCACGACCTGAGCCAAAATCGACAGTTGGATACTTAACTGACTGAACCACGCAGGCACCCCAAAATGAAAGTATAATAATTAGAGTTCATTTAAAATACTCTCGTAGAGCACTGAGAGGCCCCAGAGAATGTGCCTGCCCATTCTTTGATAGGAGGCCGTAGCTCTGTCCCACGAAATGGGAACCTGTGCAGGGTGCATTTGCCCATGAGAGGACATTTGGAATACCCAAGAAAGCACCATTTTGACTCCTGCTGGTTGGGACAAGAGGATGGGCATGAGGAAGGCCCACAGGTTGGAGGGCGAGCCATTGGCAATCTGAAAGGCCACTGAGTGGGTTTTGTGCCCCATATCTCATTACAACACTAATGATTTAATTTAGTAATGTTGACCATGACTATCAGGTGGTTCTGCGTATAGGGGCTACTCCTTATGCTAGGTGAACCTCCTGCCCTTGCCACTGACTGAACACAGCGAAAGCTGCAAGGAGCCCTGGGCTCTGCTTGGGAGGGTGCAGCAAGTGAGTTGGGACTCTGGAGTTAATGGCGCATCTGAGGGATTATGAGCATCGCCATGTTGCTGCAGACTGTCTCTATTGGGAAACTCAGGGACCAGAGTGCCTGCCACTGCCCAGGAAGGTTCCTGACTTCCTCACCTCCCCTTGCTGCCTTACACCAAGCCACATTCCCTTCGGCAACCTGAGCACCACCTGAGCAAAATGCGTAATGAAGACAATGAAAAGGTAGGAGATTATCTGCTGTCATCACTTGCATAGAATCTGTCCCCTAATCCAGGAACAAGACCTGCACTGAATCAGAGAGCCCAGGGCGAGCCAGGGCAGATTAAGTAGAGTCTTGGGTGGAGGGAAAGCCTTAAAACCCCCTGTTTCGACGTAGAGGTCAAGGCAAAAGGGAAAACCAGCTGGGCAGCTGCAGGAGCACAGTGGCTGGTTCGGTCTGCTCTAGATCATCCCCTAATTGCACAGTGGGAAAAAAACATTCAGAGGAGAGACTTGCTCAAGTCTCATTTACTGAGCAAATAGTTAGCGATCAGTGTCCCCCGGAGGCTGGACAGTCAGTCTGCGATGTGCCAGATACACAACAGACAGGCATGAGTAGTCCCTGCCCTCAGAGGGCACTGGGTTCAAAAGGGAGATGGAAGGTGACCAGACGGTTGGATGCCGTGGGTCAGTGCCTTGAAAGGGGCGGCACAGAGGCCACACAGGCACGCAGAACGGTCGCCTGATCCGGCCGGGCACACTCAGAAGGAGCTCCCTAGAGGAAGAGATGGCGAAGCAGGCAGTGAGCACAGGTTCCGGGACTAGAGGGGCAGGCAATTCATCCCAGGAAGATACCGCTGCCTCTACCTTCATGGTTTTTTGACGCCATTGATTGAAAGAGGACTGGAAACTGTCTGGACCAGTTTCCTCTACTTCAACGCATTGTACACATATGACCAGGATGCTTCCTGGATCCTTCTTCACGGGAACGTGTGACTTCCAGTTTTCTTCCACATAAATCTAACCCTCTGACAATCTCCAAGGCTATCATCATCCCACCTCTCCTACCGACTAGCTCCCAGCACGCACCTTCCATTCATTCAAATCACAGGCATTAAAACGATCCTACTTGGTAGTAATCACAGGCATTCATTTGGGAATGACCGAACACACATGGTAGGATGTGGTGTAGACCAAAAGAACCTTGCTACTCAACGTGTGATCCCCGGACCAGTACCATCGTCACCTGGGAGTTTGTTATAAAGTGCAAATTCCAAAGCTCCAACCCAGACCTATTGAAGCAGAACCTGAAGGTCAAGATCCTCAGGTGATTCTGGTGCATTTTAAATTGGGAAATGGTGCTAAAGAGATAGTGTGAGTCTAATTCTAAGTGACATACAAATGACGGCAGCTTTATTTGTAAGCATAACATCACCATGATCGCTTATCTTAAAAACTCACCAATTTGTGCTGATAAAGTTTTTCTGATTTTTGCTGGTTGATTAATTTTGGCAATTAATTTGCATAATACTGGCATTCTTACTATCTTTTAAAATCGTGCGCAGGATTCGTAAAGTGATTTTTAAAGTTTATTTTATTTTGAGAGAGCGAGAGTGTGAGCAGGGGAGGGGCAGAGAGAGAGGGAAGGTGGAGAGAGAGAGAAAGAGAGAGAGGAACGTAGGAGAGAGAGGGAGAGAAAGTGCAGTATTTTTTTGTCTCAAAGAAAGCATTTCAGGTTTATCTATGTCTTCTTTGGTTTTATCTTGTACTTGTGATACTCCAAAGCAGAGTTACCTGTTCCAGTTTCAAAACTGTCAGATTTATATCCCTCTTGTTCAGAAAGCCTTTGAACTAGATAAGAATTATTCTTGTGAATGAAGCTTTACTTTATCAATTGTCATTTTCCTCCTCTTCTTGAGGATTCTGGAGCTTTAGAAAAATGCTTTCTCAACAAGAAAGCTTTGTTCGATATGAAATTTGAATGCAGCAGAGAGCTCTTTAAATATGCCATCAATATGCAAATAATTTCCAGATTTATTTAAATTCCAAAACAATGGTTGTTACATCAGTGAAAATGCCTGAATTTTTAGTAACACATATACGAACACCAAAATAGCAAAACCAAGAGGGTAATCAATAATGACTGTAATGATTAGCAATACTGACAGATTAGGCAGAGGTCATTGTCAACAGACCTACTGCCATAGAAGAACAAGAGATCATTGAAGAAAATGACATCATGGAAACGGTCTCTCTTCCAGCTTTTACTATGCAAAAATTTTCCATTCATTCACACTGGCTTGGAATAAAATTTTTGAGACAAATCACTCTAATTTTGAATTCAAGTCTGAGATGCCTAGAGCAGTGACATATGCCTGTGCTTGCTAGGGGGAAATCTGCTAGGAAAAATAATTTATCTTCAATCCAAACTTCATTGATTTGTATTTTAACAAACTTCAAGGAGGCTAGTACATGCAGCAACCAAACTTGCATTAAGTGTTTTTTAACATAAGAAGTGTTTATAAAAGCTTACATTTTTGCTCCTTTCGTGGATTTGTTGTGATTTGTGTATTTTTGTGGAATCAAATGGTTTTCCAGAAATAGGACCTAATGTATCCCATTTTATCTGTAGGAAATAAGAGCTTAACTTAAAACGGCATGACTTGTAGCTTTCTTCCAGGGTAAAATTTAGCCTTGAGTTGAAGGTCATTGAAGGTCACTCACGTAATGGGGTACTGATACAAACCTTGTCTTCAAACAGTTGCAGAGAAAACCCTTGGAGTGGCTAGGAGAAATCTGGATTTCTTTTCTTCCAAGCCCTGTTGGTCTTTCTGTGTCCCATGGTGAGCTGGGGGGGGCGGGAGGGTGGGGGAAACTGAGGCAGAATAACTAAAGGTATCCATTCAGTAGCCGTGTGTGGTTTTGAATCCCAGATCTGCTCCTTACTAGCTGCATGGTGTTGGGCATGTCTGTAAACTCTCTGTGCCTTGTTTGCTTATCTGTAAAATGGGGAGGAACGTGACAAGATTTCCCTCGCAGGAAGGTGATGTGGATAAAATGAGTGTATCTAGAGCATTTACAACAATGCAGAATACACTTTAAAGGCTGTATTTGATACTGTTATCATTATAGTAGTCAGGAGATGGTGACTAAACCTCCATTCCCTTTCTCTGTCCCCAGGAAGAACTGAGGAAAAAGCAGGAATTTCTCTTCTATATCTTTAGAAGCAACAAGGACATCAGCGTTAAAGTCACACAGACCTAGGTTCAAGTTCCCTCTCTCCTCAGCTCTTCAAACCAGGGTATTTATGTTCCCTCAGCTTCAGTGTCCTCATTTAGAGGGAACAATAATATCTACTTCAGGAGAACTTTAGAGATATTAAAAGAAGTCAATATACTTAAGGGATACGGCACTTACCTGGCTGGGTGGTCAAAAAGGTCAATAAATGCCAATTTCTCTCCCTTTCTGTCATCACCTACACAATCCATGACTCTATGTTGTTTGTATTTTTTTTTTTTTTTTTGCTACTGCCAATAACCTTATGTCACTTTCCAATTTCCTTTTGCTCTTCCTTCATCCAGCCCTTTAAATCTGAGTTCTTTTCTGGGCAGGCATGGGTATCAATTCAGCTGGGGCGTTAGCTAGTCAATAAGGTCTATCTTCCAGGAGCAATCCCTTAATCCCTCCAAGGAACAGAGGGAGAGGGAGAGGGAGAGACAGAGACAGAGGGAGACAAAAGAGAGGAATTGGCTGGTTCATGTGGTCACAGAGGCCAAGAAGTCCAGTGATCAGCCTAATGTCTGCAAGCTGGAGAAAGAGGAAGGCAGGAGCTGTATATCAGAGGGTCGGTGAAATTTGCCACTTAAGCTGAAGAAAAGAGGGAGAGAATTCACCTTTTCTCTGCCCTTTGTTTATCTGGGCTCTTAGGGATTGCATGATGCCTACCCACATAGGTGAGGGAGGACATTCTTAGCCTACTGGTTCAAACGCTAATGTCTTCCAGCAGCCCCCTTACAGACACACCCAGAAATGTCTTACTACCTATGTGGGGATCCCTTAGCCCAGTCAAGTTGACATATAAAATTAGCATCACAAGAGGATAAGCCAGAGCAAAACTTAAGGGCCAAAATCTGAAGGACTTGGCAGCCACACAGATGAAGGAAAAGGAGAGGGTAGCGATAGGTGGGTTGGGGAGAGTAAAGGAAACCAAAGAAGCAAAGAGAAACACTTGTTTCTGGTTTGGATGCCTGAGTCACTGGTGGTAAGACAGGTTTTAGTAAGGGGATTTCAGAGATGTTGAAAGGGAGTTAAGCTCATAACTGAAAACCAATAGGGCTGTTCACTTTATTTTTAAGTCAGAATAATTCTGGTGCTTGAGGGTTGTCCTTAAATGAGTTCACAAACTACATATGCAAGAAAAAAAAACAATATAAAAGCCTCACAATTTTATTTGCATTTTGACTATCCCTCCCTTCTCTTCAGTCCATTTGGAAGCTCCCATTGGCTTCTCCAAAGTTCTAACCTGTGCAAGGGGTTGTAATCCCATGCAGACTGCTTAGGGCCAAGGCACTGGGAGTGAGTGGGGATGGTCTACCTATGAAGATGCATCAGTCTACACTCGGGAGAGCTGGGGTGTCCTTTTCTCTTGAACTCACACTCCTCTCTGTCTGGAGGTCTCAGATGAATAACATGGAATTCTGAGGAAAGCCTGGAATCTCACCTGCCCCAACTTTCCTCATACCTCCTCCCTGGGGTTTTGTCTCGATCTCTCCCAGAAGATGCAGAACGTCTTTTTCTGGGGGATCTCAAAGTCCTCACGTCACATCTTGTCTCTTACTTAATTCTCTCAAGACAGTCTCCCTCTCTTCAGTACTTTTCCTTAAACTCTCTTAGTGTTTGACTAACAAAGTTTAGAATTTTGGAAACCAAAGTCCGAAAAACCGGTTTTCACCATCTAAGGGATTTCCACCTTGAGGCATTAGATTTCTCCCTTGAGGCAATTCTCAAAGCCCCATTACCTTGAATGGGAGCAGGGGCCTGGGAAGAGAGCAATACTGAAGAAAAAGATCAGGTAAAATCTTAAAACAAAAGGAAAATAAAAACTCACCTCACCAAAAATAAAATAAGCGATGGGATAAGAATTTTCTCGTCCTCTTTGGGGAAAGCCATTGGCTGAAGGAGGGACAGCAAAGGCATAGAAAACAAAAAGCATTTGGAGTAAATAATTGTAGATATTGATAGTGGAGCCTTTGAAGTTAATAAATTGCATGACTGTCTGTATGGGAGGGCTAGTTTTTTTTGTTTGTTTGTGTTTTGGTCCCAGCTCTTATTTTTATAGTTTCAGGCATGTATCTTGCAGTCTTTCCGAAGGTATCTGACAGTGGGCTCATGGGATTGTAGAAAATGAAACAGTATAACAAATTGGGGTCAATCAGAGACTTGGCAAAAGTTAAGTAAAACGATGCTACATTTTCTTCAAAAGAAAAAAAGACTGTTTCTATTGCATTAAGGTATGAAAATGGAGAACTTTCGGGGCGCCTGGGTGGCGCAGTCGGTTAAGCGTCCGACTTCAGCCAGGTCACGATCTCGCGGTCCGTGAGTTCGAGCCCCGCGTCGGGCTCTGGGCTGATGGCTCAGAGCCTGGAGCCTGTTTCCGATTCTGTGTCTCCCTCTCTCTCTGCCCCTCCCGCGTTCATGCTCTGTCTCTCTCCGTCCCAAAAATAAATAAAACTTGAAAAAAAAAATTAAAAAAAAAAGAAAATGGAGAACTTTCTGGCAACTGATGAGATGTCATGTCACCAAATGTATCTTTACTGCTTGTTTGTTTTATATTTTTGCTCTTAAGATTTTCATTTTGGTAATTAAGGCTTAGAGGAGTATTAACCTCATTTATATAGTTTGTTCATCCAGAAACCAGCGGATCAAATGTTTTATTCCATCTCTTAAACCCTCTGGACAATTACAATTCTAGGACCGCAGTTAGTGTTTTCTCACTGGAGAGCTAACACTCGCATTTACTTAAATCCCTTTCCCCATAGTCTCCTGAGAGGAGGAGAAAGGGGAAATTCGAGTCACAGGAAGGTGTGTATTCACACTGATGTCATTATGAAGTCACACTGGAAGCCATTTACATTTGGACTTGAATCATAGAAAAGATGTGGAGTGGAGCCAAGGGACTGGGTTGCAGTCTTATTTCCGCCTCTCATTAGCATGCTACAATTAGTCACATCTCTACACTTCCCCGGCATCCATTCCTCCATTTGTACGATGGCGCATTTGGCTTTGGTCAAAGGACAGACACCTGGACAGGACAGGTAGCGAATGCAAAAAGTGCACACGACTGCCTATCAGAGCATCACCACTTATTTTCCTCACGCTCCCAGAAACAACTGTTGAAATTTCAGGCTCTTTTTACAGATCGTTAAGCCTTCCCTCAGCATCCTTTCCACACGCTAGCCACGCTTCTTCTCATGGTTGGTTTTCCTAATGGCAGATTAAGTTGTATTCTTTTGCTACAGACACGCTTTGTTGGCATAGTAAACCCAGAAATCCTCTTAATGTTCGAGAAAATATGTCTGGATGACATTTTTCTTAAAACACGTGGCTCTTTGGTTTGGTTTTCCATTTTGGAAAAAGTCTCTGGTGTGAGGATACAATTTTCTTTTGGTTTTATCCTACTACAGGAGCAGCCGGTGGTGTTAATGGGATAATACCTACGAGTTGGCACTTAGCCTCAGGATGGGGAGTAATAGAGAGCGGTGGGGACTGTGGCAAATGGACAACAGCTTGCACTTTGTGAAGCGGGCAGGGCTGCCCTTTCCACAGCAGGCAGCTGCCCCTTAGCACAGTTGATTGTTGGCCTCTGAGAATGAGTCCAGTACAGACGTGTCTCCCGAGGTTTTGTCAAAGCTGTAAATTCTGATTATTATGCATGGAATTTTCCTGAATTTTATATGTTGGCAACTGAATTGAAACAAATATCAATGGTAGCAACACTGAGTGTTCTCAATGGATCAGGCTAAACCAACCAACCAACCAACCAACAAACAAACACACTAGGTCACATGCACTGAAAGGTTTAAGACTTTGGGCCAAATGACCCTGAAGTTCTTTTTTTCCCTGGAACTTGCTTTGTCACAACACACATTTATATGTGATACATTCTATGCGTATATTTTAAGGCACTATATACGTGTCCTGACTCATTTAATCTTGCCAACAACTTTAAGAAGTAGGTGCTATTATTATCTTTGTTTTACTTCATTTACAATTATGATTTCATATCAATTCTCTTTATTCATTTATTTTTAATTGAGTTTTGAAAATTTAATTCCATTGTAGTTAACATACAGTGTTATATTAGTTTCAGATATACAATATAGTAATTCGACAATTCTATACGTAACTCAGCGCTCATCATAAGTGTACTCTTAATCCCCTTCACGTATTTCACTCACCCCCCCCACCCACCCACCTTCCCTCTGGTAACCATTGATTTGGTGTCTATAGTTAAGAGTCTGTTTCTTGATCTGTCTCTCTCTCTCTTTTTGTTCCTTTGCTCATTTATTTTGTTTCTTGAATTCGACATATGAGTGAAATCATATGGTATTTGTCTTTCTCTGACTGCCTTATTTTGCTTAGCGTAATCCTCTCTAGCTCCATCCATGTTGTTGCGAATGGCAAGATTTCATTCTTTTTTTTTAAGTTTATTTATTTATTTTAGAGAAAGAGAAGGAGGCAAGGGCAGAGAGAGAGGGAGAAGATAGAATGCCAAGGAGGCTCTGCACTGTCAGCACAGAGCCTCATGTGGGGCTACATCCCACGAACCACAAGATCATGACCCGAGCCAAAATCAAGAGTTGGACATTTAACCAACTGAGCCACACAGGTGCCCCCGATTTCATTCTTTTTTATGGTTCAGCAATATTCCATTGTATATATATATATATATATATATATATATATATACCTCATCTTCTTTGTCCACTCATCTATTGATGGACTCAGGCTGCTTCCATAATTTGGCTAAATAAGGCTGCAATAAATGCAAGGGTGCATATATCCCTTTCAATTAGTGTTTTGTATTCTTTGTGTAACTACTTACTAACATAATTACTGGATTGTAGGGTAGTTCTATTCTTAATATTTTGGTTTTTTTTGTTTTTTTTTTTCAACGTTTATTTTATTTTTGGGACAGAGAGAGACAGAGCATGAACGGGGGAGGGGCAGAGAGAGAGGGAGACACAGAATCGGAAACAGGCTCCAGGCTCTGAGCCGTCAGCCCAGAGCCCGACGCGGGGCTCGAACTCACGGACCGCGAGATCGTGACCTGGCTGAAGTCGGACGCTTAACCGACTGCGCCACCCAGGCACCCCAATATTCTTAATATTTTGAGGTAACTCCATACTGTTTTCCACAGGCTGCACCAGTTTGCAATCCCACCAACTGTGCATGAGGGTTCCTTTTCCTCCATATCCTCGCCAACACTTGTTGTTTCTTGTGTTTTTGATTTTAGTCATTCTGACAGGTGTGAGGTGTTATCTCATTGTAGTTTTTATTTGTGTTTCCCTGATAATGAGTGCTGTTCAGCATCTTTTCATGTGTCTGTTGGCCTACTGTATGTCTTCTTTGGAAAGGTGTCTGTTCATGTCTTCTGCCCATTTTTAAATGGATTATTTGTGTTTTGGGTATTGAGTTGTATGAGTTCTTTAAATATTTTGGATACTAACTCTTTTCTTTATAAACAGACTATTATTTTTAGAGAGAGAGAGAGAGAGAAAAGAGAGAGCATGTGATGGCAGAGTGAAAGGGAGAGAGAGAATCTTAAGCAGGCTCCACCCTGAGTGTGGAGCCTGACGTGGGCTCCATGTCACGACCGTGAGATCATGACCTGAGCTGAAATCCAGACCCAGAAGCTTAACCAAATGGGTCACCCAGGCGCCCCATGGATACTAACTCTTTATCCGATATGTCATTTGCAAATATCTTCTCCTATTCAGTAGGTTGTCTTTTAGTTTTGTTGATTGTTTCCTTTGCTGTGCAGAAGATTTTTATTTTGATGCAGTCCCAATTGTTTAGTTTTCCTTTATTTTCCTTGCCTCAGGAGACACATCTAGAAAAATGTTGCCATAGTCTATGTCAGAGAAATTTTTTAATTTTTTTAAATTTTTTCAATGTTTATTTATTTTTAAGAGCAAGAGAGACAGAGCGTGAGCAGGGGAGGGGCAGACACGGAATCCAAAGCAGGCTCTAAGCCATCAGCACAAAGCCTGATGTGGGGCTCAAACTCACAGAACATGAGATCATGACCTAAGCCGAAGTCGGACACTTAACTGACTGAGCCACCAGGTGCCCCATATGTTGGAGAAATTTTTGCTTGTGCTCTCTTCTAGTATTTTTATGGTTACAGGTCTCACATTTAGGTCTTTAATTCATTTTGAGTTTATTTTTGTGTATGGTGTAAGAAAGCAGTCCAGTTTCATTCTTTTGTGTATAGCTATCCAGTCTTCCCAATATGATTTGTTGAAGATTTGTTTTTCCCATTGCATATTCTTGCCTCTTGTTGAAGATTAATTGGCCATATACTCATAGGTTTGTTTCTGAGTTTTCTGTCCTATTGATCTGTATGTCTATACGTCCATACTGTTTTGAACACTTCAGTTTCATGGTATAACTTGAAACCTCCAGCCTTGTTTTTCTTTTTCAAGATTGTTTTGGGGGCACCTGGGCGGCTCAGTCGGTTAAGCGTCTGACTCTTGATTTTGACTCAGGTTATCATCTCACAGTTCATGAGTTTGAGCCCTGTGTTGGGCTCCATGCTGACAGTGTGGAGCCTGCTTGGGATTTTCTCTCCCTCTCTCTCTGCCCCTTTCCCACTCATGCTCTCTCTCTCTTAAAATTAATGAACTTAAAAAAAAAGAAAAGATTGTTTCGGCTAATCAGGGTCTTTTGTGGTTCCATACAAATGTTAGAATTATTCTAGTTCTGTGAAAAATGCTCTTGGTATTTGGATAGGGATTATACTAAATCTGTAGATTGCTTTGGGTAGTATGGGTATTTTAACAATATTTGTTCTTTCAATCCATTGGCATGGAATATCTTTCCATTTGTATTGTCTTCAATTTCTTTCATCAGTGTTTTATAGTTTTCAGAGTACAGGTCTTTCACCTCCTTGCTTAGGTTTATTCCTAGGTATTTTCTTGTTTGTGGTGCAATTGTAAATGGGATTGCTTTTTAAATTTCTTTCTTTCTTTCTTTCTTTCTTTCTTTCTTTCTTTCTTTCTTTCTCTCTTTCTTTCTCTTTCTCTTTCTTTCTTTTGCTTCTTTATTAGTGTATAGAAATGAAATGGGTTTCTGTACATTGATTTTGTAGTCTGCTACCTTACCGAAATCATTTGTCAGTTCTAGTAGTTTTGTAGTAGACTCTTTAGGGTTTTCTATATATAGTATCAATTCACCTGCAAATAATGTAAGTTTTACTTCTTCTTATAGTATCAATTCACCTGCAAATAATGTAAGTTTTACTCTTTAGGGTTTTCTATATATAGTATCAATTCACCTGCAAATAATGTAAGTTTACTTCTTCTATATATAGTATCAATTCACCTGCAAATAATGTAAGATTTGCATGTCTTTTATTTCTTTTTCTTGCCTTATTTCTGTGGCTAAGACTTCCAGTACTATGTTGAGTAAAAGTGGTGACAAGTGGACATCCTTGTCTTATTCCTGATCTCCGGGGGAAAACTCTCAGTTTTTCACAATTGAGTATGATGTTCACTGTGGATTTTTCATATATGGCCTTTATTATGTTGAGACATCTTCCTTCCAAACTCACTTTGTTGAGGGTTTTACCATGAATGGATGTTGAACTGCATCAAATGCTTTTTCTGCATCTATTGAAATGGTCATATGGTTTTTATCCTTCCTCTTGTTCATGTGATGTATCACATTGATTGATTTACAAGTATTCAACAACTCTTGCATCCTGGGAATGAATCCCACTTGATCATGGTGAATGATTTTTTTTTAATGTATTGTTGAATTTGGTTTGCTAGACTTCATTGAGGACTTTTGCATCTGTGTTCATCAGAGATATTGGCCTGTATGTAGTTCTCTTTTTTTGTAGTGTCTTTATCTGGTTTTGGCATCAGAGTAATGCAGACCTCATAGAATAAATTTGGAAGGTTTTCTTCCTCTTCTATTTTTTGAAATAGCTTGGGAAGAATAGTATTAACTTTTTTAAAATGTGTGGTAGAATTTAAAAAAAATAAAAAAACTAAAATAAATGTTTGGTAGAATTCACCTGTAAAGGCATTTGGTTGTGGACTTTTGTTTGTTAGAATTTTTTGATTACTGATTCAATTTCATCACTGGTAATCAGTCTATTCAAATTTTCTATTTCTTCCTGGCTCAATTTTGGGAGGTTATATATTTCTAGGAATTTACCCATTTCTTCTAGGTTGTCCGATTTGTTGGCATGTAACTTTTCATAATATTTTCTTGTATTCTTTGTATTTCTTCAGTGTTGGTTGTTTCTCTTCTTTCATTTCTGATTTTGTTGATTTGAATCATCTCTCTCTTGTTTTTTGATGGTTCTTGCTGAAGGTTTACCAATTTTGTTGATCTTTCAAAGTACCAGATCCTGGTTTCATTGATCAGTTCTATTGATTTTTTAGTTTTTATTTCATTTGTTTCTTCTCTAATCTTTATTATTTCCTTTCTTCTATTGGTTTTTGCCTTGTTTGTTCTTCTTTTTCTAGCTCCTTTGAGTGTAAGGTTAGGTTGTTTATTTGACATTTTTCTTGCTTCTTGAGGTAGAACTGTATTGCTATAAACTTCCCTCTTAGAACGGCTTTTGCTGCATCCCAAAGATTTTGGACTGTTATGTTTTCATTTTCATTTGTCTCCATGTATTTTTTTACTTCCTCTTTTATTTCTTGGTTGACCCATTCATTGTTTAGTAGCATGTTATTTGACCTCCATGTACCTGTGCTCTTTCCAGATTTTTTCTTGTGATTGATTTCTAGCTTCATAATAATATGGTCAGAAAAGATGCATGGAACAACTTCTATCTTTTTGAAGATTGTTGTGACATGTTTTATGGCCTAATATGTGATTTATTCTGGAGAATGTTCCATATGTTCTTGAAAGAATGTGTATCCTGCTGTTTAAGAAAAAATTTTTTAAACTTTGTTTATTTTTGAGAAAGAGAGAGAGAGACAGAGTGTGAGCAGAGGAGGGGAAGAGAAAGGGAGACACAGAATCTGAAGCAGGGCCCAGGCTCGGAGCTGTCAGCACAGAGCCCGATGTAGGGCTTGAACTCATGAACTGTGAGATCATGACCTGAGTCAAAGTCAGCTGCTTAACCAACTGAGCTACGTAGGCGCCTATATCCTGCTGTTTTAGGATGGAATGTTCTGAATATATCTGTTAAATCCACCTGGTCCGATGTGTCATTCAAGGACACAGTTTCCTTGTTTATTTTCTGTTTGGATGATCTATCCATTGATGTAAGTGCCATGTTAAGGTTCTCTACTATTATTGTATTACCAATTACTTTTTTTATGTTTGTTATTAACTGCTTTAAGTCCTTCCATGTTGAGTGTACCAATATTTACAATTGTTATGTCTTCTTGTTGGATTGTCCCCTTAATGATTATATAGTGCCCATTGTCTCTTGCTATGGTCTTTGTTTTAAAGTCTATTTTGTCCAGTATAAGTATTGCTACCTGGCTTTCTTTTCACTTCCATCTGCGTGATAAATGCTCTTCCATCCCTTCACTTTCAATCTGCGTGTGTCTTCAGGACTGAAATGAATCTCTTGTAGACAGCATATAGATGCATCTTGATTTTTTTTATCCATTCTTTCACCCTATGTCTTTTGATTGGAGTATTTAATTCATTGACATTCAAAGTAATTATTGATAGGCCTGTATTTATTTCCATTTTGTTACTTGTTTTATGCTTGTTTTGTAGTTTTTTTTCTGTTCTTTTCTTCTCTTGCTCTCTTCTCATGATTAGTTGGCTTTCTTTAGTGATATACTTGGGTATTTTCTCTTTATTTTTTGCATATCTATCACTGGTTTTTGATTTGTGTTTACCATTTGGTTTGTATATAACATTTTCTGTATATAGCAGTCTATATTTAGTTGATAGTCATTTAAATTTGAACCCATCTTTTACTCCTCTTCTGCCCACAATTTAGGTATATAGTGTCATACTTTATATCCTTATATTTTGAGAGCCTCTTGATTGGTTTCTACAAATATACTTATTTTTACTGCTTTAGTGCTTCCTACTTTCCTTACTCCTGCTTATGGTCTTTCCTTTCCAGTCAGAGTCCCCTTTAACATTTCTTGTAAGGCTGGTCTAGTGGTCATGAATTCCTTTAAATTTTGTGTGTCTGGGAAATTCTTTATGTTTCTTTCTATTCTGAGTGGTAGACTTTCTGGATAGAGTATTCTTGGTTGCAGATTTTTTCCTTTCAGCATTTTGAATATTTTATGCCATTCCCTTCTGGCCTGCAAAGTTTCTGCTAAAAAATCAGTTTACAGCCTTATGGAGTTTCCTTTGTATGTAACTGCTTCCTTTTCTCTTGCTGCTTTTAAAATTCTCTCTTTATCACTATATTTTGGCATCTTAATTACTATGTATCTTGGTGTGGACCTTTTGGGTTGATTTTGTTGGGAGATCTCTGTGCCTTCTTGATCTGGATTTCTGTTTCCTTCCCCAGATTCTGAAAGTTTTCAGCTATTATTTCTTGAAATAAATTTTCTGCCCCTTGTATTTCTCTTCTTCTTTTGGGATCCCTATGATGTGAATGTTATTATACTTGAGAGTGGGGCGCTTGGGTGGCTCAGTTGGTTAAGTGTCTGACTTTGACTCCAGTCATAATTTCATGATTCATGGGTTTGAGCCCTATGTTGGGCTCTGTGCTGACAGCTCAGTCTGGAGCCTGCTTCAGATTCTGTGTCTCCCCTCTCTCCCCCTCCCTGCTTGCACTCTCTCTCTCCTGTCTCTCAAAAATGAATAAATGTTTTTTAAAAAATTTATTACACCTGATGATGTTGCTAATTTCCCCGAGTCTGTTCTCATTTTGCATATTTTTTTTCTCTCACCTGCTCAGCTTTCCATTACTTTGTCCTTCAGGTCACTGATTGATTCTTCTGCTTCATCTACTCTATTATTTATTCCATCTAGTGTATTTTTAATTTCATTTATTGTGTTCTTCATCTCTGATTGGTTCTTTCTTATCTCTTTGTTGAGGGTCTAACTGCTGTCCTCCCCTTTTTCCTCAAGTTTAGTGAGTATCTTCATGATCATTACTTTAAGTTTTCTATGAGGCATATTACTTATCTCCATTCCACTCAGGTCCTTTGCTGTGGTTTTGTCTGTTCTTTCATTTGGGACATATTCCTCTGTGTCCTAATTTTGTCTAACTCTCCGTGTCTATTTCTGTGTTTTAGGCAAGATAGCTACCATCTCCTGCACTTGAAAATAATGGTCTTTGAGGAAGAGGTCCTATAGTGCCCTGCAGTGCTGTGTTCCCTGTTCAGCAGAACCCAGTACCTCAGGAGTGTTTCCTTTGCATGACGTGTGCACCCTGTTGTTGCCCCTGGGCTGCTTTTCCCTTCAGTCCTGTTATCTGCATTGGCTCTCTTTGCCTGTGGTGAGCAGTGTTTGCTTCTTGTGTTGTCAGTGGGCCAGTTAGTGGACACTTCTGGCTTGAGTTGATTCAGATGAGGCATTTGACTGAAATGTGGTAGCATGGAACTGCAGGTACTTTCCCTGTGTTGTCTCCTGAGTAGCTTTCCTTGGTGCGCAGGGCCTACAATCAGACCAGTTTTCTGCACCCAGGCCACTGCTGGTTCTTCCTTCTGACTGGTGTGTGTGGTGGTGGTGAACTTTTCCTCTCTCCAGGGAAGGAGTCACTTTGGAGTGGTACTGGCCACTGTGGGGGCTGTTTGCACACTGCCGGGCCTGCAGTACCACCCTGTATAAACTCTGGCCAAGAGGGGCGCCTGGGTGGCTCAGTCGGCTAAGCGTCCGACTTCAGCTCAGGTCACGATCTCACCGTTCGTGGGTTCGAGCCCCGCGTCGGGCTCTGTGCGGACAGCTCAGAGCCTGGAGCCTGTTTCAGATTCTGTGGCTCCCTCTCTCTCTGACCCTTCCCCGTTCATGCTCTATCTCTCTCTGTCTCAAAAATAAATAAACATAAAAAAAAAAATAAACTCTGGCCAAGAGCCTATTGGAGGGGGCAGATCCCAAGAAGCACAGTGGCAGGGGGATGCTGTGTTTTGAACTGCCATTCCTGGTTCCTTTGCAGGAGGGCTCCTGCAGTGCCTGGACTGAGGCACCATTTGGATGGGTCTGGGGAAGCACAGCAGAGGGTGTTATGCAGTGGGGGGGGGGGCTAGCAAGCTTTGGGTGCATTCATTCCTCTGCAAGAAGGGCCCTGCATCACCTGGACGGATGTCCAAAGGGGTTGATTGGCAGAAGCACTGTGGAGGTGAGGGGTGGGCACAGCAGTGCTAAAAACTTAGTGAGTCCTGCAGGTGGCAGGGTGTTTATGCTGGGGGGTGGGGAGGGAAATGGTGCCTTCCAGTTCCTTTGTTCCTGGAGGAGTTCCCCATGACTTCTGTCCTTCTAGGACACTGAGATTAGTAAGTAACACTGCCTCTCATGTGCCCCAGGCACCTTTCAAACTGCTGCTTCTATGCTGTATCTTCATGGGCTATTTGTTGTGCTGTCTCTTTAAGGGCAGAGACTGGGTTTTTCTTCTCCCCCTCCCAGCTCTCCCAGAACTGAGCCTGCTGAATTTTTTAAATTCCAGATTTTAAGCCCTGCTGGTTGTAAGGACTCATGAAGTTCAGCCCCTCTGGTTTTCAAAGCCAAATGTCATAGAGATTCATCTTCCCTGTGCAGGCTCCCCAGTGTGGAAGTCTGTTTCTTTCCCCTCCCCATGCCTGCAGCACCCTCCCTTCTGTGGGCAGTCCTCTGATTGCCTTTAGTTCCTGATAGTATCTCTGCCCCTCCTGATCTCTTCAGCGTGGCCACTTCTCTACATTTAGTTGTGGGGTTTATTCTGCAAGTCTCTGGGTCATTTTCTGGGTTATTTACACTGATGAGAATGTTATCTATTTGAATCCATGGGAGGAGTGAGCCAAGGGTCCTTCTATACCACCATCTTCCCTGGAAGTCCTTACCTCATTTATTTTTATCTTTCATTTCATTTCATTTCATTTCATTTCATTTCATTTCATTTCATTTCATTTCATTGAGTCACTTGCCTAATGTCACAGAGCAAATAAGTCATAAAGCCAGAATTCAACACTGGCCCTCTAACACCATAGCCCAGAAATATCTCTTTATGCAGGTAAAATTATATTTCCTATATTAAAAAAACACCTTTTTACCAGGGGTGCCTGGGTGGCTCAGTTGGTTAAGCGTCAGACTCTTGATTTCAGCTCAGGTAATGATCTCCCGGTTTGTGGGTTCAAGCCCCAGTGGTGCAGAACCTGCTTGGGATTCTCTCTCTTCCCTCTTTCTCTGCCTCTCTCTCTGCTCCTTCCCCGCACATGCATTTTCTCTCTCTCTCTCTCAAAATAAATAAAGTTAAAAAAATGCCTCTTTAACAAACAGTTTATTTTGTCAACAAAATTTGTTGTTGACAATAAGCATACTTATTTGGATTTGTATGAAATGAGGAGTTTGGATTATTTTTATTTTGTATGCAAGGGGAAAGATGGGCTTATCAGGTGACCAAATATTAGTGCCGGTTAGATCCACATACTGCCTGCATTAGCAAGATTGAAGAGAATGAGATGCTAGTTAGGATCAGTTTCTTCCAATCAGATCTAATATGTAAATAAGTGGCTGCCCTTTGATTGGTTACTGATGATCCTCAGAGGAAGTGATTAATGTTTTGCTTTTCTGGCTGCCTCCACACCGAGAGAATGTTAATACAAATGGAAATTTGGTCATATATTTAAGCAACCTGTCACAGCAAAGAGATTTCCAGAGCTTTTTGGTTAAAGAGGTTTTTGAATGTATGTATGAGCAATATATGGGCTGACTTTTTACTTCAGCAAATATAAAGATGTATTATCCCTTGAGGTTTGTTATTAACCTCAGTTTCACCTCTGTTAATATTTACTCCGCAGGTCAATAAATCTTGATATTCACTTCAACAGAAGCCAATATCTTCAGATTATGAGTTATTAATCTTAGCCAAACTGAAAAATTGTGTGAATATTTTTCTTTTACTAGAGAAAATGAGGGCTTTTTTGGTTTCCTTTTTCTTCAGGCTTTCTTAAGGAAGAAAGTTAGTCGTTATCTGAACCTCCAAACTGCTTTTTCAGATTTAGTGTTTGGAGTGGAGGGTATGAATTGGTTAAAAAATAAAATTCAACTGAATAAAATGTAAAGATCTTCTTAGTTTTATTCAACAATTCATGAATTGGGCAGCATCCCACCTAGCAGATAGAAAGGGGCTCCAAAAATGTATACAAAATGGAAGACTTTTATAGGCAGAAAGGGCTGAGACAAAGAATGGATCCTTTGTGGCAAGCTTACCTTCCTTTGGAGGAAGCTGGGGCGGGGGGGTCTCTCAGGCAGATTACCTCACTAATGCTGACCAGGTAATTCCAGATAAACTGGTGGAAGGTAACATTCCTGGGAGAGGCTGAAACTACAGTTAGGTTAGGTATTAAGTCTTGGTTTGCTGACTTGGGTCTTAGCACAAGTGGCTCCATTTTGGGTTTCTTTCTTTCTTTCTTTCTTTCTCTCACAAGTCTTAATGCAAGTTTTAGAAACTCTCCTATTGAAAGAATTGCAAGGCGGCAGGAATTAAATAAATCTTATTTTAAATCTACCTGTGAAATATTCTGATTTTAAGGGGCACTTAGAAAAGATTATAGCCAAATCCCTGCTGCCCGCCTTTGTGTCATTTACCGACGTTGCTTGATGTGAGTCATGACAAATGTGATGCATTTCTAGGTCCTGGCAGCAAAATGCTGTGCAGTAGAGAAGGACCGCTGCAACTGGCCCAACTCGGGATAAAAAATAGCAAATGTGAAAAGACACAGGTGAGTGCATGGGCTTTCCAACAGTGTAGATGTTGCGACTGAAGTGTGCGATAGAAGCAATTAGCTTGCTGTTTCAAAGGAATGTTTCTAGTCCTAGTCTGGTAATCTGGAGAATCACACCTATAATCATAGAGAAATTCAAGACAAAAGGAGATGAAAAACTAATGGAAGAAGTTGGAGGTCATCCTACCTTATGGCTAGTGGATGGTGCTCATGGAAATGGAGATATGTAGGATTAGGAAATAACTGTGTAGAGGGTGAGAACGCGTCTTCCCAAATGCTGATAAAGGGAAATTTTTAAAGATTTTGTAACCTGTTTAGTGGAGGGGGGAAGGGCGGGGGACCAGGGAGAAAGTGGAGGGGAGTTCCTAAATGTGGTGGGAACTCTGGTCGGACAGACCAAGCCTGCAGAACCCTGTTTCTCAAAGTGTGGTCCTGGAACTAGCAGCTTTCGCATCACCCAGGGACTGATTAGAAATGCAAATTATCAACCCCATCCCAGAGCTATTGGATCAGAAACTCTGGAGGTGGAGTCCAGCAATTTGTAGTTTAAGGAGCTCTCTAGGTGATTGTGAAACACCTCAAGGTTGAGAACCACTGTGCTAGGGCACAGAGTTTTTAACCTTATCTGTACATTGCAATTCTTTGGGGAGTTTCAAAAATAATGATATGCCTGGGTTTTGCCTCTGGAGGTTCTGATTTAATTGCTCTGGGGTATGGCCTGGACATCAGGATGTTTTGCAGCTTCATAGATGATTTTAATGGGTAGCCAGGGCTGAAAATTACTCTAGGGCAAGTTCTCATCCTAAATTGCTTTTTCAAATCTAATTCTCTCCTTTCATATCAAATATAATGCTTCCTTTGCTGTCCTGAAACAAAATTTATATGAATATTATTACTCATGCACATATTTTTAACTGAAATATAAAGGAGGAAGAACAGAAAAGTAATTTATGATAATATGCATTTCAAACATTTTAATTTGTGGGTCTGACCACACTTACAGTGAAGCAGGCAGATGCTTGCGTTGAGTTGTTATCAACATGACAATTCCAAATGCAGATTGATCCCCGTGCGTTGAACTGGTAACTCAAACACCATGGAAGACACTACTGTGAGTGACATGACTTGCCGAAAAGAATGAATCTTGGTAAAATTTCTAAAAAAAACAATGAACGGTTTTCCATTTTGCTGAGCCTTGGGTCAAAGCATGTACTTAAAGGGACAGTGACTTATTGTAGCGGATGCCATGGCTCCCCACAAAGATCCCCCTCCAGAACGGAAGCACTTACTTCCTCAGCTGCTGGGAATGCCGATTGCTGGTGGCCCTCAGTTGATATGTCTCTTTGGGACTTTCCCTCAACTGAAGAGCACTGCCTTGCCCAAGATCTCCCCAACATAGTACATCCTTCTCAGGCACGGGCTTCATTCAGTGACTGGTCAAGGCTGGGTTATGAGTGAAGTGGATCTCCTGCCTGAATTCAGGGCAATGCTGAAGGTCCGGCTTCGTTCTGGAGATTGATTCAGATCGACCGAGACCTTTGCTACAACTCCATTATAGCTCAGCTTCTTTCTCCGCCCAACCCTGCTCCCCTTGACCTCTCGGGGCCGATGGTTCTGAGAATACTCTCCGATAAGCCTCCTGCCGAAGGTACCCATTTTAGAGCCAACTGCCAGTGCAACCCACCGGTGACCACTAAAACCACCAGTTTCAGTGAAAGCCTGACTCCTTTAGTAGTCAGTTGGGTTACGGTTACCTGAAAAGATTTTTGTTAAATATTCTTATCCCATCCAGAAAGGATACCCCTTCATTGAGACAGATGGCGAAAGAGCCGGAATTGCATTTGCGGGAGTGACTTCCGGGAGCATGAAGCAAGCTGGTAGAGGAGAAAGGAAAACTCAGGTAGTGAGTCCCAGAAATGGCACTGGTGCTGGAGTTGCAAGTGTTCAGAACAAATCCCTGGAAATTGAGCCGGTAGAGACTCCACTAAATTCAGAGACAGGGCAGCCTCCAGCAAAAAAAAAAAAAAATGTAAATTAGTCAACATTTGTTTTGCTTTTCCCCCCGGTGCCCTTTTCTCTCCATGGAGTCTGTAGCTGTGAGAACCTACTCTTTGGAAAAGATCTGATAAGCTATTTACCCCTTAGAGTGACTCCCAGTCAACAGTTTTGGTTTTTTCTCTTCCAGAGTTGTTTGCATTTTAAGTATTTTTATGGAATAAAAGTTGTGGTCTTTGGTTAAAAGGAATTTCAAGAAACTATCCTTCATTAGACAGATTGAAAATAGGAGCAAGTGAGTCTTTCCTCTTCCCACCCACTCAAAATCAGTTCTCATTGGGGAATTTTTTAGGGTCAGAGAAGGGTGAGAATGGGGTACCCCAGCAGGAAAGTCTATGAGCTCTTTGGAGATGGATCACACATGAATTGTATTTCCCATATCCTTGGAATTTGATATATAGAGTTACAAAGCAAAGCTTCCTAGTCTTGGTTTTGAAGATAGAGTAAATTCGGAAATCTTCCATAGTCTGGATCTATGCTTACGATAACGAGTGTGGCTTTTGAAAAGATACTACAAAACTGTGAGAAAACCTCTCTAAATTTTATTTATCTGTGAAGTCTTTACAAAGTGATGTAGTCTTGGCCAAGTAGTTTTGTGTCTCTGGACTTCAATTCCTTTTCCACGACACAGATTATTATTTAGATTGCTCCCATGAGATTCCTTCTCACCCTCCTCTTTAATCACCTTAATGAAAAAGAAGAAGAAATGTAAAAGTGAAAACAATGAGGACAACTTTAAGAACTCTCTGTAATCCTTTTTAGCGGCCCTGGCATTCATTCATTCATACCGCAAACATTGACTGTCCACACCGTGCTAAGTCTTGGCCTGGGTTCAGAAGCCGAACGCATAAAGAGGTGCAAGCTTATGTCCTTGCTGCCAGTGTAACGACATCATCCTTGATCTGCTGACCCTTAGGGCCTGACTTTATTTACCGCTCACATTAGTTCTATCCTTGGCCATGAATTAACCATGACTTTGTGTCTTAAATGCAGCGTGCGTGAAAGCCCTCTGTCGTTGGCCAGGGTGTTGTTTGCATAATGTATTGACCGTGCATGTGTAAACAACACCTAGGCGGATCATTAATACCAGGTACAGTTACTGAAATGAAGCTCCTGAGAATATCTTCCCTTTGTAGTCTGAATTCTTGCCAATTTCTGAGCCGTTCCTGAGAGCAAATGACTGGTGTTCTTTTTACCTCTCTTTTTGAGTTCTTTCAACCATACAACTAGTTAGAAGTAATTCAGCTAGGCTTTCTGAGCCATGAATGTAATATTTTCTAATGAAATGAAGCAAAATCTGAGGAAAATACCATCGTTAGGAAGCCACAATTTGCTGAGACAGGACGTTCTTTATCAATAAAACAATTTTTTTTTAATTTTTTTTTAATTTTTTTTTTCAACGTTTATTTATTTTTGGGACAGAGAGAGACAGAGCATGAACGGGGGAGGGGCAGAGAGAGAGGGAGACACAGAATCGGAAACAGGCTCCAGGCTCTGAGCCATCAGCCCAGAGCCTGACGCGGGGCTCGAACTCACGGACCGCGAGATCGTGACCTGGCTGAAGTTGGATGCTTAACCGACTGCGCCACCCAGGCGCCCCATCAATAAAACAATTTAATATGGTTACCATTAAATGTCGTAGTTCTATGGCAAGTGCAAGGTGACATGGTTAGCGGGCAAAACCTTCACTTGTACAGAGCGAAATTTCCTTATGGGGGTCGTAGGGAATGCCATCTCTCGGGGCCTTAGCTTCCTTATGTATAAAATGATTTTGTTTGGGTCTAAAGCAAATTAAAACAGAAACTGGGATTCTATTTCTCCTGCTGCTCAGCATAGAGCAACCTGTACTTCCTGGGAGAGTGGATCTGGATTTGCAGTTTTCTCTAGAGTCCAGAACAAAGATCAGCAAACTATGGCCCTCGACTCAAGTCTGAGTTGCTACCTTTTTTGCATAAAGATTTTTGAAACACAGCCATACCCATCTGGTAACATATTGTCTATGCCTGCTTTCATAGTACAAAGGCAGAGCTGAGTAGTTGCAACACGGATTGAATGTGGAAAATATTTACTGTCTAGACCATTCCAGAAAAAGTTTGCTGTCACAGGTATAGAGTAGGGATCTCTGAATATGCACCCTAAGGGGATAGGAGAAAAATGTTTAACCGGTAGCATGTTTTAAGCCCAGTAAATATGTATGTGGTTTATGTCAATAAATACATATATGGAAACAGATTCTCAAAAGTTTTTACTAGTACAGAGGCCATGATCACACAGATTTGTGAGTGAACAGTCAAGAGACATGGACATTCCAGAAAAATACATGACTATAACCTACCAAGTGATAGCAAATACATATTGTGACTTCAACAAGGGCCAGGCTACATGAGACACTTTCTGTCAGTAACATCACAGAACGTTGGCAAGAAATACGTGCTTTTGATAATTTGAAAATAAACATCTTCCACTTACATTTTTGAACGGTACTTCTCATTCTCTTTGTGAAGCATCAGGTTTTTGTTGTTGTTGTTACTTTCCCAACCGCCATGAACCCATATTTTTGTAAACACAATAAAAATGAATTCCCAGAAAAATGAAAGGAAAATTTAAAAATAAAATCCCCATTGTTTATTTTTAGATTTGGCAGACACGTAATTACTGTATCTAATTGTATAAAGATGTCTAAATGTTTCCTCTCAATGATCTCTTTGTAGATTAGTTACAAAAATGCTTGCACACCATGATTGGTTTACCACCACGGAAGGAACAACAATGGTGGTGAGGACTCAAGGACTTCCAATAAAAGGCTGGTATCTGGAATTGCTTCCACATCATCACTTTGGGGGTGGTAGCTTCATTTAAATGGGTGTTTATGTCGGCCACATATTAGTACGTAAACATTTTTTAACAAAAACAAAATTTCTGAAGTCCAGAGGATCAATTCAATTCAAATCATATTCTTAGCCTCTTTATAAGGCACTATGATGGCCCTATGATGAAGAGAAAAATGAAGGAGACCGTTCTTTGCCCTCATGGACCTTAGAGTCAAATAAGAGAGTGTTTTCCCAACTTTTTGACAGAAATCCAGTGTTAGAAATACTATTTATATCACAAGCCAATACGTGGATATACATATGAAACAAAAGTAGCACAAAATAAATATTTGCCTCTTTTATAGAATGAATTTGGCATTTTCTATCTTATTCTATTTCTATTTTATTTCTATTTTATTCTATTTCTAATCTATTTCTCTTCCACATTTAAAAAATTATGATGATGAAACAGTAACGATTTCATGACCCACTAATGGAGTGCGACCCAGAATTTGAAAACTCTGAAATAGGGGCAGGTGACAAGTATAAAGTTACCTCTAGTTCAAGGAAGAATGTGCCACCAACAGAAATTTAAACTGAAATCCCACAAAATATCAAAGGAATTATGCTGCTTGGAACTTAAGGAGAAGGAGAGCTTAGTAGGTGGGAGAGTCAGCAGAACTAAGGATATAAGGTCAGGTCCATGGTTGGAACTCAGCAGAAATTCTTGCCACTATGTTTCATGCTTCTGCTCTGAAAACCAAGAGGGTCTTCAGGGTGAAATGTTTCTGGTTGGTTTGATGAGCTACCTTCACTTAAAATTCTTTGGCCAACAAATATGTGTTGAGGGTCTTCTGTGCGTCTCTCACTGTTCTAGGCTTGGCATACAGCCATGAACAAGGCAGATACAGATCCCTTTGTCCACACGGAGCTGGTGTTCTAGGTAGGGAGAAAGAATAAGCAAGGCAGATGAGTAAAGGTACTCACTGTACAACTGTGTGCAACTGTGTGCACTGTCAACACTATGTGCAAAGGAGAAAGAAAGGAAGAAAGAAATAAAGAAAGAAAAGAGAGAAAGAAAGAAAGAGAGAAAGAAAGGAGAGAAAGAAAGAAAGAAAAGAGAGAAAGAAAGAAAGAAAGAAAGAAAGAAAGAAAGAAAGAAAGAAAAGAAAGAAAAAAATGGTAGAATGGAAGAAAAGAGAATCTAGAGTGTCAAGGTCAGGGAGTGGTTGAGGTATGAAATAGGGGAAGGTCAGCCTCATTGAGGAGGTGAGATTTGAACAAAGACTTAAAGCAGGTGAAGGGGTATGCCAAGGGGATAAGGAGGAAAGGGCATTTTAGGCAGGGGACCGAGTGGCACAGAACCCCTCAGGCAGAAAAGCCTTGTCTGTTCCAGGAACAGCAGGCAGACCCTGTGTGGCTCAGGCAAGTGGCAAGGGAGAGCACGGTAGGAGGTGAGGTCCTCAAAGCTTGGAGGCCAGTGTGAAGATTTTGGCCTTTACTGTCAGACAAATGGGAAGCCGCTGGAGGCTTTTGGGCAGAGGAAGACGATTTGAGTAATGTTTTGAAAAGTATCACCTGGCTGTTTTGCTGGAAGTAGACTACAGGCGCCACAGGTGGAGGGAGTGGATATTGTAATAGCCCAGGAGAAAGAAGATGGCGGTTTGTGCTGCGACAGTAATGGTGGACACAGTGAGAAGTCGTCAGATTATGAATATATCTTAAAGATGGAACCCAAAGGGTTTTCTGGCAGGTTGGCTGTAGGCATGAGAAAATGAGAAAAGTTCCCAATTGTCCTGTGGAAGGATTGGATAGTTGGGAGAATGGAGTCGCTGTCAACAGAGAGGGTGTGTGCATGATGCAAATATTTTAAGGATCTTTTACATCTTGAGCTTGTAGTATCTATTAGGCTTCCAAGTGGAGGCCTTGTATGAATTTGGAGCTCAGTTTGGGCTGGAAATCGAAGTGAGAAATGTAAAGTTGGGATTTACGTTTTCATATCTTTTCTCTCATTCCTCACGATCACTACTCTCATTGTTATTCTACTTAATAACAGAAGTGGAGAGAAGTAGAGGAGGAATCTTGTTTGCTTTGACCCCAGCTTCCTAAAATTGGCAGTTTGATGTGAGAAGTAACAGCTATTTTGACAAGAGTCGCTTTTCTGTAAAAGACCTGTCTTGATATTGGATCACGGAAAGGCAAATGAGAATTATTGCATGGCCACACTTCATGTTACGGATGCATCACCGAAAGCATCTGATAATTCAAAATTTATGTCATTCAAGTCATCCTGGCCAAGAGTGACAAGTATTTTGGTTTACCAGCTACAGTGGTGGCTCTGTGTGCCAATAGTGTAAATACAGTTTATAACTCCTGTCCCCATCTGTGCAGAAGAAGCTCTCCTTGCACACCACCGCTGCACTCTGAGCACTTCTGACCCCAGCTGGGTGGGTTTCCCCCACAACGAGCGACACCAGCCGGTGTCCCACCAGTCAATTCCATTCTGACACTAGCTAGAGTTAGTGCAGGCCCCACGGGTTAAGGGCTCAGCCCCACAAGACCGTCCTCCCCCACCCTAACTGTCAGTTGTATGTCCCACTTTGTCACCTCTGCTTCTGACCCACTGGCTGCATACTGGACGTTCCTGCAACTCTCTCCTCAGGTTCTATCGTTTGCTTGAACAGGTCACAAAATCCAGGGAAACCCATACTTACATTTGCTGGTTTGTTATATAATGAAGAAAATGATAAAGGGTACAAAGGAGCAACCACATGAAGAGATACATGGGGTGATCAGGTCTAGAAGGATCCTGAACACAGGAGTTCTTGTCCCTGTGGAGCTGGGGTGCGCCAGCCAAGGCTCCTCATGGCCTAGTCTCTCTGGTGACCAGACTCCATCCGGGAGTCTGCCGAGAGTTAACCTCCTTAGAACAAAAGACCCTGCTTTCACCCAGGAACTTACAACGGATTTAGGAACTCTATGTCAGGAATTGGGGTCAAAGAGTAAATATTAGTACAAAAGAGGCTACTAATGCTCTTACTGCTTAGGAAATTTACAATGGTATTAGGAGCTCTGTGCCAGGAACCAGGGCCAGAGATCAATGTATATATTTTCTATTATCTCACACCATCCTTTGAAACATCACATTTCCTTGCGTTTTATATGAAGAAATTAGCCCTTTTAAAAATTCCAAGTGCATTAAGATTTTCATAATATTTTTTTAAATTCAAATCCATATAAAATGAACTCGTTTCATCAGCATTAAGAAGAGGTTTAGCCCAATCTGTGGAGCAGACAATGCTTGGTATCCCTTGATCTCTATTCTCTCTCTTTCTCTCTAAGTACTAGAAGCTCTGGTTTCTTAGCTTGGCGTTTGGTTGCCTAAAATAAGGATAATGTTTCCCAGTCCTCCTTGCAGCTAGAAATGGCCACATGACTAAGTTTTGGCTAACGGGATGAGAATAGAAATGATGTATACGATTTTCACATTAGGCTTACCTTTCTCTCTTCCTCCATCCTGTTGCTCGGATTATGGCCTTGGAAGTCAGCTATTTTGATCCATTCGGAAAAGGGAAACGTGGGAATGGCAGAGCAAGATGGAAGGAACCGAGGTCCCACAGTGGTGCTCTATAGCCGGGCTGCTGCAATAGCCCTACGCTGCCTACCTCCAACCTGCTTCACAAAAAGAGACAGAGCTTCAATGGTTTTGTTGAAACTACTGTTAGTTGGAGTCTTTAGAACATGCGCCTTATATTCTAATTAATGAAAGTAAGTAAAATATTCACTTCTCCAAATTGTGAGAAGATGCAGAGAGCATTTGCCTGGGGCAGCATGGCTTAGCAAAAAAGGCACCGACTTCGGTGTGGCCTCAGACAGCCTGGATTTGAATTTCAGCCTCTCCCTCTAGCAGCCGCATGACCTTGACAAAGTTATTCGCATCCTTTGGTACTCAATATTTATCAATTGAACGATATAAAAGAAAACAGAGGTAAGATATCTAACACGGGCCTCCATAGAATTAAATGGGGTAATGCAAAAAAAGCCCTTCAACCAAATAGGCATATAAGAAATATTCAGTCTTTCCCTCGTTTCTTCTTACTGTCTATTCTATACCTAAAGGTCTAGTGAGTATTTCGAACTCAGTGTGTCCAAACTGAGCTTCCCTCTCCCTCGCAGATTTGCTCCACCCACAGGTTTCTTTCTTTCTTTCTTTTTTTTTTTTTTTAAGTTTTATTTATTTATTTTGAAACAGGGAGTGTGGGTGAGTGTGAGCAGGGGGAGGGGCAGGCAGGGGTTGGGGGGTGGGGAGAGAATCCCAAGCATAGCTATCAGCACGGAGCCTGCCGCAGGGCTTGATCTCACGTCCATGAGATCATGACCTGAGTCAAAATCAAGAGTCAGATGCTCAATCCACTGAGCTCCCCAGGTGCACCCCCCCCCCATTGATGTGTTCATCTCACTTTATGGTGATTCCATCTCCCATTGCTTCAAAGTCAAAAATCTTCAGAGTCATCTGATATGCCTCTCTCTTTCCAATAAACTACATGAATTTATCAGAAGATTTGGAGGATTCTATCTTCAAAATAGATCTAGAATCTGACTTTCTCACGGTATCTACCACAACCACCCTGGTCTGAGCCACCGACTGCTAGCTACAGCCCAACTACTAAGAATTTTCCAGACATCAGCCTAGTAATAGGGGCTATGTGGGAGTTTACCCATCAGATATCGAGGAATTTGTTATGTTGAGAATGATTTTAGTTCAATTGTCCCTACATATGGGTTTGAGTGTCTGAGGATTATGCAGCACAGTTTTGCCTTATAATTCAATTTCCAGCACTTTGCAAATGCTCTGTTTTGCCGAAACACGAGTGGACGCTAAGTGGGATGGATTTTTATTGCACTCTTGGCACACTCTGCACTTTGTAAATTAATTAGCCCTTTTCAGTTTTGTTTTTAAGAAGTAATTGTTTGCAGCTGTCTGCTGCAGTACTTACCTCCCTTCTAAAGGCTTCATTTTGAGGCTTTTTATAAGAAAACTGGCTGGGGTGAGGGCAGATTCTGTATTCTGCCATTTATCCAACCTAAGGAGATTTCTAAAAGAATCAGAGTGAGACATTCTTTTGGGATCAGAATGGAACTTTAGTTCCCTCTCTTTCCTTTTATTCATTTCTCACTCCAGCAAGAGGAGCGATTCCGGCTAGGTCATATCACCTCTGGAGCCTCAACCATTGATCAAGTGAATTTAAACAGTGTCTTAAATAAATCACCAAGGTTCTACTTAGTTTCTTTGGCAAGAGTCAAATTCTAATGCAACTCATTAGGAATATCCTATAATTCATTAATGCATCCAGCAGATGGAACCATCACTTGCAAGTTTTGTTAATTTCTATCTCCTCTTCCTCAGTGATCCGTTGTTTTCTCAGTGTCCCACCAGGAAAGGCAAGCCTTTCTGTATCATTGATGAACTTTATTGCTGGGATGGGACTTCTCAAAACATCAGGTCGTCTAATTCTCCAGAAGAAAGAAAGACGAAGGAAGGCAGAGTGATGGTAAGGTAGATTCTAAGGTGCCCTCTGGGGAGGCAACAACCTTTCGGAGACCTCGAGACTCATGAGAGATACGAGCTTTAATTGCTTTTCCTGAAAATACTCTGCACACAATGTCAAATAATCTCGTTTCCTTTTAGAAATGCCTCTTAAAAGAAAAGAACAGAATTAGCCACAATCTGATGATGTCAAAACAACAGGGACCCTGGAATCAAATAGATCTGGGTGCATGTCTAGGTCTTGGGCAAAGTTCTATCACCTCTTGGAGTCTCAGGTTTCTAATCTTTAATTTAGAACAATGGTAGCCAATTCGGTGTGACTTTTAGTATTAAGACGATGATATATATAAAGTAGGTGTGGCATCGTAGGTTTTCAGCAAATGTTAGTGATCTCTATAGATAGGAGAATTTTTTAGGTGGAAGTTATTATCTTCCAGAAATACTGCAAGAGTGAACCTCCAGAATTGTTCAAATTGGGAAATACATCATACTATAAGAGTATATGAATCATCTAGGTCCAGTTTAAAAAACAGGGGCAAAATGAATCAATACGGTATATACTCTTGTGTCTGGCTTCTTTCGCTCAGCATCATGTTTTTGAGATTGATCTATCTTGTTGCGCGTATCAAGGGTAGCACTCAACTCGCCAGTTGAGTGCTTTGTGATGAAATATTTCAAGTATTTTTCAAGCCGTTGCTGGTACCATATCTGCCAATTTCCCATCCACCAAAGCACGTTACATGGTCATGTGCAAAATCTAAGTGCCTGAAAGTACCATCTAGTGGATGAAATGGGGAGGGAGGGCAAAATGAGTGGTTTTTAACGTACCTGTGTGGGGAAAAACAGCTTTCTAAAAATCTCAAAACATCCCATTTAACAGCTTGCCCTGGTTCCAACAGAAGGTAAGAGGCAGGGCCTTGCATTTCAGTCTGAATACTTCCATAACCTGTGCTCTTTCCACCACATCGCCGATGGCAACTCATTTTGAGGTTGTAGAAGCGAAACAATGTGAAAGAAAAGACAGTCTAATAGGCCTCAGCAAAAAAATTTAACAGCCTCGCCTGAAATCCCTAACCTAATTACTGGTGGCTGATGATAAAAAAAAAAAAGAAAGTTAAAAAGTGACAGAAGAGAAAAGAATTTTTTTCCGCACTCTCCCGTCTCCTTTGCCAGTACAAAACAATCCACCAAGATAGCATGTGCTAAAATTTTGTTTAATTATCTAGGAGTTTGATGAGAGAGAGTGTGTTTCATAATTTATAAGCCAATTCTTGTTTAGCCAAATTAGGTCTTTAATTCTTGCATATTATAGCAACTATAAAATACAATTACATGTTACATAGGAAACAAACCCATAAAACAAAATGAACCAATCAATATAGCTCCATTCCCCCATAGAATTCTGTGTGGTATTTTAATGAGCCAAACTCCAAAACTAAAAATCAATATCCATTATGATCCTTTTAGAAAGGAATAGTGGTCGCATCTTGTTACCATGAGTGTTAGCCACAGAAAGTTCCCTCTAGCCTGTTTCTCCAAGGCCTAGCGGCCGCCCATGGCAATAGCTTGGTTGATCTCATTACAGCGACATTTGCTACTACAAATAATTTAGCAGGTGCACATTTATCTGTGTCAAGATCTTTCACTTTGATAGAGAGGAAGGATGAAGTTGGTGGAAAGACAGGCTCAGCTCTCTGACTCACAAAATTGGGGCCTCTCCGGAGGGTGGGAGGAGGGTAACTTAACCCTCAGGCTCAAATGTAACAGTGACTCTGGAAGGGTGAACTTGGAGAACCAGGGTATTTTACTAGGAAAACACAGCAGCAAAGGTTCAGGTTATTAAATATAAGGGGCAGGAAATTCTCTGGTGATCCTTCTATTTGAGGGAAAGACAAGCAGGGAGAAAGGGAAAAGAAACCGGGGGAGGAAAAGAAAGGGAGGGAGGGAGGAAGGGAGGTAGAGAAGAAGGAAGGGAGAGAGAGAGGGAGGATGAAGAGAAGGCAAAGAGAAAACTACAGTTTGTATTTGTCTCCTAGAGGAAATGTGCCTGAGGGGTTAAGGATCTGGTCAGTGCACCTGAACTTATCTGGGCCTTGGAAAATAAAATCTAGCTCCCATTCATCGCTTGCTAAGTGCTCAGGCTCTAGAACTTTGTGCGGCAAGGGAAATAGTGCTTCTGTACTGTCCAATATGGTAGCCACCGATCACCCATAGCGCTCAAGCACCTGAAATGCAACCAGTGCAACCAAGGAATTGAATTTTAATTTTACTTAATTCCAATTAATTTCAGTAGAAATAGCCCCATGTGGCTAGTGGTTACCCTATTAGACAACACAACACAACTCTATATTAAGGCTTTATATGTGTTAACTCCTTTAATCCTTACAATAACTATTGCCATGTCCATTTTGTAGATGGGGAAGTGAGGCACAGAGAGGTTAGCAACTTGCTTAAAGTCATGTAGCTAGCTAGTAAGCATCAGAGCCAGGAATCACAGCGATTATGCTTATACTGATCTTCAGTCCCAAATGAAGCAGATTTTATAGGACAAGACAAAGCTTTCTTTTATGATGACAAAAGTGGAGCCAACAGACAGGTGTAAGATCTTTGGGATTTGAATACAAAGAGTCAGGAAGGTCCTAGGCTACCATCCATGGAAAGCTCTTTTGGAGCCCTACCTGCCACTGGCTTCTTTATGATCACAACTGGCCACTTTGAATAGATTGGGTGCAGCCTTTCCCCAATGTGTTTCTTAGAATACCAGTCTTTCAAGAATAAAAATGTGGTGGTGGAGGAATGGGGAATACACGATCAACAACAGAGAAAAACTACTCTCTTTGAGGCATGTAATGCATGCAATCATCTGAAGGTTCTGATTCCAAACTTATTTTTTTGCCTTTATCTAGCATTTCCCTCATTTATTTGACCACTAAAACATTTTGGGGGTCGGTAGGTAATACGGTGATTGGCCGAACATACACTGGACGAGGCTGAAGCATAATAACTCTGAATTCTACCTTGGACCTGAAGGACCTGAATTCTACCTTGCACATCCTAGCAGATGTGCAGGAATATATGTACATATTCATACATATACAGCAATATTCTGCCTCTTTTCCAAGTAGGTGATGGAAGGCCACTGGTATAAAAGTTTAACTCACCCCATAGTAATCATATATTATGTAATTAATATATATATATATATACACACACACACACACACACACATACATAACACACACACACATATATATACACACATATATATTCCTATATGTAGGAGTAGAAATTTATTTTAACAAATTGGCTCACGTGATTATGCAGGCTGAGAAATCCCAAGCTGAAGACATAGGACAGCCAGTGGTGCAGGTCTACTAGGAATATAAGGGCTTGAAAACAAGGAGAGTCAGCGGTGTAAGTTCTAGTTCAAAATCAAGAGGAGATTGATGTCACAACTCAGACAGGCACGCGGGGTTCCTTCTTGTGCAACATTTTTGTTCTATTTAGGTCTTCCACTGATTAGATGTGGCCCACTCATGCTAGAGAGTCTGCTTTACTTAGTCTACTCATTTGAATGTTAATCTTATTTAGAAACACCCTCACAGACACACCCAGAAGAATATTTGACCAAAGGTCCGGGTACCACACGTGTCAGTCAAGTTAACACATAAAATTAACCATCGCACACAGGATAAACAGTTTGTACATTACATTGTCTTCAATCTCCAGACATAGGTACAGATAAAATGCATGTAAATTTAAAGCAATGGGCCAAAATAGTTATTTGAAAAAGGTATAATGAATAGATTGTTTTCTCTATGTTTCCGGGCTTTGGGGATATTCTGTAGTACATTTATAATTGGACGTATTGTTTTAAATTTAGGAGCACTTTCTTTGAAAAGGTATCTAGAGGTTGAAGGAGAATATGTTGAACATATTATTCGAAGATGAAGCTAATGTTTTCTTTAAAGATAAGTTTATTTTTTGTGTCCTGACTCTACAGACACCTAATATGCTGCTTCTTTCCTGAGCTCCCTCACAGCCTCGCTGTCATTACATTCTCTGCCTGATAGTTTTGTTGTTGTTGTTGTTCTTTCTTCCCCATCTGTCAAAACTTGCTCCAGGGGCAATAATCTGATAACTACATTAATTTGTTCATTGAGACCCTCAACAGGCATCTGTTGGAATTTCACCCAGTGCCTGGTTCTATCACTTGCTGGGGTCTAGGGAAGAGTCAGACCTCGCCAACTTTAGTGGCCCAATAGGGGCACACCCAATACGGTCAGGGAGAAGGGGTTTCAGGCAGGGCTGCCCCAGTGGCCCAGAAGATGAGAAACGGAAAAGAGTCAAGGCTTTCAGTAGAGGACAGATCACAACTGCTCAAAGATTTCTAACTAGGATTTCCAGGGAATGCCAGCTTGGGCACATTTGGGTGAATTCCTTGGGTGCACCTGGCATCCTGCATGCCTCTGCTGGCCCAGAGAGCCCAGGGTAGAGAAGGGAGAGCGTGGGACTCAGGGCACTGGTCATTCCAGGGGTAGACCCCGACTTGCTCAGCTCACTGAGAACCTCTAGAGAACTGCCTATGGGGAGATACAGCTTCTGATGCTCTCACAGGGAAACCCAATCCGGTTTTCTTGCCAACACAGGGCAATCATAGAATCTATTATCCAAACCATAGAATCTATTCCCAAACACTTTGGGAATCAGAGGAGGAGCTCTTAGTAATTCTACCATGACAATGTTTATCATTACCCAGGACTCTCCTGGGGAAATTGGATATATGGTCACTCCACCTTGGGTTGAGTTAGATTTTTAGACCAGTAGCCTTCCATCATCTACTTGGAAAGGAAGCAGTGTCTGAAAATAGTAGAGTTTTCAAATAAGGCATGTCGAATTCCCAGGGAAGCTACTAAAATACAGGTTCCTGAGTCCTAACACTAGAGATTCAGATTCAATATGTCTGGTGTGGGACCTTGAAATGGACATCTTAAACTTCCCATATGGTGGCCTGAGGTTCACATCCTGACAACCACCGGCCCTTGGGATTAGCACTGGGTGTGGATCCGGAGTTTTTTATCCCTAGCTGTGTAATCTTGGGAACATAACCTTTCTAGTCCTTCATTTCTTCAACATAAAATGGACGAAATATCCACCTCATTGAATATTTTGTCAACTGGAAGAAACATTGCGAAAGTGCTCGACACAAAGTCTGGTACATCATAAGCACTCACTAAATGGTAGATATTATATGATGTCAAAAAAATGAAATGGCAGTTTCTGTAGATCAAAAACTCCATCTGCAGTGATATCAAATGGTTCAATCTAATAATTTAAGGAAATATTCTGAAGGCTTCTTGAAGTTTGTTGTACTGGGCATTTGTCCTTGAGTGGTTAGTAGGTGGCACACCTGGAAGATTCTTTGAGAGCAGTAGAAGGAACTCTAAAGTGCAGAGTGGAATGGTGCTTCTGGCTGAAGATCTCAGCCTGGTGGACTGGTCTGGAGTAGCATTTCTCGAATTTCCACAGATGCACAAATCCCCTGGGGCCCTCGTTAAAATGCAGATTCAAACCCTGGTCTGGCCTGCACTTCTACAATTTTAACAAGCTCTCAGGTAATATTGATGCTGATGTTGAGGGTCCGGGGACCCCACTCTGAGAAGCAAGAGTCTAAGAAGCGTCAAGGGAGATCAATTTTTAAAGCTATCCCCAGGGTTCTTGACTCTCTAGTGAATAAAATGAAGTGCTCATCTTCCTAAAATGAATGATACGAGGGAACATCTCTGGGGCATCAGGGTGCCCTGAAGTTAATTGCTTTTTTGATAGCATTTTAAGCAAAATTACTGTGCATTCATCTTCACGCAAATCCAGGAATTTGAATATATCCATTTTTCTGATAGATGAAGCAACTTCCTTCTTTTTTTATTACTATGCAGAGAAGCGCAGAATTTTAGAGCTTAAGTGCATTTATTCATTCATCAACTATATCTTTAGCATCAACCACGTGCTCTGCACTCTGCTAGATTCTGCGATAGAGAGAGAAAAGCAGAAAGGGATCAGAAAGGTTCCGGGGCTAGTTAAGATGCAACTGGGACCAGATCACAGAGTTCTTGAGCCAGCGTTTCTTCCTTCCTACCAGGTCGTGCCGTAAGGGCGGCAAAGTGATATGGCAACATCATTCTAGATGGCGGGGTTTGGAGGATGAAACTGCAAGCCCAAATTCTGTTTTTCCCATTATTTCTCACTGGGTACGTTGGAGGAATCGTCTCTCATAGAAGGAAACAGCCAAGAGTTAAGTACATTTTCGTCTATGGCATCAGTTCTCCCAACTGTAAGATGAGAAGGTGGTTGAGATCATTTATACAGCCACTTTTGACTACGGAATTCTGTAATTCAAAGCAGGGGTGGGAATTTTGGTTTCTGTCTACATCTCCTCTTTGATCCTTTGGGCCGCTGTTCAACTTGGGACTTCGTTCGGTTTGTCCACCCACAGCATAAAAGCACCATGCTCTCTCCAGGAGAGTGAACATCTAAGAGTAAAGGAGAATGGATTCCGTAGTCTAGCTGCTTTGTTGCTCCAGAGAGGTTTCAAGCTAAGGCCGTGAATCATGCTCCCCACCTACTGAACTGTATCTAAATACGGATTTAAATTCATGGATCTGTGTCTAGATTGATGTACTCTGTAACAGAGAGGTCGTGTACGATGGCTCACCCCATAAACAATGGGGAAGGACCAGAGCCTAATTCACTGCTTATGGTAGGTGTCCCAGGCCCGAGCATTTAGTGTGGCCTGTTTCTTTGAGTACAGTATGGAGATTCTGGCTTATTAGCCAAACTGTGTGTCATTCTGGGTCTCTGAAGGATCACCTAGTTCCATCTGTTCCATCCATTTTTTCATCCCCACAGGAGACCAATTGCTTACTTGACTCGTTGGCCTGTGACAAAGCCAGCCAGGGCCCTTGTCTTTTTGGTGGTCCAGAATGAAATGTCCTTTATTGATTCAGATCTGCATTGGTCCATCACCTCTTTTATCTCAACTTCTTATACCTGTGTTATTTTACCTAAAGGTATCTAACTTTCCCAGAAGCCTGCATAGATAGATAGATAGATAGATAGATAGATAGATAGATAGATAGATAGATAAATGTAATACAATTGCCATTTCTCTTTTGTATACCAACCCTACTTTGAGAAAAGGCCTTGAACAAGACTGCAGGAAACGTACTGTCTCCTTAGTGCAGAGTTGTTCATCAGACATGGATTTTGACTGTGAAATGAGCCCCCTCCAAACCATGTAGTGAGATTATGCGTAAGGCCATGGGCTTTGTTCCAGCCGGAACTGGCATGCAGGGACTCTGTTCATTAGAAGTTATCAGGTGGCCGAAAATACTTAACTCTGTTAAGACTCTGATAGCGCTCAAGGAGCCTGGGTAGCACTTTTGACTTATAAATGTCTAGAGACTGGTGATCGTTTACCATGTGACTCTCTGTACCATGAGCATCAAATAGTCTTAGCTTCAGAATGCACCTCCTTATTCATCTGATTCCAAATCCTCCATGTGATACTGAAGTCTTTCTGTCTCTGTCACATTCTAGGCCAAGCTGACCTCTTTCCAGCAGTGCCCAACCCCAACCCCCAGTGCCCCCCCGCCCCCGCACCCTGGCTGGTGTCTGAAACATGCTTGAATTGTACCGGGTGTATTTCCACTACTCCGTCATTTCTACCGTTCTTTACCCGCTCCTTCAAACCTTTGCATGCAGATCAACTCCTCTTATATTTGTTTGCTCCCCTCTGGTCTCAAACGCTTGTTTCCAGCTCCCAGTGTGAATGTCCTTTTCTAGCCTCTACCAGATTCGGTAAACCTACTGACCCCACTTCTGGCCGCCTGGGTTTCATGCTCTTTAAATTGTTTTCTACTTTCAACTTTTAGCTTTGCCCAGTCCTCTGGCCTTTCTGGTTCTCATGGAGACTTCCTGCTCCAGCCACTGGTCCCTAATTGGCACTCTTAGAAGATTTCTGGATGTACTCAGTCAGAGGGATCCGATGCCTTACTATATCAACCTCCTAAAAATGCTCTCACAGTCCCTGATTAATATTTCAGTGGTAGAAAATTTATTCCACCTTAAGACAATACAACACCTTTACAATATCTCCCTTCACTGGACCAACATCTGTCACCATTTTACTCTTTTTCATAACCTGACCTAGCTCCAACCCTCTGTCCACATAGAACAATTCTAGACCCTCACCCCCACGCCAAACATTCTTGGGCGGATGTGGCAGATTGTATTTTGTAATAATTACCGCAACAACTTTTCTGGTCCCGTCGGCTCTCCCAGAATCCCCCCCCCCCCCCGCCCTCTTCAAGAGGTAGAGTCTATGTATCTGCCCCTTGGAAACAGGCAGGTCTTTGTGACTGACTTGACAATCTGAACGCGGGGGAAGTCGCACTGTAGCTTGTTGGCTGAGTAAGAGAAAGCAATACAGCCACCACAAGACTCTGTCTGTCATTTGGATCTTTACCTTTGAAGCCCTGTACCACCATCTAAGGAGTCTGGTTGCCCAGAAGCCACCATGCCGGAGAGACCACGTGAAGAAACCATCTAGAAGAGAGACAGATGCTTGAGGAGCCCCAGCTCTTGGTGTCTTCCCAACTCAGACACCAGACATGAGCAAAGAAGCTTTTGAGATGATTCCAGCTCCCACCACCGTCCGACTGCAACCACTTGAGAAACCTTGAAGATCACTTAGAGAATCACTCTACCCACAACATAGGGCTCGAACTCACAACCCTGAGATCAAGAGTTGCGTGCTCCACCAACTGAGCCAGCCAGGTGCCCTAAGTTGCCTGTTCTTACCTGGGCTTCATTGACATGCTTGATGTGGTTCTCTCACTGTCCTGATCGACGACATTGGCTAAAGTTCTGGACACAGGCTACATTTTTTGGTGATATTCTTCCAAAGCATGGCAACAGGAAGTAAACCCTATATTTAGCATTCTGCTGGGCCAGCCCAGATATTCTGAGAACAAGCCTATTTGTTCCTAAGCTACACCAACACAGTGGGCGTTCCACGGGCATCCCAGCTCTGATGTCACCAGCTGCACGACCTCAGCCAAGTCGCTGAACCACTCTGGACCCCAGTGGCCCCATGCAGGAAATGAGGTTATTAGCATTCACATGGAAAGGATAATGTGGTGATTAAATGAGCTAATGTATGTCACATACCTGGCATGATGCCTCACGGTAGCAAATGCTTACTACATGGTAGATGCAGTTATTGTTTTCCGTCCCTTCTTCTCTTCTGAAAAAGTAATTGTTTTAATGTACCCTAAAATCAAATTAGCAGATCGAATTAGCTCTGGCAGCCACTTACATTATTGATTCATATGGAATTTACAGTAAGGGAAAATCTTTAAGGCAGTGCTTCTCAAACCTAGACAGGATGATGACAGAATCCAGAGGCAAGGGTCCCAGCCATCTGTATCCTACAAGCGTGCAAGTGTCCTTGGTCCACGGACATGTCTTTTCCTTGCGTACTTTTTTTTTTTTTAAATCAGCCACAAGCTTCAGCCTTTCCCTCATCTTGGCTTTCCTGGTTGACTAATAATAAACACTGTTAACTTTCAGCCTGCTAACACCGGCTTTGTGATAGCGTGTTGAGAGATCTTTAGGTAATAATTCTGTCATCAGAAGTATTCAAAGATAGTCCTTTGGACTTTATATCTTCTTCAATATGACGGACACATCTTGTATATCTTCATGTGTCATCGATGAAAAACAACAGCATGTTGAACAGGAGTCCTTCAACCTTCCACTGAAGAGATGCCTGCAGCCTGACGTAGACTCCTAATCCAACCCTCCGAGGGACGCACGTTCAACCAGTCATAAATCCATCTTGCCGTGCTATCGCCTGATCCACAATTTCCCCCTTTTTCTAAAGATCACGAGAGACTTTGACAAATGTCCTGCTGAATCCTGGGGCCTTATATCTACAGGATCCCTCTGACAGGCCTGTCAAGAAGCCATAATAAAAAGGAAAAGGGTCTTGAACGACCCACCCTTAGCGGAGCGTGGTGATCTCAGCTTTCTTGTTCTTGTTCTTTGTCTTCTTCTTCTTTTTTAGTTTTTAGTTTAACTTTGGCCATTTCAGTAATATGTCCTAGAATTATACCTGGTATTGAAATTGGAATCAGCAGTTCACCAAATCTACTCATTTTGAAGAGAACTTAAAGGAGCTACTGCCCTCTCTGAACATTTGTCTCCCTCCCTCCCTCCCTCCCTCCCTTCCTTCCTTCCTTCCTTCCTTCCTTCCTTCCTTCCTTCCTCTTTTCTTCTTTCCTCCTTCTTCTTGTTTTTTAAGTTTATTTATTTTTGAGAGAGAGTGTGAGAGAGAGAGCAGGGGAGGGGCAGAGACAGAGAGAGAGAGAGAGAAAGAGAGAGAAAGAGAGAGAATCCCAAGCAGGCTCCACACTGTCATCACGGAGCATGACACAGGACTCAGACCCACAAACCATGAGATCATGACCTGAGCTGAAACCAAGATTTGGACACTTAACCGACTGAGCCACACAGGCGTCTCTTCTTTCCTTCTTCTTTCCTTCCCTCATTCCTTCCTTCCTTGATTCCTTCCTTTTCTTCCCGTCCTTCCTTCCTTCATCTCTCTCTCACTTGCTCCCTTTCTCTCTCTCTCTTTCTTTCTTTCTTTCTTTCTTTCTTTCTTTCTTTCTTTCTCTTCTTCCTTCTCTCCTCTCTCTTTCCTTGCTTATGTATTTATTTACAACCTTGAATTTGGAAAATTTTAAACATACAGAAAAGCAGGGAAACTAGTATAATACCCCCCCACACACACACACACATTCCCATCAGCAGCTTCAAGCCTTCTTCCTGTGGCCAAGCTATTATTTTCTGTGCCCCATCCACTCCTCACCTAGCCATCGCTGGATTACTTTGAATGGTATCAGATCATTTCACTGTAAATATTTCAGTACATATATCCCAAAGCAGGGTTGTTTGCTTTAAGAAAACATAATCATGATACCATTTTAAATTAAAAAATTCCTTAATATCATCAAATATCCAGTTAGTAGTAAAATTTTCTAGGCTGTCCCAAAAACATTAATCTTTTTTTTTTCTTTTTACAGTTTGTTTGAATCAGGATCCTAACAATGTCCTCATTTGGTCCATGGGTCTTAGAAGTCTCTTAAGAGACTTTTAAGTCTTCCCTCTTATTTTCTCTTTGCATAACTTTGTTGAAGAAATCAGGTCACTTGTCCTGTAGAAGTTCTCACATTCTGAATTTTTTGCACCCCACCAGTGTTTAACATGTTCCTCTGGTCCCCCATATTTCCTTTAAATTGGTAGTTAGATTTAGAGGTCTGCCCTGATTCAAGCACGATCTTTAGCAAGAATATTCCATAGATGGTCCTAGGTACTTCCCATCACCACACACTGAATTCCTAGTTGTCTTGCTTTATATCATATTATAATCTTTTCTAAATGTTTATTTGAGAAAGAGAGAATATGAGTGGGGGAAGGTCAGAGAGAGAGAGAGAGAGAGAGAGAGAGAGAGAGATGGAGACACAGAATCTGAAGCAGGCTCCAGGCTCGGCACAGAGCGGGGCTCAAACTCATGAACGAGGCGATCATGAACTGAGCCAAAGTCGGATGCTTAACCCACTGAGCCCCCCAGGCACCCCTATTGTATCAGAATCTTCAAGGAGATTTTCTCCCTTCTGAAAACCTGCACTATGTTATATATTTGCATTTACAATTATATTTGTAAATCTCACACACCTAGATCTCTGAATGACCTCTGACCACACTTCAGGGTTTTACTTTCAGGTTGTTCTCAGGTCCTTGAGTGCAATTGTCTGTATCAGGATTTTTGATCTTATGGGGAGAGCCCAGCTAAGTGCTCTCGATCCTTGCTACTCAAAGGTCCACAGGCCAGCAGTGTTGGTATCACGTAGGAGTTTGTTAGACCTGCAGAATCTCCAGCCCTCCCCAGAGCTGCTGAATCACAATCTGCAGTTTGATAAGATCCCCAGTGATCCATAGACACACGAGTAACATTTTAGAAGTTGTGTACTAACACACTGGACCCTCCCGCATACGTGCTAAACAAAACACCTAAGTCCTCGAGGCTTTAGGCATCACTGGTAGATTTCAGTCTAGGAGTGGGACTCACTTTCCATTGTGACATAACGTCTGTCTATCGTTTGTCTCACTCATTGTTCCTCTCTCCTCCCCACAGTTCTCCCTATTAGCTGACACTCTTTTCTTGGTTTCAAACATCAGCATTCATGAGTCTTAACATTCCGAACCTCTCTGGAAATAAAGATGCCCACGAAAGAGCTGTTCACATTCTCAGCGTGGTATAGAAGGGGAGACACCAAACTGTGTGCAAGGAAGCTGCCATTAATTGAGTGACTTTGAGAAAGTCACGTAAGGTTTTTGGGCCCACACATCCTCACGTAGAGAAAGAAGGGGAAGACCTACGCGCTCTCTATGGCCTCTATGTTAATTGTGCGATTTCAAGAGAGGCCGCATAAGGAGACGCCAGCCTATAAGCTCAAGAGCCCGACTGCTGGTTCTGCGACTTACCAGCTTCACGTCCTTGGGCAAACTAGATAATGCTCGATGCCTCGGCTCTTCATGGGGAAATAGGGATAAGGTTTGTGCCTACCTCCTATGCCCGTTAACACAATTAGATAATTATTTGTTAGGTGGTTAGAGTAATACCAACCCATAGAAAGTGCCATATAAACATTTCTTAATTTTTAAAAAAGTAGCGGGTCCCCTGATCGTTTGCTCATGGTCCCTCTGGAAAGAAAGTGTCACCCTTCCTGTCTCCTCAGCAGCAGAGGCAGAGAGGCAAGTCACAACTAAGGATTGTCAGGCCACGGGGCAGCTCTACACATTTCTTGAGCTCCTCCTGGGTGCTAGATCCTGGGGAGAAAGCCAAGCATTGTCTCTTCTCATGGAGCACACAGCCAGCAGAGGAAGCAGCTGCTGAGGGGTCCACCTTTCCTTGCCTCCCCCTTTTCACCTCTTTCACGCGTGATCCCTACCCACTCTCTGAATAGTCACTGCCATCCGGTGTTCAGATACCATGCTTATGACTTATATTCTGCCCCTGGATGTGATCTTGTTCACAGAGTCTCCCAAGCTCCACCTCGTAGAGGCTCCGATTTTAGTTCCCGAGCCACAGAATCTGAGCCCATGATACTTCAGACTCTCCCGGCTCACCGCGCTGGGGGAGAGATAGTTATTAGACCTTCCCGGCAATAACAGAACTAATTCTGAGATGGTATGTGAGTTACCTATTATTCATAAAAAGGAAAATAAAAAGCCACCACGCTCAGAGATTTAGGACAGCAGTCACGTCTGTAGCTTATGACTCTACGGGTCAACAAGTTAGCTGAGGCTTAGCCGGGTAATCTGGTCTTGTCAGGGCTCCTTTGTGCGCAGTGCCAGCTGCAGGCCAGGTGGACAGGTTTGCTGCCGTTGGCTGGGTTTTCTCATATCTTTCAGGCTTTAACTTCAACAACTGGGCTCACTCAGCCCTGGTCCACATGCCTTTCTTCCTCCAGCAGGTCAGCTTGGGCTTAGTCTCACGATGGAGTCAGATGCCAAGGAAGTGTGGGGAAGAGGGAGAAGGCAGGGTTCCTGAGGCCCGGGCTCAGAAACACCAGAGTGTCACCTCTGCCACATCTTATCTGTCAAAGCCGGGCACAACACTCAAAAGAGAGGTGAAATCAACTTTATTTCTCGACGGGAGGAAAGCCACAATGCAAAGGGCATGCATATAGGGAGGGGGAACATTCTGGTGAACAATGTGCCATGAGTGGTTTACGTGTAGTCCTATTTGAGAACAGGGGGCTGGGAGTAAATACTTCTCGTGGTGTTCTACTGCCTTCTGTCTGCATCTAAGTAAATGACTGACCTGTCAGCCCACTCGGGACCAATCACTCTGAGAATGATGAAATCACTTGAGGATGAACCATTCTGAAATTTCATATGTGCGGAACCAAGGTGGGAGAGTTTCTGAAGCTGAGGGCTCAAAGCTGAAAATCTTCATCCTGCCCTCTCCAGGAGATCCCGGACAACGGTTAGGGGAGAGACACAAGACATGTCGTTTTGCCTTGCTCTTTGAATAATTTTAAGCAAGTCACAGGGACTCCCTGGTGAGAGGTCCCCAGGCAGCCCACCTCCCTTCGTGTCTTATTTCCTCCTCACATCACATGCTTGTCAAAGCATCGCAGTATTACAGACAAATGGGCTTTTGAAAGGCATGCAAAGCAGCGTTTTATATTTTGATGCGCCGAGAGTCACCGTGAACATCATACAAGCCATTTCATTCTGAAATCAACGCTTGTGAAGCTTGTTTCATTGCTGTTCAAAATTCAATTGCCCTCCTTATGAAGGTACCTTCTCCCTGGAATGTTTTTTGGCCCCATTTAGCGTAGGGGGGACTTGTTCACTGGAGGAATGCATTATGCCCTGAGACAAAAACCCCGCCAGGCTTTTGGGGAATTGATTCTGCCCAAGAGCCTCCCTATTGCAATATTTTCTTTGTGACTGTCTATTTGACGCCTCCCAGTTGAGTGCAATGGCCATTTTGTTATTTTTTACTCCAGTTTAGTGGAGACGTGTGCAAATGATGCTGTTCACTTCTTTTTTTCCTATTCCGCCTCCTACCCCCACCCAGGAAGCAGGTGGATTTCATCCTGGGGGTGACTTTTCCTTTACCTGTAAAAGGAAATGTCATTACATATTGACTCACTTTTGGTTTTGTGGATTTTTTAAATACTTTTATTGATCAAAGCTGACAAGCGTCTGTCTTTTGGCTTCATGTTACTACCATATGTACCTTCTGGGTACGAAAAGGTATAGGACTTCCTTAGAGACAGGACGTGGTGTGATGGTTCGGAGCTTGGCTTGGGTGCCCAGAGGCTTGATTTCGTATCCCAGCACTGCTATTTATGGGCGATGCGACCTTGGCGAGTCCCTTCGCATCGCTAAGCTTCAGTGTCCTTATATGGAAACAGGGATGGTGTCTACTCATTGGATAGTTGCAGTGATTTATGAGATGATGCACAGGAGATGCTGAGCATGGGCCCGGGTATATAACAGGAGCTCACCAAATGTTAAGTACGGCTTGATGTCATTTCTGTTGTGGTGGTGGTGACGGTGGTGGAGTTCTTCCCTTCTGTGTTTCAGTGAGGTCACTGGTTAGAACAGAGGCTCAGCCAGGAGCACCTAAAACCATGTTTCTGGATGATCAGTTGATCAACTCAATCTAATCTAGATGATAAAATGCCATGCAAGTGGCTAAAAGAGAGAGAATATATTTCCTTCCTTTCCCTTTCTTTCCTCTCTCCATCCTTCCTTCTTCCTCCCTCCCTGTCTTCTTTTCTCTCTTCTTCCCTCTCATTCTGCTCCACCCCCTGCAGTATTTATTAAGTGCCTACCCCGCAACACAGCACTGGGCACCGGGATGCATACAAATGTAACGCGGTCGCTGCTCCCAATCGCTGTGGGGAGATTCAAGGAATCAACCATTACCGTCCAGTGCTGCAGGGGAGCACAGTGAAAGCCCAGGTCCTTGAGCTTGACACAGGGTGTGGGGAAGAGTTAATGCTAAAACTAAAGATGGAAGGTGAGTAGAACCTATCCAGGTAACTGGAGTGAAGGGTGGCCTTATGGGGAATAGAAGAAGACTCAAGACAGGAAATGAAGGGCATTTAGGAAAGACATACAACGTGCCCTGTTTGAGGCCAGAGGAGGCCAGGGAGCTATGTCTACAAAGGTGCTGGCCTGCTTTGCCCCCAGGTGGATCAGAGCTGCCCCCAAATCTGAGTCCTGGTGACACAGACATTCCCCACCCAGAAAAGGCTCATACTCTTGACTGACTAGGGAGGCAGGTTCAGAAGTAGTGGTAATGGGTCATGGAATGTGGACTGTCAGAGATGAGCCTGATGGTCCTAGCAGCTCAGATGGAGAAGGAAAGGGAAAGAGGTGAAGGTCAGAGGAGGGAGAAGCAGCCCCCAAATGCACCAGCTTCCAAGAGAGTAGGCTGAGGCTGAGTTCTGAGGCACAGGGACCTGAAAGGCAGGAGAAAAAGCAGGCAAATCAAATACAGAGTGTTACTGAGTCTGCAACCAGGAGGTGGCCCACAGCAACTTTGGAAAAGTGCCACCCCTGCTCCTGGCTTGGTTGGGAATTTGAGATTCTTTAAAAGGGTTAAAGTGCACTGAAGGCTCACAACCAGGTGGATGGAAAAAGTGCTTTTAAAATGAAAGCACTTGAGGGCAAAAGTTCTGGGTCTTTTCAATTTTTTATTTACCTAGCATGAAGTATAGAACCGGGAACAGCAGGTATTCATCTAATGCTAAGGGAAGAATGAAAAAGAAAAAGAAAAAAGAAAAACCCTAATGATCTGCAAAGATTTATTTTGTGCCTACTTGAGATGCCATGGGAGGAAGGGAAAAGGCTTTGGATCCATACATAGGAGCTTAAATCTCAAGTGGAATGCATACCAGCCATGTGATAGCAGGCAAATTATTTGACATCTCGGAGCCTCAGTTTCCTTATCTCTAAGACAGGAATGATGATCCTGACCTTCCAGGGCTTTTCTGAGCATTAAACATGAGATTTGTTTGTAAAGTGCCCAGCACTGGGTACTCCTAGAGTGACAGCTTGGGCTTTTTATATTAGCCATAGAGCCATACGGTTAATAGAAAAAAAAAAAAAAAAAAAAAAATCTGAGTTGTCAGTCTTCGGGCCGGCAACTTCTTTTGCCTTAAATTGAAAACCATTTAAAGAGTTCAAGATCAACCTTAGAAAAAGAGATTTAAAGAGCATAACCTATTTAAGTATCTTAAAAAAAAAAAAAAAAAAAAGAAAACCTTCTTCAAAGAGCTCACACATTTAGGGAACTCTCAACTTTTAAGATTTAGGTATTTTGCATTCCTTAGCCAGTCTATTAGTTAGGGTCCTATCAGACGACAGAACAAGAGAAGTCTAACAGGCAAAGTTATCAACAGGGGAATGGAGTAATAGGAAATTGACTCAGAGGAGAGAAAAAAGAACTCGTAAGGATACCTTGGGGCTGAGGAGGGGTACCTGAGGACGGAACAAACTTGGGAGGGGAGCATTCTCCTCAAGGCTGGGATTCAGACCTCGTTGGCAAGACTGTGGTTGAAACCCACGGGGTGGTAGAGAAGTTGGCTGTTCTGTGATGTTAAAGGCAGCGGATGAGGCTGAGGCTGGCGGGTAGAGAGCCATCTGCTGGGCTGCAAAGCAAGCTCATCAGGAAGCTTCCAAGAGTCACGGGGGTGGGTGCCATTGATTTTCTAAAAAGCCAGCTGGGACACCCGATGGATTTGCTAGAAGGGTTCTGAGACGCTACCTAAAATTGTGGTGGGGATACCGTTGCCACGTTGGGAAGAAGCTGTCATCAGGGAATTACCAGAAAATGAGCTGGGTGCCTGGGGAACTCCTTCACCATCCTTAGGAGGGCTGCTAAACTCTCTGTGAGCAGGTGACTCTTGTTACGGGCTATGGGGACACTGCCACAAAAAACCACCCACTTGGGAGGAACACGACGAGGCCAACCAAAGGGAGACACCAGAACCTCTTCCTTCTCTAGCATTATTTCAGTGCCCTCTACTGACGAGCCTTAACATCATCCTGGCCATCCCAGGAAAATTTTCCTGAGGTCCACTTCCCTTATGACAGGGCAGGCAAAATGGGTGACTTTGGAGGTAAGAGGCAGTGTATTGATGACTGGCATAGCCACGTGGGAGGCAAAAGAGATCCCTGAGAATTCAGCCCCATGTGCTTTGTCTTCTCCAGAAAAGAAAGGATGGGTTTGTGCCACATGATATATCTACATCTTCCTGTGTCTCCAAATAGAATGATCAGAAGCTGCTTATAAAATTTCTATAACTTGAATGAATAGTTCTTATGAGATGATAAAATTAACAGAGCTAGTACAGAGCACAATTTTTGTATTAAAATTATTTACACGGTTTTATCTATGGTTTATGGATAAGTGTCAGAAAAACTATGCGTTTAAGCAAATGACTGCAATTGGAATTTTTAGACTTAATGAACTGTAGCAAAAATTTACTTCCCAGAAACAACATTTTAATTTTTAAAACGGTAGTATAAAAACCTCAAATGCTATCTTAATGCAGTAACACATCTGGAAAGCCTTCTTTGGTTTTGCTCAGTTCCTCCTGACTGACCAATATTTATTGCCCAATTGTCTTAACATTGATTCCCCAGAAACGTGCAAGTGATTTATTAAGGAAGTGCTCTCAGTGAAGATGAGTGAGAGAGTGGGCCCACAGGACAGAGAAGGGAAGGAAGACAAGCGGAGGTGTGATCCCAGGCAAAGTCCCACAGAACGTGGCCCCTCAGAACCTAATTTTGGCCTGGTCCCACAGAGAGCTCTGGGTTACGTCACACTTCAGAGTTGTCACTTTCTGAGGCAGGGGAGCCGGGGCATTTATTCTCCTCCACCCGTAGGAGCACTTCTCATTCCCCGTTCATGCAGCAAAGTGGATTCCAGTAGGTTGAGGTGAGTGCTCAGAAATAAAAGGACTGGAGGTGAAAGCACACGAGTGTCCCAGGGAGGGGGTGGGCACGGGCACAGGCACACACATGCTACAATAAGTAAATCTTCATTTCTCCAGATTTGAGGGAATTTGGGCAGAGTGTGAGATTCGCCTCTCCCCCCCCCCCCCCCCCCCCACTGTATCTTTGGTCTCCATTCCTTCCTGACTAGCTTTAGCATAAAACTATCGACCTTGGAGAGCCTGTGGGTGTGATACGGACTTTTAGATTCAATTCGACACAGGGAAATGTGTACAAATGTGGTAAATACAATAGGGAGAGTCAATGAGAAATCAGGTAAGTCAATAAGAAACGGACTGAAAACTGTGTATTATGTATAGGAGGTAGGCAGTAATTGTTAACTTAGAGATTTCCGTAGAGTGATAGAAAGCAGCGGATAGTAGTTGGGAAATTACAACTGGTTATATGGACTCCTACAACGGAGATAACTGTTCACCTCGCCAATATCCATTCTTCCTTTTTACAAGAGAACCTCAGTATTGTTAAAGGAAACAAAAAGTCCTGATTTAAAAACAAGAAATGAAACAAAACAAAACAAAACAAAACAAAACAAAACTCTGTCACTCTCCCTTGAATTTAAGGGTGATCTAAGTTCTGGTCAATAAGATGTAAGCAGTTGTTGGAGAGTGTTTTGAGGAAAGCTCCTTGATCCAAGGGGCGACTCAGATAACATGAAACTTTTGCCTCTTGCTTATCCATCTCTGTCTTCCTTCCTCAAACCAGGAGGTGATACTGAAGGGGATTCAGCTACTTGGGGACCATGCGGTGCCTAGGGCATGTGAAGGATGACCGAGGGGAGAGAGAGAAGGTGCCTGGGTTCCCAGTGACATTGTGGAGTTGCTATATCAGTCCAGAAACTCACTGCTCCAAATTTATCATTCCGTGAGAAACAGAAAACCCTTAATTGGTTTAAGCCATCTTGGGTTCTCTGTACTAGTAACACAACACAATTTCTTCACGGCATTATTTTGCAAGAACCTTCGCACGGAAAGAAAAAAGTGGTGTGTTGTTACTAGAGGTAGGCAGAAGGTCAAAGGGGAAGTCTTGGTTTGGATTTGCCTAGAAGCTGACTTTGACGTCATTTGCTTGGGAGGGAATCCTGGAAAATATTTCTGGGGAAGTACTCAAGTGAGATAGAGAAAAAAGGAAGCACTGAAAAAGAATGTATTTTCAAGTTAGTATCAGGGGCAACTGGAGTTTTATCCTATCAGAGAAGTCCCAGGAACAATATAGAACGTGTGCTTTAGAGTCCTTCCTACCTCATGGGTTAGGAAGCTGGGCCATGTATACCCCAATTACTATTAATCACTGATAAAAGTCTGCTCTGAAATCGGGGGGGGGGGCAGTTCATTAATTCCACATAACTGAGCTTTCTGAATGAAAGGGCCGAAGAGGCCCCCAGACAAAAAAACAAAAGATATAGATATCAGCAGTTTAAAATTACTGCTGGTGTGTCCGAAAATGGAAGAAGTGAAGGATGTTGGGATGGCACGCTCCCACTCTGTTACACAAGGGTGTGTTCTGTTTCGTTTGGGGGCATAAGAAACTTGGACATGTTTATGGGTCAGGGAGAAGGAGTCAACAAAGAGCAAGAGGTAGGAGATTCAGGAGAGAGACAAACTGATTCAGGGCGTCAAAGGGAGGTGACATCTTTAGCCTCGATGGGAGAAGGGAACAGCTGTAGAATAGATGGTCCATGTTTAGAGGTGGGAGGGGGAGAAAGAAGGATGGAGTTGGGTGTAGATACTTCTTTAGGCTGAGGGTTGGGACACTGAGGTCTACCCTATGTCGTGATTTCAAATTAGTAACGTACCATGCAGTCACCTTTTTAATGAGTGAGGGAACCGAGTATTTAGTAGGTAACTTGAGGCAAGTTCTGAAGGTTTAAAATAACCAGTCAGGAGAATGAGAAGAGAAGCTGACCACCGGTCCTGCTGCATTGTACAACCCCAAGGGCACCGTTCCCATCATGACGTGTGGCATGATAGTCCGCTGCTCATTGCGGGAATGGTTTGAAAAGCAACACAGCTAGTCCAGCCGAAACTGAACATCAAAAAATTTTAATGGCACTAAGGCTTACGTGTGGTGGCGTTTACTTCAGTGGGGCTCACGCTTATAAGTAGGCTGGCTGGATTGATTCACAGTAGGAGATTTTCAAACAGAGTTAGTAAAAAGACAGGAGCAAGAGAGTTTAGCGTCTTCGAAGACTGATTGAATTAATGGATCCTGGAGTCAGGCAGACTGGTAAGAAAGCGGTCAAGGTGTTGGGGGTGTTGGTGAAATGAATGAACAAGGGTGGGGGAGCAAAAACCGAGGAAGATGGAAGCAGAGGAGGTTGTAGACAAAGATTTAAAAAAAAAAAAAAAAGGCTGATGATGTTAAATAGGGTTTAATCCTGAGAAATATGGTCCAGGAAGAGTGACCCTGTTATTGGATTGGTGGGGTTGGGTGCAAGTAAAGAGACGGTCAAAATGGTAAGGGCCCTGGGGCTTGCCGGTTGGGGAAGTCACAGCATGTATATGAACACATCCCTCTCCTCACCTGTGGCAGACATGACCAATCCATCATGGCACTGATGGCCTCATGATTCTTCTCACAACCAGTCTGACGTGGCACCATGGCTTCATGATCCTTTTCAAACAGCGGTGCTCATTGCCGTGTAGTTATCCCACAACTTGGGGGATTTTGTACGGGAGGTGACACGCGCTGATTTGGACTGTGACCTGCTGCTTGTACAAAGTACATTATAATGGAAACCGGCTGGACTGGCATCTGGAGGCTTAGGTCCTTCTCATGTCTATTCCTAGCTAAGTGACCTGCATAGGTGACTTCATTGCTCTGTATACTTGCAAATCAGGTGTATTTACACCTACTTTGCCTACCCACTGGGAAGTCGTAAAGAGACTGCTCTTAGAGAAAAGTCAAAGATGCTATACAAATATTTGTCATCGATGTCATTGGTGTGTCGAAAGCTAAAAGCAGTGGCAAAAAATGGAGTAAATATGGGACTCATTGAAGAAGACAATCTATAGATTCAAAGCACAAGGGTAGGTTCTGTGTTTTGTTTTTCCTCATCTGCACTTTCTAGGTATTTTTAAATTCAAGCTAAATAAAGCATTCATCCAATGACTCTCTGTGTACTAAAGAAAAAACAAAAAACCAAAAGCTTGGTTATTTAGGGGTGCCTGGGTGGCTCATTAGGCTAAGCGTCTGACTCTTGATTTCAGCTCAGGTCGTGATCCCAGGGTCATTAGATGGAGCCCCGGGCTGGGCTCTGTGCTCGGCTCCGTGCTCGGCATGGAGCCTGCTTCAGATTCTCTCTTTCTCTCCCTCTGCCCTTCCCCCATTCTCTCTCTTCCTCCCCCTCTGCCCCTCCCCCTAACATGTACTCACTCTCTCAAAAAAAAAATTTTTTTTTTAATTCAAAACCAGGTATTTAAAGAACTGTTTAAAAGGAAGTTGGCAGCTAGAGGGATTATATAATCTTAAACAGTATTGCCCCATCATGCAGAACTCTGATATTTCCTGCTCCTTCGTTTCCTACAAGCTTCCAGGCTGCGGCAGAGACCCAGAATCCTACCCCGTTGCTCACAGCCAAGTGTAAATTAGACCTGTTGCATTTTATGGTCTGGCCCTGTTTGCCCATTCCCATGTCAACCTGACCACTCTCTATTCTATTTTTCCAAGGAGGAAGCGAAATGTTATTATTCACGCCTCTCCTGCCGGAACTCACCAACAGGCGGAACTTCTTCCCCCTGCACTGTGAAAGCGTTCCAACGCCATGCTGATTTTTCCCCCTGTGGTCAAAACAGAAACTTGTTTGTTTTCTCTCAAATTTATTTGGAAAGGATGTTGTTACAGCAGTGCCGTTTGAATTATTATAGCTAACCTTTTCCAGTGTACATGTCCAGAGGCATAATTGGATTCCCAAAATGAACTCCATTGACAACAGCTGCAGAGGGATGCTTCGACTTGTTTATTCTTAAAATTAATGCTGCTTTCATTCGCTCTCTCTCAAAAATCCACTAAGTAAGCCGGACTTAGTGAAGGGCAGATTTGTTAATATTTCCAAAAAAATAATAACTACAGGAGTAGAGATCTGGTACCAAAACTGATCCCAGGACCTGCCTTTTTCCCCTTCCCTTTTCACAGTATGTTTACTTGGACAGTGTGTTTAGTCGGGTGGGAGAGTCCCTAGACTTCTCATTGCACTTAGCAATCTCTTGTGACCCCTTAGATAAAATTTAGTGGCATCAAACTCTAGTAGCCACTTGTACTCCTGGAGTATCATTATTCTTACAAATTGTCCATCATTATGCTTTTATGGGAGGGCTATTATACCTTGTAAATAGCACAAGCCCAGCAGCTATGACCCAGCAGGCTGCACAGGGCACTGCCGGCTGAGTGGACAGACGCTCAAGAGAAAACCAGCTCTTTCCTGAAGTGCACATACCTGGTTGCTGCGGGACAGATGCCAGTGACTTCGGGAGGTTGAGTATTAAGGCCCTGGTCTGGAAGGCAGGCGGGTATGGTCTGCATCCGGGCTCTGCCACCGATGAGCTTCCGCATGTGTCTGACCTCTGCAGTTTTGCTTCTTGAGCTTTAAACAATTTTCTTAATGTTTATTTATTTTTGAGAGAGAGAGAGAGAGAGAGAGAGAGAGAGAGAGAGAATGGGCACGAGTGGGGGAGGGGCAGAGAGAGATGAAGACAGAATCCGAAGTCGACTCCAGGCTCTGAGCTGTCAGCACTGAGCCTGACGCAGGGCTCGAACCCGCAAACCATGAGATCGTGACCTGAACCATGATCTAAGCGGAAGTTGGATGCTCACCTGACTGAGCCACTCAGGCACCCCTTGCTTCTTGAGCTTTAAAAGGGAGATGATAGTGCAGCCTCGTGGGGACGTGAAGTGTTACAGCCATTTTGGAAACCAGTCTGGCCGCATCTATTGACATTAAAAATATGCACATCCTTCAAACCAGAAACCTCATTTCTGGAATCTGTCCCTAGAAATAAAAGCTCCAGTGCACAAGGCCGTGTGTACTCGGGTGTTTGTGCAGATGAATGAATTGGGACATCTACACCCTGGAACATTGTACAGCCCTGATGATGAATGAGTGACTTTTCACGGAGATATTTTCATAAGGTTTGCTTGAAGAAGAAAAATTAAATGCAGGAAGAAGTAAATCATATATGTGATTTAGGTACATTTAAAAAGCCCTTATATATGTGTGTAAGCATGAGTGTAAATTAATGTGTATGTGTATTTATAATCGATATGGTTTTGGAAAGATATGGAGATGAAAATATGCATGCATGGATTACCTTGGGGAGGGGAGAGTTATGTGAAGATGTGAGAATGAAAAACAGAGTAGGGAATTAAGAAAAAAGGGGAAAGAAAAGACCCCACTAAACAGTGTCTATGATCTGTTGTGGGCTGAACGTATGTCCCCCAAAATTCATATGTTGAAGCCCTAACCCGCAATACCTAAGAATGTGACTGTATTTGGAGGTGAGGCCTTTCAAGAGGTAAATGAAGTTAAGTGAGGTAATTGAGACGGGCCCCAATCCAATATGACTGGTGTCCTATGTGTAGAGGAACCGAGGGCACAGACACACACAGAAGGAAGATTAGGTGCAGGCCGTGGAAGGAGGCAGCCATCTTTATAAGCTAAGGAGAGAGGCATCGGGAGAGGTCAGCCCTGCTAACACCTTTTGGACTCCAGCCTCCAGAACCGTGAGGAAATAAATTTCTGTTGTTTCAGCCACCCAGTCTGTGGAACTTTGTTACAGAAGCCCTACCCAACCAATACATTATCACGCCTAAACATTTCCATGTAGTTATTTTTATGTGTAGGTGTGGCTATAACTAAATTAAATATATGGAAAAATGCCTGCTTCCCATACGAATTATCAAGTTCTCAGTAAATACCAACTATTATCATTGTATTATTACTATTATTATCAATTTCACCCCACAATATGCAGCTAATATTTCATTATCACTGTTTTCTTTAGAAATTCCTAATTTTGATTGGTATGATAGGAGTTGTTTATCGAGATTTTTCATTTTTAGATTGAAGTATCTGTTTTGTTTTACTTTTTATTGATATTATGTACTTGTAGTTTTATTGTAATGGGATCAGAGAATGCTGTTCACACTCTTTTGCTTTATAGAATTTATTGTGGCTTACATGTAAACTAACATAGCAGTTTTTCCACATATGCCTGAGCAGATGTCCTTTTAATGACTAGGATGCAAAGCCTAGTAAGTATTCATAGGATCTACATTACTGTTGTGTGTTTTAAGGTCACTCTTACTTATGTTTGTCCACTTGACTCTGTACATTTCATTATATGCTTTTGTGAGGTTTTTTTTTTTTTTTCCCTTGTAGATAGTCTGGTTTTACTCTAAAAAAATTCCTTTTTTGACATTTATAAAGGGTTTATATTTTTGTTCTAGTATTTACCTATAAATACCTTTTATATGTTTGTAATTTTATCTTTTCCTTACTTAGGCTTCTGCTATTTGACTTGTCATCTTTCAGTGATGCTCTTAGTATCTCACCTATTATCTATGTGGCAATAAATGAGCTCATTCTGTTTTGCCCTGCCTCCCTCCCTTTCTCTCCCATTTTTTTAGTTGTGCTGTTATAACTCTATCAAAACATTTAACATTTACAAGCTATTTTCCTACCCTTACTACTAGGTTTGTTTTTGTCTCAGATCTACAAATATTTATGTAATATGTGTGTGTGTGTGTGTGCATTGTGTGTATAGATATACATAACATACAATAGATACATATTAGAACATACATACATATAAAATAACATACCATAATAACATATTAAAACACATCTGCACATAACACATCCAAAATTTTGACATTTTCCTAATTATCTCTTCATCATCTTCTAGTAGATTTTTCAAGAACTTATGAATACAGGGGCGCCTGGGTGGCTCAGTTGGTTAAGCGTTTGACTTCAACTCAGGTCATGATCTCGCGGTTTGTGAGTTCGAGCCCCGCGTCGGGCTCTGTGCTGACAGCTAAGAGCCTGGAGCCTGCTTTGGATTCTGTGTCTCCTCCTCTCTCTGCCCCTCCCATGCTCATGCTCTGTCTCTCTCTGTCTCTCAATAATAAATAAACATTAAAAAATTTTTTTAAAAAAGGACGTATGAATACAATATTCCGTAACTTCCTATGAATTTAAACTTGTTTTATGCTGTATCATACCAGCATTTAAACTGATTCTAGAACTTTTTCTGGGTTAATAAAAAGTCCTTGATTCATACTTTATTTCTTTGAGTTTTAAGAAAATGTTGTTCCAGGATTTTTTTGTTTTTGTTTTTTGTTTTTTTTGCTTTGCATGTTGATGTTGAGAAGTCTTAAATCTAATTTTCTATTCTTTGTAAGTGACTTGGCCATTGTAATGAAAAGCTCATGTTATTTTTTCTGTACCTCTTAAAGTCTAAAACTTTTTCTAGGTTATGGCTTGGAGTTGACCATCCTGGGCATATGGTGGACCTTTTCAATATGTAGATTCCAGAATTTCTTTTCTTCTGGAAAGTTTTCTTAGATTACACTTTTAAATGTTAGTTGTATCCCATGGTTTTGCTTTTCTCCATCACAGATTCAACTTATGGTTATTCTGAGAATACTTAACACTGTCTCTGATCCTTTGTTTCACTTTGTTTATCTAAACTGTTTTCATTCTTCTCCTCAATGTTTCTTAATTCATTTTCAATCAAGTTGACTTTCCCTTGGGGCTTTGCAATTTATTATCCATTTCTGAAATAGGGTTCTTTCCTATTAAAGTTATTTCCTAAGTGTGGGCGTCTGCTTCACATATTCCTATTTTCTGCCTAGTTTCTTCTATTTCTCTTCTTTGAGATGTTCCTTCATATCTGCAAATACCTGTTAATGGCATGTAACTCATGTTGAAGTGTATGTAGCGTGACCCTGCTTTTCTTTTCTTAGAGTGTTTTCTTTGATTCCCATTTTCATCATCTTATAATCGATTTATATGGATGTTGTCTGTGTTCTGTTTTTCAATGTCTTGAATTTAACTGGATGATCAATAAAAAATGTAGCTATCAAAAGTTTTGGTGATTCAATAGGTTTCTTCCTTTAAGAGTGCCTTCTTCTGCCAGGGCAGTGAAGTAAGTTCATGTTCTTCAGTATGTGGTATCTTTTGAAGAGGAGGAGGGCTGACCTGTATTTTGATTCTGTTGTGCTCATTTGTTCCCTAAGTATCTTAATTTCTAACCCTTGTTTCGTTCTTCCTTCTAGGATACTTTCCTATTCCAAGTTGCCTACCTTTTGCCTAGAAAGACTGCTTTATGAAGACTGCAGCTTCTAGTGCTGTACATTCTAAGACTGTACCTCTAGATTCTTCCAGAGCTAGGTTTCTGTGTTGTACCAGGTCAGAAAATGACCTGAGAGTGAGTTTATTTGTTATCTGGCAGCATTAGAACCCTGAAGTATTCTCCAGGTTAGGGAGCATTAGTGTCTGTATAATAATGACTATTTGCGATCCTTGAATATGGTTTGTCCATCTGTTAATGTAGGTATTTAGTCATTGATCTCAGTGAAGTTTTGTAGATTTTAGTGTAAAGGTACACACCTATGCACATCTTGTAGTAGATTTATTTTATTCTGGTGGTTGTGTTCTTCTTATAAGTAGTATACAGTTAGTGTTTGTTTATTCAGTTGAACAATCCAAATCATTATTTAGAGTATTTAGTCTTTTTATGTTTAACATAATTACTGATATAATGGGACTTAAATATACTATCTTCGATGATTATTTATTTTGACCCAATGTTGTCTCTTCTTTCTTGCTTTTTTTACATTAACACAAATTTTAAATTATTTTATGATATCATTGCTTACTGGGGGGGCTAATTGTTTTAAGTTGGAGGTTTTTGGTTATTAACTGCAAATTATCATTATTTTTCAATTACAAGTACACACTTGATATCTAACATCAATGAATCTCAGTAAAAATAATAGATTTTTGTTTGTTTTGTCTTTGTATTTTGAAAACATTTTTTTGCTCAATTTAGTTTGTTTTTAAGATGGCAGGAGATCAACACAGATTTGGTGAGAGAAGCGGCAGGGGTGAATGTTACAAGTAAGGAGATTTGAGAGAGAGATTGTTGCATGCTGGGCAAGGTGTTCTCATCTCTTTGTAGCTTCTTCAAGACTTTAGTCAGGTTTTGCTTCGTAATTGGATCTGTTTCTTTTGTGTGTTGAGATTGGTCATGAGGCAGATCAATTTCTTTACATTTTGGGAACTTGCCCAGGGCTGCATACCAGACAGGGGCCAGCTAGAAAACAGAGCCTGTTCTGGGTAGTTCCATGGAAGGAAATTACTATAATGACCTAGTAACTAAAGTATTAGAAGAACTCAAGAAACAGAGGAAGAAGGTAAGGAAACTCAAAGAATAGTAACTGCAGGAAGCCGCTTCTATCTTTTGGGGCAGTGGGCCAAACGAAGGAGGCATTGTTACCAGATTCCAGGAGCTGTGGCCACCTGGTGGGTGCCGTATCCATCTTAGGGTCTATGTGACAGGAACTGGAACCACACAGCTGCTGCTGGACACACAACCCAAAGCCAAGAAAGAAGGGATGCAGAATCTCTTGGTATCTTCTTCCAACCGCATTTCCATCTCCTGTCAGGGCCTCCCACTGATGAAGCCAAGTGAAAGCCGAGAGGCGGGAGCACCCAGGACATGTGGTTTCCTAGAGTCAGTCCTCTGTAATTCAAAGCAAATGAAGGGAATGAGGGAGAGTGAATGTAAGGGCACAAGGCAAATGCCTGGTGCGGCACGTATTGTGATCACATCTTTCTTAAATGTGCTGGATGACTTCCGGGCACAAGGAGACTACACCTGGGTGGCTTCAGCTCTCTGGCTGATGGCTAAGCTTGTGACGCTAGGAATAATTGAGGGGTGTGGTCTGTGACCAGTCCTGGCCCGGCTCTGAGGGATGCCCTGTTCTGGGTTAAGAATTGCTTTATCCCCACCTATTCGAATCTTCTAGGTGGGGGTGTCTTTGAGGAGATGGAGTCATTCTTACGTGCCCAGAATGTAAGGTTTTTATGGGGTCCTCTCCGGGGAGGGACAACCTCCCCAGGGAAGTTTTCTGATGCTGAAGATCTAACTGAATTCAGCCTCTCCTTGTGCATACCCATTCTCAACTTCAGCCTCTGGCAGTAAACCTTCATCTCCATTTTTCTTTCAACTCTGCTATAGAGTTGCCCATGCCCGGCAACTCCCGGCAACTCCGCCATCTTGAAGGGAGTTTTGTCATGATGGCTCAAGCGTGGCCATAGTCACTGGCGTTCCCTTGCCTGGCACTTACCATTACCCACTATTCTAAGCAGTGAAAACGCAGGATGCTAGCTGCCACCCCAATCTCATCCTTGGCATCCTTTTCCTAATCATTTTTCCCAAACGGAGAAGTAGGAAGGCACAAGGAAGAAGAGCAAGTTCATTACTTCGGCAGAAGCCGAAGTTAAACCTAGGGAGAAGCTCTTGGCCAACTCTGCCTTTACTTTTTCATGTCATCTTGTTAAATAGTCGACAATGTTTAACAATATTTTTATTAACTATTTGTTGACTATTTAACAACAGTTAAATGACTGTTAAATGAAGTAACCTACACAAGAGACTGAGAAGTAAGTAAGAGATGGGGTGAGGCAGACGCAGAAGGGTGTGATGTCCTGTAAGGTAAAGGAAACAAGTTTTAATAAGAATAGTCAATACTGCCAAATATTGTGGAGATAAAGGAATAGAAGTACCTAAAAGTACCCACTGGGTGTGGCGACGGGGAGGTCATTGGTAAGCTTGGCAAAAACCACGTCCAGTGACGTGCTGGCAGCCTCAAGAGTGAGTGGTGAGTGGGAAAGAAGAGGAAACAGTGAGTATGGCCAAGTCCTGACAAGTTTACTAGCAGAACGGTGAGTGGGGAAGTGTGGTAGTAAGGAAAGCGTTTCTTTTAAAAGTGATAAGGCCTTGAGTGTCTTCATATTCTAATGGGAAGGAGCCAATAGGTTGGGAAAGTTTAAAGATGCAGGTGGGATTAGGAATAGTCAATAGTAAGATTTACGAGAAAAATAAGTCTATTTTTTCTCTCACAAGGTAAGGCCTCTCCTCTTTTTGGTAAGTGCTTAGTCAGAGCCTACCCTGTGCCCATATTCTGCTGGGTCCTGCGAGCCATGATGAGCCAAGGCTGACGTGGTTGTTGTGGCCCATGAGAAGCTTAGAAGCTAGCAGGGACATAGTCCTTAATCAAAGGATCACATCCCAGATTGTAAAAATATACCAGCACCGTGATGTGCGAGAGATGCATTGATCTGCATAGTTTTGTGCTTTTGTTTAATTGCAAACTCAGCAATCATGGAGAAGCACGGAGAAAAGCCAAGGGGAAAGTACAGAAGGGAGTCTTTGGGTGCCTGACTATGGGGCAAAGACATTTCATAGGTTAGGGAACACGAGAGAATTCCTCCTGGTGCCTGAGTTTGTCTCAGGGGAACTGAGCCTCAGACAGTCATCGCTTTGATACTAGACTGTTGGGCCTGTCTGACCTACCAGCTGAGAATTCAGCTTGCTACCTTTCTCATATGCCTCCACGGCCACCAGTGTCTTTCCAGGGGGAACTTGGCTCTGAGCGCTGCTGACTCTGGCGACAAACTCCTACCTGATAGAGAATATGATTCTACTAATCTCATTTGTATTTATCAGGTATTTAAAGATAACAGTAAAAAGTAAAAATAGACCTCCAAACTCTAGCTAAGGGATGAACTTTACCTTGCTTTGTAGAACTTTGAGATTCTGTAGGTTGTGTGCTCCTGGCTCTTTTTCTGTCTTAATCTGTTTGAGAAAAAAAAAAAAAAATGATCAAGAGTTCAAAGATCTAGATCCTAATTTGTGTCCTGACTCTAACTTGTGAATTTGTTCACTTCATCAGTTTTCCCTTCACTGGATTAGATGAGCGTATAGCTGTCTGATCCTACCTATTAATTTTAAGAGGAATTTACAAAATGTACAATTTGCTTTTTGAAAAATTCTGAGTATGAGGCACCTCCTGTATGTCACAATAATTAGGTAGGTTGACTAAGTGCCGTTTTAATTACCAAATTTGTAATAATCAGCCATAATTTTCAGGATTCTCCACCCTCCCATTGGGTTCCTCTACCCTTGACCTATTCTTACCTTAGCATGTCATTTGCACTTGACTCCCCCACATTTCTGCCTCTTTATTTAATACTGTGACTCTTCTTGTCCCTCTTTGATTAATGAGTTTACAGGTGCAAGCTTCAGCTGACTCTTCTGAAACAGAGCCATCTATTTATAAAATTAGATGCCTCATAATTTGAAAACAAAGGTGAGAACTTATTTCTTTTACCTAGAGATTTTCAAAAAAGCTTAGCATCACAGATCAGGAACTATTAGGGTTAGATGAGAGATTCAGTCAGATGGATAAGCTCCTTGACAATTGGTCATCTGGGTTGAGTTTATGCCCTTCTAAAAGGTAGTCTCAGAAAGCTTGCAACTTACCATAGGGATTACCCTACGATGAGAATACTGAACATGAGAGGCTGCTTCACAATTTTTTTCCAGTTGAACAACAGACCTTGATATGAAAAGAGGCAATCCTGCATGGGTGGACTGAAGAAATGAGTAGTCTGGGGGGCCACCAAGTAGATAATGGCTGACTTAGGAAACTTTCTAGAAAGACTGTGAGAAGTTGGTGTCCGTCTCAGGTCTAATCCTTTCCCTCCCTCAACATATGCGGACACAACACACACACACACACACACACACACACACACACACACACACACACGTGCGCATTAGAACTACAAACCATTAACCATTGGCTTCTACAGGTCTACAGGACAGGCTAAGTAGAAAGTTGGCTGAGCTACTGGAAGACCCCAGTGGTCTATTAACCTGAGGGCCTTCTAAATACAAACCACTCTTCTGGATGCATTCCACCCCTAGCGAGTGTTTCCTTGCTGGCTAAGGAGAAAGCAAGACTTTCTGTTTTGACAATCTGAAGCCTATCTACCAAACTTAATCAGAGGGATAGGTAACAATCAGCTTCCAGAGCAGGAACTTTGTCTCCCCCTCGTACCCATCACCAAGCTTCAGCATTGCATTTTTTTTTTTTTTTTTTTTTTTTTTTTTTTTTGCTGTATGGGTTTCATCTATCTACTGCCCATTTTTTTCCTGGACTATTTTATTTTATTTTTTTAAATTTTTTTTTAACGTTTATTTATTTTTGAGACAGAGAGAGACAGAGCATGAACGGGGGAGGGTCAGAGAGAGAGGGAGACACAGAATCTAAAACAGGCTCCAGGCTCTGAGCGGTCAGCACAGAGCCTGACGCGGGGCTCAAACTCACGGACCGCGAGATCATGACCTGAGCCGAAGTCGGACGCTCAACCGACTGAGCCACCCAGGCGCCCCATTCCTGGACTATTTTAAAGTAAATCCCACAGTCATATAATTTTACCTGCAAATATATATGTATTGCTAGAAGATAGGAACTATTTTTTAATAGTACCCAGTGGTTGTTATCATACAAAAAATTGATAATGTTTTATTAATATCATCTAATACCAAGTCCCTATTCAATTTTCCCAAATTGTGTCAAATGTTCCTTTGCAAAATTGCTTTATTCCAATCAAGATCCATACAAGACCACACCCTCCTCCCTTCTTCCATTCTTCTGCTGGACTCCTCACGGTTACAACACGGGTAAGCCAAAAGGGAGCAAGAGGAAATTGCTGATGCAATCCAACGGGTCAGTCTCTAGGGGCAGAGAACAGGGGGAAGACAGATGGAGGAAGGTGGATGTGCAGAAGAAAACAGGAAACCCACCATGCCTCAGAGCACAAAACAGGGCTGTGTGTTCGGGGAGGAACATGATGTGTACGTGAGGGGGCTGCAGGGAGACAAAGTTTCTGCTACGTCAGGAAACTTCACCCACTTCTCCAGCTGGAAGAATGGAATGGGTCCTGTTGGTCACTCTAGGCAACATGCAACAGAGGAGAAGTGAGGCTCCAACCAAGGTCTTTTTTACTACTATATTTCCTCAATACTAAGATTCCATCAATTGTAAAATGTGCTGTCATTTTAACAGCAGTCTGTCAAGTGCAAGAAGGAAGAAGGAAAGAGGAAGGAAGGAAGGAAGGAAGGAAGGAAGGAAGGAAGGAAGGAAGACACATATTGCATGAATTATAGCCATCAGTGGTACTTGGATATCCCCATTTTGAGACATTAAATGTCAAAAAGAAATACATAGACCAAGCATAGTTTCCGAGAGCAGCGAAACTATTCTGTATGATACTGTAATGGTGGATACTTAACGATGTAGTTGTCAAATAATCAAATAATGATATAGTTGTCAAAATCCAAAGAATGTACAACAGGAAGAGAGAACGTAATGTAAACTATGGACTTTAGTTAGTAATAGGGTACCGATATTGGCTCATCAATTGTAACAAATGGACCACACCATCACAAGATGTTAATAACAGGGAAAACCGTATGTGCGTGCGTGTGTGTGTGTGTGTGTGTGTGTGTGTGTGTGTGTGTGTGTGTGAGAGAGAGAGAGAGAGAAAGAGAGAGGAGGTGGTGGAGAAAGGATATGTGGGGGGGGAGGGGATCTTCCTCTGCTCAAAGTACTTTCTGTAAACAGAAAACTACTCTGTAAAAACTGTAAAACTACTCTAAAACATAGAGTCAATTTTTTTTTTTTAAAAAAGAAGTATGTGTTAGACTAAAGGAAGTACAGTTATTACACCAATCTTAAATGCTCCCTACTGGTCAGATTGTGGTGGGTGTGGTGGGAATAATCTTAACCCAAGCAAACAGGCAAAGTTAACCAGAACATGAGTGTCTCTGCAGGACTGTTTTGATAAGCATGGATTTCATTACATTTGTATAGCTTAATTAATGCAATTCCAAAACACACCGTCTCCAAGTTACACAAGGCAAAACATAAAAACAGAGGCAGATATTTCTTTTCTCTTTTGAGACCTTAATTATGCTTTAAAAAATAATGACAGGAGAAATAATCATTTGCCATACTGATGAATATGTAGTTTTCCTTAATATTAGAATCTAAGGCAGGATCATAACTGGCTACAGTGCAGACAAACTGAGGGATATCAGTGGTTCAGGGTCCTTCAGCCCTGGAAAGCTGCCAACAGATTATTCAGTTCATTCTTTGGTCCTCTGGGTTGGCAGCTCTCGGTGTCTTTCTGTGAATAGAATTCAATGAACAGAATGGATAAAATAATTGGACTGCAAGGTGTAACGATTTGACAGCCAGTTAAAAAGCTAGCCTTACACAGAAGGGGTGGCCCTCTTTTTATCTGCTCTAGTCTCCAAAGATGGCCTCCATATGCATGGCCTCTGTATGCATGCCCTGAAGCGATCCCCTCCCAGTGAACCTGGGCCAGCCCTGTGATTTCACTTTTGACTATAGAATGTAGCAGAAGGTCCAAAGCTTTGCAGCTTCTTGAAATGTTGATTCTGAGGGCAGCCAGCCACCATCTAAGAAGTTCAACTCTCCTCAGACCTGTCTCAAGTGCTCCTTGGGGATATACTTCAGAGTAAGATGATCTCTGCACCAAACACTACACTTAGTGATGGAAAACGATGGTTTTTGATGGGTCAGTTTGTTGGCCAGTCTCAGCTGGCCAGTTTTTGCCTGGGGACCCTCATGGGGTCACAGTCAAATTTGGAAGTTAAGGCTGGAGTCATCTGAAGGTTCAACAGCACCAGCTGCACAAGATGGCTTCCTCAAGCACATGTCCGGGCACCTCACTATGGTGGCTGGAAGAAAGGCTGGCCAGGCATCTCTGTTTCCCCACGCTGCCTTTCTGGTGGCTAGTGTGGGCATCTTCACAGCATGGACATTCCAGGGGAGCCAAGCCTGGACTGATATTCCCAGAGCCCCAAGAGGAAGCTATAAGACTTCTTTTGACCTAGCCTCGGGAGTCCTGTCTGCCGCATTCTAGAGTCAAAATGGGTCCTCTTTGGAGACTAGTAGCTATTTGAGTGCTACTATTTTTCTGTGGAAGTGTATTTTTTTGTTTGTTTCCAACAATTCCCCAGGTTCCCTTTAAGTAGCAGGTTCAGATAATAATAACAAAGTGACTATTCCCAAGGGCTTGCAATGTGCCAGGCACTGACTGCCCTACAGGTTTTATCTCTCCCAGTATCCTCTGAGTTACCAGATATTTGTCTCAGTTTTGCAGATGGTGCAACAGCATAGAAAATAACTTGTTGAAGGTCACGGGGCTAGCCAGGGGTGGGCCCTACATATAGTCCACGGCATAAATGTTCTGATTTCTAGCCATCTAGATGATGTGTTAAATTCTAAACATTTCTAATGCTTTTGTCTACACCGTATGAGAAGCCAAGAGAACCTGGACACAGATGGCAAAAAGGAAGGGTGAAAAAGGAAGATGTTGGAAATCGTGACCAGAAAAAAAAAATTTTTTTTCCATGCATCTTCCTTAGGAGGGCACGTATAATTCTCTGTGATGACCCCTGCCTAACACCCCTTCCCCCACCTTATTCCTATTTTGTGCTTCACTGTGCTTTTCGTCAGTGATTCTTAAACCTGGCTTCACTTTAGAATCCCCTTGGAAAATTTAAAAATTCCTGATGGCCCAGCCAGCCCTCAGACCAATTAAATCAAAATGTTTGGGATACAGCTGAGGTATCTGTATTTTATAATGCTCCCAATCCCACAGGAATCCAGCATAGGGTCAAATAACATAAACCCTGCTCTGGTTATCAGGAACAGTTGGTATTTCACCAAAAACACCAAGATGTTCAATATTGCTACCTTTTGCTTTTGCCACCCATTTTTCTTGGCAAAGGTCAGCTCATCATTCAATACTCAGAGTGTCAGATCACCCTTCTTCAAAGAGGACATACCACCCTTCCCACTGCATGTCACACGTCAGTCGTAGCAGCATGAAAAACGCATTATTTCGCTGGTTTACTTGCCTGGCCCCTTGCCTCTCCTCCTACCACCCACCGTCATAATCCTCTTTAGGGCAGGGAACATATTTTACTCGGTTCCTAGCACAGTGCCAGGCACACAATAGGGCCATGATAAATGTTTAATGACTGATGACTGACGAATGAATGAATGAAGGAATAGATGGATGAAAGAATGAATAAATGAGTGAATGAAATTTAAAATCTGCTACTTTCAGTAGTTTATTCCACGGCTTGGTTTCAGGGCATAAAATTACTTGCTGAGAGTGTATAAAGAATATCAGAACTGCCTTTACGTAAACATTAGGTGTTATCCCTTACAACTGACCAAGCGTTGCTTATCAGACAGCAATGCAGTCAAACCCAGTAACTTACCCATAAGGACATGGTTGAGAAAAATGTGAAAGGACTGCTCTTAAACACAAGCAAGATATCAGTGGTAATGGGTAGTATAAAGTAGACAGGTTTATCAGAGTCCTGGCGAGAAACCAATGCCACGTTCACGCTGGAACAATTAAGAGTTTAACAAAGCGATTATGTCAATGGTGCCAGCAGGTATAAGGGAAACCAATGAAGAATGATATAATATCCTTGGGCTGGCAACATGGGAGCTCTTGACCTGCCTGAAGAGGCAAAGGGAAGAGAGCAGTTCTTGGAACTCAAAGAGAATAGCTGTTTGGTGAGGGCCATGTGTCAGGAGCCACCATGGGTGGGGAGACACAAGTGGCTTGTAGGAACCAACAGAGAGGGACCGTCGGACCTCACGTTTCCCCTCTCTCTGACCTCCTGCCAAAGCCTCTCATTGGTTGAATCCAGCTCAGCACTGGAGGGCAAGAAAGCCCAATGAGACAGTCCATATAGGTCAGTCTCCCAGGTCACAGAGCAAGGTGGAGAGGGGATCTGGGAAAATACCCAGCACAGTAAGACGGGTCAGTCCTTGGTGACCGTGCACACCTCTTCCACTGGCCTTTCTCCCCTGACAGGTTGCTCAGGCCCACGCTCCTTTCACATGATTAATGGTGTTTCTGATGAGGGAGCATAACCCAAGCTGACAGCAAAGTACAAGCTAGCACACCCCCAGACGGAGCATGTGTGATATTTCTCGGACATTCCTGGTTACCCAAGAGCAAAGGAAAGGGTTTAAATGCTTGCCATGGTGATGTGGGAAACTAAGGCATATGAAAAATTCCCTTACTCCCTACAGCCCATTGATAAGTCCTTGAAACAGTCAGAGTGACCTCCCTCTGGGAGTTCGGCTGCCCTGAAGATGACACTTTGCTAGGGGCAAAAAGGAATCTGGGCTTAACATTATCCGGACCCCCCCCCCCCACTCCCCAGGATTCTGTAAGTCCACTTGAACATGTAAAAATTCCTTTGGAAACTTCCTTTATCTCAGGTCCCCCAAGATATGTGCTGGGACTCATACTCCAAGCTTATGGCCCCTGATGTACATCTGAAGGGTCTCATGACTAAGGTCTTAACAACCGGTAAGAAATGGTGTTTCCCTTGCTTCTAAAATTCCTTAGAGACTTACGCTGTCCCTAACCCCCTCCCAACCTAAGGGTATATAATCAGTTACTGGTCACAACCCCAGTGCAGCTCTTTCTGTCCATGAGTCCTGCCCTTGTGCTTTGATGGAGTCACCTTTTTTTGCACCAGTGACATCTCTGGGAGTTTTCCTGGCCTTCGGCTCTGAGCCCCACCATCATCCCAAGATCCCATGATTACCAGGTCTTACTGGAGACTTTTCAGGGGCACAATCTTGTCTTGAACCTTTTACTTACTTTCTCTTAAACACATCTAACATTTTGGAGGTTTTCTAGGGAGTGTTCATATTCCCAGTTACAAAGGAGATAGAGCATAAACAGAAGGGAAAATCACAAAGCTTCAACATACACTACAAAATTTAGCAAAGCAAGTGCTCTGAAGTCTGTAATGCATGACAGATTTGGCCTTTTTATTTCTTTTCCTCAGTGGATTAGTTTTGGTCCTCCTTAGACCTTAAATTCCCTAGGGCCAGAAATTTCTGGCAGGAAGGTGCTAGCTCTTTCCAACTTCTTTTGCTTTCTAGAAAGTTCTAGGTCTATTATCTTATGCGTGGCTTATAGGAAGGGTCACAAATGCAAAGGCATATAAGGGCTGATAGGAATTTAAATAAATTGGGTTGAGTGGAGACTGACACTTACTATATGCCAGGCACTAAGTGTTTTATATTTATCATCTTCTTCGCTCATTACAATTCAAAGAGACAGGCGTAATCATTGTCTCTGTTTTTGGGATGAGGAAATTGAGACATGGAATACATTTCCTATATAAAGGGAGCAGTGGGTCCTTGGCTCCTCTTGTAATCAGGTGGCAATATGGGTCATGACCCTGAATTTTTTTTTTTAAGAGCTTGAAATCTGAATTTAACGTGAACTCTCTTAATTAAGACAAAAAATGGCAACTATTTAGACACTTCTCAAAAATACCCTGCAGGCCAAAGAAAGTAACTCTGTGGGTCAGTTATGGCTTTAGACAACCCATTTGCAACCTCAGGTCAATGATTCTAGAAGCCTTGTAAGCAGCAAAGCTCAAAGGTTTTAAATCAAAAATACAGAAAACCCTGATAAATTCGCATGAATCCATGGGAATAACAGCAGTTGCCCCTCTAGGTCACTGCTTTTCCTCAGCAGGAGGCTCCAGGACACCTGCCTCCCACCCCCCCGCCCTTGCCATCCAGGAAAGACTTGAAAGGCGGTGCTCATCCTTAAATTAACTACAGTTGCCCAGAAAAAAAAAATAAAAATAAAAATAAGCAAGCGAGTTTCATTTGCATTGCCCGCAGGAGGCCAGACACCTGGCTTCTCCTTTTCAATTACCCTTCTTTACATAGACTTGCCTGGAGGAATCTAATTTCACCTCCAATCATTTTTTCCATTACTTTTATTTAGGAAAATAAATAGCCATCCCTTGTGCTGAGTACTCAAGTCGAAATTGTAGAACCACCAACCAATTGGAAGAAAAGGTTTGGTTTGCTGAGCCCATTGAGATTTCTTCCAGCTCTTGTTTTTCATAAAGTCAGGTTTGAAAACAACGCACACACTAACGGGCCGTGCTATAAACACACCGAAAAGTAGCTACAGATCTCGGAAAATTAGTTCCTGTGTATACACTTGTATCTCTTTTCAAAGAGCTTTCCCCCCAAAGAAAACACCAGCAGCAATTAAAGTCGACAAATGACTCATTTGGGGGAACGCAGTTGAGAGTCAAGGGTTTTTTGGATGCAAAAGTTATTTTAAAAATCTTCACAATCAGCTCTAATTAATTGGCAGCCCTTTTTCTTCTCCTTGTGCACTCTCGCCAGGGTTTCAAGAGACCTCTTGGCCATCTTGACCTCCCACGTGTGGGCAGAGGTGGGAACAAGGCACAGCCTCATGCTGGGCTTCATCCTACACAATAATGATTCTGGAAATGTTGTCCTTGTACCCACTTGCACCAGAATTACCTGGGAAGAGGAGGTGTAGTCTAAAATGCAGCGTTTAGCGGCGCCTGGGTGGCGCAGTCGGTTAAGCGTCCGACTTCAGCCAGGTCACGATCTCGCGGTCCGTGAGTTCGAGCCCCGCGTCGGGCTCTGGGCTGATGGCTCGGAGCCTGGAGCCTGTTTCCGATTCTGTGTCTCCCTCTCTCTCTGCCCCTCCCCCGTTCATGCTCTGTCTCTCTCTGTCCCAAAAATAAATAAACGTTGAAAAAAAAAATTAAAAAAAATAAAATAAAATAAATAAAATGCAGCGTTTGGGCTCCCCCGCCCCAGACCAGCTCTATCAGAATCTCTGCACTTTTAGCAGGGGAAATTGGCATTTTAGCAAGCTTCCTTGGGGATTGGTGGGCTAACTATAAACTGGGAGCTATTATGACCGAGGCATCAGGTAAGAACAATGGATGCTCACATTTCGTGTACATTTCCAGCCCATTCCTGCCTCACCAATACTGCTGGGGAAGGTCACTGAGAAGACAGGACCACCAGTTGACCCCAGGCCCTTTGAACTCCTCACCCCCACCCCCGTCCTCGGAACGTGGCTGTGGCTTGCTTTTCCAGCTAGGACACAGGACGCAACCTTGAGATGGTGATGTGCTGTTGAGAACCAGGGCAAAGTCTATGTGACTGAACCCAGTTAAGGCCTCTAAGTAAACTTTTAAGATCTGGTGGGCAGGTGCAGGGATGTGGTGTTGAGCTGCCGCCCAAGACAAACCTCGGGTGTAAGTTCCCTTCGCCTTATCGAACCTGCCACCTACCAACCTGGAGAGGCCCGCCTCTTTTTATCACCCCTCCCTACCCTCCAAGTGCGGGGACCAGTTTCCGATTCCACCTGGGAAGTTCCTGAGGGGGTTGGGAACCAAGAAATGACCCCTTTGAAGTAGATACTATCATTCTCATATTTCAGAAGAGGAAACTGAGGCACAGAGAGATTTAATAAATTTCCCAAGATCGTATGTAATGAGGGATTGTGGGGCAAGCTGAGGGAAAAGTGCAGGCTAAGAGCACCCCTCGCCCCCAGGTGGGACATGTATGATATTCCTCGGAATATCCCGGCTCCCCCAAAATGGGAAAGGACAAAAAACAAATGGTTAAACGCATAAGAGCCTCCACCACTTTACCAGAAAAAGGCAATCCCATCAGAGCCTAAAGTCCAGGAACCTCTACTCTCTTAATGTTAATGCTTTGCTAGAGGGAAAAATATCCTTAGCTTGACAACAGCTAGGCCTCCAGTAAGTCTTTAGCATATGGAAGTCTGTTTGGAAACTCCCTCCGGACTTTATCTCCCCGGACACCATAAAATGGTCACCCCCCCCCCCACACACACACACCATGGGTCCTGTCCCCGTGCTTTCATAAAATCACCTTTTTTCACCAAAGATGTCTTCATGAATTCTTTCTTGGCTGTTGGCTCTGGACCCCACGAACCAGTCCCCCATCACCCTAAAACATCATCAATATATACACCTGGTTAGCTGCAGAGATGAGAGCTGAACTCCAACAATTTGGCTTCAGAGGCCACTCTTCATGATTACTTCGGAGCCCTTCTCCCATGGTGGTCCCCGGGGCTGCTGGTTTAAAATGGAGGTTCTGGGGCCCCTGTTCCAGAGATGCTGACTTGGTGGGTCCTGGGTAAGGCACATCAGCCTGCTGGGGCTTAGCAAGTATCCTGGGGGGCGCGTCCCTGCCCCCTGCGGCCACACCTTCCCATAGCAGATTTGTCACAAGGCAGTCTCCCCTCCCAGACAAGGGCCCCTCTTGGAGCGTGACCCAGAGCCCCTCCCTCTTGTACTGTCAGCCTGTGTCTTCTTACTTGCTGTTTCCCTCTCCCTGCAAATATGCTCGAGACATCCCCAGTCTGAGACGCGTGGCAAAGCCACAACCCAATCACAGGTTACCTGACCCCTCTAACTGCCCTCCTTGGTTTTCACATCAAACCTTTAGAATTAACAGTCCACCTTGCTGGGTCCACCCTCCGTCCCCTGCCCAGCCTACCAGCTCTGGCTTCCAGCATCACACCTGTGATGGGGCTCTAATGAAGGTCTCAGGTGGCCTCTCACAAGTTCCAGCACCTCCTCTGGACACTGCATCAGGGCTCACCCCTTCCCGGCCCCCCTTCCCTCTGAGCTGTTATTGCCCGGTTCTCCAAGGGTCTTTCTGCTCTTCCTGGATCCTCTCTTCTCTTTAAATTCAGGGGCTTCCCGAATTTCTGAGCCGGGACTTTCTTTTCTCCCTCCTCTGCCAATGTCAGCCTTTCCCATGGCTTCATCAATCTTTGATGAAATCCCTGTCTCAATATCTCTTTCTCAATCTCTTGTTCTTTGGAAGTCTTGTACTTTACTTTTAAGCATCTTTTGGATAAACCTATTTGAAGTCCCCACAGTTGTTTCAAACTTATCCCAAACAACTCGTTATTTGTGTATCTTCCCCAAACACCTTTTAGCTCTTTTTTTTTTATTTCTGGGTAGTTCATCACCTACCCAATTTCCCAAGTCAGAAGGTCGATTCGTCCTCAACTCCCTACCCCCGCATTTCATGCAAGTCTTGAACTTTCTAGAAAGTGCCTCCCTGCTGCTTCGGTTCAGGTTGGAAAATGATCTCAGAACTGATCTGTCCGCGGTTCTTCCTCCCTCGTCCGTCTTTAATGTGTCACCAGATTGGACTCCCAGAGAAACAAAGCTGATAATACATCTCTGTTGTATCCACATTCAACTTGCGAGCTGGGGTCTGAACCCCTTGACTTGAAGGTACGATTTCATGCCAGACCCTTACCACTCCCGGCACCCCCACTCTGCTCCGGCCACCCTCCACTGCTGTTCACTTCAGCGAGCCTCCAGGCTCTTGATTTGCACAAGCGGACTCCTCTGACTAATGCCTTTTCTTCTTTTCTTCATTTCGTTAAGCTCTGCCGTATTTTCTCAACCCAGTTGAATGCCACCTCGTCTGGGAAGCCCCGGGGCCCCCAAGCAGAGACCAAGTGACTCATGCGCTGGCTGCTCTAGGATTGGATTCACCTAATGCATCTGAATTACCTTCTTACCCATCCGTCCTCATCCCTCAGCACAGAGCATCGCAGGGAAAGACCACTGATGTGTCGGATCTGTCCCTCTAGCCTCAGAGCCTGCACACAGTGGATCCTCGCCGAGTGTTATTCCAACAGATGGCAATTGCTCCCTGGCACTCAGAGCGCAATCAATGTCACAGTTACTTATCTTCCTACACTCCATTAGGTTTGGCTCGAACGCTCAGTCGCCAGTGGAAATCTTGTGCAGGGGAGTTTTGAGTCTTACAAGACCCAGTAATTGATGACGGGCGAGGGTCCTGCACACTGGCTGGTCAGGATCGTCATTGCCCAGGCAGACTGGAATCGTAGCTGCGCTTGCGATGGAATAGTCGGGAAGGTTAGGCCCACACAATCAGTTCCCATCTACAGAGGTGCCTACGCTGACGGCCCCCTCTGACGCCTGCCTGTCTCCAAGGCTCAGGACCCAGGCCATGACCTAGTTACTGGAAGCATTTGAACCCCTGACGTGCCTTTGCCCAGGCTTGGGGAGTCCTTGGCCTCATCTCTTTCCACCCTCGAAGGTCAAGTTCTCTGTCCTCTTTGTCGCTCCAAATATCCAGGTTCGTTGCTTGGTAGGCCTAGCCCGGTCACTGACAACTTATGTGCCCACATGCACCAGGAGGTGGCTGTGTTAGGGGACAGCAGAAGGCCACTAAGGATGGTGGCCGCTTTTCAGTTGCAGCTGATTGAGGGAGGGCAGCCCATCGTGGCCAAAGGGTTCTTCCTAGTTTTTCAAGAGATGCTAGGAATGGAATTTTGTGAGAAAAAAATTTAGGTAATTTTTATTTTTTTTAATTCTGTTTTTTAAAGTTATCTTTTGAGAGAGGGAGAAGGAAAGAGAGGTGAGAGGGGAGGGAAGAGAGGGAGAGGGGGAGAGGGGGAGCGAGGGGAGAAGGGGGAGTGGGGGTGAGAGAGGGGAGGGGAGCGGAGGAGGAGAGGAGAGGGAGAGGAGGAGGGAGAGGGAGAGAGAGAGAGAGAGAGAGAGAATCCCAAGCAGGCTCCACACTGAATGCAGAGTCCGAATCGGGGCTCAATCCCACGAACTGTGAGATCGTGATCAAGAGTCGGACACTTGACTGACTGAGCCACCCAGGCACCCCCGGTAATTGATTTTTAAAACCATCACGGTGGGAACCAAATAAAACTTGCTTACAGGCCAGATTCAGCCGGTGGCTGGGCAGCTCGTGACCTGTAACCCAGGCCTTTCTGCCGTAAGAATTTTATGATTTGTCTGTATGGTAGCCCTCCCCTCCTAGCAAATTTTCTGACCTGGGAAACACAAGAGAACTGCTTGCCCTCCCTGGAAGTTTAGAACCTAGAGCTGGCTGCTGCTGTCCGTGGCAGGGGTGGAGATGCTGTGGACTTTTCCGTGGTAGGCTCTAGGAGCAAGGCCATAAAACAGAAAGGCTAGTTAGTTTCTTAATAAGTTGCCTTATGATGTTCGACTGTTACGGCAGAGAGACGAAGGGCAGTCCAAAGTTATACCCTTTCTTCTAAAGACCACTTCTGTATTTTAACAGTGACCTTCGGTATCAGTGTGTTGTTTTTTAAAGTATATTTATTTATTTATTTATTTATTTTTAGAGAGAGAGCGTGAGTGAGTGCAAGCAGGAGAGGGGCAGAGAGGGCTGGAGGGGGGCGGGGAGAAAGAGAATCCCAAGCAGGTTCTGTGCTATCAGCTCAGGTCCCAGTCTTAAAACTGGTGCGATCATGACCTAAGCTGAAATCAAGAGTCGGACGCTTCACTGTGCCACCCACGTGCCCTTGGATCAGTGTGTTTGAAGCTATCTGTGGGGAAGGACCATTTTTTTTTTTTACTCTGGCATGAATTAATAGTAAAATATGATAATAAATTACTAGGAAAAAAACATGACATAAAAAGAAATACACAATGCAAGGCCCCAATTTTATTTTTATATTATTAGACACAACAGACATAAAATCAGCCTGCCACCTTGCTATGTAGCAGTGGTTCTCACTCAATTGGGAGCGTTTTGTCTGATGGGGACATTTGTCACCGTCTGGGGACATTTTTGGCTGTTGAAACTGGGTAGAGGGAGTTACTAGCATTCAATGGGTAGATGCCAGGGATGCTGCAGAACATGCCAGAACGCCCATGACAACCCCACAGCAGTCACCAGGCCCAAGAAGTCAACAGTGCCAAGGTTGTGTGTATGACAGTTTCTAAATGACTCCCTCATTTTCTGTCTTTACCTTTTTGTGGACCAGTTATGAACCCTTCCCTGACTGGCACTGGTCTATAGACCACACTCCGAGAAGTACCATTCCAGAGGTTTCGCCAACACCTTTCTGACCAAACCCCAGATATAAGCCGATGGTGGGATTTCCAGAAAACTTAGTGTACTATCTAGGGGTTCTCATAGCAGATGGTTAAAAATATATCTGAGATTAACCCATCAACTTCCATTATGGTACTTTTCAGATGATATATCCTCCTGTCTCGGGACACAGGCATAGCTGAGCAAGAGTCTCAATTGTGTCAGGTGTATCTGCACCTTTCTTGTTTAAGTCATGTGTACATGGGGAGAAATAGAATGGTGTTCTTAACCTTCTAGACTTGAAAAAATTAAAAACAAAACACCGAAAAAACCCTTGAAAAGAGGTAAACAAGTGACTGATTGGCAGTCAAGTCAGTATCAACTGTCTTCATTGTCTCCTGGCTGCAAGAATCATGTGCAATGTCAAATGGCTTTTAATATCTCAAGGTCATCCTCAAAGACCCTCCCAAGACCCAGTGAGGTGGATGTTTCCTTACAATGCCAAATCCAGATGAAATCAAACATGGAAGTTTTCCTACGTACTACAGAAAGGAAGAGCTTTTGGAATCCACAGATTTGAATCCCAGCTCTGTTGCTTACTAACTGTGTAGCCTTAGACAAGTACCTAATTTTAAATTTATAAAATGGGAGTAGTAATAATTGCTTCTCCGGATTACATGCCAAGTACTCAGCACAGCTTGCTTCAACGGGACACTGGAGTTGGTATTTATCCTTTGTTTTTTTTGGCTCTCCTGCATCTATCCCTCCTTCCTATGTGTGTGGGGGTCCCTTTGTTGAGTATGGTAACAATTGGGGCACCTGGGGAAGCCGAAGAGAGAAGATTGACCCAGTTGACTGCTGGAAATTTTCTTATTGGAATAGATCCTCAGAATGTTCTTTCTTCTCTTCCATGTCCTATCCAGCAAAAGGCATGCCTTTCACCTTCAGTTAAATTGGTCCAATGGCCAACTCTGAATGGAAGAGATATTTCTTTTTCTTTTCTCTGAATGTAAATTTCTAATTCCTTGGAGGATTCCTGGGGGAATCTGTTGTTGAGATGAAATCAGTTTCCAGTAAAGTGTTTGTAATATGGTAGTTGCTCAATAAAAGCTGGATGAATCTGTGAATTGATGAATGCTTTTCTCACAGCCAGTGTGCCTGGGACATTGATTGCCAAGGTCTTTCTTAAGAGCCATTTTTATGTCCTGCCTTGTTATGGAAAGTAGAAGCTTCTTTGTGAAGGAATTATGACTGGCTAAGTGCAGTCTTTTTCCTACAACACCAACTGCCCTATCTTTTTACCCTCTAAGGGCCAATTTTTTTCTGAAAGGTTTTGGTGAAGAGCTCTTATTACAGATCATGGCAAGTGTTTTTGCTAACCAGGGGAATCCAGTGTAGAAATTGGGCATAGGCTCTGTAATCATAGAAACTACATTCCAATCATGATTCTGAAACTCTTCACTTCTGTGTTTGCAGGCAAGTTACTGAAGCTGAGCCTTTACTTGCCCATCTGTAAAAAGGGGACAATGATAATTTCTGTTCTTACAAGGATTATAGGAGGGAATGTATGAAAAGCATTTAGCAGAGTGCCTAGTTCATAGTACATGTTTAAAGATGATAGCAACCAATATTAGTGAAAATGGTCACTTCTGGTTGGAAACATTTATTTTGGAGAGAGCAAGAGAGACAGAGCACCGGTGGGGGAGGGGCAGAGAGAGAGGGAGACACAGAATCCAAAGCAGGCTCCAGGCTCTGAGCTGTCAGCACAGGCCCAACACGGGGCTCGAACTCAAGAACTGTGAGATCATGACCTGAACCAAAGTCAGAGGCTTAACCAACTGAGCCACCCGGGAACCCTTGGCTGGAAACTTTTAATCCTTCAAGGAGAAGTAGCTATCTTCTCAGAGGTGGCTTCTTGACGCCCTATATCTTTCATAGAACATAAAATATTTAAGAAAGGTTAGCTGGTTCTAAGCCTGTCTTACCTGCACTAAAGTATTCGGAGGGCAAGATTTTTCCTTAAGTTACTAGTAACTGGTACAGGGAGAAGTACCCAGTACTTGAAGAATGAAAGCACAAAAGAATATGACACAATGCCTTCGTTTAAGATTCAATAGGACCATCTACAAGCCAGGAAGAGAGTTCTCACCAGAAATTAATCCCTGGCACCTTGATCTTGGGTTTCCCAGACTATAGACTGAGAAAATAAATCTCTGTTGTGTCAGCCAAATGAATGAGTGAATGAATGAATGAATGAATGAATAAATAAGTAAATGAATGAGAGCACTGAGATAAGCCAGTAAGAGGTAAGCTCAAAGAGCAGTTTCTGGTTTTCAGTCTAAGCATTCTGAATGGTATATTTGCTGGTGGGGGAGAGGGAGAGGAGGGTGAGGGAGGGCTTCTTGCCCAGGTGTGTAAATTGACGTTTCTGCAATCCACTGCGGCCCAGCTGGTCCTGGTTTGTCTCGTACAGAGAGACGTATAATTTAGCAGTGGCTGACACTGGTCACTGATCCGAGCTGGAGTACACAAGGTTCGCTTATTACAATGCTAAATACAAAAAGAAAATTCGCCAGAGCGTAAATACACGTCCTTCGGTATTTTTTAAGTTTATTTGTATTATGAGAGAGAGATAGAGAGGAAGAGAGAGAATCCCAAGCAGGTTGTGCAGTCAGTGCAGAGCCCGATGTGGGATCAAACTCACAAACTGAGATCATGACCTGAGCCGAAGTCAACAGTCCAATGCTCAACCGACTGAGCCACCCGGGTGCCCAATGTCCTTCACTGGTTTTTGAATCAAGCTACCAAAGGTTAATTCCTGAAGTTCTTCTTTATGTTTCCATCACTAGATCTAAGTCCTTTTTCTGCTGAAACTGGATACAAGAGAGTAGACGGAGGAGAGGGTCTCAGGAACTTGATAAAATTTGTCTGGAGTGTCTTTACTGTTTCTAATGAGTCTAGTTGTAGGTATATTGGGAATAACCACTTCTTACTTGAGAGCAAAGATCTGCCCTGTCTTCACTGATAGGGACTTAAACTCTTGCTAGCCTGGAAAGAATTTACCTGCTAAGGGTGGATACGAGGCTCTGTGCAAAAATAAACCAGGACTTTTTTTTTTTTTTAAGCCCGTTGAAATATCTAGATAACAAATGCAATTCCCTAATGTAGTTGTCATAAATATGCTTTGAAATGGCATGAACTGATTTTGCTCCTATCCTATCAACAGCCTAAGTTAAAAGCTCCTGAGGGAATTTAACTTTAACCATAAAGCTTGTTAGAAGGATGACAAAAAAGCCGCATCCACTGATTAAATTTAAATTTACAATAGGAACATGGCCGCAACCCAACTTCATGGGCTGGCTTGAAGAACTGGAGCGTTGAGAAAATTGCAGCCTCAAGACCAAACAAATATCAGGCCTTTTGGCCTTTCCCTTCTCCAAACTGGAATTTTGCAGAGGCAAGAGAGGCTGAAATCCGATAGGGGAAAAGGGATTCGCTTGTAGAACTCTGAAATGTCAAGGCAGTACTGAATGAATGGGTAGCAGACGGAGCTCACGGCAGCGGCCCTAAAATAGGTGCCCTGAGCTGGTGGCCTGGAGCAGGCCACATATTTAGCTGAGGGCTTCTGGGGCCAGATCGGACGCTGTGAGGTGGTTACTCCCAAACGCCGGCCTCTGGAAAAGTCACAAGCCAAGGCTCACTCACCTGCCTTGCCTAGGAGAGCTGCTCTCTGCCTATTTCTACCCAGGCAAATCACCCACATTCCTGCACGCTGTTCCCCACCCCTTCCCAGCGAGGGCACAGGGACCCCGGGCAAGGGTCAAGTCGTTGGCATGCAGCCAGCCGCCCACCAAGTATTAATAGAGAGCCTTGGGCTGCAGGAGCCTGGCACTGGGGCCTCGGGTTGCAAAGTGAAAGGAGCGCCAGGAGTGTGTCCTCGTCTCTCCCTCCGCCCTGGCGCGCGCCCAGCTGCCGCCGGGTGCACCTGCGGGGCCCCAAGGGGGGCGCTGCCTCAGCAACTGCAGCCGCTGCCTAGACTGCGGGAGCCGCGCGGGGGACAACCCGGAGTCGGGGAGCAGCGATGAGCAGCGACTCGGACCGCGAGTGCCCGCTGGACGGTAACGACTGGCCTCCGCGTGGCTGCGATTTTAGCCCCTAACCGCTTCCCTCGCGGGCTTTTATCCCCGGGATGCTGGGTGACCTGGGGATTGAGGAGGAGGGGTTATTTCTCTGCAAGGCGGGCGGCTGGGCTGGGTAGGAAGTCCCCATCTTCATGGATTTTTTTGCATCCTTTTCTGTACCTTTCAGGGTTAATTTTAGAATTTAAACAAGTTAACTTTTATACAGCGCAGAGGACTGCGCTCGCAACATAATGGGCACCGTGCAGGTTTGCGAAATGAAATGCGTGTCGGGGTTTCACTGCTTGGCGCGCTGCTGCGGGGATCCTTAGACCCCGTGAAAGTCCCTTTCCCGAAGAAAGACGATTTTGCTTCTACTTGGGACGTGCACAGCGTCACCCCCGCCCTCCCACCTCCACCCTCCCACCTCCACCCTGCTACTCTTAGCAACTGGCCTGAAAAGAGGCTACCTTGATCTTACAGAGAGAGTGATGCCCTGATGCACTTGGGATGGGAGCCTGCGGGTGGGGGACTGGACGTTAGTTGTTTAGGGAAGGTGTTGGGCCGCAGAATTCCCCAAACTGATTTTATAACGCGGATGCCATTTAGTTCTATAAAATAATGGTTACTGGCTTTTGCGAGGGAAGGGTCTTAGACTGCTTTGAACGTGTGATGAAATATTCCAAACCCGTCTCCCATGGGGTTTCACCCATCTGTACACATTTGGATGTTTGCTAAAGATTTCAGGGTAGACTCCTTACCTACCTCCGTGAACCGCCCCCCCCCCCCATGAAGATTCCCTGCTTTGAAAGGTCATTCCTATTGTTATTCAGGCATTTTCACTAACTAGTTAGTTGTTGACCTTTTAGGAGGAGCGCTCCTCCAGGAATAACTCCCCTTTGCATCAGTATCCTTTCGGGTTGTACTGAACGAGGCTTAATGAAGCTGTGTTAAGTTGAAGCTCTCTGGGGGCTTGGCCACAACAGGTGCGTCAGATACCCTGGCTTGGGTTCCCTGGGGATCATTTCCAGGGTGGGGAATTTTGCACAGTATTTGGCAAGACAAGAGCCATTGTACTACAAGAAATCTTCTTCGTTCATTCCTTTTATTGTCCCTAAAAAGTTCCCAGCATAACTGTCTTGATCCTATTCAAACAAAAAACATTTTTTTTTTAAGTTGCATTGTTATTGTGTTTCATTATATGGTATGAAAAAACTAGTCCTATCAACTTCTGGAGCTTTTTGTAAAATTACTATTTTTGTGTTTCTAGGGTCAGCACTCTCTGTAATTTAAGACATCTAGCTATTGGAGAACTGATTGAAAACGATAAAGTAGATTGTTGATCAGAAAAAAAAAAATTTCCCAGTTATGTGGCAGGCTTCTTCATGTGAGGCAAGGATAAGCCGGATAATTGTATGGGACAACCTTAGCCCTGCACTGTTTTGTTTGTTTGGTTTTCTGTTTTTAATCGTAATTCTTTCAAAGCCATACACCCTTTAGAAGTCTGATAGGAGCTTAAAAAAAAAAAAAGTATCTATTCTTCCTAAATTAAAGATGTGTCCTTGTAATTGGGCATGTCTTGTGATGACTTCAATAATTAGCCATGTTTGAAGAGTGAAGTGTGAAGTTTAACCTGACATTTGAATTCCGGAGAATGCCAGGAGGCCCAGGCTGTGCGTCGGGTCGTCTTGGAACAGGTGATAAGGCGATAGCATGTCTAATAGCAACCGATTGTGCCAAAAGTTGCCTATGACATCCTTAAAAAAGCACAGGATATATATGTCAAACTCAGTAAATTTCTAAGTATGTGTGACAAGATCGTGTAAGGTGACATTTGATGAGTATGTTAAATGATACGCCTTGTGTTAAACCCTCTTGTTGACTATCTGTTACAGCCCTATACATTATGGAAGAACATCACAGGGAATCCTGTTACAGATAAAGAATTCCTCATGCTTAAATACGGTTTATGATCTTGCCATAGCACATCCAATTAATTATATGATATGGAAATTTTAATTCCATTAACAATTAAGAATTCTTTGGACTCACATAATATTCCTCCCCCAACCCATGGTTTGAAATAATAACACAAACCTTCCACATAAATCGTCCTGCAAACTCATTCTTTTTATTTTATGCAGCTTTGATTCTTGTTGAAACACTTTTAAAATGGAAGCGAATTTCAAGTTTTAATGGGGAGGGGTACATATTTTTTTCTCTTGAAAAGCTGACCTTTAAATACTGTTGTAAGTCTGGTATGTTGTAATAAGATTGAAACCGTGATATCCAGGAACAAAATTTTTCTGTAATTTGTCTGGTGCCCTCTTTATAACTCAAAGATAATGACAAAAGATACTGATTTCCCGCCGTGTTGTCATGTTGAATTACACTGCTTTGTTGCAAATCATAGTTAAGCTAACTTTTGATCTCCCCTCTGCCCTTGGCTTCCCCTGCTTTGTTACATAAAGATGTTATGACAGTTTATGAATACCTAATTTGTAAGTGTCCCCTAATTGTTTTGCATAAGCAGTTGAGGTGTTTTCAAGTGCGTGAAAGTTGAGTGTCTTTTGTTTATCTTTTTCTTTTCAGAGTTAGGTCCGGGAACAAGACCCTTTGTAAAGCGGGATAGCCGCCCCCTTCCCCCCCCTCCGCCTCTCCCCGCCATTTAAAAAGTCACCGCTCTTTAGGAAAGGAAGAATGAATGAGTAACCTTTAACCTGATATATTTATATACTTTGCAAAAACTATAATGTTGCTTCCACACTATCCCGGGAAACAGGATGATATTGTTTTGTTTTTCATGTCTCACTGCTGCTTCAGTTTTCTGAGAAGTGGGATCCTGGGCCTCTTTTTTTCCAGGAGCACCACGTTTCTCTTCCAAGTGGGCAAACTCCTCTTTGGTCTTGAAGGGAATCTTGACTTTACTTTTGAGATTTTCCCTTGCAGGCGTTCTGGTAACCTTGCTGAGTATCCCTGTGACCCCATCCCCTCCCTGCTTTCCAGCCCTGACATACTTCTCTAGAAGTCTAAATCTCTTGATTCCAGTCTAAATCAGTATCTTTTGGTACACCTGTTCCATAGTGCAGAGGGTGGTAGGATGGAAATGGAAATGGGAAAATGCCTCAAAGAAAATAATTTCTCAAAAATGGAACCCACATTAAATTTATGCACAACACGCATGGATTCTGGCACAGTCCCTTTTTCTCCTCTCCCCACTTTCCTTTCACCTTGAGCTTCTCATGATCATGGAGAGACGGGATCTCCATGGTGTTTGGTTCTGTGCCCATTAAACTTCTTTTTGGATTATGAGGGACTGAGTATGTAAAACATCTATTATTTTGTCCCCTTGTGATCACCACATAGGTGAAGACATAAAATTTTGCCATCCTCCTGGGATCACATGTCCTATGTGCTCCCTTTTAACCATAGCCCCTCCCCTCCCCTATAAGTAACTACTACCCTGACTTGGGTAGTAATTACTTTCTTGCACTTTTTATAGTGTAACCATCTCATTATGCATTCCTCGACATAACAATTTAGTCTTACCCATTAAGAAAACCTGTGATACGTCTTTTAATTTATAGATTCACCCTCCTGTCCTTTTCCATTCTTATAGTTTATCTGTTAAAAAGCCTGGGTTATTGGCCTATAGACTTTTCCACAGTCTGGATTTTGCTGCTTTTGTGCTGGTGGTTCCGTGTTTTCCTTGAAGATCACTTTATTTTGAGCACTATTTTATACCACCCAGCCCTTCCTCCTTCTACATCTTCTGGGTTAAATTACATTTCTTAGTTTAATCTTTGACTTCTAGAAAGAGCCATGATGTCATTTTCTCTATTAGGCTTTTTATTAGTAGGCAATAAAAGATTTTATTGAGCTTCTATTATGCAGCCCTCATTTCTTACATTAATTTCATAATTAATTTCAGTAAGTTGATTGAAAATTGATGCTCTCATTAACTAATTATTTCAAGTACTAGTCATTTGGGAGCATTATGGGCAGTCTCACAAACATATATGTATGTATATGTATGTGTATATTATATATATATTTTAATGTTTGTTTATTTTTGAGAGAGAGAGAGAGAGACAGAGCGTGAGAGAAGGAGGGGCAGAGAGAGAGGAAGACACAGAATTTGAAGCAGACTCCAGGTTCTGAGCTGTCAGCACAGAGCCCAATGCGAAGCTCGAACTCATGAGCCTTGAGATCATGACCTGAGCCGAAGTCAGACGCTTAACTGATTGAGCCACCAGACACCCCACAAACTTTTATATTTTAAGCCCTTTTTTGATCTGTTTTCAGAATTTTTCACATTTCTTCTATGTTATTTTTGGTTTCATAAGTAATATTCAGGCAATTATTTCTTCTTCCTACCATTAGTAAGAGTAACACGTTGGAGTGTTTTCCACGTTTGGCAATAGGGTTTAGTTTGAAAAAATGTTTATGTTGGGTTGCTTAAATCGTAGTAGATTGCAGGATAGTTTGTACAGCAAGAACACATTTTGTTGAAAAATAATAATTCATTTATACATATGAAACCGGAGCTGAAAGAACTTACACTTGGGGATTAAAAGTAGTTGTATACAAGGGGCACCTGGGTGGCTCAGTCGGTTGAGCCACTGCCTCTTGATTTCTGCTCAGGTCATGATCCCAGAGTCATGAGATCAAGCCCCATGTGGGGCTCCATGCTGAGTGTGGAGCCTGCTTTAGATTCTCTCTTTCTCTCCCTCTAGCCCTCTACCCTACTTTCCCTCTCCCTCTCTCTAAAATATAAAATAAAATAAAATAAAATAAAATAAAATAAAATAAAATAAAATAAAATAAAAACAATAGTTGTATTCAATTGGGCAGGTAATGAATTTTTCCTTTGGTTCTTCTGCTTGTCTGTATTTTCTGAAGAGCGTCTTCATTGCTTCTGACAGACAGAAAGAAAAAATAATAATTTAATAGGGAAGTGGGCTGGGAATGGGGTTTTTGTTTTGCTTACATGTTTTTCTCATTCATTTTAGGCCAGGCTTTCCAGTTGTATTTGTCGGGTTTGCTTTTTATTTTCTTACACAAGCATGATTGTCATTTCTATTGTTCAAACAAATCCTTATATTGGAATCTAAATGTGTTCTTATTAATCCCAAGTTACTGAATATTCAAGTTGTTTCAACTTTTTTTTTTATCACAAATATGATAGAAGAGAAATAATTGGCCGGAAATTAAGTAAAAATATAGAAGCAAGAGAAAAAAGAAAGGGAACTATACAAACCTACCAAAGGATTAACAATGTTTTAAGGCATAATATAGAGTTGAAAATTTGCATAGAAATGCATCAGGATTAGCAATTCTTGAAAATCCAATGGTCAGAAATAATTATTATTATTTTTTTTTTACAAATCATCATCCTGACTAATTTGCACTTGGTTATGGCAGTGATGGGGAAGAACAGGGTTTGAGCTTTGCTTTTTATAGACCAAAACTTAGTTTCTGACTCTAATAACAGTGAGGCCCCTTTCAGGGCAACTTAATTTATAGATTCCCCAGTACAATGGAGGTGTTAACAAATAATGTTACTAACCTCATGGGGTTTTGTGAGAATGTACGTAAAAAACCTGGCATGTTTAAGATTAGTATGTCCTGTCTTCCTCCCTCAATAAACGTTTACCATATTGAAGTGTATGGATAAATATGCATGGAATTCTATGGGGAGTATGTTTTATTTTTTTTAAAAAATTTTTTTTTTCAACGTTTATTTTTATTTTTTTTGGGACAGAGAGAGACAGAGCATGAACGGGGGAGGGCCACAGAGAGAGGGAGACACAGAATCGGAAACAGGCTCCAGGCTCTGAGCCATCAGCCCAGAGCCTGACGCGGGGCTCGAACTCACGGACCGCGAGATCGTGACCTGGCTGAAGTCGGACGCTTAACCGACTGCGCCACCCAGGCGCCCCAGGGGGGAGTATGTTTTAAAATAAGATATAGCTTAGATAGAACCTTCAAAGCAAATAACAAATGGACTGTAGTATAAAGAAAGAAGACCTTTGATCTTTATCACTCCTAATAGAGTAATTGAAAAAGGGACAGTGGTGTATATATATATATATATGTGTATATATATGTATATATATATATAATTTATTATATTATAATAATTATAATTATATATATAATTTATTATATTATAATAATTATAATTATATATATATAATTTTTTAAAGGTTTATTTTTGAGAGAGAGAGTGTGTGTGCATGCAAGTGGGGGAGGGACAGAGAGAGAGAGGGATCTAAAGCAGGAGGCTCTGCTGTGACAGTGTAGAGCCTGATTTGAGACTCGAACTCACAAACTCTGATATGACCTGAGCCAAAGTCAACTCAACCAACTGAGCCATCCAAACTCCCGGGACAGTGATTTTTTAAATAGTCTTCTTCCTACTCAGAACTGAAACAGCAGAGATAGAGAATACAATAGAAAAATATGGGAGACAGATTTTTGTTTTTTGTTTTTTGTTTTTTTTTTTTTGCCACTGATTACATTATGATCATTGAGCTCAACATTTTCCTGGGTCTGTGCAAGGACAGAGCCTTTGGTGGATTTAGGGAACTAAAGTCGGTTTGCTTCCATTGCCATCACTGCTGTAAGGGCCATCCCTTCAACAGAAGTTGCATATTTGGACATGAAATGAATCAGAGACCTCCAATGTGGGTTTTGACCTGATACTCCTTTTATGAACAATACATCACAAAATTCTCATGCATTGGAGTTATACAGAGCAGGTTTTTTCCCTGCCTTAGCTGAGCTTCATTTTAAGTCCTACATATGGTTTACATACTTAAAGTTGTCTTGTCTATGGCCTCTGTGGTTGGGGCCCTTTGAGCTGGGGATAAATCCCAACAAGTGTTGGTCCCAACTCAAGACGGCACCATGGAATGCATCTTTGCTGTTCTCTTTTTGTTTCTTATTGTTGGTGGAATGGTTAAATTTTGTAGACTAAGACTTGAAAACATGTGGATTTGGGTGAGCAAATAGGATATTTAGAGTTGAAGGATTTAGATCAATGGGATATCAGCTGTCTATTTTACAGGTGGCTGTCTCACTGATAATCTCTTTAAAAGGCATACACTTGAAATTTGTATTAAAAGAAACTTTTAAGATTTACAATAGCATCAAAAAGAATACATAAAGATAAGCCTAACCAGGGAGGTAAAAAGTTTTTACACTGAAAACTGCAAACATTACTGAAAGAAATTAAAGATGACACAAATAAATGAAAAGACATACTCTGTTCCTTGATATGGCTAAGATGTCTATACTATCCAAAGTGAACTACAGATTCAAAACAATGCTCATCAAAATTCCAAGAATATTTTCTGCAGAAACAAACAAACAAACAAAATCTTAAAATTCATATAGAATCTCAAGAGACTAAATAGCCAACACAATTTTGAAAAGTAGCAAACTGGGAGGACTCAGACTTCCTGATTTCAAAACATATTGCAAAGTCATACTAATTGAAACAGTGTGGTACTTACATAAAGAAGGATACATAGACCAATGGATTAGAATACAGAGCCACGAGATAAGCGCCTATGTATGTGGTCAAATGATTTGCAACAAGGGTGACAAGACCACTCAATGGGGAAAGGACAATGTCTTCAACAAATGGTGTTGAGAAAACTGTATATCCATATGCAAAAGAATAAGGTTGGATCCTTACTTTATACACTACACAAAATTGACTGAAAAATGGATTGAAAGCCTGAACTGAAGACCCAAAACTACAAAATTCCTAGGAGGAAACATAGGAGAAATCCTTACAGTGTTTGATTTGGCAATGGTTTCCTGGATATGACACAAAAAGCAGAGGCAACAAAAGCAAAAATAGACAAGTGAGACTCCATTAATCTAAAATACCTTTGTGCATCAGAGGACACAAACAAGAGAATGGAAAAACATCCTGTGAAATGGGAGAAAATATTTGCAGATCCTGTATCTGATAAGGAGTTAATATATAGACTATATAAAGAACTCCTACAACTCAATTACAAAAAATCAAATAAGTCAGTTAAAACTTAAGCCAAAGACTTGAACAAATATTTCTTCAAAGATGACACACAAATGACCAAAAAGTCTATGAAAAGATGCTCGGCATCATGAATCATCAGAGAAATGCAAACCAAAACCACAATGAGCGATCACCCACACTCACTGGGATGACTACTGTTAGAAAATAATAATAAAATAGAAAATAACAAGTGTTGGAAGGATGTGGAGAAATTGGAACTCTTGTAGGCTATTGGCAGGATTGTGGAATGGGGCCACTGGTATGAAAAACAGTAGAGAGGTTCCTCAACAAAGTAAAAATAGAACTATTATGTTATCCAGAATTCCTATTTCTGGATCAATATCCAAAAGAACGGAAAACATGGTCTTAAAAAGATACTTGTGCACCTGCATTCACAGCAGCACTGTTCACAATAGCCAAGAGGTACAAGCAACCCAAATGTCCATCAATGGATGAGTAGACAGACAAAATGTAGTTTATACATACAATACAATATTATTCAGACTTAAAAAGGATAGAAATACCGTCACTGGCTACCACATGGATGCACCTTGAGGACATGGTGTTAAATGAAATAAGCCAGACATAAAATTTTATGATCGGACAAATACTGTATGATCCCACTTAAATGAGGTAATGAAAGTAATCAAATTCATAAAACCTAAAGTAGAATGGTGGTTACCAAGGTGTGGGGGAATCCAGGGAGAAGGAAAAGTCTTTACTTGTTATAGAGTTTCAGTTTTGCAAGATGAAAAAGTTCTGGAGATCTGTTTCACACCAATATGAATACAGTATACTTCAACAGAGTGAGTTGCACACTTAAAAATAGTTAAAATGGTAAATTTTATCTTATGTGCTTTTTACCACAATAAAAAAAAAAGAACACCTAATTTAAAAGCAAAGGAAGCAGGCTTTTAAGAATAGAAAAATTAGTGAAATAATTTTAAAACTTACTTGCCTCCCTCAACACATTTAACCGTCTTTTGTGTATATTGGCATTGCCTTTGGGAGACCAGAATAATATAGCATTTCTAAGAGTTGAGATGTATCCGCCATGTTTGTCCCTTCATTGAATGATGGGCAGATTGCTGTTTCTGAATTCTTGTAACTTTTATACTGTTTGTCTCCTTCATCATGATCTCCCATGAGTGTCAGAGAAAGAGTAATTTCTTTCTTCTCATAAATCCTAGTAGCGTCTTTAGCCGCCGCTTGCCACATTTCCTCCAATTTATTGCTTTCGACAACTTTGGCTGTTGTCCCATATTCCTGGTTTTCTAGCCCACGAAAGGTTGGTATCGCACCCGATCTAAGGTTGATTGCCTCCGGATGAAATGTGAATAGGTGTATATAAGAGGAGGTCTAAGTATCTACTACACTAACATTTTTCTACTTATTTATTTTGCACTCCTTTGTATTTTTGTGTGCGTTCTGGATATTTGATGTTGCCAGATAAGACGCTTCCTAATAGAGTGTATGTAGGTGAAAACGTATTTTTATGTACACGTATGCATGCATAATTATAGTTCACGCTCATGATTTGGAGAAACCAATAACGTTTTATTGCTCAAGAGATACACATGTAAACAGATTTGGCAAGTAAGTCCCGGTTTAAAGGAAAATTATAGCTTTCTACTCACTGAACTGTACTGGGAGTATGATAGATCCCTCACCCTTCTGGAGGGGACAATGCCTGCATATGCTCTCCTAGCTTGCTCTGTTTCTATCGCTCACATAGGCAGTGCTACTAAGAAGTCCATAGCAGAGCCTACAGAAGGGTGCACTCTTTTATGCTGCCCATGATTTTTTAAAAGCTTTATCGAGGTATGGTTTACATATCATAAAATTCACCTGTTTGAATGTGCAATTCAATTTTTAGCAAATTTACAGAGTTGTGCAATGCTCAGCACAGTCCAATTTTAGAGCATCCCCATGCATATGATATTTCAAAAAAACATTGCCATGCTTCTTTTTCCTGCTGTTTCTGAGTACCTGCTCTTCTCTGCAAATAGCTGTCTGCTTAAGAGGGAGTATGATCCTTACAGGTAGAATGCAAAGAGAAAGATAATTACTATTTAGATTCCAGTGGCCAAAATAAGAGTTTCAAAGGAAAACAATAGTTTTACAACTCAGGCTATTGCCTTGATGTAGGGCTCCCTAAATTCCTTTATTTCCCCTTTTACATGACCTACTAGGCCTAGAAGACAAAATCGTGGAGGTATCGTACAGAAAAGATACCTTTGTGTACCTTTAAAGCTAAGATCAAAAAGGGAATATTTAAAGTAAGAAAAGTCAGTGTAGAATCTCCACTCCTGATATGAGGTGATAATGGGGAGGGAAAAAGAGATTGAAGCAAGGGAGGCAAATGTTGAAAGACGTAGCATCTATTCCTTATTACTTGGGATCAAAGCCAAGGAGCAGGGAGGGGTGTAGATCATTTACATGGTAGGTTTATGGAAACACGGCCAACAACAGAAATCTTTACCAACTTCTCTTGGGGAAGGCTGCCTTGCAATCTCTTCAACGCAAAAGGGATGGCTAACTGAAATTGGACAAGGAGGGAGAGGCTTGATTTAGCCTTTGAAGGGGTGGAGGTAACTCAGAAAGGCCCTCTTATCCTCAGAGGAAGGTAGTTGAATCAAGTACCCTTGATCCTCCCAAGGGTCCCTCTCTGATGAAGATGAAATCATAGGACGATCTCTGTTGGGGAGGTTATGGAGGATGTGGCATAAATCCAGAGGGTCTATACCATCATTGACAGCCAAGGCGAGGTGACCTTAGTCGTGGAGCACCTCCCCTATCTAACCAACGGAGAGAGAGAGAGAGAGAAAGACCATGAATATTCCTCAGCTGTGACTGCCAGGTGAGAAAGGGTGTAGAAAGTAAGATTTCCCAGAGACAAGGGTGCTAGTGGAGACTATACTGATCCAAGGCCCCTACCGGTCTTCCTCCATCTTGAAGTTGGATAACTTGCTTTTGTGCTTATGTGCCTACAAGCCATCATGAAGAGTATTAGGAGAAGGGGAAATGGAGATCTAAGAGATGGAACATTTTTACACAGTAAAACTGAGCACTGTCTAAAGAGACTGTTGAACTTATTACATATGACCAAATTTTAACCAGATTGGACTAAATAAGGTACATTTTGTTACCTCTTTTTGGCAATGGCGACTCAGGGGGAAGACAAAATTAATTAGAGACCAAAATATATTTATGTTTTCTCCGTATACCTGTGTGTCATAAACAACCTTGGGGCCACAAACAACCTTGAAACAAATGAAATTGGCTGCTTCAGCCACTGCCATTGACACCAGCCCCGTCTTTGCGGAGTGCAGTTGCCAAGGGTGAACATGCACAAGCTGGGCCTCAGGTCTGCTGATGGAGCTCCCGTGGTAAGTGAGGCTTAGCGGCAAAGTCCTCCATTTTTTTTAAGAGGGAAAAACAATGGGTATCGAATGTCAGTCAAGTCACATTGTAATTCAAAGCTGAAGTATCACTTCATTCATTCATGCCTACAACTCATAAAAGCAAAATAATAAAGAGGGACTTTTGCCAGGAAACAGCTTTGCTGAGCCTCAAGTGGTCCCCGTGGCCCTAAAGACCACATTCTTCATCGTTTCCTCCAGTGAGCCGCCATCATGGGGTCCTGACACGTTTTAGGAATTCACAGTAGTGCAGACCATTGATGAAGACTCTTAGCAATTCTGGAATGTGATTTGTGCTCATTATGTGAATGGGATTTTAACTGAAAAATGGGCTTTCGCCATAGAATCACGGACAGTTAGAGTGGCCAGGCGTCTTGTAGAGGGTCATTTAACTGACGGCATCATTTAACCAGAGAGTAAAGTACTATTTGCAGTCAAAGAGCTATGTAGGGCTAGAGTCGGGGCTGGGCTCTCCCATCCCAAGTTCTATAATGTTCTGTCCGTGCGTATTGTCAGAGCAGATAATGAAAAGTAAAAAATCAACCCTGTAAAATACAGATTAAATCACCGTTAAATTTTATGTTAGTTTCCACCAGCATCTGAAGTACAGTGCTAAGAATTTCAGCATTCAGGAGCTTCTTAATGGGAAATATTATAGAGCAGCTATCTAAATATTCAAATCTGTTTTGATGATTAAGCTGCAGCATTGGCAAATTTTAAATTTCCACACTCCAATTTTGCCTATTAAATATATTGCTAAGTCCTTTTGTTTGAGTTTCTTGCTGATAAGACTATTCCCAATTCAGCACTCTGGATATTGTGTTGTTTGATCTCCTAATGCTTTGCATTGACTTTCAAAATCAATAGAGACTTAGTTGGTATTTTATGACATATCTTATCTGTTCTTTCAAATGCTATGTGGGCCAAAAAATATATCCAGGGAACATATTTTCTTCATATGCACTTTCATCATGGTTTATTCTGTTATGCCATCAGCTCAGTTTTGTTTCAGTACCTAATTTGTATGAAGCAATGATAGAGAAGAAAGAAAATCCATAAAAAATTGAATTTCCTGATACTTGTTGGTGGCCTTATTTTTCAAGTTGATGGCACAACAAAAGAGAATTTCAGAAAGTAATTGTGGAACATACGTATGATGACAGTTTTGTCCAGAAGTGTTCAATACAATATGTCAGTTTAGCAGTTAATTGTTCTTTTATTGTTTCACGTGTATGCGTCCAGTCTCCCTGGTGAGAGAGGCAGCGTGGTTTAGTGAAAAGAGAAGAGACATCGCAATCAATCATAGTTTGAATATCAGCTCTGCTATTTACTATACCAGCTATGTGACCTCCCCAAAGTTAATGAACTTCTCTGATCCTCATTTTCATATTTGTACAGTTGGGCATGATAACTTGCCACACAAGATGTCATAAAGAGTTGCGTAAACACGTGTTAATGTCCAGTGCGGTGTCTGTCTGGGCCACGGGCGTTCAAAACATGGTAATCATTTGTCTTGATTTGAGTTTTTCAGAAGCAGACCTAAGTCAAGGGTAGAAGAGTAAGTAGTTACTTTGGAAGGTGGTTTCAGAGCTAGCCAACAGAGAATACATGATAAAGCAAAGTAGCCCTGTGCATAATTGAAGCTTAATTCTACTGGGGAACTCGGGGTGTTAGTGAAGAATACACACCTCAGAGTCATCCCCTATGAAAGACAAACGAGCTGGATATTTAGACATTAATTTCTACTGGTGATTGGTGGGAGATGCTGAGGTATGGGTATTCGTTTTTCAGAACTTCAGGCTGGCCACATAAGTGGGCAGAGAAGGTTTTGCCAAGATAGGCTGCAGGCAGAGGGATAAAGACAGTTGACTTGGAAGGGATGGCTTGAGCACAGGTCCGCCCCTGAAGAACCACTCTACTCCATTTTTGTTAACGATCACTCCATTTCCTTAGTGAAGAACTTTGTTTTCCTAGTTCCCTGTCGTTGGTATGCTGAAAGCACTTCCTACCAGCTCGTGAGAGTGTTAAATATTCAGAAATGTTGTAAGCGAATTATCAGATTGTTAGTATCTTGAGATTAGCCCGACGGGAGTCTTTACACCAGGAAACTAGACAAGTGCTGTCGGTCAGGGCCTTTTTCTTCAGAAACCAGTTTACTGGCGCACCACTGTCCCCGTCCCTCTTCTCCCGGTGAATGGAGAATAGGAGTCACGTGCAGAGGCTCAGGAGTCAGACCTGAGTTCAAGTCTGAGCTCTGAAACCTTTTGGCCGTGTAGCCATGGGCAAGTTACCCAACTTCTGTGATCCTCAGCATCCTTGCCTATAAAACAGCATGTGTGTAACTTGTATGGGTAGGGTGAAGATGAGGCCCAATAACATATTGTGCGTAAGGAGTACTCTGGCGTAACATGCTTATTATTGAAATTAAACCTTACCCAATTATGGGAGAGGCTGAGGAAGAAAAATTCCATGAAGAGGCAAGAGGGTTTCTCTGGAAATCAGATAAAAGTCAAGTCACTAACCAGCCCCCCGGAAGCACTGGCAAGAGAGGGCAAGTTAGAGCTTATAGAGGAGCCTGGGAACGCAGGCGGGTACAGTTGCCAAAGTGTGACCGTGCACGGAGCTGGAGAAAGAAAGCTGTTTCTCTGTGTAGCTTCCATCCCTGAGAATCAAGAAGCAAGCATTCAGATGAGAAGAGAAGAGACAAGGACAAGCCAAAATGTGTTGGGATGTCGGCAACCACTCACCACGGTATCTGACATCAAAGACCGTCCGAGAGGCCGGGCCACTGCTTCTCTTCTGTCTGAGCGCAGATCCAAGAGCCGCAGAGAATAATGGATTAGGAGACCACCCCAGCGGGCAGAATCGGAACCCCGTGCAACAGGCGCAATATGTCCTTGGCTAGATTTCAGAACTGCTGTGGACCAGTGGCTGGCTCTGTGCCTTCCGTTCTTTCCTGGGAGTGTCTATGGTGGTAATCGTATTCTTGCTATTTTATGTTGAGTGTGGTGTCTGAGACTCTGTGTGTTTAGTTTATGGGTCCCTGAACCAAGAGCAGCTGCAACTGAATAGCCTTTTATGTTTGTAGACTTGACACAAATCAGAAGCGATCCTCGACTACAAGCCTGTTTCTATAATAGGACAAGATTTGGGCAGGTTTGGGGATGGGAATAAGTGTATTTTGTGGGTGGAAGGAGTATGAATAATTTTTGGTAAGAGGGTAGACTCTAGTAGGTTGAAAAAAAAATGGCTTCACATTCCTTTATTCCTTCCTAGCATTCGTATCACTTTGCAATGTGACATTGCCTTCTGTCGTCAAGAGGTGAGCTTTTTTTCTATATCTTTGAATCCGCTTCTTCTGGTGACTTGCTTTGATCAACACAGTGTGGCAGAGGTGATGTTGTGTGACATACAATCCAAGGCCTCAAGAGGCTTTGTAGCTTTTGCTTTCACTATCTTCAAACCTACTGTCACCTTGTGAGGAATATCAGTCTAATCTCTTTGAAAATGAAAGCCTATGTCGAGAGAGAGGTCCAGCTATCCTAGGCTTTCCAGATGGGCTCAACTCCCAGCCAATGCACAAGCTGATCCAGTTGTGTGAGTAAGCCCAGGCAAGACCAGCAGAATCACCCAGACAAGCCACAGCATCGCGAGAAACAGTACGTCATTGTTGTTTTAAACTTCTAAGTCTTGGGGTCATTTGTTACACAACTGTAGATAACTGATGCCTCCTCCCAATAAAGTATTTTTGTGTTTCACTTAATCAGAATGAGTTTTAGTTGTTTGTATCTTCACAGGGTTGCTGTGTGGGATAAATATGCTATTATTTGTAAAGGGCTTAACCCAAACCTGGCACATAGAAAGTGCTAGATAAATGGTAGCTACTATTCTATGAAATAAGTTCCAGATGTTTATGAGAGGTGAAGTATGGACAGCCCTTACATGTACTATAGAAGGAGGTACATGACCATCAAACAATATGTGTGCCCCTAAATCTCAATTTTCTCAAAGTCAAAATGAGGATATTTGCTAAATGATCTATAAGTGATGGTCAGGCTCCAAGATCCCATGTTCCTATGCAAGATTGGCCCCAAACCCACTTTGGCACATATTCTAGATGGACCCAAATTCAAGCCTCACTGGGTCTCAGCTGTGGACGCACCCATGCCAATGTCTTTATGATCTGTTATGCAGTGTTCTACGGGCACTTCATTTGTCAACATCAGAGCAGCGATGAGATGTGTGGGCATCCCCCTGGGCAGCCATGTTTGCCACTTCAGGGGCACCATCTACAATGTAGTGTATGTGACTGTGGTGGCTCCCAAGAAGGTTAAATTTTTTAGAATATTTTCTCTGATTTTATATGGGGTAAGGCTGATTCTGTGTAGCACAAAGGATGAGAAGGAAGGTGCTGGGGGCAGCCTCGCCTTCTTTTCTACTTCACTGAGCAGTTCATCTCTGTCCCTACGTTTGCATACTCTGCTCGGCAATGCGTTCGCCCTGCAAGGGCCAGAGTCCTCTCTCCTTAGAAGGCAGCTTAGATCATCTGATTTTCCTTAAAGATGCTTCTTGGAAAGGTCTTACTGCCATTCCAACAGCTTCGTGGTATGTTCCTTCCAATCACTTGTAATAGCCTCCATAAAGGAGTTTTGCTAAGTACAGTTTTCTGCATTTGAGGTTGGCCTCATGTGAATGTCACAGCATGTGTGTTGAGGTGCTAAGGAGCTGAGAGTTACTGTCTCTGCTCATCTAGAAGATGATCTGCCAAAGGCCTAGGCTAGAAGGCAGAACCCTGGGCACAGATGAGCTTCACATCGGAGTTAATCAACAGATCATGCAAATGAGGCACCCATTTATAGCATTTATTTAAATTTTCATTTAAATTGCTGGTTAAATGGAATACATTTAAAATTCTGAAGTCAACACTTGAGCAAATTGGTTTTAAAACTATATATTAAATTGCCGCACATTGCAATTTAATGCATAGTTCCAAGATAATTGCTTATTGCTTTAGGAGTACAAAATATAGGTCCAAATTGTTTAGTGTGGCTGATGAGACACAAGAAGCAGTATCTTCTCGTTTGCCTTTTCTTAAAACAAAGAAAGGTAGAGTGTGGTAATTATCAACGTTATGTCGGACTGAACTCAGGGTATCTGGCTTTGAATTCTGCCTCTACCACTTATTAGCTGTCTGATTTGGGCAGTCCTCTTAATTCCCTCTGGCCTCAGTTACTCTATCTGTGAAATGGAGTTAATAAAGATATTTTCATCATAGGCTTATTGGGAGGATTACATGAAGTGATCTGTACAAGGTGCCTGGCTCAGTACCTGATCCGTTATAAATATCCGGTGAATCTTAACTTCTGTTTTTTGTTGTTTTTTTTTTTAAATAAGGGCCATTATATTTTTATTTCCTGTATGGCATCTACTACTAGAAAAGATAAATCACACAGGTGGCATCATCTGTGGCTTGCGTTATATTTCTTTTTGGCAGTATCGTTCTGAACTCTTTGCAAAGACAGTACTCTACTTGTTGACCTCAATCATCCAGGCTTGTTCTTGAGAGGAATATTTTTAAAAAGAGAAAAAAAACCCCACCATATTTGCTTTCTGACAGTATCTGGGTGATCCCTAAATTTTGGAGAAAAAGATAAAAAGAGATGAGGAATTCTGAGGGTCCGTAGAGTATACTAAGGTGTGTCTAATTGGATTTAACTTTCCTTACTTGGAAATGGCTACAGAAACCAAATTATTCAGAGTATGAGTTATGGTTCTCTGGTGTCACAGAAAACAGGATGAGTCTAGATCACTTTTAGGGGGAATTCAGTGGAAGGATCTTAGAATTCACTGATTTGGAGAGAGAGGTAAATAATTAGACCTTTGAAAAGATAGGAGCCCAGACAACTCTGGAGATTGGAAATACTTGGTACCTGGAGATACCCACCAAAGAGCATAACCTTAATTGACAATCATGCCAAGACTGTGTCTGGGGGTGGGTGGGAGGGTCGTTCCAGTTGGGATGCTGGTTAAGCCCCAAATGCCCTAAGCAAACAAGGAAACTAAAAATGGGCATTCTCGCTACTTAGCCTTATGTCAACAAGGCTAATTTACAGACACAGCAGTGAGTTAAATCTCAGGTTTCACAAATATGTGTAGACAAGAAGCAACATGGAGAGTCAAGGAGGACAAAGAGCCAAAATGGCACAGGGTGAAAAATGACTACGAGGGTGGCAGTGGCTAATGAAGGAGAGGGACACACAGTGAGTAGTGTTCCTAGTGTACATATTGCACCTTGGTCCCAGAGTTCCCACTGAGCCAAATGAAAGCGTCTCTTCCATAGCCAAGTTCTCCAGTCTGGGGCTGGAGGATGGGGCTGAAATGTACTATGTGGATATAATAGATTCAATTTTCTCATAGAGCCTGACTACCTTCAAATCCTTGCAAGCTGAAATTGTACCCATCAGAAAAGTTCATAAGGCTTAGAGGTGGGATGGTGGGTGGGTGTGGGTGGTTTTAAGAGCTGCTTATCAATATGACAAGCTAAGATATACAGTAGCAGCACATACAGCTTGTCAAGTAATGTTTACTCAAGCGATAGAAATAAATGACTCTGGAAAACCTACTCTCTTGAAAATCTCAGAAGGTTACCTAATTCCTGGCCTCATGTCCAGTGAAAAAGGAAGGCATTTTTGAAATTAAAGTAAATTATCAATATCCATTATCAAAAAAATGGGTATAGAGATCATATACCTCAACATCATACAAGCCATAAATGACAAGCCCACAGCTAATATCATCCTCAATGGTAAAAAGCTGAAAGTCTTTCTCCTAAGATCAGGGACAAGACAAGGATGCCCACTCTCACTGCTCTTAGTCAACATAGTATTGGAAATCCTAGCCAGACCAATTAGGCAAGAAAAAGAAATTAAAGGCATCCAAATGGAAAAAGAAGTCAAACTGTCACTATTTACAAATGACATGATATTATAAATAGAAAACCCTAAGGGCTCCATCAAAAAATTGATGTCAGCACAGAGCCCGATGCCAGGCTCGAACTCACAAGCCATGAGATCATGACCTGATCCGAAGTCGGACGTTTAACCGACTGAGCCACCCAGGCGCCCCCAAGATAATTCTGTTTGTAATTTCATCAAAAAGAATAAAAAACCAGGGATAAATTCAATCAAGCAGGTGAACGACATATACATTGAAAACTACAAGACATGAAGGCAAGAAATTGAAGAAGACACAGAAAAATGGAAAGGTATTCCATATTCCTGGATTGGAAGAATTAATATTGTTAAAATGTCCATGCTACCCAAGACAATGTACAAATTCAATGCAATCACTATCAAAATCCAGTGGCATATTTCCAAAGAAATAGAACAAATAATTCTAAAATCTATGTGGAACCCCCGCACCCCATGACGCCAAAGCAACTTGGAGAAATAAGAAGTTGGAGGCATCACACTCCATGATTTCAAACTATATTTCAAAGCTATAGTAATCAATATAGTATACCATTGGCATTAAAACAGACACATAGATCAATGTAACAGAATAAAGCCCATAAATAAACACATATGTGGTCTATTAATTTATGACGAAGGCATGAAGAATATACATTGGGGAAAGGACAGTCTATTTAATGAATGGTGTTGGGAAAACTGAATAACCACATGCAAGAGAATGAAACTGGGCTATCTTACACCATACACAAAAATTAACTCAAAATGGATTAAAAACCTGAACACAAGACCTGAAACCAGAGAGCTCCTAGAGGAAAACAAAGGCGGTAAGCTCCTTGATATAAGTCTCAGAGATGATTTTTTTTAGTCATCTGAAACCAAAAAGCAAGAGCAACCAAAGTAAATATAAATAACTGGGACTACATCATACAAGCTTCTGCATAGCAAAGGAAACCATCAACAAAATGAAAGAATAACCCACTGAATAGGAGAAAATATTCGCCTGTCATATGTCTATAAGGAACTAATATCCAAAATACATAAAGAACTCATAGCTCATACAGAAGAACTCAAACAATCTGATTAAAAAATGGGCAGAAGATCTGAGTAGACATTTTCCCAAAGAAGACATGTAGATGTACATGAAAAGTACTTGTACAAGTACATGAAAAGGAGCTCAACGTCATTAATCATCAGAGAAATGCAAATGACAATCACAGCGAGATACCCCCTCATACGTGTTAGAATGGCTAATATCAAAAAGACTAGAAATACCAAATGTTGGCAAAGATGTGGAGAAAAAGAAACGTTTGTGCGCTGTTGGTGGGAATGTAAATTGGTGCAGCCACCGGGGAAAACAGTATGAAGATACCTCAAAAAATTAAAAATAGAATTATCATATGATCCAGCAGTTCCACTTTTGGGTATTTATCTGAAGAAAATGAAAAAGATTTGCATCCCTATGTTTATTGCAGCATTATTTATAGTAGTCAAGATATGGAAGCAACCCAAATGTTCGTCGATAGATGACTGAATAAAGAAATTGTAGTTATGTGTGTATACATATAGAGTGGAACATCCTTCAGCCCTAAAAAAGAATGAAAGCTTGTCGTTTGACGTGACATGGATGGACCTCAAGAGCATTATGCTAAGTGAAATAAGTCAGACAGAGAAAGGCAAATACTGTATGAGTTCTCTTAGGTGTAGAACCTTAAGACGAAACAAAACAAAAAACCACCCATAAAGACGCAGACTCATAGATGCAGAGGACAGATGGGTGGTTGCCAGAGATGGGGAGTCAGGGTAGGAGAAATGGACGAAGGGGATCAAAAGGCAAAAAGAAAACAAACTGAAACAAATAAATAACAACACCTAAGGCCTGTCTGAGTAGCCGAACAGCCTGGGCTGCTGTTTACAGTTGTGCAGGTTGTACCCTGCACACTCTATGGGGCACCATTTATACCACTGTCTAGAAGAAAAATAAAATTATAAGTGAATAAATAAATAAATAAATAAATAGGGTTTATGGGACACCATGCATTTATTGGCTATTGGTGGGGCTCTGACAGCTATTTTTTGGGGGGTGCTTTAGACTCCCTTGTGAGGAACTTGTCCTCTCAGAAAATGGATGGTGTTTAAGCACCCACCTCTTTTGTTGAAGGGGATGCCTTTGTATTTCAACAGAATCTGAATCATTTGACTAGCATCCGAGATGCTAACACAACAGGCTCTCATAAAAAAAAAAACCCTGGGTGATGGGAACATGTCACCTCCAAAAAATGTTATATGTTCGCCAGTGCTTTGCAAGACAGGAACTGATGCATGGATGCACAAAATGATTTTTTTCTCGCCTTATTCTGTCACCTTACCATCCAAAGATCATTAGAACATAGATTTCCTGGAGAATAGGAAACTATCCTGTCTTTGGACAGCTTTAGGACTCATTAGAAAGACACAGGATTCCTGGCTTCAAGTTTACAGCAGCACTATTACGGGGAGACGTTAAAATAAATACAAACCTACCATTCTGTCCACTGCCTAGTTCATGTTCTCCCTCTCCCTGGCCTGGATTATCACCATCCTATCTCCCCACCTCCAATTCTTGATCTGCCATCTGACCTCTACACCTGTTAAATCTCTCTAAAGCCCTCTTCTTATCCCGTCGTAGATAAGGCTTCCTACTGCCCACCAAGTAACACCTAAATTCTTTCTATTCAAGTTACTGCAAGATCAGTCCCCATGCCACCCTCCCAACACTCACTTCTCCCATTTATAGATCTTGCCTCTTGGACAAACAAATTGTTGGGATTTCCTGGACACCAACGTACACATTCATTGTTTTTTGTTTTTTGTTTTTTACCTGGTTCGCGTTGCCTTTTTATCGTGAATGTTTTTGCCATGACGTTTGTTTCTACCCCATCACAACCAATTCGTACTAATGAGAAATAAATCTTGATTCCCTAAGCCTGCCCCGCTACATTCTTGACTAACTTGCCATTTTTCAGTGGTCTCCATATCAGCTCAGGGCTCCACCGTTTACCTGGTGGCACAGGTGCCAAACCCAAGGGTCACCTTAGATCCTATTGTTTTATTTACCCCCTACGTTCAATTCACCAGCAAGTCCTCTTGGCTTTCCCACCAAAATGTCTCCCGTAGCGCAGCACTTCTCTGCATCTCCACTGCTACCTTCACATCATAGCTTCAGTTCTCTGTTGCCTGGACCTTCCACAGGATTTCCTCAGTAATCTACGTCCACGTGCGCCTCTGCGTGGAATCAGACTAATCTTCTATAAATGTAAATCCCATCATGTTACTCCTCTGTTTAAAACCCTTAAGTGGCTTCGTGTCGCTTTTAGAATAAAATGCCTTACCTGATCTGCTCCCTGTCGGTCTTTCCAAAGCTCACCTGGTTCCTTCTTTTCCCTTTTCCTCCCACTTAGGCTGCGCAGTCCTTTTCTGTTTCTTTCAGGGGCCAATTTACAGATTATTTGCATTTTCTGTTCCTTCCTGCTAGGCTGTTCTCCTTCCACATCTTTTTTACATCTGGTTCCCTAAAACACGTCAATACGAATGTCTCTGCCTTAGAAATAGTTTCCCAGGACCAGATCTAAAATAGCTTCTTCTCCTTATTCTATTGAGTCATTCAAGTAATTTCCTTCAGAGCATTTATTAGAGCCTGCAATTATTTTAATTGGCTATCTGTTTGCCTTTTTATTGACTACATCTCCTGTCTACCCGAGTAAATGTAAATTTGTGTCTTCTTGTTCATCTTGCACATGACGGGCACTAAGTAAGTATTTGCTGAATGGTTGAATGAACGGTCATCCTAACTACCGTCTAATCCAGGTGGCCTTTCTGCTTCGCGCATTCAGAAGCTCTTCTCTGGAATTTCAGTGTGTTTTGTCTGACCTCAAGCTTCATACTTTACACCCTCTGGATGGGATTCTAGGTATTCGTAAACATGTCTGATTGTCGTTACGAGATTTTGAGGTTACCATCTGTGTGTCTGATTCATCTCTGAGTTCCCCCACCGTGCCTATCCCAATGTCTTGCACACAGTATTCAGTAAATATTTCACCAAGTGTAAATGTAAGCAATATTGATTCACTGTGGATTTCAGCTAATTTCTTAATTTCTTTCTCTCTGCCTATGGGTAGCCACCCCTCTTTAGCTGAATAATATTGTAAGCATAGCTTTGCCTTTTACTCCTACGTCGTCATATTTGTGGGTTGCACTGTGGAAATCATTCAGTTCCTAAAAAGGCTCTGTGATTCTGCAGCATTGCAGAGGTAGACTCAGAAGCTAAATCCCTACATTCGTTACTATTACCCAAATCTCCAGAGGTTTTGTGGCCAATGCCTTGTATTGTTGTTATTTATTAATCTTTGTTTATTTTCTATAGTCTTTTTAATTGTAGGTTGCCCATAGTTACCCTCTCATTGATATGTTGTTTTAAGACAACAAAATGGCTTAAAAACGGGCATGAAATTTGAAAGGGATGCAAACAAATTACGAGCCCAGCAGTACCACCCAGGTGCATCAAGTAAATTAGGCATCCGCTCTTTTAAGATTAGAAGAGACACCGGACGTAGAAAACTCCAGAACAGAAGGGTGTTTCTTCAACTTGCTCTTTCAGCCATATTTCCCTTCATTCTGTCTCCCTAAATATTCTCTTTTCAGATGTTTAGCAACTTGAGGACAAAAACTGTGTTTCTTATCTCTGTAGCCCTAGGCACCAAGTTGGGTGCTTGGTAATTGTCCCTTATTAATTTATTAATTAATGCTATCCTCTTTTGCAGGCGTTGATTTTCATGCCCATCTTGGACTGGCCTATTGGGCTTTCCAGGTCCCGACTCTCAGACCTCCCTTGGTCCCCATTGTCTTTTGCACACGTTTTTGGAAGCGTTCCTTGGCTCCCACCCAGATGCCTGGATTCCTCTTTTGATCTATTGTTCCTCCTTCCTATCCTTTGGAAGCAAGCATTATTTTCCTATTGCTAATTTTCTCTTAACGATTAAAGAGTCTTGGATGGGACTCTTGGCTCTAACTGGCAGACTTTCTGATAAAGACCTAAGGCTATTAATTCTAACTTTTACCTGAGCCAACAGTGGAATGTGGGTGCCAAAAAAGAGTTCATATAGACTCAGTCACATTAATAGTTACTATTTCTTGTTCTCTTTAGACTGTTCCTGGCACTTTGCTCAGCACCTTACATGCTTTGCCACATTTAACCCTTCCAGTGACTCCTTAAAATAGACATGGCTATTTCCTCCCTTCACCAGATAAAAAATCTGGTGATTTACATGGAATGTAAATAACATGGATGAAGTCATAGGAGCACAATTAGAATTTGGACCAGGATCTGCCTGGTTTCAACGCTTAAGCTTTGGTATCAGCTAGGATGCTCATGGGAGCCTTATTAATGGAATCATGGTGACCAGAGCACGGGAAATATGAATTCACTCTATTTAAATTAAAAAAAATTAATGTTTATTTATTTTTGAGAGAGAGATAGAGACAGAGCATGAGTGGGGGAGGGGCAGAGAGAGAGGGAGATACAGAATCTGAAGCAGGCTCCAGGCTCTGAGCTGTCGCACAGAGCCCAGCGTGGGGCTCGATCTCATGAACTGCGAGATCATGACCTGAACCAAAGTCGGATGCTTAACCAACTCAGCTACCCAGGTGCCCCTGAATTCACTGTATTCTAGAGCTGGGGATACCACACCTGGATTTTTGTGCTATGCCTCCTTTTATAAGAAATAAACTGACCCAGACTCGTGACCATGGGCTATCAGAAACCATTGAAGAAACTGGAGTAGTTCTAACTAGAAAAAAAAAAGAGAGAGGGAGAGAGAGATTTAGATGATAGTTGAAAGAAGTCTCCCCGTATTTGGCTCAGAGCCCTGTGGAAGAGAAATTAGACATGTACCCACTTACTGCCAAAGCCTGTGGAAATGACACAAATGCGTACGTGAAGTCACGCTGAGAGGAATTTTTGTGACCATTCCAGCTGTCAGTGGGGTGCTACTCTACGTGATGCAGTTTTAAAATTATGATTATTCATTATACCGATACTCAAGGAGAAGACACGTCCTCTAATTCAGAAGTTTCCCCCGATACCTCGACTTCTCTTACAACCCTGAGCCTTAACCACGAATGTCGGCATAGTTTATATTCAAAACATCTTATGAGGGTCCTTCTCGTGCCATTGGACACCTGTCTTCTGGTTGGTTATTCAGTACTCTGAGGCTCTCGGTTAACTGAGGACAGGAATTGAGTCTACTTTATCTTGCTGTCATTACTACCTCCCAGACATGGCCTTACGAACTGTAGATGCCTGCGGAACAGAATCTTGTTGGTCCTCCCCAGAGCTTCAGTATGTTATTTACCCCGGTTTCACCATTTACTAGCTCTGTGATGCTGGGCAAGCCAGTGAAACTGTCTGTGTCTCAGTTTCCTCAGCCGTAACACGGAATACATAACTGGAGTTTTGGCGACCGTTAAATTTGTTAAATCTGTAAAACTTCGAGAACAGAGCTGGACACGTAGCCTGTAGACATGTCTCGTGTGGCTGTAACATTTTGAGGACCTAATCTCCCCGTGAGACTTGGAGGTCCTTGAGGAAATGATCCACTTCGCGTGTTTGGCCCCTAAACTGGTTGGTGGCCTGTGTGGCAGGTGATGGCTACATGCTTGTTGAAATGAATGCCTAAGTATTAAAGTTTAGAGAGTGCCTAGACAATTAAAGCTGTTAGATTTTGGGAGGACCTTAGCGGTCACCAGAACAGTGAATCGTAAGTCCAGCTGGACATTAGTGTGTTTTTCAGCAGCGTTAGTGTAAGTTAGAGCGCTTGCCGAATTCCAGATTTTGAACACAGCCTAGAACAAAATCGTTTGAGTAGCGACTTAGGCATCTGAATCTTACTCAGCTTTTCTGGTAGCCAGCCCAGCACTTTCCTTTGTGTCCTATTTTGTGGATAAGGAAACTGAGACATAAAGAGGTTGTACTCTCCCAGGATCGGGGAGCTTGGGAGAGAGATCGAGACTAGAACTCAGCTAACTTGACATCGTGGCCACTGGGTTGTGCAGGGGATCTTTGGATTGTATGAAGGGATTGGGTAAGATGACTTCCCAGACGTCTCTGCCGTTAGCCAGGCGGTCCTCAGAGTTACTGAGTGCCTACCCGTGCTAGCTGCTGAACGGGTTTCTGACGTGACCAGGAAAATGAGACACGCATCCTTTTCCTGTAGGATTTTACAGTCTGGTGCAAGAAATCAAACCGCTGCACAGAAACCACAGTGCAAGCTGGAGAGTGACAAGGCAGGAGGTGTGGAGAGCCGCCCGCTCAGTGGGGGCTGAACTGCATGACCTCCATCTTGTGTCCTGAACATTCTGGCAGGAAGTACTGCTGTGTTTATGGGGCAACCCCCCACTCTGTGGCCCCTCTTTCTACTCTTCCACTGTGGCCCCTTGGTCTAGAGTTCATTACCTTGTCATTTGACCACGCTGAGGAGATTTTCCCTTTCTACTACCGTAGCTTACTATCACATGGAGTTTCACTTCTCCTCCGTGCACTTATCTATTTAATAAGTATTATTGGTTGCCTGTTACTGTTAGCTAAAATTTATTGAGCCAGCTAATATTAATGACTTTTTTTTTTTGTGTGCCCACTACGTAGCAGGCACTGTTTTAAGTCTTCGTCGGTGTTAATTTACTTAATCCTGCGTCAAAGGAAGAGGCCACTGCTCAATAACTGAAACAATATTTGAAGTTGAATGTATTGTTTGCTCACCAGGGAAATCTGCGCATCTCTTTGAACAAAGCAAACATTGATCTCATACAGAGCTTTGGGAGGCATGGGATTGGAGAGCCGGTGGACATTCACAAGTCAGAGTTTAAGGGGTCAACTGCCTTTCACATTTGGAAGTGTGGTTCCTAGGGTGAGGCTGGATGGACTGACTTTCAGAAGTCAAATTCCTACAAGAAAAGGAAGGAGAGAGCATAGAAAGAGAGAGGCTGCAGCAAAAAGTATGGAGAGGAGAGGAAAGTGAGAACCTCCGTGTGCAGTTTCCTTTCACAGTCCAGAAGCTACAGCTCAGTTTTCCTGTTGAACCTGTTCCCTGTTCTTCTTCCTGTTCCTCCGTGTCTTCTGTAGGCCATGGATTGTATGAATTGTATTCTATATCTACCCCATCCCCAGCCAAAGTTGTCTCCCGCTCAGTTAGTCAGGTAACTTACAATGGCGTCGCAGAGAAGGGGACATTATCATTGGTTGGTTGAAGGGCCAAGGAGAGCTTCTTCTATTTAATAGCCAACAAAGGCTTATCAGACTCCTATAAATTGCCAGGTACTTTCTAGGTGTTACAGAAACACAAGCGAAACCAACAGACAGAAGCTTATACAGCCAAACCTCTATTGGAGAGACAGATACTTAGACAAATAAGCAAATAAGTTTATATTATATGTAACATCATGGTCACTAATTTTGAGTCAAATAAAGCAAAGAAAGAAGGTGGAGGTGAGAAGTGGCTACAGTTTGAAATCAGGTCGTCAAGAAGGCCTCTTTGAGAAGCTCATGTTTAAGAAAAGAGTGGAGAATAGTGAAGAGGCCAAGGTGGATGGAACTTGGTGAGCTTGGAGGACAGTAGTAATAGATGAGGTTTGAAGTCCAGGAGATGATGGGGACAGGAGATCATTTAGGGCCTTAGAGCTCATTATAAGGACTTTGACTTTTTGGTTGATGACATACAGAGCCATTGGATGGTTTAAGTCAGCCTTGATCTGACATATCGATTCAAGGGAACATAAGAGCTACTATGTTGAGCACAGTCCATACGACATGCAGGACAAGGGTGAGAGCCAAGGGTTAGCTGGGAGGCTACTGCACTAATCCAAGCTTTTGATGGTGGTTTGGACTAAGGTGGTAGGGGAAGGGGTGATGAAAAACAGTCATATTTTGGATTTATTCTTCATGGAAGATTCTTCCCATTGAAAGACTTCATTATTAACCACTATACACACTAGCAGTTAGATTGGAAATCCTGGGTACATATCCCAGAAGATCACAGTTTGACCTACTTACACAACCTTCAGAGGGTCTTTTCCAACCTGGGAAAAAGCATGGGGAAGAAGAGGCACATTGTCACATCTGGCAATAGAATTAGAATGTATATATCAAGAAAAGAAGCATAATCTGTCTCCAGTTCTTTATAGTTTTTATAGATTTTCTCACAGATAATTGCATGAAATATGGGGATTTCTTTGCTGTGGAGACAAAGATGACTTTAGTTTCAATTTCACTGCTTTTCTGGTTGCAAGTGGGTGTTTGACATTTTGTGTGTGTGTGAGAGAGAGAGAGACAGAGAGAGGAGAGAGAGAGAGAGAGAGTGATTCTGAGAGAGCTACAGAGTGACTGCTATTCCCTGAACGATAAAAACCTGAAATCCTACTAATGAGGTTAAAAAAACTAACTTTTTCTCTCTGCCTAATAATAGCCCTGCCTACTGACATAACCAGGGTTCCCTGAATAATCGCCCTCTTTTCCAGTTTATTTTTAGAACCTAAAATTGGGAGGGAGGAAAGTGCCTTTAGGTGTTACAGGCTTCCCATCTGAGAGCTCAAACCCTGGGCTTCCACATTTGGCCCTGAGCCGTGTTGAATGCACCCTTCCAAGTGAAAGATAAGTCAAAGTGAAGGGTGGAACTGAAATCCGTCCTTGGAGCTCTGGATGGTTTACCCTTCAGCGTGAGGTTAAAAGATTGATCCTTTGCTGCAGAACCCGGCTTTCCCAAATTGGGGAATCTGCCTGTGCCATTTTTATCTGCCTCCATGGACACCAATTGGGTTCGCCAGTGACAGAAGTAAAGCCACAGAATTTTACCAAAATAAACTACTTTGAGGAAAAGACGGACTTTAAGGCATAATACATGTTAATACTGTTATGCTTTTTATGCTTCAGTAAGCATAAAAATATTTGAAACGCTTATGGGCCACTGGCATACGTTTCTGGAAATTTCCACAATGTACATTACAGGAGGAAAGAGAGACACTGATTAGAGAGAGAATAAAATTGAATCAAAGCTTGTGACAGATATTGGTGGAATATTTGGATGAAGTTGCCAGAATTATTTTTGTGGAGGGCTATTTTGGGTAGGCAGTAACCTTTATTCTCAGATATAGATTTCCATGTTGACTTTTAACCTTTAGTCACTGACTGGCAGTTGTACCTTCCTGAAAATGTTCTGTTCCATCCTTCTGCCTGTGCCCAAACTGGAAGTTTGAAAAATTTAAGGGTATCAAATGTGGGTTTACACCAACCATCATGCGTCTCACTTTCCTTTTCTTCTTCTTCCGTAAAAAAGTGGCTGAGTACATGTGAGGAGGGGCCCTCAGGGACAAAAGCAGTGTCTTTAATATAGAGGGTCATTTAAGCATGAGCTTCAAATGTAAAGTTAAGAGAGGTGACCTAGAGATCATTTTTTCTTCAGGAATGACTCATTCCTACGAAAGGAATATATGGCAGTCCTTAACAAATTGCAGAAGAGTGGATGTGCACAAAAGAGACATGGGCTTGTGTCTACAATCATCTTTTTGTACATGTGTTTGAAAGGTGTTTGCAAGAGTGAGTAAAGTAGGTTGAATTTACATTTCTTGAGCTCCTCCGCACTCCCTGATGCTAAACAAGATGCTGCAGGAATGGAAAATAGAACTTTCTTTCCTTAACTCTATTATGCCATTGGGAACTATAAAAAAACTGTCAGCTTCAATGCCCCACATGTATTAAAAGAGATATGGGGCGCCTGGGTGGCTCAGTCGGTTGAGCATCCAACTTTGGCTCAGGTCATGTTCTCGCGGTTCAAGGGTTCGAGCCCCGCGTCGGGCTCTGTGCTGACAGCTCAGAGCCTGGAGCCTGCTTCCGATTCTGTGTCTCCCTCTCTCTCTGCCCCTCCCCCACGCACATTCTGTCTTTCTCAAAAATAAATAAAAACATTGAAAAAAAGAGATACACCATTCGAAGCTGGGGTAGTGACCCATTTTTCCCCTTGTGTTTTGTTGTGATCTACTTAGATTCCATCTCAGACATGATCTGTTTGTGTGCTTGCAGGAGACCCCCGTCAACAAGAGATGGTTCCAAGTAAGAAGAGTGCCGTTCTCGTGGATGGGGTTGTACTGAACGGCCCCACAACAGACGCAAAAGCAGGAGAAAAATTTGTGGAAGACGCCTGTAGGCTAATCATGGAAGAGGTGGTTTTGAAGGCTACGGATGTCAGTGAGAAGGTAAAAATAAAAGACACCTGTCAGAAATCTGAGGCATGGGAAAGATAGGTTCTTTCCCAATCCGGTGGTTCGATGTAAGGGAAAATGGGAAGCTCATGCTGTTATTTCCTTCCTACCTTTGTTTCAAGGGGATCCCGGGAACCAAAGTGTGAGCCCCACCCCCTTCCCCCCAGCATCTACTTTCCTAGGAGGGTTGGCGCCTAACTTTGGCAGCCATCTTTTCTTGGGAGACTGGCTGAGACCTCAGACCTTGACCATGAGGGCATGAAACACAGGAATGAAGCTTCTGCGCTTCAATCAACCGTGTTGATTATAAATAACCTGATGATCTGATTTATACACGCCCTAAAAAATACTCTGCTCTCCATTGTCATGGGCACATTCTTTTTGTTACTGGTAAAGCACAAGCAGAATGGGGAAAAGGGTATGAAAAGTTTTAAAATTGATCTAAAGGTCCTTCTCAGGAGCTTGTCTGAGCTCAACTGGAAATCTTGGTTAAGTCTGACTTCTGACTGGCACCAGTTACTGGTCCTAGGTTTCAAATTCAGGCTCCAATTCAGATTCAAACTGATACTTCAATTATTACTAATAATATCTACTCTTAGGAGTATTTACTGTGTGCCAGGTGATGTTCTCAGGACTATTCCGTATGAATTTGTGCATTTAATCCTTACAAAAACACTAAGAAGCAGGGGCTATATGTTAACTCTCTTTTAAGGATGAGGAAAAAAGTGAGGCACAGGAGGTCAAGTCCTCTGCCCAAGATCACGTGTTAGTAGGTATTAGCGGTGGCACGAAAATCCACGCAGCCTGGCTTGAGTCTGTGCTTTGAACTTCTCCTCTGTGTGTCTCTTATAATTGCTCAATAATCCTTTATCACATTGATTATCTTTCATATTGGAGTTGAAAGTATCAACGAATAGATGTATAGGAGGGATTCTTATTCCAATTCTATTAGTCAAAAATAAATATCGTTTAAAAAAGATTTTGAATGTGGAACGGTATTTATTCTGAATTTTTGATCACACGCATTTGGGAAAACTAATAGGAGTAAAGACGAAAGTGTCTCGTGAACTTAGAATAGCTACATTCCAGGCAAAATCACTGATGGTATTTCTTGCTTACATATTTATAATTGCATATTTTCTGGTCTTATCTGTACTTGTGAAATATTTTGGACCGGCTTCACTTTGGAGCACACTGCTTTGCTGGTAAGCTTTTTTCCTTTTTAATTGGCCTCTATTCAGTCATTAAATATTAACTGAGTATTAGCTATGGGTAAGCCATTATATTTGGCCCTGGGGGATATAAAGACAAATAAGATAAAAGCTCGGCTTTGAACAGAATTTATAGTCTAATTGGAAGGATAAGTTTTCACTGGACAAGAGAACAGGGGGTCCCAGTAAGAATGTGATAAATGTGTGTGATTGGGGCTGACTTCGGGGATTTCACAGAGGAGTGGGCAGTCTGAGCTTTGATGTGGGTTGTGAAGGTCAAGTAAGATTTTGAAGGGCAGAGAGAAGGCGACCCATGTGTGCTGAAGAAAGCGGGAAGGCAAAGAATGGAAAGAGCATTGCAAAAGGGAAATTTTGCCCAGAAAGAAGGGCTCATGTAGGGGACTAATGGGAGATAAGACAAGAAGGGGAGACTTAAGATCTTAAGTTATCAGTTAAGGAACCACAAGTTGATTGCAGTACAGTCACCGTGTCTCTCCATGTGAAGTTGGGTTGAAAGCTATGTTGAATTTGGGAGAAGGAGGTGGAATTTTTATGTCGTGAATATAGTCTACTTTCTCAGAGATCCAACAGGGCACCTTTGAAAGGTGACCTTCAGATACATCCCCACACTTTGTGAGTTGATTACTTCTAGTGCCTTCTCTTACAGACATTAAAAAAAAATTGAGTTACAGGGACGCCTGGGTGGCTCAGTCAGCTAAGCACCCAGCTCTTGACTTCAGCTTGGATCATGATCTCACAGTTTATGGGTTCGAGCCCTACACTGGGCTCTGTGCTGACAGTGTGGAGCCTGCTTGGGATTCTGTCTCCCTCTCTCTCTGCCCCTCCCCTGCTTGCTCTCTATCTCTGTCTCAAAATAAATAAAAGTTAAAAAAAAAACTTAAAAAATTAAGTTATAATTTACTTTTAGTAACATTTGCTCCTTTCGGTGTGTGGCTATATGAGTTTGATAAGTCATGTAACTACACCACAATCAAGATATAGAACAGTTCCATCACCCCCTCTACAATCAACCCTGGGACCATCTATAGTCAACCCTGCCCCTCGCCTTAGCCCCTGACAGCTGCTGACCTATTTTCTGTGCCCGTATTTTTTTTTTTTTTTTGCCTTTTCCAGAATGTCAGATAGGTGGGATTCTATCACAAGAGGCCTTTTGAGGCTTGCAATTTTCCCTCAGCAAAATGCATCTGAGATTTATTCATGTTGTTGTGTATACAGGGATGCCTCATTTCACTTTAGTGTCCTTTGTAAATATTATGTTTTCTACAAGTTGGGGGGTCTGTGGCAACCCTCCTATTGGTGCCATTTTCCAACAGCATTTGCTCACTTCGTGTCTCTGTGTTGCATTTTGGTAATTCTCACATTATTTCAAACTTTTTCATTATTACATCTGTTATGTATTATAACAAATTCTAAAATATTGGAATATTTTTTATATTTCTTACGATCAGGGATCTCTGATATTTCTGTTGTAGTTGTGTTGAGGCACCACAAACCACACCCATATGACAGTGAACTTAACTGTTTGTATTCTGACTGTTCTACCCATTGGCATTTAGTTCCCCGGTTTCTCCACCCTGTCCTTGGGCCTCCCTATTTGGAGACACAACAGTATTGAAATAAGACCACTGAATAACCCTGAAATGGCCTCTGGGTGTTCACATGAAAGGAACAGGTGCATGTCTCTCACTTTAAATCAAAAGCTAAGTGGCACCTGGGTGGCTCAGTCGGTTAAGCGTCCGACTTCAGCTCAGGTCATGATCTCACGATTCGTGGGTTTGAGCCCCACGTCAGGCTCTGTGCTGACAGCCCAGAGCCTGGAGCCTGCTTCAGATTCTGTGTCTCCCTCTTGCTCTCTGCCCCTCTCCCGCTTGTGCTCTGTCTCTCTGTGTCTCTCCAAAATAAATAAAAATGTTAAAAAAAATTTTTTTAAATCAAAAGCTAGGAATGATTCAGCTTAGTGAGGAAGGCATTTTGAAAGCCAAGATAGGCCAAAAGCTAGGCACTTTGCATCCGTTAGCCACATCGTGGCTACAAAAGGAAAAGTTCTCGAAGAAAATGAAAAAGTGCTACTCCAGTGAACACATGAATGATGAGATAGTAAAACAACCTTACTGCTGATATGGAGAAAGCATTAGTGGTCTGGGTAGAAGACCAAACCAGCCACAACGTTATCTCTTAAGCCAAAGGCTGATCCGGAGCAAGGCCCTAACTCTCCTCCATTCTAGGAAGGCTGAGAGAGGTGAGGGAGCTGCAGAAGAAAAGTTTGAAGCTAGCAGAGAGTGGTTCGTGAGGTGTAAGGGAAGAAGCCGTCTCTGTAACAAAAAAGTTCAGGGTGAAGCAGCCAGTGCTGACACAGAAACTACAGCAGGTTATCCAAAAGACCTACACTAAACACAGATTTTCAATGCAGATGAAACAGCCGTCTATTGGAAGATGCCACCTAGGACTTTTAAGCTGGAGAGGAGAGGCCAGGCCCGGCTTCAAAGCTTCAAAGGGCAGGCTGACTGTCTTGTTAGGGGCTAATACAGCTGGTGACTTGAAGCCAGTGCTCACTGACCATTCTGAAAATCCCAGGGCCCTTTAGGACGTTGCTAAATCTCCCGTGCCTGTGCTCCGTAAATGGAACAACAATGCCTGGATGACAGCACCTCTGTTTATAACATAGTTTACTCGATATTTTCAGCCCAGAGTTGAGACCTACTGCTCAGAAGAGAGATTCCTTTCAAAATATCACTGCTCATTCATAATGCACATAGTGTCACCCAAGAGCTCTGATAGAGATGTGCAAGATGAATGGTCCCATGCCTGCTAACATAACACCCATTCTGCAGTCCGTGGATCAAGGAGTGATTTCAACTTTCAGGTCTTATTATTTAAGAAATACATTTTGTAAGGTTATAGCTACCACAGATAGTGATTCTTCTGATAGATATGGGCAAAATAATTAAAAAAAAAAAAAAAGCATTCTGGAAAGGATTTGCCATTCCAGATGCCATAAATAACATTTGTGAAACATTGTTTCATATTGACCTTGATTCTGAAAAAGGTCCTACCGTGGGCAAGATGCTGAGAGCATCACATGCTACCGAGAAACCGTTCATGAAAGGAAGAGTCGGTTGATGCAGCAAACTTTATTGTCTTATTTTAAGAAATTGCCACACAGCCACCCCAGCCTTGAGCAGCCACCGTCTCGATCAGACAGCAGCCATCAACGCCGAGGCAAGGCCCTGTACCCCATGATGGTTTGCGTCTTTTAGCAATAAAGTAGTGTTGCTCCATAATCTCTTCAGGGGCTTCCTGGGTGAAATCTGAAACTGGCTCCTGGCAGAGGGCAGGGAGGGACCAAAGAAACGAACAGGCCACTCCAGGTTGGTGGTGGCAGTTTTAATGAGCAAAGGGAACTTACGTAGGAGACTTGTCTTGGGCGGCAGCAAGATGGGTGTATCCCTGAGCCTGCCTGCCTCATCTAGAAAGTTGATATACATAGAGATAGATAGAGGCCTCAACTGGGTTCAGCCAAATACACTGTGCGACTGTTCTCAACACCACGTCATCTCAAGACTGTGTCCCCAGAGCCGGAAATGCGACTTGAACCCACATTCCAAGGACGGGGAGGGGGTGAGTAGCCTCCAAGTGCCCGGGTCCAGCTTGTGGGTCACCTGGGTGGTCACCTCTTCTCAATGACCTCCCCCAACAAGTGTTTTTTAATTACGGTACGGACATTTTTTTGAGACATGATGCTATCGCGCACTATATATAGGACAGTGTAACCATCCCTTTTATAGGCACTGGGAAACCAAAAGTGTGTTGGACTCACTTTATTCTGATAGTCACTTTATTGAGGTGGTCTGGAGCTAAACCTGCAGTGTCTCTGAGATACGCTTGTATCAATAGTCATTCCTTTCGATGGTCTCACTTTTGATTGAACTCTACCTATTATGGTTCTCACATCAGACTTTAATTTCATACCTCTTGTACAACTTAGCATTTCCTCCTTCTTTCCCCAACCTCCCACCTCCCAGTCTCCTGACTTCCTGGCTACTCCCTTGTCTCTCTCCTCCTCTCCACAGCCTAACTTTTTAAAGAGTGTCTACACTCCCTCCCTCCCTCTCTTTCCTCACCTCCCACACCCTCACTCCATGGCAATCTGGCCTTCACTCCCACCTCTCTAAGCCAAACTGGTATTGCCAAGAACACCTCCTTGTTGATAAATCCCATGAGCACTTCTCAATCTTTATCAAATTCGGCCTCGCAGTAGGATTCGATAGTGATGACCATCTTCTCCTCAAAACGTTCTTTTTTCCTTTGTTTTAGCAGCACTACACTCTTCTCAGATTGTCCCTGCTTCTCTGGTTTGTCTTCCACCTCACAAGTGAGCTTCTCTCCCTTTGCCTGTATCTTAAGTGTTGTTGGTGCCCAGGTGAGATCCCGTGCCTTTCTTCTTAGCGGTAGGTTCTCTCTGAGCCATGTTATCCATATTGTATTTTCATAGTATATGCCTAGAACTGCGTTTCTTTCTTTCACAAGAGCTTCAGATCAACTGCTGCACTCCCTTTGGAGGTCCTGAGAGGCCTCAGACTAAATACGCTCAAACCTCATCATCCCCACCCCACATCCCACCAGATTCTCCACCCGCCTCCCCCACCCCACCATCACCACCTTCAACCCGTGCACAAAAGCTACAGACCTGAGGGTTGTCCTTGGCCCATTCTTCTCCCTCATCCTTACTGTGTAATTGAATTCTGGGTTCTATTGATTCTGCATTTTAAATATCTGTGGAAATACTTCATTCCACTGGTATCCACCTCATCCAGAATACCACCTTCTCTTGCCTGGTTTAATACAGTAACCCCTCATTTCCAATTTCACTTGGACTCGTCACATAGCAACTAAAGCTATTGTCCAAAACACAAATATGTTCATAGCATTCCCCTGTCCCAAACATTTCAGCGTCTGCCTTCGAGCCAAGTTCGAACTCTGTGACATGCCAGAGAAAATCTGTCATGATCAGAGTCTTGTTTATCCCATTCAGTCATTCATTAATCCTTTTGTTCATCACATCTTTATGGAGCACTTCTTACGTGGTGGGCACTGTGTTAGCTACTTGGGAGCAGCGAGCACAGATGGACATCTCTGCTCTTGTGGACATTGTGTGGGACATAATAAATGAATTACATGGTAGGTTGAAAGGTGGCAAGTGCTATGGAAAAAGGAAGAGCAGAAAAAGTTGGGGGGGGGCTGACAGAGATGGGACAGGGTGCAGCTCGTGATGTTAAATAAGGGAATTGGGATTGCTATCATTGAGAAAGTGACTTTGAGCAAAGCTCTGAAAGAACAGAGGAGGTTAGCCGTGAGGACATTTGGGACATGAGCATCCAGGCAGAGGGCACAGCCAGTGGGAAGACTCCAAGGTGGGGGTGTTCTTGGTCTTATTTAAGGAAGAGCACGTTAGCAGGGCAGAGCCAGCCAGGAGGGAAGCAGATCATACAGGATCATTTTTTTTTTTTTTCAACGTTTATTTATTTTTGGGACAGAGAGAGACAGAGCATGAATGGGGGAGGGGCAGAGAGAGGGAGACACAGAATCGGAAACAGGCTCCAGGCTCCGAGCCATCAGCCCAGAGCCCGACGCGGGGCTCGAACTCACGGACCGCGAGATCGTGACCTGGCTGAAGTCGGACGCTCAACCGACTGCGCCACCCAGGCGCCCCCATACAGGATCATTTTAAGTCATTGTGAGGACTTTGGCTTTACCTTGAAGGAAGTGAACCCCTGAGATATGTCAGCAGAGGAACGACCATAGCTTCGATTTAAGAGGATCATTCTGGATTCTGGCTGCTAGGCTGATGGACTGTATGGGACAAGGATAGGGGCACAAGCAGAGAGACTAGCTAGGAAGTTATCGTGGCATGTCAGCTTCCCTTCTTGGCCTCTCCTTCCTCAAACCCCATGCTCTAGCCACACCAAACTAACTTCACGCTTGAGATGTGCCCCTTGTCTTTTAGCCTTTATGACTTCCATTACTTCCGCCTAGAGTGCCCCTTGCCTCACCCCGCTGCCTAATCTTTGCTTGGTTATATATCGGTTCCTCCAGGAAGTCTTCGACCTTCCAAATCCAAGATGGGGCCCCTCATTTGTTCCAATGACATCTGGGCCACTCTCACAGCCTTGTCATGCTGAACTGTGGTGGCACATTTAAATCTCGGTCTCCCCCACCTGTCTGGGAACTGCAGGAGGGTAGGCTCCATGATGGTAACGTCCTGACTCTGTTAGGACCTGACTCTGGTGGGTGCTCAGTTAACTGCCATTGCTGAATGTCTAGGTTTGCGAGTGGCGGCCTCCCGAACAGCTGAAACAGCTTCTTGATTTGGACATGAGAAACACAGGAGAGCCACACCACAGGCTGTTGGAGCTCTGCCGGGATGTCATCCGCTACAGCGTCAAAACTAGTAAGACCTTTCGTTTGCTTCCTTCGTCCGTACCCCTGATAAATTCTTATATTTTCTTAAGCACGTATTTACCTCACAGTAAAGCTGAGGATGACAACGTTGATGAGATAAGAAAGCTAGATCAAAAAAGAGTGGTTCTGGTATGTTTGCGATGGGCCGTTTAATCCCTAAGACAGATTTTTTTTTTTTTTTTGTCAAGGCCAAAGATAAATCGATGGAAAAACCGTTGGTGTTAGTGATCATATAGAAATATCATCTGTTCCTTGGCCATCCCATCCCCCATTTATAATCATTGCTTATGTTGGTCCAAACTGCCAAAGGTCAGTTTGATAGTAGAATTTGTGAAGGGGTTTTAAATCCGAAAGTCCCAGAATATGCAAAAAGAAAAAAAAAATGCTAAGGAGGGTGTCCTTGCTATAAACAGGAATAGACGTGGAAGATACTGATGAACTCTTGGCAATTGGTACTTGCCCAATTATTCCATCAAATCTAGCAGGATCAAAACATGAAAACCCTTAGGATGGTGTAAAAAAAAAAAACAAAAAACGAACACATGGTAAGTTTCTGCTGTGATAGCTTCACAAGAAGACTTAACAACTATGATCTTTTGTAAATGCAGTAGCATGGTATTCGTCTTGTGCAGAAGTGTGATTCTAACTGTTAATATCCCATACACCCAGTGAGCAAGTTCCAAAGGTAAGAAAGTAACTTTCCCAAATATGCATTTCTCCGTGTGCTGTAAAGGTAATCTAGTGCTTAGGACCATACAGGCATTATGCTTGGTGAATTCTGACACTGAACTAAATTTAGTGGAAAGAACATAATAAAATCCTGGCTAAAAATAATTGCTTTATATTCCCTTGGGAAAGTCTGGTGTATGTATCAAAAACCCAGTTAGCATTTGAAAAGAAGAGATACATATCTTATTATTATAGTGCATGTCAGAAGTGGAGAATGACATTTAATGCAGTAGATTTTTCAGTTTACTGGATATTTTCCATAATGTTACCATGGAAATCAATCATAAATTAACACAGAACTAAAAAAAAAAATCTTATTAAAATTACTTGTAGCAATGTCTGGTTTCCTCTGCCAGATTAGAGGAAGTTTTCCACATATTATTTTTAAAAAACCATTTTCTTGGACTTTTGTTTTTTATCGAACCCCCAGTTTAAAGAGGAAAAAAAAAAGAAAACCTAAAACCAAACGCCAAGCGTCGTAATGAGAAGCCACTAACTAAAAAGGTTCCCAAATACTCAAATTTAGAAATAGACCTCCTGCCTCTTTGTTCTTTGTCATGCTGGGCTTCCTATGATTGAGAATGTCAAGTCAGTTAGCCTGGTGTTTGGTGTGAATATTCACACTGTGTAAAGCCAAGAACCTTTATGAGACCTTTTATAGGAGGGGGAAAAAAATAGAAAGTTGGAACTGGAGTTGAGTCTTAAAGGCTACTGCCTTTGAAGTAAGTTGAATTAGAAAGTTTATGTAAGCCGCATGATGAGTCACATCTTACTCCATCTACATAAGCCAGTTGCACTACGAAAAACGGTCTAATCTGAAAAATGAAAAGTCACTCCCCACCGGTAGCCCAGCGTGAACCCTGTTGGCGAGTGAAATGCGTTTAAAGATAGGGAAGTTAATATCAATATTTTCAGAAGACAAAGGCAGCAGGCTTTGATACCTGGACAAAGAGTTCAAATAATCCAGTGCTCCAGGGTTCTGGTTTGGATCTGGGTTGTTAGACAAAAGGGAGCAGATAAACCAGAGGTCTCAAGGTAGTGCCCAAGTTTTGCTTAGAAACATATTATTGTTCAGTAGAAATGGTTATGAGGTGGGTCTTCAACATGTGTTTCTCTTGTACACAATTAGAATTTGAATTCTTTTTAAAGCTGTTGCATAATTTACATTCAGTAAAGTAGACAAATCTGAAGTGCTTAGCTTCATGTATTTGTACCTATCTGTGCATGAGTAACCATCACCCAGAGCAAGATAGAGACCATTTCTGGCACTCCAGAATAGACAGTATAACCTTCGCAAAGGTACCCAGAATTCTAACCTCAGTCTCCGTAGATCCGCTTTGTCTGATATTGAATGACATCTAAGTGGAATCATGCAGTATATATTCTTTTGTATCCGGCTGCCTTTCCTGTCTGAAAGATTCCTTTATGTTACTGCTGTATAGATAGTATTGGTCTTTTTTATCGCTGTGTAGATGAATACTCTGTTTAAATTTACAGACCATCCCAGATTTTTCAACCAGTTGTATGCTGGACTTGATTACTACTCCTTGGTGGCCCGATTTATGACAGAAGCCTTAAACCCAAGTGTGTAAGTGCCATTTTACTGAACTCTTACACGGAGCATGCATTAGAGATGTTTTTTAAGTAGGTGAAGTTTTATTTTGTGAATTTCTATTTAATGGTTTCATTTGTACAGTGTCATCGTAAATAATGGAATGATACTTAGCAGTATTTTAAAGAGCCGTTTGATTTGATAGTGGGACTGTGACATGGTTAACGTAGGCATGGTTATCTCCACCTACCAAATGAGAAAATTGATAAAGCAACTTGTCATTCATTCCTGCATGAAAAGTCATGTCTCTGCCAAGTGCTGGAGGGATACACTGAATAAAAACAAACCTTGACTTTGCCTTCACGAAGCAAAAAGTCTAGTGAGATAGAGATGCTCCATGCAAATTGATCAAAAATATCCACACAAATTGATCTAAACCTTTAATTCACATATGAAGAAGACGTGCATGATGCTATAAATATAAGTGGACAATTTTCTTAGTTGGGAGCTCGGGAAAGTCTTCTCTGAGGAATTGACGACAAAGAATTGAAGAATGAGTATAAGTTAACTAGGTGAAAAGAGGCAGGATGAATTTCAAACAGAGGAGCAGCATGTACAAAGGCCCTGTGGCAAGAGACAGCGTTATGTACCTTATAAACTGAAAGATCAGTGCAGGTGTAGCTGAATAAGCTATGGGGAGTGTGATGGAGGATGTGATTGGAGAAATGGATAGAAACCAGATATGCAGGACTCAATGGGCCATGTTTGTGAGACATCCTAAGTACAAAGGAAAGGCTGTAAAGGTTTCTAAATCAGGAGGCACCATTTGCTTATTGAAAAGGTCACTGGAAATATGGAGAATGGATTGAGGGGACCAATCAGGAGGGCATTATCCTAGGCGAGAGAGGACAGTAGCTTGGACTTAGACAGAAGTGATAAGAATAGAGAGAAAAACATGTGTTTAGAAGATAAAACAGAAAGGCCTGGGTAATATATCAGAACTTGGGAATGAGGACAAGAAGGAGGTTTATAAAATGTTGCCTGGGTTTCTGGCTTTTGTAGCTGGGTTGACTGTCATTTTATTCATTGACACAAGAAGCATTAGAAGAGGGGACTGGTTTTCAAAGATATGGTAAAAAAAAAAAAAAAAAGGAAGAGCAAGAATTTAATTTTCAGTTGTGAGCAACTGAGTTTACAGTGACTTTGAGATATACAAGAGTATGTGTCAACCAAGCTGATATCTCTATGAAAAGTATCAGTTTAGAAGTTGTGGTGAATGATGATAATTGAAATGGTAGGCGTGGGTGGGATTCCTGAAGTCAGTAAAGCTCAACTCTTTCTGTTCATTAGAATCAACCTGGGACATTTCCAAAAAATGTATTGAGGCCCAGGTCCCAACCCAGACCAATTAAATCTGAATTTCTGTGGCTATGTCCCAAGCACCGGTATATTTTCAAAGCCAAACGAATGATTTTGATGAGCAGGATGAAAACACTTTGAATAAAAACAAATCAGGAGATGGAGAAGCAGTGTCTGCAGGACAGAGTATAGAGTGAGGATAGAAGCATAGGACTGAGCCTTGAGGACATCTAATATTTTACCATCGGGAGGAGGAAGGCTAGCCTACCATGGAGAGAGAGAGAGAGAGAGAGAGAGGGGAAGGAGAAAATCAAACAGGAAGGCATGGAAGCCATGGAGGAGAGTGTGTCTAGAATCATATGCTGTTGAGTATTGACTGAAGACAGAGGTTCAAAATTGTCCCCAGAACTGGCAGCATGGATGTCATTGGTGACTTCAGTTAGAGAAGGTTTTGTGCGTAATGCGAGATGATACCAGCTCACAGTGAGTAGAACAGTTAAGTAAGTGCTAGATAGGCCAGAAGAGAGAGTTAAATTACCCAACTCTGTGAACCTTTCCTTGTGGATCTTGGGTTTTCTACCTTCCTTCCTGGGTTCTTTTAGTTGAAACACTGAGAGGTTTACAAAGCGTTCAATTGCTGCTAAGCTGAACAATCCCCTCGAAATGGGAGGTCCTGAGAGCATCCCATGATGTCCTCTTCTCCTCTTCCATGCCTGTTCTCAGGTTCAAAGTTTGGCTGGCTTTCAAAGGCAGCCTTAAAATTAATTTTTTTAAAAAAGTGGATGATTATCTCACCATTTTTCAGGTACACATAAACGTATATACTTTTTCCCACACTTTTGCTATGTGTAAACTGGTTGCCTAGCATGGTTGGAAATAGAACTTGGATTGTTTGCAAGATGACATGATGTCTGGAGAGTGCTTGGCACATAGGGAGGTGATACATTGTGGTGTTCTATTTTGTTGTTTCGTTTCATTTCGTGTTTTTGTTTTGCCCTGTTTCCAACGTTTTCCCTTCCAGATGTTAAAATATTTGCATTAAATCCTGTGACTGTAAGTCTAAGTGTGTCTGTTTAACGTACATATTTAGAGTACCCATTTATTCAGATACACTTTAATGTACTGGCCCGATTGTCAGAGAAGGAGACTATAGACAGTTAGTCTCCGTCAGGTTATCTGGAGAAAGAAATGACTCAAACATCACAAAACAAGACATGGTCACCTTCCCAGGTTGGTTCTCGGGGAAACTGCTCTAGATGGAATTGACCGAGCAGGATGTGTATTAAGGAATGCCTTTGGGATCAACATGGGTGAGGGAGGGGAAGGCAGCAGGAGTGGAGGGAGACAGGAGTCCAGCTGTCATGCAGGCTCAGTGACGATCTTGGCCGACTCCGTGGAGATCTCTGGAGCTACAGTGGCCCTTTAGAGTGGTCTGGAGTTGGGTCCACGTGACCGTTACACCTCCAGCTAGCCCAGTTATAAGAGGAAAGGTTGTGACCTTGGGAAAGGTGGCTCCCTGAAGCTGACGCAATTCCCAAGGGGCTAACTTCGTTTCTCTGGCAATAGCAGCTCAGCCCAGAGCAACAAACCCTTCAGTGACAGGGGATTTGGGTAGTGCTTTGCAATAAAATCATCACCTAATAAGAGATGCCCCGCAGAGGACTTCCCATTTGCACAAACACAGGAATGTAATAGAGGAAACCCTAGTTGAGGATTCGTAGTTTCCATGTAGAATATCTAGGGCTGACTGTTAGGGTACTCATGGTTGTAATCTAGTAACACCTGGTTACCATGACAGTAACTCATAGCAGTGACAGCCACTGCTCATAGCTAATGTAAAAACTCTAGATGCACTGCCTTTATCTCTCCCTTGCCGTAAATTAAGACTTCTGAAGTAGCTTGCATATCCCTAAGGCCACCAGCTATTGGCATTTATCAAATCATGACCAGCGCTATCACTGACTGCACATGTCTCTATTTCCAATTGGATAAATGGCCCAAGACTCTACAGAGGCTCCACCCACAGGTCCATAGCCACTTGGTTTAATAAAACTCTGTGTGCATTTCTCGGGACACCAAAGGGATGGTTTGACTCTAGTCATAGAAGTGAAGTGTTTTTTATATCTATCTAGTTATACGTATGAGGTGTCCCCAGTGTTTCTGTTAGTGGAAGAAGCGGTTCTGAAGAAAATGATTGAATTTATTGGCTGGAAAGAAGGGGATGGAATATTTAACCCAGGTAAGTACAGCTAGTTATTGCCATCTCCTTTCCATTGCAAACATGTAAACATTTATTTATGTATTACGTGAGGAACAACTCATTGGAGATTTACATATTCCAAAAGGTTGGATATTAATGATGCTATTTGTTGAGAATCTGGCGTGTTCCTCTTCCCGGAGTGACAACATTTTGCATAAATGCTAAATAACTGGCGTAAATTTTGAACAAATAAGATATCTACCATTTAGGATTTATATCTAACAAATGAATGTATCTGCTCCTGGGAATTTGGAAGGGCTAGAAGTTTTTCAGTCAATTTTACTTGAGGAGATTTCTGAATCACATTTTGTTTATCCTACGGTCCTTTATTGGGACCGTAGATGAGCATGTATTATCATTTTATTAATCAGGTGACAGAATATTATTAACTACGAAGACTTGGGTACTGGCCCACGTCCTTAGATTGAAACTCTTAGTTTGGAAAAACTCTGGCATGAGAGAATAGAGCCAAACGCCAGTCTTTGCTGAGGTTGGAAATTGCTGGAACTGGAGGTTAGGAAGTGTGTAGGAGTGATGTGTGGGACGCGGCACTCAGAAGACTCTTCCGGAGATTTGTCATTAGACTAGAACAGCTACGGCCATTCATGTCTTGCACGGTGGTTGGCACTTAGGGAACTATACTTTCATGCTATAAATATGCCATTTCAATTTTGTTTTTGCAGGTGGTTCAGTGTCCAATATGTATGCAATGAATTTAGCTAGATACAAATACTGTCCCGATATTAAGGAAAAGGGGCTGTCTGGGTTGCCAAGATTAATCCTTTTCACGTCGGCAGAGGTAAAAAAATTATTTTTGATATCAGATACAGATTTTTCTGAGAATGCATTATTTAAGAGGGTTTGGTGTGTTTGGGGCGTCTGATATGCTTTTATCCTATCCACGTGTGACTAATATGCCTAAGTCTAACATCGTATTTTCTTCCAAAGGAAATTCTGATGGGTTTGATATTGTAACCCCTGGCCACTCAGTTTTGTACATCACCTTGATTTAAAATGTATAGTCTATCACATTTTTCTTTGAGAAAAGGGAACATTCCATTTGAAAGTGCTATCTCTTTCTGTGAATCTCTCCTTCGAGTGTCTTATTTATTAGAACTTATCAGCTATGTCAGAAGACTCACGTCTCCTCGTAAAACTGATGGCTTTGAACGGCTAACACAAAGGCTTTTCAAGAGGATAGGGAGGTATTCAGAAACAGTGACCATCACGCGCGCGCACGCGCGCGCGCACACACACACACACACACACACGCTTTCGTGTTGCCACAATCCCCTATCTCCTTTTACTCTCCGCCAAAGTAGGAGGTCCGATTTTAAGTAAGTGCTTTGGCTTTGAGCTAAGCTGCCTGGATTCAATTCCTGTCTCCACTACTAACTATCCGAGTGACCTTGGTAAGTTGATTAACTCCTCCATGCCTCAGTCTCCTAATTTGTTAAAATAAGTATCAGTTAGCTGTTGTATGCACCGACTTATCCCAAAGTCCAGCGGTGTAGAACTATAGCTATCTCTCAGTGCTTATGAGCCTTGAGATGGCCAGGCCAGTTCTGCAGCTCTTGGCTGAGCTCTCTTATCTGTCTGCGGGCTGGCTGCCCAATGGCCGATCCAGGAGTGGGCTTGACAGGGGCGACTCCAGTGAGTTCTGTCTGCTCCACGTGTCTCGTCGTCCAGCAGGCTAGCCCAGGTGTGTTGTCGCCACCGGGGTGCAGGTGAAAACAGCCTGGAACCCCACCAGGCCTCTTGAGTCTAGGCTCAGAACTGGCACATTTTCGTTGGTGTAACTATGTGACGGGAAGGAACCCAGATCCAAGAAGTGGAAAAACAGACTCTGTCTCTCAAGGGGCCTCGATGCAAAGTCATCTGGCAAAGGGCATGAGTACGGGGAGAGGTGAACAATTTGGGGCCATCATAGCAAGCCAGCAGGCACAGGAGCTCAGCAGTCACAGATGAGTGGGGTGTTCCAGGGATCGAATGAGTTAATGCACGTGAAGTAGGATCTGGCACATCACAGATACACAGAGGTGCTAGATTTAGTAGGAGGAGGAGACTTACCTAGCTACAGTAATGTGGGTAGAAGTACTACCCGCAAGCTGAAGTACCATCTTATCTGAGAGGGATTCTTATTTTCCTTTTCTCTTCTTGTGCGATTCCAGTGGGTGCCTCTGTCCATCCCACCACTGCCTCTTCCCCACATCCCTGGCCGGAAGAGTTTAGCTTCTGTTCCTTCTGTGATAATCCAAGGTCTCTTGTCCACCACACGAGGCGGGCAAAATCTATGAGTCCTCTGTTATTTCCGGCTGGGCTTTCCCGTATCTGTTATTTTCTTTTGAGAGCGTGAGTTATTAGGGTAGGAGAACCCCCATGTTTTCCTCTGTCTCTGTCTAACCTTTGTTCTGATTGGTTCAGTGCAAAGTGGGCAGCAAGTGTGGGAAGTGTCTGGAAGGAATCATCTCATCTAATCTGAGATTCTTAACTCAGCCACCTGAGGCCCTTCTTCCCAAAACCTTCTTGCGGTGAAGCCAGTGAAGAATGTTTGGGAATATAGTCATCTGGGGGAAATACTTGGTTCTTTGGGATTATTATGGAGTAGAGTTCCCCTCTCTGGGTTCCAAACTTCGGTATTTCCGTTGAAGGAAGCCAGCATATCGGAAATGCAAAGTCCGTTCTGCGTTTGAACGGCCACTTCCACGCCTGTGAAAGCGGATTCAGTAGCGCCCCTGCTATCAGCTCAGGGCTTTTACTCTTGCCTTCTTCATTCTTTGGTTTTACTAGAGGTCTTTTCTGGAATAATTGTTCTGGAAAAGGGGGAGGAATTCTACTGTGGAAGCCTAGAATAGAGATCATACCTGCAAGAGGTCAGTGACACAGGTGTAGCTAGCAGATTGGGAGTGAAAAGGTAGTGAAACCTCATGCAGCTGGGAAACCAGAACTAGTATGTTTTTAAACATCTCTGGTGGAGCTATATATGCAAAAAGAGGTAAGACATATGCCCTGGCTAACATGCCAGCAGATGATGGAACCAGAAACCCAAGAACTAGGGCCACGTCTTAGTTTACTCCGGCTGCTGAAACAAAATATCATAGACCAGGTGGCTTCAACAGCACACGTTTATTGCTCACAGTTCTGGAGGCTGGGAAGGCCAAGATCAAAGTGGTGGTAGATTTAGTGTCTGGTGAGAGCCTGCTTCCTGGTTTGGGGACCATCGTGTGCTCACGTGGCCTTTCTTCAGCTTATGCTTGTGGACAGAGGGAGATGTCTCTGTCTTCTCTTCCTATGAGAGTCTCACGCTTGTGATTTCATCCAAACCTAATCCCATCACAGTGGGGCTTAGGGATTAAACGCATGAATTTTGAGGGGACGCAAACACTCAGCTCACAACCACGTGAATTCTACAGGAAAACTCCATAGCTTTGAACACACCGTAGCTCCAAATGTGTATTTTCATTCCATCCATCCAGACCCTGCCTTGTTGCTCATTCCTTTCCCTGTTTCTGCCAGAGAGCCTGAAGTCATAGTATTGCATTATTTTCATTCATGTTTTGGTGATCACCTTCAAAGCAATCCATTAGTTAAAAAAAAAACACAAGAATTAAAGAAGGCTGTGTTTCCTCAATGGTCTTAAACCCTGTGTTAGTCTTTTTGCTATATGTCTCTTGCTTCCTTTTAGGTGCTGGCCCTTGGCCCTGTGATTATTTTGATTATCTGATTATTTGTGAGTATAAACAATATTAGGTGGTCTTCTTTTTCCAGTTTTTACGAGGCCTTCAGGGTAACCACTCCATCTCTGTCTTGCACCATCGGATGTAGATTATAGGCACGCTCCACTGAAGGTGTTTTTGCATACCGGAGGTTTTGACTGCAATCCAATTGTTGATGCGGACCTGGAACATCATAACGGAGCCACCTGCACTGTCAGTGTATCCATAGCAGCCTCTGCAGGCTGAACAGGAACCAAAGAGAGGGGACACTTGGAGAAAAGTAACAAAGGTCATAAATCCATGGCTTGATTAGCAGTTAGATATGAATTCCCCTGAAGTTATAGAAATCATAGGTTTGGAATTCAAGTCATCGTGGGAATCAGCATAAAGCAGCGATCATTGTCTGCTACTAAAAAGTGAGGGGAGGAAAGAAACTCTCCCCTCCCAGCCCAGCCAGCCGTTGGCCTAGCTCCTCTCTGGCAGGATGGGGACTGGGATGGGGTGAGAGAGGCCAGGTGCACTTCTCAGGGTCGTGCCTCCTCACCACCTCATTCACTGCCCTCTCCGTGGCCCTTCTCTCTAGGCAAGTGTGACCTGAGTTTGAATGTTATTTCAGGTGTTCTCCACAGGCGAGCAGGTGCTTCCTACGACGTCAGGCTGGGTTCCGACCCTGCTTTAGGAATTGAGCCAGCTGTGTGCTCTTGGAGAAGTCCTTGTACGACATCCCTCTCCCTCATTCCCCAACACGTGACCTGCACAGACCCCCCCCCCCACCGCCTGGAGCTCATTTGAGCATCGGATTAGTCAGCACCAGGAGGGAGTCCCACTGTCCGGAACACCATCTATGGGAGGGGAAAGCGGTGCTTCACCGAGAAGCCCAAGGTCACAGAAAAAATCCTTTCTGGAATCAGAAAGGAAAACGTCAGTGCAACCCTGTCTTTCATGTAGACACTTGCTGTTTTATCTTGATAGAAATAAAAGCCCACTGAGACTTTTGTGTCTTCTGTAGGACGAATGAAACCTGAGGGCAGATTGGGTCTTAGAATGGCTGACTGACTTCTTTTGCCGGAGATGGGAGCAGCCGCCATTTGTTTCTAAATGCAGCCGTTACTTCTGAACTCCAACCTTCTAGGTTTTTCCTTTCCTTGAAACTACTAAGCACGTCTAAAGCATTGCCTTCCTTTTTTTTTCCCCCCTTCCAGGGCTCTTTGCTTCCTCTGATGCTTTTAGATGTTTAGACTTCAGTTTCGCAGACATTTTTTTTTTTTTAATCTGTCCCTATCCATCTGAGATTGACATTGGACTATACTTTGCCCCGAAGTACCTAAAGATAGCTCCACTGAAGCTATTCTTGCTCTGATTACCGTTTTTTTACTCAGCAGATCCATTACTTTGGGACATTTTGCTATTTCTTAGGCCAAAGCTATGGGATTTTCCTTATTGGCAGATGTCCGTGGGATAGGCTACACTTTATTATTACGAGATCAATAATTGTTTGGTTGCCAGAGCCCAAGTCTCTGGTGAGAAATAATTCACCTTGGCTGTGTCACCTTAGCTGTGGTGGGCTGATGTAGCAAGTAGAGAATTAATTACATTTTCATATACATTATTACTCCTCAATATGCATATGTTCTTGTAACAATTTGAAATGAATGCATCCTACAGGCACTTGGCTGTGTCCTATTTGATACTTGGAAATTAATTATTTAGGCTGGTTTCATTTTTCCTGATGGTGTTACTTCTGCATTTATTTTTACAGAGTTAAAAAAAAAGAGCTTCCAATAAAACTCTCTTGACAAAGGAAGAAAAAAATTACCACATTTGAGGGAATATATCAAGTTAAGTGTGAAGGCATGACTACTCTTTTAATGTATTCATACCTACAAATTAAATTACTAAGGGTTTTTGGTACAATAATGTCCTTTCGCACCTTCATTTTTTCTGGCATGAGACAGAATTAATTGACCACCTGTCCACACTAATGTATAAAGAGTGACATCTCCAATGTTTGAATGCTAATTATTTTATAGGCTTTATGTAGTAGGAAAAAAAGTCCCAACAATCTAAAGCAAATACTACCATTTCCAGTAGGAAATAGGTCAGACCTAATATTAGAGCCACATTTGAGCCTCATTCACACCAGGGCTGCAGAAAGTAGTGTGTCCATAAATTACTAGTACTTTTGTTATTGTGGTGTTAGCCGCATTCCTGAATGCCTGATTTTGATCTTACGTTTGATACTGAGCCAGATTCGTCAAGTGTCTGATCTGCAGTTTGTAAGCCGTTGTTTGCTTTTGAGAACAATTAAATTCTGCTGTGGTTTGTGATTGCAGTTATTGAAGCAGAGTCTTGCTCCCTCCTTGGAGGGTTTTGAGTCAGCAGTGGACTAGATTCTGTTTCCATTAATGTTGAGTCTTATTATAGCGTCAAGAGAAACTTCTCTCGATGTTATGGAAAAACAACAGCCTCCAGTGAGCAAGTTTGTTCCCTATGTCAGGTTCTGTGTTAAGCCCTTTACATGTATTTATTTCTATGAAAAACAAATGAATTCGCATTGACACACCCACTTTAAATTAGCAAACTGAGGCTTGGAGAGTGTACATTATTTTCTCAAGGTTCCATAGCTGTAATTGGAATTAAATCCTAGTTTCTCTGATCCCAACCAAAGTCGATGTTTTCAACCACTATATTAAGTGACTACTTTCTGTTTTCTTTTATGGAATCATGTTCCAAGGATTGGGCTCAGCCATATGACTTGAGATAATAGGCAATAGTTTTTTCATGCTGTGTATTCATGTTTTCCTTTTTCTCCCTTGTCCCTTTTAATTTAGTGTCATTACTCTATGAAGAAAGCAGCCTCCTTTCTTGGGATTGGTACAGAGAATGTTTGCTTTGTGGAAACAGATGGAAGGTAATGGGGACAGGATCCGGAAGCCTGGTGGGCGGAGGGGGAATTCATACTTTTTAAAAAAGCAGTACCAATGTCTGTTCACTACTAAACATAACTGAACATCTCAAATCTGTGTCTCTTAGAGGTAAAATGATACCTGAGGAACTGGAGAAGCAAATCTGGCAAGCCAGAAAAGAGGTGAGAGGGGAGAAAAAGAGGGAAGGAGAACGCAGGCATGTGTCTGGATACAAAGGAGAGAATTGCAGCAGCCGGACCCGTTTCTGTGTGTGGGAGAGAGAAGAGAGCTGGTTCTGGATAGCACTAAAATAGGGAAACTCATTTACAGATGTTCTATTTCCAGGTGCTTGGCTGTCCATGTTCTGTGCACTTTCTCAGATGTTCTCATTCCCAGGTGGCTGGAGCCTATTAAAACACTGACATCACCGTATTCTGGATTCTTGCCTCGAATTAGCCTTCAAAGAAGAGCCCAGCCTCTCCAGCAGGACCCCTGTAGCCACTCTCCTACCTAACTACTGCCTGAGAATTCTATAGGCCAGACCAGTTGTCTCTGGGTTGCAGTCAGAATGATTTTGATTTCTTGAGCAATCTGCCCTCCCAGGTTGCTTCCACGCGAAGCCCATGGCATACCCATCACCTTATTTGGGGTATGGGCCTGGTATTTCAGCTCTGGCAGAATGTCCTCCCTTCCTTAGCTGCCAGAATACATTAAAGCTGACATACCCATTGCTGGGAAGGCAAGGCCTGGCCCCCTCACCTGCCATATGCCAGCCAAGGCTGGCCCTGACACCTGCTTTTTGGGGGCGTGGTTGTCTTGGTGGCCGCCATCTTGCTTCTTGGACCCAAAGCCTGCTGGGTTAGGTGCACCTGCTTCATTGTTTCCCTCCCATCCCACCACAGCTCTCGCTGCTCTTGGAGCTTCAGGCTATTCCCCTGTGTTTCCAGAATGTAGTGACGGCATCAGGTTTGCAACTGCTGTAGCTGCTGACAACCAGAAAGCCCAGCCTTGAGCTGGGATAGAAGGATCTCCTCATACGAGTTCACACTCTAAGAAGGATAGGCTCTTTATTTGTATTTTTTATTTTAATCCTTTTCTGTTATTTTACTCTTCGTATTTTTAATTTTTCCTAAAAACCACCTTATCACCAGAGCATGCTTGCTCATTGCATTTGGGTTGAAATTCTGTACTTAAAAATTCTGCCTTTACTACAGGTGTACTGGCTTTAGTTGTGTGTCCTTAGATCTATATTTATCTTTTTTTTTTTTTTTTTAACATTTTGATGACAAGTGGGCTTGATAGCTGTCTGGTGAGACAGATTATCAGATTTCATTCACTCTCAGGTAAAATTCTATATGACAACCTGCTTGTTCTGCTGTGAGCCACAGATATTGTGTTCTAATTTTATCCTTTTTCCCCTAGTTTTATCTTTTTTCTACATACGTTCCTATCAAAGAGAACTTTGTTTATGTCGTTAGTGCTTGTCTGGGGGCGGGGGGGGGGGGCGCGCGGAAAATCGATTGTGTTTTCCGTATGGTTCATAGAATTCTTTCCTTCCTCCTTCCCCACTCTCTTTTCACTCTTTCTTTCTTTCTTGAATTTTAAACTTCTTATTATGGAAAATTTCAAATATATAAAACCTAATATAATGAGCCTCTCTATACCCATCATGCAACTTTGAAATTGTCAACTTCTGCTCTGTTCTGTCTACACCCCACCCCCTTCCACTACCACTAGATTAGTTTGAAGCCAGTCTCACACATCGTATCATTTGATCTATAAATAGTTCAGTATATCTGTAAAAGGTATATACTCTCTCTTTATTAAAAAAGAACACACACACCATTACAAGAAATAATTTCTTAATATCATCAAATTTTCACTCTATATTAAAATTTCTCCTATTGCATTTTTTAAATAGTTGGCATGTTTGAATAAGGATTCAAGGTCCATATGTTGCATTTGGTTGATTCATCACACAAATCTTTTCTAATCTGTAGCTTACCCCTCCTCCTTTTTTCTCTCCCTGCAATTGATCTGTTGAAGAAACCAAGTTTTTTATCTAGAGTTTTCCACATTGTGGTTTTTGTCGATCACATCAAGAATTTGAGAATCTAAGTGTTCCCTTCCCTATACGATCCATCTGTTCTCTATATTCCCTGTAACTTGACAGTGAGATTTTGAGAGTCAGTGAGACTTAGGTTGGGATTTTTACCAGGAAGGCTTCTTCACAGGTGGCGTTTTGTCCTTGAGTCGGGACACATCTCCTGTCTCTTTTTGTGCTGCCATTGATCCGTGGGTTCTGGTATTATTGGTCCGTCAGTTACAGACGTCTGCTTCGGCTTCTCACCCCATGAATTTTGCTGCCATGGATGATCTCTGTCCACACCCATTATTTCCTTAGGTGATGTTCTAATTCATTCCCTTGTTCCTCCTTCATTTAATGGCAGGCTTACTACCATAAAGAAAACCTTCCCTCACTCCTGTTTGGTTTCCCAAGAGGAACCGTTGGCACAGTGAGGGCAGGATAAATGTTTTATTCTTTCTCCTTATTTGCCGGTTTTCATATTAATGAGTTAGTTGCCTAGCATCCCCTAAAGATAGCCAAAGCGACTTTTCTTCTTTAGTATCATGAAGGATGCATGCTCTAGCATATTTGATGGGTTTTATTCTGCTTCAGTCATTAGTACTTTCATTGTTCAAATTTTTGTTTGTTTCGACAATGAAAGTACATGGAAATTGACATATCCTGAAGTTGAGAACTTGAAAAGACGAGTTTTGAAAAAGTGAAAATCGCTTTAGGGACATTCAAAAGTAGGGCGATGGGGTGAGAGTGGGTATGTTTCCTCAGTTTTCTTTCAAGTTAGTTAAAACTTGAGTCTGGATTCATCGAGGACAAACCTTGTGTCTGTTCTGAGATAATACCTGGCGATTAGCTTCTTTTTCCAGTAGCTTCAGACCTTGCTCTTCTGTTTCAAGCTTTTAACTCGTGTTGCTACAGATGTGGGGCCAGCGCGTCAATTTTTTTTTCTGCTGGGATTCAGTTCCCTGGCCCACCACAATCCATTAAAAATCTGTTGAGCAGTGACCTTTATTTGACGCCATTACAAAGATGCTGAAAACCATAGGAGCATCAGAAGTTCTTATGAAAAGATCAAACTCGTATAACCACGGGATATTCGAAAGTGCTCTTGTGTACGAGTGTTTTTAGTGACAAACTTTCGTAGGGAATACACCTCATCAGCAGCACGCAATCAACCCTGTTCCCACTGAATTTTCTCACTGATAGCTTGAGATATGAGAAAGGGGAAAAAAAATGGAAGGTTAAATCCAGATTGCAAAAGTTTAATTTCTGGGCCTGATATTTATAGCTAGATTGTTAAAAAGGTGAGGAAAACTCATTAATAGGCTATAATAGCCTGCAAAGGTATTTTTTCACAACTGTTCAGGGTGTCATAGGGTTTATAAGGAACAGTCCAAACATGAAAGGCACCTTAAGTGCTTTTAGGAAATTACTTTTTCTCTTAATGATTGATGTAAATCTGGTCTCATTTTATTTAGGTCACCGACATGATAAAGACGTAATCTGTTGGTAGTTGATCACAGGGAAGAATTCCTAAAGCCTATGGTTCCCCAGGGTCTCTGTCCCCTACTGGCCCTGCTCTAACAGGTTTGGATGGACTGGATTCCGTGTGTCACCAGTGTCTCCCCAGATGGCAAATGGAGTCATTGTGTACCATCACTTTGTTTCCCGTGCATCTCAATTTAAAGAGGTGGACCAAGTGTCTTTGCCCTGCTTCTCTTTCCACTGAGAAGTAACGTCCTTCTGTCGAAGGTCAGCTAAATGGGAATGAGTCAGGTTCAGCCGGAACACCACCTGACATTAAATGGGACGTAAGAACAACTGAACTTCAAGATAAAACAGAGAAAACTATGACTCCATCCTAAATGGAGGTAAAATTACTTTTATAGGCAGTAAACGTTCTTGTCACTTGTTCCTCAGGAGCTCCAGAATCTTCGGATTCTCCCTGCTTCCTCCACCCCTACTTCTGTCTGCAAATTTTCCCTCCCAAGTCACTTCCACAGTGAGCAGAGCCTCTTTGCTGACATACGGGGATGAATCTATGAGGTAAACAACCTCATGTGCTTCCCTCTATCTGGCTCTCTGAAGTTCCTTATGGGGCCAGGGCATCTGGCTTGCTTGGCTACAATTGCCATTCATCTCTGCGTGTATTCCCACAGTCTCCCTCCCCCACCCCATTTCCCTCGGGCACCTGTTGGCTCTACAAGATGTAGCCACGGGCTGTATGAAGAGGCATAATCACGGTAGGAGTGATGCAGGTTCTCTTTTCTAGCACTTTCTAATGGATTTCTCTGTGGGGCACCCATCTTGGCAAGTGTCTCCCAGTGAGGTTACTTTATCCCCTCGGATACCACTTTGTACCTGAGCACACACTCTTTGTTTTGTAGCTCTGCTTACTTTACAAAGTGACAGGCAGACAGGCCTCCACGGTTCGCCCCTGGAGCTGCTTGTTTTCCAGTCGTCCTCCTGGTTATTTTGTGGAGGCGCAACAACGCGGGCACCCAGGCCCCAGTGACACGCCCCCAAAAGGAGTTAGTGATCGCCTAGAACGCCAGCCTGCCACTGGGCAGAGCATCCTCACTTTCCATGTGGGAAATCTGAGAGCGTAAAATACTACGGAAAGAAAATGAGAATAAAAAGGGTTACGATGAGTATCAAGTTGGGACCAAGGACTCTTGCTGTCACAGCATTGTCCCAGTTTCCCTGACCTCTCTGAGATGAGGTTGCGGAGAAGTTGAAAAGCGCTCTGCAGGAGCGGTCACCTCCGACGGGACGGAACCCCGTAGATCTCTGGATGTATAACCATTCTGTTTACCATCCTGCTACAGGACAAACGTAGTGGTGATGGTGACAGTTCTTGTCTGTGGGTCCTCCTCACAGGGAGCAGCTCCGTTTCTCGTCTGTGCCACCTCTGGGACCACCGTGCTGGGAGCCTTTGATCCTCTGGATGAAATAGCGGACATCTGTGAGAGGCACGGCCTCTGGCTTCACGTGGATGTAAGTGCATTTGTCTGTACCCATTGGTTCAACTTCCTCGTCTGTTTGCCGCTGCGGTGGGATGTCTTTCATGTTCTCAGAAACTAGACGTGAGGTCCCAGCTACTTTCATTTGTGCATTTCTTTCTTTAAAAAAGTTTTTTTTAATGTTTATTTATTTTTGAGAGAGAGAGAGAGAGAGAGACAGAGTGTGAGCGGGGGAGTGGGGGGGAGCAGAGAGAGAGAGAGGGAGACACAGAATCTGAAGCAGTCTCCAGGCTCTGAGCTGTCAGCCCAGAGCCCAACGCGGGGCTCGAACTCATGAACCGCGAGATCCTGACCTGAGCCGAAGTCGGACGCTTAACCGACTGAGCCCCCCAGGTGCCCCAAGTGTATATTTCTAAGTAGGGGAAATATATATGTCATTTTCCATAAGGTAATAAAGGAGAAGATGCCAAGACTTGGTGTAAATTTTGGTTTTGCTTTCCAGATTCTATTTTATTTCCTCTTCTCCCATGAACCATTTCCTCTGGTCCCTTTAATCTAGTACTGTCATGATGCAGGTGTGGTATGAGGGGCACACTGAACTCCAGAATCAAGAGACTTTGACTTTGGGTTCTAACCGGTCTCTTCTTCATTGTGACCTCACCCGTTTGGGCTTTGGTTTCATTTATAAAGAGGGAGATAGCTGATGTGGTCTGTGAGGTATCTTCTAGCTCTAAAATGGCATGATTCCAATCAGCCGGAAAATGCAAAAAGCTGCATTACATAATTGCCTGCTATAATTACAGCGGGTTTTGTCTGGATCCCTCGTAGATAATTATTTGAGAGGGACTGAGATAACTTGCATTCTTCATAATTTTCTAACTTAAAGAATGGACTTTTTTTTCCCCTAATTAATTTTGTAAGTCCTGGGGCTCTTCATAATACATTTTCCCTTAATTAAAGGTAACTCTTCAAATTCTACTAATCCAGGGTTAATCATTTGAATTCAGCCGGTTCTGAATGCTTGTCGAGCTTTTGGTTTTCCTTTTCTTTTTATAAAACGAGGAGTTAATTAGTTTGATTCAACCTAATAGAGGTGATGGTTGAACATACTGATGACACCATAGGGAACTTTCTTCTGGCAAGTGAGTGATTCATATCCTCCTTAGCAGAAAAATAAAGAACGCTATTTTTGACTTTCTGAACGGAAGGTAACTAAGCATTTGGGGGATATACCTACACACAATTTTATAGTTTGTATGATTTTATGCTTTCAAAGTACAGTGCCTGTGTTACAGAGAGCATTTTTCAGCAGCTCAAGGCTTTCATTAAGCATACGCTAATATTTGGTAAAAGCAGCAGTAATGTAAATCTCGCTAGAGTCACCGGCTCTATTAGTATGCCGATGGCAACGCTTCAGGTAGATTATTTGTGACTTTAAATGGGATTGTCGCATTTGTCCTTGTTCACATTTCAGCTTTTATCTTATTGATTTTTATAGACTTAGGAGAATAATACATTCCGTCCTAAAAGATAATATGAAGTGAGTACTTTGTGACTGTGGAAATACGGGGAAAAAATCAAGTATATCAGCAGTTATACTTAAAAATTCCGTTCTCATAAAAGAAACATCAAATATGGATTATGTAGTTTAGGGAAAGCAGAGCAAGTACAGCAGTTTCTAAATTGGGAGTGAGATTAAAGACTTAAGAGAGGCTCAGAGAGAATTGTGATTTATAAGTATGAATGAAAACCTCCCTAGATTTTCAAAAAAAAGAAAAAAAGAAAAAAAAGAAGGTTGACATTTTTTAAGGAAACACTCTTATAAGAGTCTTTAAGCCACACAAATTATTTGATTTGCACCTAGTAGACATCTAGTAGTATTAGACAAGTTGGACTACGGTTTATCTGACCTGTTAACGAGATTAGCTCCCACACTGACACAGTGTTCACTCATGCTTTAATATCCCAGGCTGGGAGTACCCCGGGTGGTCAGTGGGTTAAGCGTCTCACTCTTAGTTTCAGCTCAGGCTGTGATCTTGCGGGTCATGAGTTTGAGTCCTGCATCGGGCTCTGTGCTGACAGTGCAGAGCCTGCTTGGGATTCTCTCTTTCCCTCTCTCTCTGCCCCTTCCCCACTATCACTGTTTTTCTCTCTCTCTCTCAGAATAAATAAATAAACTTTAAAAATATCGCAGGCTGGATGTAATGGAATACTACATTATATCGTTATAATAATCATATTGAATCTGTTGATAAAATTTTATAAAGGGGGGGGTGCCTGGTTAGCTCAGTCTGTTAAGCATCTGACTCTCGATTTCAACTAAGGTCGTGATCTCATGGTTTGTAGGATTGAGCCCCGCATCGAGCTCTGCACTGACAGCACGGTGCCTGCTTGGGATTCTCTCTCTTTCTGCCCCTGTCCCTCTCTCTCTCTCTCTCTCTCTCTCTTTCAAAATAAATAAGGTTTTAAAAAAACTTAAAAAGAACTGTAAAGAATTTTTGCATTTTTTAAATGTTTGTTTATTTTTGAGAGTGGGGGGAGGGGCAGAGAGAGAGAGGGGGACAGAATCTGAAGCAGGCTCCAGGCTCTGAGCTGTCAGCACAGAGCCTGACACGGGGCTTGAACTCACAAATGGTGAGATCATGACCTGAGCGGAGGTCAGATGCCCAACCGACTGAGCCACCCAGGTGCCCCTAAAACAATTTTTTTTTTAAATAAAGGAGCATGTAGCTGATCTCGAAGAAACTTCATATACCATGGATAGTTTATTAACTTTAAAGATAAAAATTAGCAGTAATTTTTTAGATAAAAATTGCAGTAATTACTTTGGCCTGTCTGAAATTTTCTGTAAAATATTTTTTTAAATCCTAGAAAATACTGAAAACAGTCATCCACTCTCTTTCTTTTTTACAAATGTAATTATTGCCCTTCAGGGTGTTCTATACAACCTCTTTGCCCTGCATAGATGACATATGTTGTTAATTCCAAGATCCACTTACTTTGTTTCCGTTTTAATGCGTCGGAAGTTGGTATGTTGATGTCATTTTCTTTTTCTTTCCTGGTGGCACACAAAAGATGGTGACTCTTACCTTTGGTAGTGCCTTACATTTGGTTAATTATAGTGTATTTTTACACAACTGCTTAAGGAAAACTTCCGTGTTTTGGCAGTTTGTATCTCTGGCACTGTCCTTCCTCCAGGACGGCAAATGCTGCTGTGCCCTCTGCCTCAGACTAGAAGAACTGTCTGGTCTGGCCCTTCTCTGAAGCAGAGGCCCTGGATACTGCATGATTTCCCATCCCAGCCAAGCGTGCTGGGGTGTCTTACCCACTCTTCATTCTCAATCCCAGGGGAGGTAGTAAACACCGCACGTATTTAACATCAGGGGCTTTAGAAGCTGCCGGATCTCAATTCTGCCCTTGCCTCCACCTCCCTGTCCAGATTGGTCTTGCTATTAATTTCTTAACTAATTAATCAAAGAGAATAACATACACGAATGCTGATGCCTAGGGGCACATATACCACAATGTTTATAGCAGTTCTTTCAACAATAGCCAAACTATGGAAAGAGCCTGAATGTCCATCCACTGATGAATGGATAAAGAAGATGGGGTTTATATATACAATGGAATACTACTTGGCGATGAGAAAGGATGAAATCCTGCCATTTGCAGGCATGTGGATGGAACTGGAGGGTATTATCCTAAGTGAAATAAGTCAGAGAAAGACAGATATCATATGTTTTCACTCATATGTGGAACTTGAGAAACTTAACAGAAGACCATGGGGGAAAGGAAGGGGTAAAAATAGTTTCAAACAGAGAGGGAGGCCAACCATAAGAGACTCTTAAATAAAGAGGAAAGACTGGGGGGAGGGGGGGAGGGGAGAGGGGAAATTGGGTGATGGGCATTGAGGAGGGCACTTGTTGGGATGAGCACTGGGTGTTTTATGTAAGTGAGGAACCACAGGAATCTACCCGTGAAACCGAGAGCACACTGTATGTTCACTGTATGTTAGCTAATTTGACAATAAATTATATGTAAAAAAGTAAAGAGAAAAATATTAAGTAAGATGGTAACTGTGGAGCCTAACATGTAGTAATAGCTCAGTAAATGACGGTCCTCACTTAGATGCAAAACCGTCATCATTTAGGCAGTTGGTTTGATGTTTTTGCAAGTTTGGGGTTGGGAGTTCAGAAAGTGAAGCAAATAGAAGCAGGACAGTGCCCGGAGGGGTGTTGTTCTTCTCCCATCAGCTCTTTTGAGGACTAAGCCTGAGGAGGAGCTGTTCCCGGCCCTGCCAAGCCACTCTGAACCGTGGAGCTAACGACTTGAAAGAGTTCATGTGATTTTATTTTTATTTATTTTGAGGAAAGCAGAGAGAGAGAGAGCACAAGTGGGGGAGGGACAGAGAGGGAGGGAGAGAGAGAGAGAGAGCAGTCTCCACACCGTCAGCACAGAGCCCATCATGGGGCTCCAACTCACGAACTGTGAGATCATGACCTGAGCTGAAGTCCGATGCTTAGCTGACTGAGCCACCCAGGTGCTCGAAGTTCATGTGATTTTAAAACTTCCTCGCCCCTCACTAGGATTGTGAGAATTTGTTTAATTTTGGGGGAGGAAAAGGAGGCAGAGGGTGGTGCAGGAGACGGGAAGGTGTTCGAATGTGGTGTGTGAGGCTCCTGAACTCACCTCCTTCCATCACTCTCAGCTCCGCACACTGTCTTCTACCATTTGGCCCTAAGCTAGGACGCTATCCTGAAGCAGGAATGGGCTTTGGCTCCCAGATCTCACCTACCACCTCTGAACCTTAGTTTTTCCATTAAAAATTTTGAGGTAATAATGGCTCCATTCTCAATGCAGTGTTGTGTGGTCTAGATAACCATGGAGGGCATTCAACATGGCCCAAGTCGGTGCCCTCATACTCCCTCACAACCATTACCCTTCCGTACTCTGCAAATTAAAACTTAGAAGTCTGCTCAATTTCAAGGACCAGACTGACTTCCTTATTTCTCATGTGGATTCTTCCTCCCCCCCGCCCCCCCACCGCCCCTCAGCAACCCCCTTACTCCTGGCTCCAGACTTCCTGTCTGTGGGGTTTCCTTCCATTTCCTAGTCTCAGCTGTCTTCTCCTTTGCTCATAATGTTTACGTCTCCTGTGGACATCTTCCCTAAGTCCCAGGCTTCCTTTCTCCCACTCTTCAAACATTTTTGATTTGCAAATACTTCTGAAAACTGTTTGGCTGAAAAGATCTAATGAATGGGATCCACCTAGCCCTTCCTAGTTGGCTTTGAGTTCCTGTGTACCCCTCTACCCACCCTGTCAACTGTGCTCTTTATTATTCAGAATGCCAGCCCTCAGCCCGTACCTCATTATCAACCCTGGCATGTTGTGTGTGGGAGAATGCCAGCATTGCAAAGGATATTGTCTATTTTCCTCTTAAATACAGAGGACAAACCTGTGGTTGCCAGACGGGAGGTGGGGAGGGGCGGGTGGGGGTGAAATGGGTGAAGGGAATTAAGAGGCACAAAATTCCAGTTATAAAATAAATAAATCACAGAGGTGAAAAGTACAGCATCAGGAATATAGTCAATAATACTGTAATAACGACGTATGGTGACAGATGGTAACTATAGTTGTCGTGGTGATCACTGAGAAATACATAGAATTGTCGAATCACTGTGTTGTACCCCTGAAACGAATGTAACATCGTGTGGCAACTATGCTTCGATAATGACACTAAAGAATAAAAACATTTCTTCACTGGATTATTTGTTTTTTGGGTGTTGAGTTTGGTAAGTTCTTCACAGATTTTGGATACTAACCCTTTATCTGATATGTCATTTGCAAGTGTATGTTATTTGCAAGTATTTTCCCATTTCGTTGGTTGCCTTTTAGTTTTGTTGATTGTTTCTTTTGTTGTGTAGAAGCTTTTTATCTTTTTTTAAATTTTTAAACGTGTATTTATTATGGAGAGAGAGAGAGAGAGAGAGAGCAAGAGAGGGGGAGGGGCAGAGAGAGAGGGAGACATAGGATCTGAAGCAGGATCCAGGCTCTGAGCTGTGAGCACAGCTGTGGGGCTCGAACTCGCAAACTGCAAGATCATGACCTGAGCCAAAGTCGGATGCTTAACCGACTGAGCCACCAGGCGCCCCATAGAAACGTTTTATCTCGAAGAGGTTCCAATAGTTCATTTTTTGCTTTTATTTCCCTTGCCTTTGGAGATGTGTGGTGGGGGAGAGGGGAAAATGGGTGATGGGCATTGAGGAGGGCACTTGTTGGGATGAGCACTGGATGTTGTATGGAAACCATATAGGTTGTCACTCAGGGTTTTCTGTGACAGCGGACTGACAGGTGAATGGCATTGAAATAACGTGTTGTGGTTCTATAAATATCTCCACAGGCTTCCTGGGGCGGTTCAGCTTTGATGTCAAGGAAGCACCGCAAGCTCCTGAGAGGCATCCACAGGTAAATGTGGTTTTTCCAGGCCCCGGGCACCTCGGGTTCAGGCAAGGGCATCTGCCTGGATCTTGCACACTCAAGGGACTATGAAAACAGAGACAAAGTCACCGCTTTAATGGAAAGGAAACCAACCCAAACCCCAAACTCCCCCAACTGCTCCAACAAGGCAGCCTGTTGAACACCTGGGTGTGAGTATCACGTGCTACTAATGATGGTAATCTTGCCTCCAGAAGCTACTCATTCCCTCCTTCCCTGTCCGTTTGGTTTTCCGCAACAGAGCCGACTCTGTGGCCTGGAACCCCCACAAGATGCTGATGGCTGGAATTCAGTGCTGCGCTCTCCTCGTAAAAGACAAATCCGTGAGTTTTCCTTTTCCCTCTTAGGGTCTTGGGGCATTACGGAAGGTGAAACCACCGTGTTTTCGGAGGCCTCGCTTTCGCTTACGTTTCGGTGCTTTGAACCGGATACAGTGGAAGGTCTTTGGGAAATGGTGGTGGCGTGAAAAGGAAAACTACAGAGGCTCAGATTTAAAAAACACAAAAAAAATCGAGTGTTTCTGCTCAGGTGATTTTGGGGCTTAGCTTTAGGTGTCGTATAATCTCATTAGTCACAGCAAAATGGTCTCTCTTGCCCTCATTTGGGTTATATTTTAAACCTCAGTTTTAAACATGGCCAAGATTTTGTTCTCCTTGATTAAGCCTGGGATTGAAGTTATCTTGAAACTTCTGCTCACTGAGAAAGCGGAACAGATGTGTGTCATACATTAAATTGAATGCTTAATATGCTTAGCTAGGGTTTAACAGCGCATGCATACGGGAAGATGTTAGTTGCGGGCTGATCACCGAACACTGATTTATTATGGTCTTTCGGAACATTTTGCGTGTGTGTGTGTGTGTGTGTGTGTGTGTGTGTGTGTGTGTGTGTGTGGGGGGGGGGGGGGGAGTTAGACGCCAGTCTGGATCCCAGCGGGCCAGGTCGCAACGGCGCTGCGGAGGTTCCCCCCTGGCCACACGTATAAACCCTGTGTTTTTCCGCGGGTAAAATAAGGATTCTTGTGGGAAGTGGCCCAGGCTGGGAAATGCCGCTTCATTCTTAGAAATGCCTCCTCAAGATATGTGTGCGGCATGTGGGTGATCTTTCTCAGCCATCTGTTTACATTTTTTTTTCCTTAGGGGGACTCCCTTTGCCAATGCTAAAGTCATTTTCTCTTTTTAAGGAATTTTATTTCAAAGGAAAACCATATTTAAAGTTGAAACCCAGTGTTGCTTGTGCAGACAGTTACAACTCTCTTTCAAGATGAATTGTGACATTTGTACGTCCGCACTCTTTGTGTTTGGAGATGACCGAACAGAATACTGTAGTAGGGGCCAAGGGCAGGCCCACCTAAAATGTGCCCCAGTGGCATATTGATTATTTTGAATGGAAGCCACTTGGGAATCAGTCAGGGCAAGGACACTCAGGTCCCCTCTGGCCTCCTGAAAACAGAAGACAAATCTCCCACCTGAAAGGTGCCCTCCCTGTAGAAAGAAGTAACAAGACATCCTGACCACCAGAGACAGGAATTGTAAAGCGGAGAAAGCTGTACAAACAAATTGTTACTTTTCTTTTTACTAATCTACTACTCCAACTCAAATTCCACTTAGAATTCCTAACCAGTTAAAATTTCCAAACACGTTTTCTTTATCGTGTCAAGGCTTCACAAATGTATTGTCTCATTGTCTAAAATGTGTAAAAACCGCCTTCGTCATTTGTTTGGGTCTCGATCTCATTCTTCGGCCTCCATGTGCCCATAATAAAACTTTGGTTTTTCTCTCTTGTTAATCTGTCTTCATGGAAATTTAATTCTTTTTTAAAAAAAAAAATTTTAACGTTTATTTATTTTTGAGCGTGTGAGAGAGAAACAGTGCACAGCAAGGGAGGGGCAGAGAGACAAGGAGACAGAATCTGTAGCAGGCTCCAGGCTCTGAGCTGTCGGCACAGAGCCTGACGTGGGGCTTAACCTCACGAACTGTGATATCATGACCTGAGCCAAAGTCGGACCCTTAACCGACTGAGCCACTCAGGCGCCCCTAAATGGGAAATTTAATTTAGAGTCCAGTTAGAAGAACCTAGGACTAAGTACAGTTTCTTCCTCCCTTTCAGTATCCATCAGAAGCTACAAAAACCGATTCTGCATGTGGAAATAGAGATACTCTCAGAACTATGAATTTATTGCCTCCTATTTTATTAGGTTGTCTACTGTCGGTTGTATTTCACACCATTTTTTTTTTTTTGCATGTAACTTCTCAAGTTGTTATTTCGTTTTGTAACTGAAAGGTAGTTTAATATTGTCATTCATGAACTAAGGAACATCCTCAGCTTGCCTGTGGTACGTATTTAGGACATGACAGAGTTAGGAATAAACCCAGGTTTTCCTTTGCTCTAGACATAAGAACAAAAATATATTAAGCATCCTTTCTGTGCCTGGCATTCTATATCTGCCTTCGCCCCAGTCCGCCAATCTGAATGACATCCTTATCTGTTGGCGTGACACTTTCAGGAGTGGAAAAGTTAGACCAAAAATTTGATGACTGCTCTTTTAAATAACTTTCTGGCTTTTATACATTTTTCTTGTCGAATGATATTTTAGCCAAGAATTGATTTGCATTTATGTACTTGATGCAATTCAAAATTTTCCGCATCGTCTAACTCTATTAAAGGGGTGACAATTTTATTTTATTTTTGTAAAGAATTCATTCCTGGATCTCAATAAAAAACAATACCCAGGTCGACTTCCATGGCAGGAATTAAAAAGTTGTGGAAATTGTATTTGTTGTGCGAAGCATTGAACGTTATTAAAAGTTGCCTTTTTTTACTGATTTTTTTAAAGTTTATTTACCTGGGAGAGGGAGAGGGAGAGAAAGAGAGAACGAACAAGCAGGGGAGGGGCAGAGAGAGAGGAAGACACAGAATCTGAAGTTGGCTCCAGGTTCTGAGCTGTCAGCACAGAGCCTGATGGCAGGGCTTGAACTCAAGAACCTCAAGATCATGACCTGGGCCAAAGTCAGACACATAACTGACTGAGCCACCCAGGTGCCCCAAAAGTTTTAAGCTTCTCTTAAAAATAAAAGATTGTTTTTATGATTTTATTATTATTATTACCGTTACTTTTTTTTTTTGAGAGCGAGAGAGAGAGAACACCAGTTGGGGAGGGGCAAAGGGAGAGGGAGAGATTTTAAGCAGGGTCCATGCTCAGTGGAGACCCCAACACAGGGCTCAATTCCACAACCCTGAGACCACAACCTGAGCCAAAATCAAGAGTCAGACACTCAACTGACTGAGCCACACTGGCGCCCCTTTACATAAAGGATTGTTTTTAAATTAACTGGAATGGAGAGCGGAACCATGAGAGCTGAGAGAGGACAGTCAGCGTAAGCAAGTTTTGCGTTGGCAGTTTTCTGTCCCTTTCGCACCTATTTTCTGCCTCTGTTCTCTTTTGTATTTATTCATTCATTATTCAGCCAGTGCTAACTGACTTCCTGGGTAGGCCAGGTGCTGTGCTAATTTGGGGCTTATAAAACGGGCACATTCCCTGTAGTCAAAGAGCTTATAATCTTACCGAGGAGACGATGAACAAAATGTTCATATTTAATTCTTTTATTGTTATTTTAGTAAGCGCTCCGAAGAATGCGTCAGACACTGTTGATCATATATACTCTAGCCATTCCAACCACCTTCCTTTCTCCTTCCCGAACTATCTAAGCAGTCTCCCTTGCAGTATGAGCTACAATACGACACAGCTGTGGTCGGTACAGGATAGAGGAAGTGTGAGGACTGTTGAGAACTGTTTTACCTGCAGCTGGGGGTGATACACGCAAGAGGAAAGCATCCTTTCCCCTTTTCTACCTTGAATGAAGTTGGGTCAGGGCATGATGTGTGGAGTTCTGATAGCCGCCTTGCAGCCGTACGACGATGACCCTCAATCAAAAAGTGGGCATGCACAGAATGGCAGAGCAGAAAGGGGAAAAGTCTCCATCTTGAATAATGATTTTGAAATGTTGTGCTGATGCTGGAAGTGATTACTTTGCAACTGTTTTGGGATGTGAGGTCATTTATTGTCCTTATTGCTGAAATCCCTTCCACTGGGTGATCTGTCCCTTGTAGCCAAATGCACTCCTATCTGATACAGAAAAGAGTATGGCACTCAGAGAATGTGTAGCAGGGAGACCCGAGATGTTTCGGCTGGAAGAAACAGAACATACACATTTTTTTTTTTTTTTTAAGAAAGGAAGGAATTGTAAGAAAGGAACCCAAGCAGGCTCCATGCTGTCAGCACAGAGCCCGACACGGGGATCGATTTCACAAACTGAGATCATGACCTGAGCCAAAATCAAGAGTCATATGCTCAACCGACTGAGCCACCCAGGTGTCCCCAGAACAGAGAAAGAATTTTAAAACCAGAGAGTAATCTGAATAAATTTTCATTTAAGACCGTGAATTGGAGGTAGGCAAGAGTGGAGGCAAGAATATGAAGCTTGCAATGTCCAAGGAAGAGTTGATGGCAGGGGAGATGGAAAAATGTGATGAAATTTAAGATCTACTTTATCTGTCCACCAACCAGATAGGGTTGAATCACCAGTTATATGAGGGAGATGAAGAACAGGTGTCATGGTTGACTCTCTTGACTGGTGATGCAGCAACTGAGTGAAGGTTCGTGTGTAGGCAGATGGAGATTGCTAGAGGATGAGAAGATTTGAGAGTGAAGTATCTTGATTTTTAGCATTGGCTACATTAAATTTGGGATTCCTATGAAGTTTTCGAGTGAAGATGTCACGTAGGCAGTTGATACATAGATGCAGAGCTAGGATGAGGGGTCTGGGCTGCAAAAGCATATTAGGAATTGCTGCTATGTAGATGTTCTCCAAGGTCACAGGAGTGGAATGAATTGTCTTGGGAGGAACTTGGAAGTGAGAAGAGAAGAAGATGTAGAATTTAGCCCTGAGGAACTTCAGAGTCCGTGAAAGCTGAAGTTGGAATGGCTGGGGAGATAGGAGGAACATCAGGAAAGCGGGATGCTAATAAAATACTCTTTGAGAGAAGCGTATTATGAGGAATGTTCATGACCTCCCATCCTTTGTGTTGAAGCTTAAATGTAACTTCCTTAAAGAAGAGATCCCAGACTCACCAGGTGGACCGGCATCTTCCTATTATTCTTTCTCAGACCCCGTCCCCTTCCCGTAAGTGCTCATCATGATGGGTAATTAAGATTTCTCATGTATTCACTTTCCCTCCCTCTAGAACATAAGCTGTGTGAGGATATAGACTATGTCATTGTATTTACCACTGTATTCCCAGTGCCTAGCAAGTATACACTAAACAAGGATGCAATTAGAATTCACTGAAAAATTGACTGCTTAAATATATTAAAAATCCTCAAAAATACTTGCTATCATGTCAGCAATAACGAGGAGTTTCCAATTTCTCCCCTACCCCAAATCGTTCCTTTCGAATGCTCTGAGATAACTGATGAAAATGGCAGTTGATGAGTTTTATTGCCTAGGTCCTAACACGAGGCTGGAGTGTGCCTCCAGCAGTAATTGATGAATAGCGATTTTAATTTGGACTCACTCCTCCAGTTAATGGAAGGGGATAACTCTAGTTAAAAGAAAGCAAATTACTTAGTGAATATACTTCTGTTAAGGGAAAAACGAATTCCCTAATTTGTACCCTCCGAGCCCTGACATTCACAACGCTGTTTTCCTGATTGACTAGCTGTGGTGTTTGCATTTTTAATGTCCTGTATTAGTAAAGAAGATGGCTTCCAAAACAAAGCAGAGCTGCTGTTCTCTGAATTGTACTATCACTAGTCGCCTTTGCATCATAGGGATAAAAAGAAAATCAGATGTTAAAAAAAAAAAAAAAAAGGAACCCTGTGATTATAAATAGGTTGACTTCAGATGTAAATGCTGGCACTACATGGCTGTTTTGGATCAAAGGCAATTTTGATGCTTTGATCTAAAAGAAAAGGCAATATATTCTAAGAATCAGTTGCATAGATGGAAAAAAATCTCAACATTGGCTTTTTAATTTTTAGTGCTTATTAGAAGAACCGTTTAGTTTAAAGGGGGGGGGAACCCTAACAGATACATGAGATGAGAAAATACCAATCAGATGAATTTTTGAGCATGGATGTTTTCTCTCCATTTCTACCTACCGTTATCAACCGATATTAACTCACAGGGATTTCCTGTTTCATCAAACAATTTAAGGGGCACTTTTTTTTATTTAATTGTCTTTAGAAAGACTATGTTGGTCTTGTGGATTTTTTTATTATGTCTGTTTTTATATGTTTATTTCAGAAGCAATTAATATGCATCATAGACAAATCAGAAAATTCAGATATGGAGAGAAATGAAGAAAAAGAGACAATTCAGATAACTGCATGCCCACTTATGTATGTTCTTCTGCATATATGCATTTAAATAAATAAATGTGTGTGTATACACACACACACACACACACACACACACACACACAGGTGCACATACCTAATCTAAAAAGATTATAACAGGGATGCCTAGGTGGCCTGAGTTGGTTAAGCATCTGACTCTTGATTTTGGCTCAGGTCATGATCTCCATGATCTCATGGTTGTGAGATAAAGACCTGCATCAGGCTCCATAAGATTCTCTCTCCCTCTCCCTCTACTCCTCCTCTGCTCATGTGCACACATTCTCTCACTCTCTCTCAAAAAAATAAAAATAAATCAAAATAAATAAATTATAGCATATTTTTCTCTTAGCATACTGTTTTTGCTCAACCAGTTGCTTTTTAGTTAACCAATGTTCATTCTGTACATTTTTAACAGCTGCATAGTATTCTATCATTTTGATATATTATAATTAACTTGACCATCTCGTTATTGCTGACCAGTTAGGTTGTTTTCGTATACGTGCTGCTGGTGCAAGCACTCAATTAGGTTGTTTGAATGTTTGGCTGTTAGAGATTTGGCTGCCATCTTTGAGGGCTAAATCTTTGTGTAAATCTTATACTCTTTCCTTATAAAAAATTCCTAGAAGTAGAAGAGCCATGATGATCTTTCATGATGTTTTTTTATACTTCTGTCCTAATTTTCCTTCTAAAATATTGCTTACCTTCTCACTAGTGGAGTATGAGTGTGTGTGTGTGTGTGTGTGTGTGTGTGTGTGTGTGTGTGTTAACCTTTGACATCACGGGTTTTTAGCTTTGTCAATTTAGCAGGTAGGCCGTGTATACCCACACTTACAGACACGTTTTCCTTATAATGTTATTTATTGACATAGCTCTTTCTGAGGGATCTTTTTTAGACAGAGGTATTGACATGCAACTGTGGGCTATACCTAGGTTTCAAATGTGAGGCCGATGAGTTTGCAGTTCTTCATTCTAGAGGAAGATCAGAATCCTCCTCTATTCTTTAGGAGAATAGTTATTCTCTTTACACTCTTTAGGAGTCCTGGTTATTCATTAGGAGAAGGAGTAGCAAGAAGAGTATAGGAAATTCATTCAATACACACTCACCAAAGGTCCATTACGGGCCCAGTCCTACGATGCAAAGAGAAAACAAGAAAAAGGAGCCCAATATCATCTCCCAATATGGTCCCCCAGAAGAAGGCAGAGATTTTCACTGGAATACTATACCTGAGAAATGTGTTACCTTTTCTTTTTTTTTACAGTTTTTAAAAATGTTTATTCATTTTTGAGAGACAGAGAGAGTACGAGTAAGAGAGGGGCAGAGAGAGAGGGAGACACAGAATCCAAAGCAGGCTCCAGGCTCCGAGCTGTCAGCACAAAGCCCGACGCGGGGCTCAAACTCACAAACTGTGAGATCATGACCTGAGCTGAAGTCGGACGCTCAACTGACTGAGCCACCAAGGTGCCCCAGAAATGTGTTACCTTTTAGCCCCGTTTAGATTTTTATTCTGGGTGGTAACTGATATTGCAAATGACAATTACTATATGCCATTTTTTACACAAAATTGTGCAAGAAAAGAAAGAAGGAAGGGAAAGTAGATTTATTAGAGAAACTGGAACACACGGTGTCAGATTTGTGAGGATTTCTTTGTTAGCCCTTGTTTTTCCTCATGGAGTTCCTATGGAAGTGCCATTAGATGGTTTGAAAATACTAAACAATCTGATGATCAAAGAAATTCTTATTTTCACGCCAGGGAACACTCACACTTCCCCCTACACAGGCACATTGTAAGTTTCCTTGGAATGACAGCCTCCTGAGTAATGTGGCAGAAAAAGAGGAAGGTAGGTGTTTCAAACTGATGAGAAAAAAGAAGCATTTTGCTTGTAGGAGAGACATCAGTCTCCTGTGCTTCGTGCTGCCAAAATTACTCTCCATGTCTTAGATGTTCCTGCACGAACAGAGAAAATTTTTAGAGTTTTTAGCAAGGTTGAGATTGCCTAAAACTGGCAGAACTCATCAAATTCATGGTTGCTAAATCGCCCTTTCCTTTTTAAATTCTTGGCTTTTTTTTTTAATTGTAATAAACAAAAATTGATTTTCTTTTCATGAGGCTTTTGGAAATTTGTGCATGTGCACGTTTCTATGTGTGCATCACGTCAAAAATAAAAAAAGGCTCACATGCTTTCAGTCAGTCGTGACAAGCCCCTGTATCATGTCTGCTTTCCTTTTCCCTGAGGTAAAGGGAGATAGTGATTAATGTTCAAGTTGCACATACTCAAAATCCATTATGTCTGTTTCCACTGAATAAACCAGTAATTGGGTTTTAGGGTTTATGGTTGGTACTGCATTTGTCATTAGTTTTAACAAAGGATTTGCACTTTGTTTTGGATCTGTGCTCCTTTTAGCCTAATATATTAATGCCTTTGTGAATTGTGGCTCCAAGTGATAAGTTATTGCATCATTGTGGTTATCCTACCTGATTTCCGTCAGTGGTTACCAACTTGTCGTAAATGGGCCCTAGTCCCAACGCAGAACGCTTTTCGTGGTTTTTGGAATCAGTATACAGCAGACTGAACTACCGGAGGGCAGAAGGGATCTTATTCATTGCTAAGGTCCCACTGCTTAGTACAAAGCTTGACATTCAATGCTCAGTGAAATGTTTCCTGAAGTGAACTTACTTTGTGTCTTTTGCCAATACCATCAAATGGTGATGTGTTTTAAATCTGTTACCTGCAGTGTGAAGTAGTATGTCCTTTATCATCACCACCTGATCTCTTTCAAGTCTTAAAAAGTGCCCCTTCCTGCCAATATGTTGCAATTTTGACGGGGTGTAGAAACTGTTTGCCTTATCCATATGGCTTGATATATCCATTACCTCCTCGCATCCCCTTTCATGTTGGCACTTGAAAAAAAGTCTTTACTCTCAACTGTGCCAGCATTTGGCCTTTTATCTACATGCCTCAGAGACCAATAATAAATCAGTGACTCATGCTTTCCTTTTTCAGAAACCATATTGTCTTTCCCCTAGGAAGTTATTTTCGTTTTAGTGTCTAATGATGCTGTTCTTTATTGGCGACTGGACAAGCGGAAGAGATACTTGCTTTTCTAAGGCTCCCTGGGTCCTCTCTTGACCCCTTCTAATGAACAGAATGACATTCACAATCTGCCTGTTTGCAGTGTGGGATCCAGTATCTTGGCCAACAGCTTCCCAATTTCATCCTTGAGTTCCTTCAGACCTTTGGGTGACTGCCACCTGGTCCTACTGATTAAGCTACATTAATTTCGTCCATTTGACTTAGATGAGTTGGGGTGTTGGCCACTATTGGACTTAATACCTTCTGCCTGTCTATTTCTGGAGAAGCCTCAGAGTGTGGGAATCTCTCTGATATCCTTCCAGGTAAAGACTTCATTCTTCATAACAGCCATCCCGTTTCAGTAGGGGACCCCAACCTTTGCTTCCCTGCCAGCCATCATAGAAGACTTTCAGATTTGCTAAAAGGATAAAAAGTGGGGGCAGGAGTGGGGGAGAAATTCTACCCTTGTGTCCCAGCAGTTGAAAATATCCCGGAAGGAGGATTCTATTTACAGATTGTTTTTTTTTTTTTTTGTATCCTACCTTACAACAAAACTGATGAGGGTCTCGTTATATGGGAGGGCTCTGTAAGCTAAAATCTAAGAAAAATGAGATACCTAGAGTAAAAGGGCACAAAAGGAAACGTGGAATGAAGCTAATGGAAAAATTCTTGCCGTAATTAGCATGCTAGATCTGCCTCAGGTGGATAGAATTTGGTTTTCACATTTTTAAAGGATTCCAAGCATCTGCCATTTTTTTTTTTTTTTTGCCTTTTATTTTTTATGAACTCACCGCAACAGGCTTTCTCTTTTATTTCTACTCCCTGGTATGACACGGGAGGCCCTTTTGACTTCTTAGAAAAAATTGTTCCGTTTGTTTTCCTTTGCACAATTCTAATTGTCATATGTGTTGTTTTCCAAGGAACATATTTGAAAACATACCTGAAATTCCTAGTTAGGCTTTCCAGCTTTGTTGTTTCAAGGACAGAAAATTTCAGGGAGTCAGTTTTCTTCTGGGTTCTTCTTCCATGGCCATTCCAAATGTTAATACGAGTACATGTGAACAGAATTATTCTGATTTTGTAGAAACTCAGGGGTGGCAAATGTAGATTTATCTTTCGTAGGCGTTTAGGAATTGTATGTAAACCCTAATTTGTAGGAAAATTGTTAACAGCAATAATAAATTAATTGTAGAATTAATTAATTTCCCTGAATAGAAAAAGGCAAACTCTGTAAAATAGTCACCATATCTTTAAATTCAAGGTGTATATAACTTATGTATGCAAGCACTTATGCATACGCATTCACACAGCAAATATACCTGCCCTTAAGTCATTTTGATATTGATGAACAATTATAATTTAGGGAGTTGTGTTAATTGCAAAAGTAACTCAATAACCTCTCTGATAGTTCATTCTGAGGGCTTTTGGTGGGGGGGTGGTTGGAAGATGTTGGTCGTTTTTTCTTTTTTAAAGTTTTTTTTTTTTAAAGATACATTCAAAGAATATAACTAGAAGCACAGAAGTCCCCCATGTACTCTTTCTTGTTATTGGCTTTTGCTTTGTTTTTAGTTCTTCTCTGTAGTATGGATCCTCAAATAATATAGTTTATTTTTACCTTTCTGAAGGAATCATATATATTTTTTTGGCTCGGCTTTGTTGCTCAGATTTACCTTATGTCTGTAAGATTCATCTGTGTTTTGACACAATCTGATGATTATTCATTTTCACTGCTGTATAGTTTTCCATATGATTATAGCACAATTTGTTTATCTTTTCTCCAGTGATGGACACTTGGGTTATTACAACTTTGGACTTTTACAAAAATTGGCTGTGAACATTTTTGTGCACATATCTTCATTGCTTGCTATATCTCCAAGATTCCATCTGGCCTAATTTTCCTTTTTCTTGAAGACCTAATTTAGGAATTTCTTAGTGGATCCAAAGGCAGCATGTTCTGTTAGGCTTTGCTGCTTTGAAAATGGCTTTATTTCATTTTTTTCTGGAAGTAGAATTCTGACAGTAATTTGCTTTTGGTACTTTAATGATTTTTCCTTTTCTTTCCCCCTTTTGTGTGTTAGAAAGTTAACTAACTCATTTTTTTGATGACAAAATTACTTTTTATTTTGGCTTCCTTGAAGATTTTCAAGTATTCTTTAATTTTCCGTTTATCTATGGTGTTGTAAATATGGATTCTGTGTGGTTTATCTTGCTTTGGCTTTATTGGGCTTATTAAATCTGTGGAATGATATTTTTCCAAATTTTGAAGACTATTCACTTAATTATTAACTCCCTCCTTTTCTTTCTCTTTCTGATGGACAGTCCAATTAAATGTATTTGATATCTTCTCACTGTTTCTTTCTCTATTTTGTATGTTTCATAATTTTTTCTTTCCATGCTTTGTTGTGGATGTTTGTGAGTTGATAATCTTTGTTGAAATTCATGAATTCTGTCTTCAGCTATATCTAATCCAGTTTTCTTTTAATTGAGTCTTTTTCACATATATAATGCCTCTAGGTTCTTGCTGACGTTTGTAAGATCAGCCTCTATCTCCATGACCATTGCACGCCTAGATTTACACCTAGTCTACCTCTGTTAACTCTGATATCTAAATTCCCTTGAGCGCTATTCCCATTGATTCTTGTATCTGTGATTCCTGGCTCTCTATCTAGAGAGACACCTTATAATGTGTGATGGTTTATGGAATATTTTGTTTGAAAGATTACCTTTAGGAATAATTTAAAATATGGAGTGGAGTTACCTACCTTGGGAGAGAAGATTTTATTTTCATTCTTCTGGGCATCCGGGGGAATTAGCAGCCCAGGACCAAAGCTTGAAGTTTTTCTCGATCTCTAGAGTATATACCCTACCGCCATTTCAGGGTGGAGATCTTTGAATCCTAAACAAGAGGAAGAATTGCTTTACTGCCCTTAGTGACGCTGAACACCTTTGAACTCTGTTTCCGGAAGTATTTGGAGTGCCTGTTTCCACACATGGTGGCCACTATCTCTGTTCCCTACTTTACCCTTCTGGCTCCTGTATTAGCTATCCTCCCTCAGTCTGAAAATGTCCCTGGGGTAGAGACATTTCTGGCTGAACTTCTTGAGCTCCCTTCCTTTCCTTGGACCTTCCAGAAGTTTATTTCTGTCTTGGTAGGTCTGTGATGCTTTTCTTTAGATGCAGTTTTTATGCTTTGTTTCAGCATATTTTGTTTCTTACAGGAGGAGCATTTCCAATTGATCTAGTCCGTTATTATTAGAATTTGGCTTTTTAATAATCAGCTGCTATTCAGCACCACCGGTGGGAATAAGCATTTGTTAGTTTATTCATCCTTTCATTCAACCCGCAAAAATGTACTGCCTCCTATGTGTTAGATGAGTAAGGCATCATCCCTACCCTATGTGAACTCAAAGGCTAGTACAGGAAACAGATTTTAAGCAAATAACTGAAATATAATACATAATGTATGTAATAGAGTGATGTAATGGAGTAAAAAGCAGATGTGTAGGGAATGCAGATCAGGTAAGAGAACAACCCCTGCTGAAAAGGCTGGTGTAGAAAAGTTAGTTGCAGCAGACGTGACTTAACAGTTATTGGTATTTTCTTTCCATTTTTAAAGCAATCTAGATCATGCTAGCACAGTCAGGCATAATGAGGAACATAAAAATTACTTAGAACCCACTAGCCAAAGTTAAATCATTAAAATTTTTTTGATAGATGAATATTATGTATTCATATCTATGTCGATGCTGATGGAGATGACTTTATTTTGCTTCTGTAACCAGCATCTTCCTTTCTTTGCCCATCCCTACCCCTTTCTTTGATAGAAGAAACAGAGGCGGTTAGGCTTATCGAGTCTTAAGAAAATTTGCTTCTTAAAGGATGGTTACCATGATTGTGGAAGCAGCTAATTTGGCATCTTAAGTCCAGCTCAGAAGTGTGCATTTATGAACTTCTGTATATGTTTTAAGAAGATTCTCTTCCATTGCAGAATATATAGTATCTCTTCCCCCCATCCCATCCACACACCTCTTGTAATCACAACTGCGTATGTTATCAGTGACTTTGTTGGGAAGACAGGGAAGCTAAACTTGCTGGTGTTACCATCTTCTTCCACGGGGTGATGTTGGTATTTGGAAAGCTCCTTCAGCCACCTATTCTTTTGATACTCTGTTGACAACTTTTTGTGACACTTGGCATCTGTTCATTGACAGAAAAAAGTTGTCAGAGAAACCAGATTTTCATGAGAGCAGGTCACCCCATTGGAGGCACCAGATGAAACCCAATGCTGGACAAAGTCTACTTATCAAGTAGGGGAACTGGGAAGTTGTCCCAGCTGAAAACAAAGTCTTTAAAACATAAGGAATTGCAGAATTATACCAGTGCATAAACTGGAGAGGAAAGGCAGAAAATGTTAATTAAGGGTCTGAAAGATAGGATGAAGCAAGGGTTTAACTTGATCCCATTTCTGGAGGAACCCGTTTATTGGATCGAACTGTTATTGCTTGTTTGCCAAGTCCGTATTGCTATAATTATTATAACTTAAAAATATGTTTCGTCTAGTGGGGCAGGTCTTCATTCACTCTGTAAGAAAATGATCTATTCTCATCTGTTTATTCTTCCAAATGGATTTTGGAAACACTTTTTTTAATGTAAAAACCTTCCACTGGGACTTTATTTAGGATTATATTAAACCTATGGATTAATTTGAGATTTAACATCTTTGCAAAATTTTAGCCTTTCCATCTAGGAACATGGTACATCTTTCCATTTAACCAGATTTCTTTTATTTCACACCCAGATTCTTTTTAAAAATTTTTTTTTTTAAATTTTCTTTTTTTCAACGTTTATTTATTTTTGGGACAGAGAGAGACAGAGCATGAACGGGGGAGGGGCAGAGAGAGAGGGAGACACAGAATCGGAAACAGGCTCCAGGCTCCGAGCCGTCAGCCCAGAGCCCGACGCGGGGCTCGAACTCCCGGACCGCGAGATCGTGACCTGGCTGAAGTCGGACGCTTAACCGACTGCGCCACCCAGGCGCCCCTCTTTTTTAAATTTTTACTATGGAAAATTTCAAACATATACAAGAGCAGAGATGAACCCATAGGTACTGATTGCATGACTTTAATAAGGATCAATTCATGGCTAATTTAGTTTCATACTCAACACTTCCTACTCTTTTCTATATAGTTGGGGGAAAAAAACAACTACAGATATTATATCATAGAATTTTGATGGATTTTCTCATAGAGGACTTGAATATGTTTTCCTATTAATGTTACTTATAAATTTTTATATTTGTTAATATATATAAAATTAAAAAAAATCTTCTAACTGCAAATGCTGCTATGAAGGCAGACTTTTAAATATTTATTACTACTTTACTAATATTTCTTATTACTGCTGAAGGAGTTAAAGCTATTCTCATGTATTCTCTAAATATATTATCATATCAGTATATAACTGTAATTTTGCTTTTTTTCTAATATGTAAGCTTCATATCAGTTATCAGCAATTATAATGTACTGATAGGATTTCCGAAAATATATTCAGTAATATCAGTAAATAGAAGGCATTTTTGTCTTCTTTGTGATTTTGTTAAAGATGTCTTAAAATATACATTCTTTGTAAATCCTCTTGAGAAATAATGTAAAAATGAGTATTGAATTTTACCATTTTCTCTTTTATTATCTAATAAGGTAGTTCTATCATGTTACTCCTTAAACAAAATTAAATGTGCCTTAATAGATTTTCTACATTACTAATTTAACTCATTCTACTGTGGTCATTTGCTTTAATGTATTGATGGATTTGTATATTTAGATTTTTGGTTCTGTCTACATATGATTGATCTACTCTACGTGTGCGTGTGTGTGAGATCTTGGTTAGATTGTTTTTTTGAGTGGATTTTAAACTGTCTTCATTTTAGAATAATTACAATACCACGGACATCAGTTTTTAAGAAGTGTTCAGAAAAGTCAATCATTAAACTTTTCAGAAATTTTGAGGGAGATAATTCTTTGATCTAATGTTAATTTTCCCCATTTTTATTGAACTACTAAGAATTTCCTGCTCTCCTGATCAATTTCAAGAACTTACATTTTAAAAAAAATATTTACTACATTTTATTGAGCTTTTCAAATATGTTAGCAGAATATATGCCATCCGTTTACATTTATCATTTTCATTTAAATTTTGCCTTATATTCTTGTCTGAAATCTTAATTTAAAAAAAATTTTTCTTGATTTAGTTTATCTTCTCTCCATAAGGAATGACTAATTGCATTTATTTATTTTTTTTTAATTTTTTTTTTAACGTTTATTTTATTTTTGAGACAGAGAGAGACAGAGCATGAACGGGGGAGGGTCAGAGAGAGAGGGAGACACAAAATCTGAAACAGGCTCCAGGCTCCGAGCTGTCAGCACAGAGCCTGACATGGGGCTCGAACCCACGGACCGCGAGATCATGACCTGAGCTGAGGTCAGACGCTTAACCGACTGAGCCACCCAGGCGCCCCTAATTCATTTATTTTTTGATTCACATATTTATTAAATTTATTCAGTTATTCACTGAATTGTTACACATTTTCTCCTGCTTCTTTACACTTTTGTTCTATAAGAATGTTATTTTACATTTGAGGGCAATGTCGCTTCTGTTCCTTAAGTTTTGTTTTGGAGTATTCTCACTTAAATTATTTTCTAATTAATCCATAGTAACTGTGGATTTACTCTTCTAGCCCAGAATGGTTTGTGAAAGAGACTTTAACCTCCCAAGTGCTTAAGATATGTTATGAAATTCTGATTTGTTTTACTGTAGTCAGACAATGACCAAAATGAAAGCAGAGATCAAGAGTGACAAATTTTTACCTTTTCAACTTCAAAAGTTACTCTTTTTTTCTTTTGACTTTGAATTTGAGAGCAAGCGCAAGTGAGAGAGAGAAAGAGATCGTGAGCAGGGGAGAGAAGAAGGGGCAGAGAGAGAATCTTAATCTTAGTGTGGAGCCTGATGTGGGGCTCCCTCCCACAACCGTAGGATCATGACCTAAGCTGAAACCAAGAGTTGGACACCTAACCAACTGGGCCACCCAAGCACCCGTCAATAATTACTCTTGCAAGGATGTCTTATCACCCAGAATCCATTTTTAGTTTGTACTTTCTTTCTCAAGTAGACAGACAGTCCTCAGGGCTTGGGGTGGGGAGAAAAGTGTTTGAAGAGGAACCAAGTATTAAATATGAATATGCAAACCCAAGAGGACCAAGGAAGAATAGAACTTCTCTATAAATACAGGATATATAAGGGCCTTTCCTCTCTTGGCTCAAGTTCTTGGTGAGAGATAGAGAGTTGGGAAGCCTTTTCTCTCCTCTGTTCCTCATGTCAGTCTGGAAAGCAGAAATTAAGTAGACATGATGGGGGTACATATTAAGGTATAAGAGTACCTAAGATAGCCCCCTCTAAGTTTCGGAGTAGCTGGCAAGGAGCTCATCCAAAAATGACTAAAAATGAAGAAGAAGGTGCAAGGAAGTCTGGAAATAAGGGCAAGAGCAAGGAGCATGACTGCGATCTGACAGCTGGAGGCCATGGCCGGTCTTTGGATGGAAGCAGGAAGATGGAAAGATCATCTGGGGATAAGTTAGAGATGGGGCAAGTGGTCCGCGCAAGGACAGCAGTGACCACGCTGGGGAACCAGGTTCACTCCCCAGCTTCGGTATAGGGTTGCCAGATTTAGCAAATGAAAATTCAGGATGCTCAGTTAAGTTGGAATCTCAGATAAACAACAGATAATATTTTAGTATAAGTATATCCCAAATATTGCATGGGATATACTTTTACTGAAAATTTTGGTTGTTATGAATTTACGTGAGATTTTTACTTAATTCCAATTTAGTAGGATGTTTTGTATTTTATCTGGCAACCATCCTCAGTGGCATTTGTGAATATCCCAACAATGTTGAATAAACAGCAAGAGGAAGAAAACTCTCAGAGGGAGAAGTCTTGATTGCTCATATTTTATGTCAGAATGGCCTGAGAAATCACTCGGAGTTTTGAGGTTTTCTGGAAGTGACCATATTAAATGTTCTGCATTAGAAATAAATATAGGTCCAAATCAAAAACATTTTCAGTTAAAGAAAAATAAATTACCGTTTTTGCACATCTAAAGTGATGCAATTTTGAAATTCATAACAATGTCGTTTTTGAGTTCCAATGACAGGTGAAATACAGTACTTCACAGTAGGATGCTTCTATCTCAGTCCAAGAGACCAGCATGAGCTAAATTAGGATCTTTCTCAGCGTTAATTCCATACACCTAGTCTTCTCCATCTCTGGTCCAATCAGCTAGGACCAGGGCGGGAATGGTGTGGTGTGACCATCTCTATGGGTGAGAAAGGAAGTAAGGGGTCATTATGGACTGAACAAAGAACCTACACTGTGTCTATGATAAATGTCTCCCATCTCTAACTGTGACAACTTACTAATGGATTGTTGACCTCTAAACCTGGTCCTGAAACTGAAAAGAAACAAGGAAGATGGATTGTATCTTCCCCATTTCTGGCTCTGCAGCCGTTGTCAGAAAAAAGTTCCTGGCTTCGTTTTTATAAGGCTACTCTCTTCTCAGTACATTTCATTATGCCCTTGTCACGGAGTAGCACATGTCACTATTATATGTCCTTTGGATCTTATCTTGACATATTATTCCTCTGTTTTATTACCAGTTTTAGACAGCACCATAGTGCAGATTAAACCCTCGACATCCAGTTACAGAAATACCGATGCATTCATTTAGAGGACTGTCAGAATCTTTCTGCCATTTCAATATCCACCTTGCCAGAGATGTAGTGAAATGCAATGAAATACATAGCTTTTTTTGGAGCTAGTGAGAACCAGGAATTTATATGTAATAAGGAAAAGATTGTTTTCTACTTGTGAGGTAGCATCAGCAAGCGTTAGAAGGTTGGTCTCTCTGAGAGGTTTTATTTCCCAGTTACAAAAATTATAGGGCCCCCTTCACTTAAAGGTTTCAGTTGAAATCCAAGAGGAAAATCACCAGGGGCGTGCAGTTATCTATCTGTCTCCTTAATTTAACAAGATTGTGATTGGGGAAATGACTCACTCATGATTGGTGGTGAGGTTAATTTCATGGAGCCATGAGTCTTAAGTGTACTCTCGAGCCTGGTATTGGGTTTCCAGTTTAACAATGAATTAGTGTGAACCCATGGGGTTTATCTTTCCCTGCACGGGATTCCCCCCGCAATGCCTCTATTGCTGCAAGCATTCTTGGGAAAGGCCATCACTTATATTCAAGGCATTTATCATAATTATTTAGAATAAAAAACGGTATTCATCAGTGCCAGCTAGATGAGATCATAGGGAAGACGTATTGTTTCTTATCGCCATGCCAGTTTTATGGGTTTTGAGAAGCAGGAGAGGAGGAACATATGTGGTTTATTTTAGGTCACTGTGCACCTGGGGCACTGTCCCTGTCAGCCCACAGGGCCCTTCTAGAGGGTACCCTGAGCAGTGTTAGGTTTGAGGGGTGTGATAGGATATGGGGCGGGAGGATGGGTGAAGCCTTCCCTCATGATGCTGTTCATTCACAGTTACTCTCTGGTTTCTGACAAGTTCTAAATAGTCAGAAAGTGCAAACGCGTGGTCTGGAGTCGAGCGAGGCAATGTCCTGGCAGTGACAGGTGTCCGAGACTGAGGAGGGACGTGTTGAGAGATGGGGGCTCGGGAACAATATCAAGTTTGGATGGCTTTGGACATCACGTTAAGAATACATTCATTTTCCCACTGTGTGGAAACCACTCTGTTCTCTGCTGCCCTGAGTCCTGTGTTTTCTCTCACAACATTCTGCTCAAGCATCAACTTTCCCAGGGGGGCTTCTTGCTTTACTGTCTGCTTAAAGGTCTCTTCTCTATCCCAGCATTTGTTCAGTGTGTATTGCAAGGTCCTCTGTGATCTAACCTTGAGCTTGTCACCCACACTGAACTGGAGGCTCCTTAACTGTTCTCATGCCCCATATAGGCCTGGGCAAGTGTGATGGAGAGATAGATGAGTAGATAAATTTAATCCCCATAGCAATCCCACGAGTTAGGGACTGTCATTCTGACCACTGGACAGATTAGGAAACTGAGTACGGAAAGCATAAATATCATGCCCAAGGCTACCAAGCTGATAAGGGACGGCACCAGGATTCAGAACCAGTCAGGCTCATCCCACAATCCATGGTTTTAATCACACGGCCTCTATGTTCCTCAATCGAGATGACAGGTGATGGATCAATCTCATACCCTGCCTGAAACTGTGATTTTTTAAAGCCACAATGATGTAAAGAAATAGAAAATATTGATTTGGGAAGATAAGATTTGCCTGTTTAATCCTCTTAGAACCAATACAAAGTGAAATACTATTGCTAATGATTTTGCTTATTCTAACTCTGTTCACATGACCAGGCAGGCTGGTTAAGCTGACCTTTAAATCACTTCCTAAGTCTGTTTGGTGCCCAGACCCGGCATGTAGGTTTTTCTCATTTACTTCTTCTGTTTCAGCGTAGGGCTCTGTAGATAGAGCCACTCTCCCCTAGGATTTGCAGTCACCGCTGTTCTAAATACCCCAGTCCAATACCCTTCGAGACACTTGCAGTTTATCAAACAAGGATTGGGTTTGGAAAATATAATTCTCCTACCTAGAGACCCATTGAGCCAGAGAATCCTAGAAGTCATCTCCCTACTTCTGACCCAGCAGAGAGCCCTTCTCTCTGCCTTCCATCCCTCTCTCCTTTCCTGTTCTTCGACCAATTGTAGTTTCTACTTGCTGTTTGCATATGAGGTGCCAGTTTGATATTTATAGATCTTCCTGCTGCATTATTTCAGGAAAGACCTATTATAAATGACAAAATACAACCTTAAAATAGAAAATGAACCCAGATGTAACCAGTTTTATCACAGAATATATATATTTTTTCTTCTTGAGCTGTGGGGGAAACAAGAAATTGTCAGTTGTAAGCCAATATGAGTTTGGATCATCAAATGCCATTCCTTATGGAAATTGCATGAAACGTTTCTCCAAAGCAAAAAGGAAAATAAACCATGACAGTTTTGATTTATTTTAAATATTCTTTTTTTAGAAGTTACGTATTCTCTGTTTGTTATAAAACAGATGAAAAACTTGCCTCAATGAAAATGAAAGACAATGGATTGGAGCTTTCATATAAATGTTTAGCTCTTTTTACGTTTACACATTGGAAATGGTCGCCTTATTGAGTGTATCTCCTCATTGGTTATGTCTTAAAACAAGGGTCTGCCGATTATGGCCCTTGGGCTAAATCCAGCTTGACGCCTGTTTTTATAAATAAAGTTTTCTTGGAACACAACCATACCTATTTATTTTAGTACCCTATGTGGCTTCAAAAGAAGTGCTACAACTTGCTGAAGTTGAGTAGTTGTGGCAGAGATTGGGTGTCTTACAAAGCTGAGAATATTTACTCTCTGGCCCTTTGCAGAAATTGTTTGCCGACCCCTGTTTTAGAATACCCAAAAGAGAGGGCTCTGCCTTCCTTAGTGTCTGAGACCACAGTCTGAACTAGGGAACTCTGGGATTGAATACGATTTCTCCGTGGGAAAATCCATTTATAGACCTTGAAACTCAGTAAGATCTGTGTTCAAATTCTGCCTTTGTTTGGGACTGCCCTGCCTGCCTTTGATAAGTTGCTTAGCTTTTCTGAACCTCAATTATGTTATCTATAAAATGGAGACACTTTTTCTCTCATGAAGAACAACTCTACCGTTAAATGGGGTAATGTTCCGGCAGGGTGCAGTGTGTTGCCGGCCATACGGTGGACAGTCAGCGAATACAGTTTTTTCCCCTAGTTACATCCAAATTGAGGAGTGAGCTACATGGAACACACTGATTCTTCTGTCTGGACAAATGTCCATTCGTGTAGTGAAAACATTCTTATTTTCTTTTAATTTTTTAAATGTTTTATTATTCGTATTCGAGAGAGAGGGAGACGGCATGAGCAGGGGAGGGGCAGAGAGGGACGACAGGGGGAGACACAGAAGCCGAAGCAGGCTCCAGCCTCCAAATGTCAGCACAGAACCTGATGTGGGGCTTAAACCCACGATCTGTGAGGTCATGACCTGAGCTGAAGTCAGATGCTTAACTCACTGAGCCACCCAGGCGCCCCAATTCTTTGTTATCTTAGCACATTTCTCTCTTTTATCATGTCTTTGGGGGAAAAACATGCTTTTGTCCGCTAGATCTTGCGTCCTATTAGAGGGTTTTGCCAAGCACTTCCTGATTCATTTTAAACTATGATTTAAGGCCAGTTTTGAGTAGGATTGCCCATGGTCATGGTAATTACCAATGATTTCCAACAACAGTTTGATGGGATTTATGCAATGAAGAGCAGGAAACTTGTGTTTCAGAAATTGCCTTGCTGCACCGCACTCCTCCCCTGTATAACATCAATTTCTTACCTACACTCCAGGCCTCAGAGGCCAGACCTCTCGAGAATGTTCCAACTCCAAGAAATGTAGGCCGGCGGCCTTGCCGCTGAACGTGTAAAATTCCACCTGAGAAGGAACCGGGCCCTCGTTAACAGCATCACAATCAGCTGGAGACACAGATCGATTTTTATTTATTTAGTTTTATTTTTTGCTAAATACCACACTCCTGGTGTGGAGTACTTTTCTAGCCTCGGCCCCCAGGAGCGCACTTGCTTTAGATCCATTTTGGCCGAAATGAAAGACACCATTTCTCTACGTACTCGACCACCTATCTGGGAGAGATGCCAAGCCAGCCGTCCAGACTGAAGAAACAGGTCTTGTGTTAATAAGTGTTTTTCCAGACCTTCACTTGCCCATTATGGCACCAATACTTATCCCCAGGAGGAGGGCTGCCTTGCAATATCATTATCCTCAATTTATAGGTGAATGAAAATGTGATCTGATGGAGCAAAGTGAAGTACTTGCCAGTTAGAGTAAATACGCAGCATTTGGCCACTGGGCACTCTTGCGGTGTGCACATGACCGGGCGGGCTGAGAAACCGGCGGGGAGTCTCTGCCCTTCACCCTCCGTCCAGCATGACTTCTGTGTACAGATACCACGGCAGTTGCACTGTGCTTCCCCACGGCGTTTCCCCTGGCCTTGACTTCTCTCTTCCTCCTTTCCCTTCCCCACTCCCTCATCCCTCTTTTTCTCCTCTTCTTCCCTCTCTCCTCATCCTACCACATTGTGTTTTCATAAGCTGCCTTGTTCCCCCTCCCCCGCTTTGATTAAGAGTCCAGTATTATTCATATCCACCTATGTTTTCTTTACTTAGGTGCCTAGAATAAAGCCATTCCTCATTTGTATTCACACAGAAATACAACTGTGATAATGGACACGATTAGCATGAAAAGTAGTCAGATAATCATCTGGGTTTATACAGCCTTATAAAAACTCAACACCTCAGAGTTCTCTGGACTCTATGTCAATGTAATGCTGACTGAATATTCCAGATCAAGAGTTTTCAACATAAGGTCCAGACCCATCAGAACCATGGTTTTCAATCCTGGCTGCACATTAGGATCATCTGAGAAGCCTAAAAAAAAAAAATGCCATCACCCTTACCCCACACCAGAAATTCTGACTTTTTGGTCTGGAGTAAGGATCTTGCATTGGTATTAAAAAAAAAAAAAATTAAAAAAAAATAAAAATTAAAAAAAAACTCTTCAGATAATTCTAATATTAGCTACAGTTAAGGACCACCGTACTAATTGGTTTTGAGTTATATAGTCAATTGTAAGTCACCTCAGCTTTTTATTTTCCTTTTCAATGAATAGTCAGGATAGAATAGAGTAGAAAATATGAGTATGTTGTTCAGGTGGTAGTGATGGGCACTATTCCATCAAATTCATGTTTCAGTTTCATGGATATCAGGGTGGAGACTGTCACCACCTAAACACAGTTGCTTGACTGTGGGCTATAATCAGAGTTTGAAAACCACTGCTTTAGATTATATTTAACAGAAAACTATGTTGATAGCTGCCTGGGGAAGATCAGAAAATCTTCATCTGTCCTAAGAGAGAAGCCCGATTGCACTATTTTTAAATGCTTGTAGGGCATGCAGAGGTATTGCCAAGTTATCTCTGGACTATCAAATGTTTCTTACCTATTTATAGAAGCACTTACACATTCTCTAAGACACTGAGCCCAACTTGCTGCTCTCCTGTAGTCACCCTCGCTGCTTAAAATTGTTAAGTTGCATTTCTTTAAAAAAAAATGTTTTAGCTCAGTCTCTCCTCATTTTTAAACCAGCTCATTCCGACCCTTAGTTAGGGATATTTACAAAAGAGTTACAGCTCATTAGCAAATATAGAATCTTCAATCTGCCACTGAAGTACTCTTATCAGTTCTCTGAAAAATGCCCATCAGGCCTGCAGGCCTAGCACTTAACAAAACTTTCCGGAATCTTCCAGGAGGCTTTCTGGAAGGAGAAGTGGCCTTTGGTATTAACACTTAGTGCCCAAACATTCCAGGGTAATCAGTGGTTTTCACATATGATATCAAAGTGATTTGGCCCCGCTGGTCTTACAGAGTTCACATGATAATAATGTAGGAGTCTGTCAAGAAAAGTAGGGAGTTTCTGGCCTCATTGGCCCTGCCAGTGCGTGAATGCACACCCTTGTGGTTGGCAGGACAGCAGGCTCAAATGTGTCACCACGTGGCAGTAGAAGGGGGGCAGGTTGTTCACCAGATCTTCAGGAATTCAAGCACAAGCATCTGAAATATGATCGAACTTCCATACCTAACATCTTCCAGAAAACACACGTGACAGAGGGGAGTAAGAATTGGAGAATTAACTGAAGACCTAAGCAGAGGTTGATGTGGGGGTGATACTAACGTTTGGGAATGGATAAGAAAGAGGGCTGAGTCAATTGATCAAAAAATGATTCAGAGCTGCCAAGAGAGGCCCCTAAGTTGGGGTGTGAACCTTCTGCAACGACTGAGGTGGCCAGTGAAGCACGGTGTGTCTGAAACTAACCACTAAATGGCAAAAGAAAACACAAATAAGAACTCTGATCTGGTGGGGAATTTAGAAAAATTCCAAATGGAATTTTGTGATGGCTGCTCATTAAGTAGAGTAAGTTTTCTCTCAAGCAAGATGCAACACCAGATGATTTTAGCAATTTTCTGCTTTGGCAGCCAGCGAAAAAGCTACAGGTAACAGAAAGACAATGAAGTAAATAAATCCCAAAAAAGAGGGACCCAAGGCATACCATGAGAAAAATGAAAGATGTCTATCCAAAGAATCTGCGAAGAAAAGGGTACCTGCTTTGGATTATAGATGAACGTGAATGGGGCAAAATGCAGAAATACTGTATGTAGAAGCCCAGAAAGTGGAGGCCTAGCAGATTAAAGTTCAAGGCCAATTTCCAATAATGCACAGATCTTACAGCAGAGCTGAGCATGTGAAACACACTGCCTGTCAGTCAGTAACTGCCCGAGACTAGGGGAATCTGATGGACGGTGCGCAGAGGGACAGAGTCAGGACTCCAGTGACGGTAAATGCACGATTTTCATGTTGCCAGTGATTTTGATGGCCAGGTCTCATTCCTACCATAAAGACTGGCAAAATGCTCTATACCCATGAAAGTCAGAAAGGGAATATTTGTGGGATTGAAGAACAAACAGAGAGTCAAAAGTAGTGGATGGACATTGCATTGGAAGATGTGAAGATAAAGGGTTATGGTCTCACTTTCCTACATGGTACATCAAAAACTAAACAAAAATGTCAAAGATTCCTGAAAGTGCTGTGCCAGTACAAGAACCTTGGTGCATTAGAGGAGAAACTTAATGGTCTTCTGGTTTCCATGGGTTTTAAACACACCTGTATAAACATAACATAAACATAAAGTATAGGTTGACCTATACTTTAAGACGCGAAAACTCATTTTGAAATAATATCCTTATATTATTCTTCTTCCTTCCTTCCTTGCTTCCTACCTCCCTTCCTTCCTCCCCCCTCCACTCCCTTATGTCTCTTTTTCACTTGTAAAGATCCACAGCATCTATGAGAGCCATCAAGAGTCCTAGCTTAAGCAAGGTCAGGCTTACCTCCACTTGGAGGTAATTCTTCCTATTACCCTAACATTTCTTTTAATAGCCTTAACATAGTCTGTCACTTGGTTTTCTATATCTGCTGGCCGAGACCTACCATTAAACACGGGAGGTGGGTGAGAGGTATAATATGCTCATTTCATAAGCAGCAATACTGTCTAGAGCTGGCATGTCGTTCTTCAACTTGCTTGGGGTGAGAAGTAAATCAAAGGACAGTCGGAAAGGGTTGGGGGTATGGGAATATGTAGGAAGAAGGGAGTGATGAGCAGGATTTTTGGCCAAAAGATTGAGAGGTGTCCCCAGTTAACATTATTTCGTTAGATTTTCATAATATTCCTGTAAGGTGGGCAGAGCAAGTATCATTATCTCCATTACATTGATGGGAAAAATGAAGCCCAAAATGTTAAGTGACTTGCTTTGAGCGCTGACACCCAAGTGACTAAATCAAAAGCGGACTCTACATCTGCTGATTCTCACTTTATTCTGCCAGATCAATAATGAAGTTTAGGTTGAAGTATCTGTATAAGCCCGTGAAAATTCTGTGACCAGTCATTCTTACTGTGGCACTTATGATCCGTGGTGACTTGGCTACTCTGTACCTTTCCAGCCTTACTAACTCTGCCCTACCCCATTAATTAGCCCCAGTCAGACTGAATTCATTCCATCTTCTCTTCTACCCAGCTCCTCCCCATCTTTCAGCTCTCAGTGACCTATTTCTTCTTGCGAAGAGCCCTAACATCTCTGAGTTAGTGAAAGTTGACCATCCTTCATGCTCTGTAGACTTTGTTCTTACCCCTCTTCCGGCCCCATTCTGTAACTGCCTGTTTTTCTATTCCTATCTCCATCTTCAACTTCTTAGGGATAGTGGTTTTCTCCCATCCAAGTACTAACCAGGCCCGACCCTGCTTAGCTTCTGAGATCAGACGAGATCGGGGGCGTTCAGGGTGGTATGGCCGTAGACTAGGGATAGTGGTTTTCTTATTTACCATTACATCCCCAGTGCCTAGCATAGCTTTTGTCATATACTAAGCCTCTCAAATGTTTGTTCACTTAAGCCATAAAGCTAAGATGAGAAGAGATGATCATTTTTAAAATTCACCATTACGTTTTAGTTTACAACTAAACCTTTCTGCTATTCATAACCTAAATTTAGTTTTGCACATCCAGTCAACAAATGTTAGCCAAGATGCTTAGTACCTCCATGGAGTTGTATGCCCAGGCTTCTCATAGTGCTTGTTAGGCAACAAGTACTCAGTACATAATTTCGTAATGAATTAGTTAGTACAAAAATTATTAATATGCCGATTTCCTAAGGCATTTAGTCGATGTCTTGCATGTAAATAATAATGATATGGGACAGAATATGGAAAGAGCCATACGGGAAGAATTTGGGATAGTTTTCGTTGGCTGAGCTGAAAAACATGATTGCAAGGAGTGAGGACATAAGTAGGCCCATGTGGTCATTGACTTCTGGGAAAGAGACAACAGCATTTGATCTAGCCTGTGGAAATAAAAAATGGTTTGACTCAGCTCAACAAGAAAAATGTGCCGATTCATTATGTATTTGTAGTGATGCCCTTAAACATCACCAGCGTCACAAGTATTTAGATGAACACCAGAATGCTTTATAGACAAACACCACCATTAGTAAGACAGAAGTCATAGTTATGGGAAAAAAGCAAGGGTCTGCAATGGGATTATAGTTGTTTTGATCTCCATTTCAGTGTGTTCTCAATGGGCCATTTTCCTTTTCACCAGCCTCTTCAGGACTTTCGTTTTTAGTTTATTTGTTTATTTTGAGAGAGCGAGAGAGAGCACAAACCGGGAGGGGCAGAGGGAGAGAGAGAATCCCTAGCAGCCTCCACACTCAGCATGGAGACCAGGGCGGGGCTCTACCCCACACCATGAGATCACGATCTGAGCCAATATCAAGAGTCGGATGCTTAACTGACTGGGTCGCTCGGGTGCCCTCTTTCAGGACTTTCAATGAACATTTATGGGCCACTCTCTTGCACATGTATTTAAGGGCCCACTGTAGAAAGACTAGAGTGTAATGGATGCAGTGTTCATGCCCTTAATCCCAGCAGCCTTGGTTTGAAATCCAGCCTCACTACCTGGTAGCTATATGATCTTAGGTAATTAAATGAACCTCACCACGTTAGAGTTTTGTCACAGGTACATGGCATTGACAAAAACAATAGAACTTACATCATTGGATTGTTCTGAGACATCAATGAGTTCATGCATATCCAGTGGCTGACCCATAGTAAGAACTCCATTAATGCTGGCTCTGGTCAGTACTATTACGTACTAGGTTCTGTACAGTGAAAAGGCAAGATGTGGTTTCTGTACTCATGCAGCGTGCTTGTCATTTGCTTGTTTCTCTTTACTGCATAATTCATTCTTCAGCCTTCTGCTTTGCTCTGAAAGGGGTGTGCCTCCTACAAATCACATTTCCCAGGCTCCCTCGCCAATTGGCTTCCTGTTAAGTTTGGGCAACGGGACGTTAAGACAAGAGATTGAGATTGAGGGGGAGGGCAGCAGTCCCTCTCTGCTTTAGGGGTATCACCAGCAGAGGCTGTCTCTTCTCCATTCTCTCCCAACAGAGCCTCCCTGGGCACTCACAGGTCCTACTGGAAGCCCCCATTCCCAGGCTTCCTCCCAGCTTTCTGCCAGGGAATGAGACCAGTACAAAAGAGAATAAGAAGAGAAAGACAGATTCCAGATTTGATCCTGGATCCACCTGTGCCTGAAGATTATATGTGCCTGGAGTTTTAAATATATGAGCCTATAAAAAATTCTCCTTTCTGCTTAAGCTACTTTGCTTGCATTTCTTGTACCTACCACTGTGTGAGTGCTAGTACAATATCCACTAATTCCTGAGAACTGTTTGAGATGATATCACAATATAAAGCAATTGGTATTCTCATTGCCTCTGTGTCTCTGGAAATCATAGAACTAGTATTTATTGTCCTGCTAGTGTTAAGATTATAAAGATGAGCAAGATAAACAGGGTGCTTCTCTTTGATAGCACAATAATGACTAATTAAGTGTTTTCAAAAACACTAACTTTTACTCTACTTGTTCCAAAACGTTCTTTTCTCTGGAGGTCTGAAACATCTTGCCTTAGTAGATGTGTATCTTAAAACTAAACGCATCGCATCCATTGTAACACAAGGATATAAACTAAAATGCAAAGCAGGAACTTCGTGGTGAAAGTTTTCATTTATTTTCGATAAAGGAAATCCCAAGCCTCCAGTTGTGCTTTATGAAACCTTCCCAGGGCAGGAGGATTTTTCAGTGCAATGAAATTAATGGTGTCATGACTGTAGGACAATCACTCATTCTGGTGTGTGATGTTTTTGGCTCTTCTCTTCTCCATTTGCCTATGATGATGCAATTTGTCTCCTGATAATGGATGGGCTTCCTCTCCCTTCCAGTCACCGGTGTTAGGCACTGAAACTTGCCCAAGACATGTCCAAAGTTGATCTGCTTGGGGGATTTCTTGGAGTCTTTCATGGTTGATGAAAGCAAATTTATAGTCATGATGCAAGTACAAGAGTGTGTGTGCGTGCTTTGTCCTTAAAATGTATGCAGTGGCCTTTTAATGTTAGAATATATGGTCAGGCTGCAGTTGCTATGGAAACAACAATCAAATTTTCTGACCTTTGAGGGTAGGGAGATACAGTGGTAAGGGCTGTGATCAAAGCTGAGGATTGCTGAGAGAATTAAAGTAAAGAATAAAAAGCAAGGGGCCCTTTATACCTTAATGTTCAGATCAGAGCAATCTGTTCTTCTGTGTCTCCCAACAGTATCCACCAGAGAGAGACTGAAGACTTCCTAGTATTCTTTTAGTTATTATTTTATGTTGTTTATTTTGGATAATAACAACAATTTTGGTTGAGTGGGAATTTTGGAGTTCTTGATTATAGCTGGTCTAGAATTTTTTACATAACGTAAAATCATGGTTTCTGGTAATGGAACACCTATATCCAGATCAGTGGCGACACAATACAACGTTACCATTGTAACATGCAAATGCATGGTTTTGTTTGGAATGCACCAAGTTGATTAGTCAAACGAATACACTCTCTGTTCAGAAGAGATCATTTCTAGGACCAGTGGGGTGTTTCTCTGTAGCTTCCTGTACAGCATTGATCCTTTTGTATTATTAAGATTTAGAAGATGTGCCTGCCAAATGAGAAGTTCATGTATCTGGGTTTATTCTGTTTATACTACGTGTCAGGGGAATGTGAGGGGAATATGGAATATGGGGAGGGGCATCATCACCCTAATTGCTTAGGGAGGGTCTTCTATGCCCAATACAGTGTTAAACTCTGTGGATGTGGGCATGAATAGGAAATGGTTCCTTCCCTCTAGAACGTGCTTGGCCACACAAGGAGAGAATACATGCAGACTGCACATTGGGTAGGGGCACCGCAGGAGCAAAGCCAGCAACCAGAGCCAAACATAAAAGGAAGAAGTGAGTCCAATGGGATGGGCAGAAAAGAAGCTGAAGGGAAAGCATAACTTGAGATGGGACCCAAAGGTAGGGCAGACCTAGATAAAGAGGAAAGACTATGTTCGGTGTTAGTAAACTTCAGAACTTGTAGATACACTGAATGTATTTTTGAATGTGTCAAATACTATGTTAAAATAGAGATAGGGTCAAGCAAGTGATGGGAGCAAAGACACAGATGAGGCATGATCTAGTGGTCAAAGGACATTGAGTAGTTTGGCTATGTCGGGGAAGCAGAGGGTTTTACTAAGTATTCTGTAGGAATTAAGATGCTCAGAGATGCATAGGGCATGGTGAAGGGATGGGTTAGGAAATCTGGGATTCTGTGGACACCAGATGACTTGGAGGATAACCAGGATTAAACTCTAAAAATTTGAGGTCAGGGCGAAGAATTTAGAATGGTAGTAAATAGGGTAAATTGTCACCCACTGCTTAAAGAGAAGTAACCAGTCAGTAAATGCAGATCGAATTTGGTTGCAAAATAAAACCCATGCAGGACCAACCCCCCAAAACCCTTTGCAATTGCAGCTGATATTGGTGATAGTTATAACTTGCTGGCTGCCGTTGAACTCTCCCATAGCTCCTTCATCAGGTTTTTTATCCCTGGGTTGTTGTCGCTTTTGGCCTTGTCAATATGAATATGACTTTAAAGGAAGAGGCTATAAATGCCTATTTGTTTTGCCTATGATATTATACAAAGTATATACAATATGTTAGGTATTTTTTCCCAGTATGGAGCTTTGAGTGAGTTACCAACTGATATTTTTCATCTTGAGAACTTGACCCACTTTGATATTGTACGATGATTACTTGGTCATTGCCAAGCTTCCCGTAATCATCAGTGAGATTGTGAAGATGGACTGAGCAATTCTCAACTTTGAGGGTTTTTTTTTTTCCCAACCAAAATAGGTAACCTGTGTCTCAAAGTTAATACACACATAGACTGCTTCCCACGCAGGGCGGTCACAGAGGGAGAACAAATGCCTTTGGCACAAGGTAGTAGAATATCACACAGGTTTTGTTTGTGGGTGTGTGTTTTTGAAATAAAGTGTATTCTAAAAATTGACAGTCTTACAGTCTTTTCTTTCTTCTTTCTTTCTTTCTTTCTTTCTTTCTTTTTCTTTCTTCCTTTTTTTTTTCAAAAGGACCTTCTCAAGAAATGCTACTCTGCCAAGGCATCTTACCTCTTCCAGCAGGATAAATTCTATGATGTCAGCTATGACACAGGAGACAAGTCTATCCAATGCAGCAGGAGACCAGATGCATTCAAGTTCTGGATGACTTGGAAGGCCCTGGGAACATTAGGCCTTGAGGAAAGAGTTAATCGTGCACTTGCTTTATCTAGGTACTTGCCTGTGTGTGTGTGTGTGTGTGTGTGTGTGTGCGCGCGCGCGCTCACGCACGTCTGTAAAAAAGACTCTATGGAAATGACATTTGTGAGATCTACACATGGTCTTTCTTCTGTGCATTTCTTCTTTCATATAATGGCCATTTTTTCAGTACCTACTGTGTGTTAGGAATTGTGAACAAAACCGTCCTACCCCTGCCCTCTGGGGTCCCAGCCTAGTAACAGATACATTTAAGTGACAAACCTGATCAAATAAAGGTGAACCTACTTTTCGGTAAGGAGAGGTATGTGGTGCTCCAAGAGCATTCAGGTGGCTTCCCTAGTGTTCTTGAGGGGCTTTGGCAGAGGCTTCCTGGAGGAAGTGACATTTAACTAAGACCCGGTGAAAAAAGGGAAGGAGAATGGTGCGAGCAGAGGGAGGACCAAGCCCAAATCATGGTGACTTGAAAGACCTGAACAGCAGGTCTGTGAGAACGTGGGGCTGGAGTAGAGGCAAGAAGGTAAAGGTAATCTTGAAGTGCTGTGGTTACCTGTCTCGTCGTAACGTCAGAGACAAAGCTTTTGAAGACACTTCCAAAGGCATTAGACAAGCTCTCGAGAGACAGGTGGTGGACATTTGCCACTCAAGACTCTTCTGCTAAGCTTGGATCAGTGGGTGCAAATGGGCAGGCCACAGCCAAATTTAGTTTTAAATGTGATTGGTTGAGCCCCAACTGCATAGACTTAATCTTCTTGGTGTTAAAAAAAAAAACTCAAACATTTAAAGACTTAAAATATTTAAAAATAGGGAGATTTGTCAAAAATCTGGATTTTTGGCTTCTCTCGAAAGATCTGAATGCTCTCAGTCCCACATGGTGACAAACCACTGAACATGTTGATGCCTGTCTAGAGACCCACATTCCCCCTACTTCCTTCTGTGTTTTTGCAGACAACCTGGACTCAAAACCTAGGTCTACCATTTACAAGCTAGGTGACCTGGGCAGGTTTCTTAACCTCTCTGTGCCTCGGTTCACCCCACTAAAATGGAGATAACAGTCGTTTGTAGTTCAAATAGTTGTTGTGATGATTAAATGAATTGACATATGTTAAACCCTTAGAATGTGCCTGGCATAAGCTACAGGCTATATGAGTTTTGGTTATTTATACCTGCTTGACCACTACAGGCACTGGAGTTTGTGATCTCTGGTTTGGATGATCTCTCCTTCATATTTCTTGCTCACATTTCACATGCAAAATCCAGAAGTCTTACTTAGAGATTTAAAACAGTTTCCTCTTTCTTTTTTTTTTTTTTTTAATTTTTAGCATTTATTTATTTTTGAGAAACACAGAGACAGAGCATGAGACAGGGAGGGGCAGAAAGAGAGGGAGACACAGAATCCGAAACAGGCTCCAGGCTCCGAGCTGTCAGCACAGACCCCTATGCGAGGCTTGAACCCCTGAAGGGTGAGATCATGACCTGAGCCAAAGTCGGATGCTTAATTGACTGAGGCCTCCAGGCATCAAACAGTTTCCTCTTTCTATACTGGGATTGTATGGGTGCTCTGTGCAATAACTGTCTGAAAAATCAGTGTCTTAAAACAGCCATTATTTTTTCAAGTTTATTTTTATTTATTTTGAGAGAGAGATAAAGAACAACAGGGGGAGGGACAGAGAGAGAGGGAGACAGAATCCCATGCAGGCTCCGCCCTATCAGCACAGAGCCCCATGCGGGGCTTGAACACAAACCATGAAGTCATGGCCTGAGCCAAAATCAAGACTCGGAGGCTTAACCGACTGATTCAGATGCCCCCAAACAGCAATTATTTATTCTCATACATCTGCAGGTTGGCTGGAGTGGCTTTATCTCATACTATGGTGGCCGTGGGGGTTGGTGGAGGGTCTCAGTCTACTCCCTACATGCTTTGCAGCCTCCTTGGATTAACAGGTGAGCCAGAGTGTGTTCAGAGTGTCATCTGATGGAGATGACCGAAGGCCAAGAAGGCCCCATTATGCAAGCTGACTTCAAAGTTCCATTTATATCCTCTCTACTGGCATTCCAATGGCCAAAGTAAATCACATGGCCAGACTCGATGTTGAGAGTCAGGGAATACAATCTGCCTTTTAGCAGGAAGAACTGCAAAGTTACATGGTGTTGACCTTGAAAATAAAACAGCCAGTTTTTTACCAGAAAAATAGTCTATTTGGGAATGACAGAGGAATTGCAATTCAGGACATGCAAACCATGGCAAAACATAGGCAAGTTTGGAGAACAAAGGGGAGAAGTTTGCGTATATAGAGGAAAGGGGGAAGTTGAGAGGGGTTGCTTTGGACGTGGGTCCATTGGAGGAGACAGGAAGTGATGGTTTCTCATTGGCTGAGTAGTATGGCTTCTCATTGGCTGGGGCTGTTGCTAGACAAGGAGAAAATCTTCCTCCTATTTGCTGTAGTAGTAAAATAGGCTTCTTCCTGTTGGAAAACGCAAGGTAGCCTCTTCCTGTTGAAGTCTTCAATTGATGTCTAGTTTGTAGGGCATGAGAGCCCCATCTGCAGGGCTTCCTGGCTCCATTTCAAATGAGATTTCCTTTATACTCTTTCATAATGGCTTGGTTATAAGGACAGATAAAGTGATGGCTTTGGCACTTTCAGAAGATTGTTAGAAGTCAGCAAATCTAGTGATTACGGTTTAAGAAGTAGTTTGAAAATCTATAAATATTGTATCATTTAGGACTCTGGTGGTGGTAAGCAACAGAAACCACAATTCAAGATATTATAAACAAAGAAAGGTCATTTATTATCTCATGTACCTTATGAGCTAGTGTAATGATGACTTCTGGAATGACTTTATCTAGGAGCTTAAACAATATCACCTTAATCATTCTCCATCTTTCAGATTTGCTCTCTTTTATGTTGCTTTATTCCTATGTTGGAAGGTGGCTGCCAGGAGCGTAAGATCTGTGTCCTCCCTGGTTCAAGTTCAAGGTCAAAAGGAGAGTGTGCTCCTCTCAACAATCCCAAAGGAAGTTTTCTCTATATCTGAATGAGGCAAATGTCCATCCCTAATCCATTGCTGTCGCCAGGGAAATGTGATACTCTCACTGGTCATGCCCTCCCTTGGCACTGGAGAGACGTCAATTCCTTCTATAAAATATGTGCTGAAACTAGGTGAAGAATATGCCTTTATTAGAAGTAGGGTTAGGGGCACCTGGGTGGCTCAGTCGATTAAGTGTCTGACTCTTGATTTCAGCTCAGGTCATGATCTCATGGCCATGCGTTTGAGCCCTACATCAGGCTCTGCACTGGCAGTGTGGAGCCTGCTTGGGATTCTCTCTTTCCCTCTCTCTGTGTCCTCCTCTGCTCATGCTCTCTCTCTCTCAAAACAAATAAACATTAAAAAAAAAGTAGGGTTAATGTACCTCTATCAGAATTAGTGAGATAACTACCCAATGGTGAAAAAAAAAATGAAAACGTCTACCATAAATATTCATAGTTTCTGTTCACTTAAAAGTTCAGAAAGCTCTATTTCCTTTTTTGTTTTTGTATTTTCTCAACTAAATTGTGGTAGAATCTCTGCATTATTCCATCTGAGCTGCTAAGGAATTCATTGACAGGTGTCTTGAAAGAAGGCTAGATATAAATATTTGATGATCATATTTGTTATAAAGTTAACATTCAGCTCAGGGTGGAATTTAATTTATAGTCTAAGGATACTTTCTAATTTTTGCAGAGAAATATCACAGGAGGATAAATGTTAACACTTCAATTCAATTCAACAAACACTTATTGTTTGTAAATGTTTGTCAAGTTGAATTGAATTGAATTAACATTTCAGTGAGCATCACTGCAGACGCTGTGACCTGTATCTAAATATTTGAGAAATAATCCCTCCTCTATCATGCTGCTATTCATCATAGTTTTTTTTTTCTTTTTTTGCCTTAACATTCCACATTCTTCATAAATCCAACCCTCTATTCCCGGGGTGGGCAAAAGTCATCCTGTTCTACCCCCAATGCTGAGCAAACACTGAGTCCTTCTATTTTTAATAAATTTTTCACTGAGTTCTTTTAGACGTGTCACTTGTAGTGAATAGGAAATTATGGAGAGTTTCTTTAGGATGAAGAATTATATTAAGTTGGCAATGTAAGTCTTTATTTCTATGATTTTATTTGTTTTCAGATTGGCTAATTGGTTTGTGGTTCTGCTCTTGAGGAAAGAAGGGACTTTATCTCCGTTCTGGGGTCCGTTCTGTTTGAGCCCACATACAGCGGTATACCGGGAACCCGGCTCTCAGCAGGAGCAAACACAAGCCCAAGTCTAAAATGCCGGCAGTTCCCGTGGTGTAAATATTCCCATGGTGTCAAATTGCGAGCTGTCAACAATTCGTGAATATTTAACAATTGGCTCTTAACAGCCAGTCCATCCTAGCCCTAGAACACCATCGATTAAGTAAGCCAGTATAAGCAGTTCAAAGCACCGACTCTTGAGAGTTAAAACATCATTTATGGTCAAGCTCACTGACCCTAGGCCACTTGCTTTAGAGTTTACCTAATAAAAACCATTCTTACCCGTGTCCAGAAGGCCATAGCCTGGCATAATTTCTATAATTTCAGAACAACATTGTTTTGTTTCCAAGAAGTACAATTTCCTTCAGCAGATAAGAATTAGCAAAGTAAAGCTGCAGATGAGGATTGTGTTACTATTTGGTGTGCATACCTATTATCAGTAGCCCGTTGTAGCCAAGATACCCATTTCCCTAGATCCTTGGTCAGGTCTCTCACATACTGGCAAGGCTAGGCAACTCTTTCCCCCTGACATGTTGCAAGAAAGGCTACTTCAACTCCATAGAAGCAATATTTCCACGTTCCTGAATCTAAATGGAGCTTAGTTTTGAAATTTGTATATTGACCTCAAAATTTAAGGACCGGAGTTTGATGGGACAATGGATTGCCATTACCCTGATGAGATAGCTTGCTTTCGCTTCCCTTGGGAAAACAAGAGCAAACATTTTCCAGAGGACGATGATTCTTACTTAATGAGTTGTCAGAATGTGGGAAAAAGGGAAAAATTAGCGCCTGGAAGATTTCTAAGGCCTTTCCTAATTTCCATTTGACCCTTGTCATTCCAGTTGACAAGAGAACTCTTATCTCAAGAAATATTAATGACTAAAAACCTGCTTTCTCCTTGGATTGTTTGAAAAGCAGTGACATTGGGAACCTATAGTAATGTGTGATTATTAGGCCTCACTGAGACCCAGAGGGCTGAGGTTTAAAATCACCACCTCAGGCACAAGGCAGGTGACTGTGCATCCCTGATATTTGCCTAGATGAGCTGAAAATGTTTCACAATACCCAGGGCTACCCGTTGCTGAGGGCACCTTCCAGGCCTTTGTTAAGGCCCTCAGTTTAAATGGATATTCAGTAAGAGGTAATTTTTAAAGCGAATCTAGAAAAGTCATGTGCGTAAATCTTTTCAACAACAACAAACAGCCCAAGAATTCCCATTCGGCTCCTTTGTTAGATCTCCAGTGTATCATTTATCTATTCCCTTGACACACAATCTCTGTAATCTCTCAGATGGCATTCATTTCACTGGCTTGCATGAATACTGAGGGATTTATTGTTTTCAGTATGGAAAAGGTGAGCAGTTACACAATGGCACCTCTGTGCTGGTGTATTTCTCTAGGTGATGAGAGGGTGACAGTCTACAAGGCTATAGAAGGGCCAGTGTTTTCATCTTTTTCTTTATATTGGTAATTTTTTTAAAAATCACAATTGCAGTAGAACGTAGCATGTATGTAGGTGTCTGTGATGAATCACACAAGCCATGCAATATGTTCTAATATATGCAGAGCATATAGAGAGCAGATGGGGAACCTCTCGGGAGTTCTGGGAGACTCGGTACATCGGAAAAAAAAATTTCAAATGAGGAGGTGAGACTGGGAGAGAAAGTTGGTCCAGAGTGTTCCAGGGAGACTGAGTAGCTGAGAAAGAGACTGGAAAGGCTGTTTCTGGAAAGAATGTCCTGCGAAAGGACAAGTTCAATGCAAAAATATCAGACAGACTTATTGAGCAAATCAGAGAATTGAGGACCTTCAAATGTCGGAAGCATGTTTGTAAGCATATTTGTAAGGGAAGTGTTTGGGAACAAGAACATCATTAATGGATGCTTCAAAATCAAGCCAGAATATTAATATAATGAGGTTTTTTTTTTGTTTTTTTTTTTTACCCAGTAGGATTGGTGAAAATTCTTGCTGGTGTGTGTGTGTGTGTGTGTGTGTGTGTTTCCCCTCCCTTCTCTCTCTTTTTTTTTTTTTTTTTTTGTTAAGATTAGTAGGAAGCACAGTGATGAGTTTTTATAAGCTATTGTTGTTTTTTGAATCCATTTACCCAGATTCCTTTTGGTGGAAGGGGTTTATGGTTCCTGCATCATGTCCCCAAACTCAATGTACAGCTTTTTTCTGGTTTGCATCAGATAAGACTAGGTTTTGTTTTTTTTTTTTTTGAAATGTATTTTATCTTTAGTCTGTTTCCATGTATTGAAAAGAGAAATTGTGAGGAACAAATCATCCCTATGAATGTAGGCAGAAGTGACTCAAACCTTATTTGGATTCCCTCCCAAAAACCCATTTAATTTAAGTATTTATTTAAGAAGAGGATAGAGTACCCTATAGATGAGGCACTTCTAAACTAGCATTTCTGAAACTGTACTCGGTGGAATAATAGACTTCCAGAAGATTTTAATGAATGTTCTTCCAAAAAACGTTTTCATGGTCAAATATGTTTGGGAAATGCTAACTCCTCTCTTGGAGATTCAGTGTTCATTAGTGCATTAAAGACTCTGAGGGGACCTGTAATATAGAAATATTTTTTAGCTTGACTTTTAACATTTTTAACATGCAGACACTGTTTATTGTTCACCCAACAGCCAGTCTCCCTTTTTCTTTCTTGCTAACAGAACCTTGATTTTATTTAGGTAGCAATAGTCTTGCTGGGAACATCGGTCTAACCCAATCTCCACTTCCTGTAGTTAGTTTCGGGGTAAATATAGGACTCCGCCTCAGTCAAGAAGATATAGGAAGAATTCTTTGAAGGCTCCTGGGGGAAATAGTGTTAGCTAAATAGAGAGAAATGAAGAGAAAATGCTTTTGCTCCAGCCCCCTTTCTTCCCTCCTGGACACTGTTGTACAAGGATGTGACGTGTGGAGTGTGGCACACATCTTGTGGACATGAGACAATCAGCACTCTGAGCGTGGCGGGCTGAAATGATAGAAACGATACAAAACGCCTGGTTTTTGATGCCAGTATTGAACCATCCAACCAGCCCGATAAATGTCTTTATGAATTAAGTCAAGTCCCCTTCTAATTGTAGACAAAAGTAATCTAACTGGCATGCCCAGCATTGCTCACGTTTATTTGGCAATTGAACTCTTTTATGTGGGAGACATATTTACACGGTTTGGCATGGAGCATAGTTGGGGGACTCCAGCGTGAGCCTTTGTTGATGTTTATAATAGCAACTCTTCACCCGAATCACCTGCACTCTCCACTCAGTTCGAATGTTACCCTGGGCTTTCCAGGCTCTGAGAGCAGCTGCATTGGGGACTCTAACCCTGACACAAAGTCTGGGTCCCCATGGTTAGCAAAAAGCAGAGTTGTAACTGAAATGATCCCGGTCTGTTTTAGGATGCCTTTCTCTTGAGAGCCGCTGTAGCCTGTTTGACAGACATAGCTTTAATGGAGACTTTTGTGTAAGTTTCTTATAGTCATCATGTGTTAGGGAAGGATTTTATCCCTCTAGTTCCACACCTCCATTATATACAGGAGGACACTGAGGCAGGCTTGGGGAGGCTAAGGGATTTGCCAAAAGTCACAAAATTGATGATCTGCACAACTAGAATCTTGTAGAGTCCCAGGATTTCTAGAGATACAAAGTTTTTCCCTAGCTTTGAGGTGTCCGGAATTAGTGTGGGCTTCCTCAGGGTGAAGTGTGGCATTGCTTCAGAATTCACATATTGCTTACAAACATTTGTGTCTGAGGAGCTACAAAAAGTATGGTTCAGAAGCTTTCCTTATGTAGATAGAGATTGCATGCGTCTGTCTATACGTTTTGTACTTTACATTTTTGTTCATTAAGTTCCCTTTTAAGAATTTTACAAGTAACCACATCCAAGAAACTTTGCAAAGAAATATAAAAAGACAGCTACTAATCTCTCTCTTCCCCATTGCGTCCTGTTTGTTCCTTCCTCGGGTAAATACTAACAATATATGGTGTACCCTTTCTTTCTTTACTCTGTTAAAAACACATGTATATGTGTGTGTGTGTGTGCGCGCGTGTGTGCACGCACGCATGCATGTGGATAGGAATTACTTTTGCGTTCTTTTTACAATTTCTTAAAAAGCAAAATTGTGGTATCCGTATTTCTCAGTACCTTACTTTTATCTCTTGCTAATACATCATAAACATCCCTGTGGTTTAATTAAAGTAGATATAATCTATTCTTTTTAACGGCTGCATCATGTTCTATTGCATTGCTATAATACGTCTTATTTGACCGTTTCCCAATTTCTGGATATTAATCTTGTTTCTGGTTATTTTGTATTAAATACACATATACACGTACATGTAGATTTAGACAAAATTACGTGTATGATTTTAACTTTTTTACAGCAGCCTTTGAGATTCGAAAAGTAAATTGTGTTGTTTTAGTTTTTTTGAGATTTAGGCCCAAGGAAAACATTTTTGTTGCCCTCAAGTATTAGTTGAATATGTGTAGTTTAGTTTAGCGACATGCTCATATTCCATACAATTGTACCGTATAATTCCCTATGATGCGTGGACCGTAAGTTTCAAAGTCAGTCCTCATTGCTGGGTGTCGTGTTCTTGTTTGTTTGTTTGCTTCTTTCTCTCCTCCTTTCTTTCGCTATTACATATAAAGTCACAATAAATATTCTGGCAAGTACATTTTTGTCATTCCTTATACTTTACCCCCAAATTTGAAATACTGGGACAAGGGTTATAAACTTTTCCAGACTTATAATCAAATCACTAATTTTTAAGGCCAATTATTTCAAAATGTTCCCCTTTTTATTGACAGTAGCCAAGCCCAGGGGGAGAGGTGTCTGTGTGGATTTACTCAAAGTCGTTTTTGTCTTTTCTCGGTCATACTCCATATCTCATGTATCTGTGCCCTTTGCTTATGGTCTGATAGTTCTCTTTTCCCTAACATTTGAGATGACTTCATGGACATTCTATCAGTGGCTGCAGCCCACTAACTTTTAACATGATACTAATGATCACTTCTCCTCTCCTCGGTTCTGGCCTTGGAAAAGGTAATGTTGAGCTTCCTTAATTTTAAATGAGCTTATAGGTGGGATTACGCACCAAAAGCCAGCTGGGTAATTTAAGTACCTATACTAAATCCCCATCTAGAATATAAATGTGTAACTCACGTGGTCAGAGATGTATCTCCGATATACTGTAGGTGGTTTTCATAGTGGGGTAAAAGTCTGATGCTGACATGTGAGATAGACATCACCTTATTAAAAAGATGTATTTTTTTGCTCGGGCCCCAGAGGCCTGCAGTAGGTTCAGGAATATGTGTTTAAATCCATGTCTATTCCTATCCCTATGCCTTTCCTTATTTCTAAGCCTTGTCTCTGCATCAGAAATAGCAGTTTGTGTGTGTGTGTGTGTCAGTTGTGTTCATGGAGTTTTTAGATTCCAAATTATAAATATTATTGTGACTTTCATTTTTAGATACCTTGTAGAAGAAATCAAGAAAAGAGAAGGATTCAAGCTACTGCTGGAAGTAAGTGATTACAGAATTGTGCTCGTGATTTTGTCAGTCAACAGTGATGAAGGTGGTAATTTTCTAATCTGTTATATTTCACTGGTTTTTGTGTTGCAGACTTAGAAACAAGTCATTAGCTTAATTCATGGAGTCCATTATGTTAATTTACTCTATTAGTGAGTATTTTTCCTTTGTTAGATTCACAAAGAGCACACTTGCCTTTAAGTATTGAAAATTAAAGTGCTCAATAATAATTACCAAGGATAATACTGAATAAATATATAAATTGCATGATGATTGTACTGTGAATATTCAACTGTGCTGTAGTGGTGCCTGCATGTGAAAAATCAATTAAGTGAATGTACAATAATGCATTTAGTTTTGTCTTTTTATAAAATAAGGAAAGCATATTAGCTTTGGAGCAATGGGAAAATAAGTCATTTTGTGTTGGACTGCTTGCTATATATAAGAAGTAAAGTGGTTGCAAAAGTAGAGAATATTGTTTTTTTTCCTAAAACATATGGTTAGAAAATATGAAGAGTGTTATTTAATTCTGATTTTTAAGAAATAGGAAGTATAAAGTTCTCTCAGATCTTCTAATAGCACGTATTATATAGCAATTTTAACCTAATGTAAAAATCCCCTAGAGATTACAGCCTAGGAACCTATATTATATGTAAGCAATCTGGCTGCCATTGGCATTCATTTATTCAGCAAGATTTCTTGAGCAATTACTATGTGCTAGGCATAGTTCTAGGCATGGGAGGATAAAACAGGGAAATCCCTCTCTCTGGGAGTATTTATACTCAAAATGGTAAATGACAGGCGATAAACAAGCAAATTAATACCTAACAAGCATCAGGTAGTGAGACCTCTTAAGAAAACAATAAAGCACGTTCATGAAAGACAATCCAGTATACAAATAAATAGTTACAGATGTAGCAAGTTCTGTAATAGAAACAGATGTTGGTGAGGATTGCTGAGAAAGGGAAACCCTTTTACACTGTTGGTGGGAATGCAAACTGGTTCAGCCACTCTGAAAAACAGTATGGAGGTTCCTCAAAACATTAAAAATAGAACTATCTATGACCCAGCAATTGCACTACTAGGAATTTATCCAAAGGATACAAAAATACTGATTCAAAGGGGCACATGCTCCCCATTGTTTATACCAGTGTTACCAACAATAGCCAAATTATGGAAGAAGCCCAAGTGTTCATTGACTGATGAATGGATAAAGAAGATTTGGTATATATGTCTACACACACACACACACACGCGCGCGCGCGCGTGCGTGTGTGTTTGTATAATGGAATACTACCCAGTAATGAAAAAGAATGAAATCTTGCCATTTGCAACAATGTACAGAGGGTATTATGTTAAGGAAAATAAATCAGAGAAAGATAGATATCGCATGATTTCACTCATGCGTGGAATTTGAGAAACTCAACAGATGAACACAGGGGAAGGGAAGGAAAAAAAAGAGAGAAAAACAGAGAGGGAGGCAAACCATAAGAGACTCCTAACTACAGAGAACAAACTGAGGGCTGCTGGAAGGGAGGTGGGTGGAAGGATGGGTTAAGTGGATGATGGGCATTAAGGAGGGCACTTGTTGGGATGAGCACTGGGTGTCATATGTAAGAGATGAATCACTGGGTCCTACTCCTGAAGCCAAGACTATGCTGTATGTTAAGTAACTTGTTTTTTTTTTTTTTAAAGGAGGGTGGAATGCTGGAATGACGATGTCGGTGGGGGGTGGCTTGTTTCGTTTGGGTCATGCAGGTAGGGCCCTCTGAGGTCATCTTCTACCTAAGACCTGATTGATGGTAAACAGCATGCCATGCAGCTAGCTGTCTGAGCGAAAAGCATTCTAGGTAGAATCAATAAACAACTACAAAGGCTTAATGCTACAAGGAGTTCGAAGTGTTTAAGGAACCAGAAGAAGGCACATTAAGAAAGAGGGGTGTAGGAGGTGATACAGTTGGAGAGGTGGGCAGAGACCAGATCAGGTAGAGTCAGGTAGGGCCTGGTAAGACCTTTGGCTTTTATTCCAAGTGTAATCGTCAGAGAAGTTTTAAAATTTTTTTTTTCAACGTTTATTTATTTTTTTGGGACAGAGAGAGACAGAGCATGAACGGGGGAGGGGCAGAGAGAGAGGGAGACACAGAATCGGAAACAGGCTCCAGGCTCTGAGCCATCAGCCCAGAGCCCGACGCGGGGCTCGAACTCACGGACCGCGAGATCGTGACCTGGCTGAAGTCGGACGCTTAACCGACTGCGCCACCCAGGCGCCCCAAATGAATTCCATTTTAAAAGATGGTGCTGGATGTCTTGGGAAGAGAGGAATGGGGTGGGAGGGGGTGAAGGAAAGCCAAGGAAAGGATGAACGAGGCAAGTTGGGACGCTGTTGTAGTAGCAGAGGTGAGGTATGATGATGGCCCTCCCAATAAGCTGCAGAAACACTGCTGCAGTGACTCCTGACTGTGGCTTCTGCCACTATCAGCAAGAGTTCAAAGTTCCTGAAAAATGGGGATATGAAAGAACTTGCAAAGACAGCAAGAGAATCCATATTGAAATGGCTTTCTGGGGATACTTGAAAGAAGCAAAAAGGCAAATTTGGAATGTGGGATATTCTACAGGGCAGCTGTCCTGGTTTCCTCAACAGGTTAGTGGGGTGAAGGAAAATAAAGGAGAAGGTGGCAATGATCACCTCAGGTTCAAAGAGACAGAAGAGGCCTGATAACCACATGCAGCAGAGGGAGCTGTTGCCTAGTTTGAACACTTGTAAAAAGTAAAGTTTCAAACAGTTGGGAAGCTTCTAATGTGAACTGGCTATTGGATAATACCAAAGAATTATCAATAATTTTGCTAGGTGTGATAATGGCATGATTACATGAGGAAACATCTATATTTTTAAGAGATGCGTATATAAGCACATAGGCGCAAAACAGCTATAGGATTGGTTGGAGGTTGAGTCTGAGTCACTTTTTTTAAAAAAAATATTCTTGAGTTTAACTTGCCTTATTTACTTCCTTGAGGTTGAGTTTTAGTCTTTGTCTTTATTTTTACAATTTTGAACTGCCTTCTCTATTTCTCTGGTTGTGGGAGCTCTGGTGCCTATGGAAAGTCCTGTGCACCTTGGAACTGAAGTCTTTTGATAGAGCTAAAAGAAAAAGTGAAAAAAAGACGGATTGTCTTAAACGTTATGTATATGTTCCTCCTAAAGGCTTAAAAGTTAAGGGAGGAAACTCTCACCATCATTTTAGGGAATTGCAAACATTCAACTTGTAATGCAAGTGAAGGTGGGTTTTAATCATTAGGCAGCCTTCTGCCCTGAATATCTTAGCTATGGGAGCCAGATGGCCCCAGAGCAGTGAAGGTGGCTTTCTAAAAGCACTCCAGCCTTCCCACTTACAAGGGGTTTTGTATGTGATATGCATTTGCCTCTTTTCTCTGTGTTCCATTTGGAGAAATAATGTAAAATTAGACCTTGAATCTCATATATATAAGTGTCAAGGCAGTTATCCTTTTTGTTAACAAATGCTTAGTTGGATTGATTAGATATAACCGTACCGTAGACTTAAGAGAGATGTGATTAGAGTATAGTCTGTGAAACTGAAAGTCTATCACTTTAGGAAAAATGCGAGTCTATATATATATATATATATATATATATATATATATATATATATATATAATTTTACTTACATATATATTCACTTTTTAGCAGATAGCAGTGAGAATGTTAAGTGGAATATTGAAAACAGTAAATGAACACAACAAAACAGAATATCCAGTATTTGAATACCTTTTCCTGAAAAGAACAAAAATAATGCATATCTTCTTGAAGATGATTTAAAGTTATCATTTCAAATGAATTCTGCATTATTCATAGGCCCCTGAAAATAATCTTTCTGTTTTTTCTGTGTTGGATCTAAGATCTAATAAATGTTTTCCTAGAGGTATAGTCATTCATATACTATCATTCACATATTTTATTTTGATCTCTTGGGAGAGTCCTAATTATTCAACTTTTTGTTTTTCTCTTCCTGAGTTCTACATTAGGAAGAGTTATTTTGGCTCCATAGACTTTCCAGGGTGTAAAGGATCTTCAAGGACATCCAGTCAACTTCCTGCTGGAGGCAGGACACCTCTCTTGATGGTAACCAGTAGCCATAACAGGATGTCAACCGCTTCCTGAACACTTCCTGTGTCAGATAATTCACAGCTCAGTTCTCTTCCCCAGAGCTCTAATTATTCATATTCTATTATTTATTGACCCCTGCTACTAATATGTATCAAGTACATGCAATTTATAGTTATCTTCTTATATTTTTTTATTTAGATGACAGCACCCTTCTAATCGCAAAAATCTGATGCACATTGTTTAGTCTTCATCTCATTGGACTTAGGTAGCGTTTTACACTATTATCTACTCCCTCTCTCTTGAAATTCGCTTCCTTCTTGGTTTCTTTGAATTTCTCTCCCAGTTTTTCTCCATTACCTGTAACTTTTTCTTCTCAGTCTCTATGTGGCAAAGGTCTCTTCATCTGGGTACCCCGTGAAATATTCTTTTCTGTTCTTCCATCTTAAGTTCTTCATTGTGTCCACTTACTCTCCCTGAAATGTTTAATCCATTTCTAGAACTTTGTTGTCAACAGCTTCAATAATGTATCCATCCTTGACTTGCCTCCTAAACTCTAGTCATTTGTACATTAGGTATGTTGTGAAATTTTCAGTTAGACTCCCACAGGCACCTCAAATCCAACATTTCTAAACCTGTAGTGTAGCCATTTTCTTTACCAAAATACTACATTCTTCTTTCAGTCATTAGAACTATGATCAGTCCATCTCTACATGGGAGCCACACTGTGGTCTTTCTAAAATGAAATCTCCTGAAATCAAAAGTCTCCCATGATTCCACATCTCTTCTAGAATCAAGCCAAAGCCCTCCAACATGGCAGATGAGGAAGCCCTTCATGAAATGACTCTCATTTCCATGCCCATTTTCACCTCTCTTCAGTACACCCTGTCCTCTGTTCATTCCAAGTTCTTGCCATCCCCTTGAATACACGGGCTTCTACGTGTGCACTATTCCTGTTGCCAGAAATGTTTCTTGTATTACGAGAAATTTCGTCTTTTGTAATGCTCCTTCCATTGCAGTTTAATTGCCTGTATCTAGCTCCATTACTCGTCACTGAGTTCCTAGAGATAAGCATATAGTGTAGTCATTTTTCTCATCTTAATGTCTGGTTCAGTATCTAGAACATAGAAAATTCTGTTAATTGAATTAGACATTTCAGTTACCCTTCTTGGGGCAGGCTATCATTCTTTAACATTCCCCTTCAAATATTATATGCAAAAATAGTGATGTGTCCCACCTAGTACAGATTTTAATGTGGCTACTCATCCACTTGATGAGGACATCTTGTTCTACCTATATAGCCCCAGATAAGAGCCACTATTCTAATAGAGTGCCTGGTGTATGGCCATATATAGTAGTAAATGTTGGAAATAATCTCTGTGCTATCTAACCAATTCTGCGAAGCAGACCATATGATCTCCATTTCATAGATTAGGAAGCTGAGATTAGAGTTCAACTCCTGTCCAAACAAAGACCTGGTGAAGTTGAGATCCAAATCATATCCATGTGACTCTAAAACCAAGGCTGGTTGTGCTACTCAGTGCTGCCTTTGAAATTTTTCAGTAGTCTAATCAGATATTTAAAATAAAAAAGCTTGAAGTCACTTGAAATCCACCATGGCCCCTTTCTCCATTCTGTACTTGCACGATTATTTCATTCTATCTGCTAGAGTCTGCATTTCTACTTATTAAAATGCCTATTGCTAGCTTTGCTTTTTATTATTATTATTGTGATCTAATGACACTGTAAGCAAAGGAGATGAATTTCTTTTGACATGACTCAGTTCTAGAGGATGCAAGCTACTACATCTTGGTGACCCTCGACTTATTTCCCCAAGGGGTCTCATGTCATTTGCTCAATAATAAAGTGCTTGCTTCATTTCTTAGAATATATCTATTTTTTTCTCTTTGAAAATCAGGGTAGAATGTATCCATCTTTCCTTTAGTGACATTTCTGTACTTCTCCATGAATTTTTAAAGGTTGTGACAATGTTTTTCACTGCTACATGTGTTTTTGTACCCTTCGCTCTCATTTGTCTGGTCTAGACACTTGGATTCCCTTTTTATGTCTTCTCAATTTTATGGTGTTAGAGTACATAGACTAAAGTGTTCCTAAGACACTTGAGAGGTCAGGCTTTCCTATATATAGGCAATGAAGTGCCATGTGAATGGTTCTACTCTGAAAATACTCATTACTGCTTTGCAGCCTCTTGAAGAAAGCCACATATCAAATACAAGCTAGAAAGGCAAAGAGACAGGAAAAACTCAAATGTGTTCCTCGTGAATATTCAAAAGAATATTTTTTCCAAATCTTAATAGTTTTGGAAATGATGACAGTAAAGGTATTCCACCAAATGGAGATCAAATATCTTCCAATCAAATGAACTGTCAAAAAGGCTTCACAAGTTTTCAAATGTCACAGCACTAAAAAACACCATTATAAAAGAGACTGGCCAAAAATCACAGGTATGTCACTTCTAAAATATTTAAACAGAGGGGTGCCTGGGTAGCTCAGTTGGTTAAGTGTCCGACTCTTGATTTCAGCTCAGGTCACGATCTCATCGTTAATGAGTTCGAGCCCCGCACCTCATCAGGCTCTGCGCTGACAGTGCAGAGCCTGCTTGGGATTCTCCCTCTCTTTCTGTCCCTCCCCTGCTTGCTCTCTCTCTCTCTCTCTCCCTCTCTCTCTCTCTCAAAATAAATATATAAATTTAAAAAAAATTAAAAATACATTGAAACAGAAACTTACTAAAGGAAGCAAATTTAAAAGGTGATTTAAAAGGTCTAAGTCCTAACGTATACAACATAGAGCAGATACGGGAGCAAGTAGAAACTACCACAAAATGATTTATAATGTCTCCGTGCAAATGAAAAGCAATAACTTAATGATGTATTAGTCAGGGTCCAATAAGAAGACAAAAACTGCACAGTAATTTGAAGTGGGAAAGTTCAGTCTAAAGAATTATTGTGCTTGCTTCAGCAGCCCATATACTGAAATGGGGATGAGACAGAGATGATGAGCATGGCCCCTGTGCAAGGATGACACACGAATTTGTGAGGCATTTCATATCAGAAGGAGAAGGAGTGGGGGGAGGAGGAGAATTATTATTATTATTATTATTATTATTATTATTATTAACAGGGGATTGCCTCATCAGGGAAAGAGAGAACCCTAAAAAATAAAGAAATAGCAGAGGTAGAAAACACGCACCACTCTTAGAACCCGGGATACAGCACCCAAGCAAGAGGCCGTCCCTCCCAGGGCTGAGATCCAGTGGTAGTTGGAGGAGGCACAGAGTGCTAGAGAAAGCCTCTGGGCAGCACCTTGAAGCTCACTCAGGCTTCACAGGGGTGCCTCGCTGGCAGCACTCCCCTGTGAGACCACCTGGGGGGAGTGTGCCAGAAAAAGCCATTTAGGGCCCCTACCAGTCTGCTGTGAAACCATCTGACGAGGTGGTGCCGGCGGGGAGTTGGCAGGGGGTCCACTTGTGGCTGGACACCAGCGCTGCTCAAAAACCCACACATCCTGCGGGGGATCCATGAGGTTAGCACACCGGAACCGGAAGAGATACCTCTTCCTTCTCAGCGTCCCTCCAGCACCCTCTGCTGATAAAGTCTCAGATTGGACCAGATGGCAAGGAGAAATATTTATAGAGTCCACTTCCATTGTTATAGGGTGACAGACAAAGTGTGGATTTGAGCCGAGAAGCAGGAAATTATTTCTGGAAAAAAAAAAATCATCATTAATGTAAAAGACGTGAATTCCTAGAACCCGATGACAGATGATAACTATATTTTCTTTTACTTTCTGATCAACTATAGTTAACTTTATTTGAAAAGATGTATTCACATTCAAGGGAGTAAAGAATTTTGAAGGACATTTCTTTCCTAGAGATACCAAATCAGTTATATCAGAAACCCAAGTATAAATTGTATGGATTTGTACAGACTGTTGTAATCTCATGATAAATGTTTGCAGAAACTGAGTTGAATTAAATAGTACTCCATTTTGAACTACTCTATATTTTGAAGATTTGTGGCTCTTTTTTTTTTTTTTTTTTTTTTTGGTCAAATCCAATAAGCATGTTACAAATTTCAAAGGTGAAAGGGCTTAGCTCGTTGAGCTGGGGATGTTTCTGGGCATTCACTTTTGATTTAAAATCCACTAGAATCTGAACTCTCTTTAACACTGGTCTTGATCTTAAGATACAAGATGATAGCGATTCCATCTTTCTGAAATACTTGCAAACTTCATCCTGATACTAGAGTATAACTCTGATGGTTACTGAGAACTGTTACAACATCGGCTATTGCCTACAAACCGTGTTTGCGTGGAAGAATGGAAATCATATCAAATACTGTCACTGCTGAGAGTCTGCTGGGCAGGTAGTCATGTCTTATAATCTTTCCTGAATATCCAATCTTCCCTGTGTATCTAATTTGTAAACCCCCAGCATAACTTCCCACACCACCTGGTCACTGAATACAAGTCTTGTGATTGCCATTGACATGTACTACGTTTTTGTCCTGTGAGGATGAAGTGTGTAATGGAGAAGGTCTCGTCTATGTGACAAGAGCTAGACTAAAGCCTGTTCGGGCAGGTTATCCCATGTTTAACCAAAACCGATTACTGGAGATGATGATTTGGCTCTGGCCTCTCTAGTTCAGAGTTTCTCAAACATATACCATGCACGACTTACTTCAGAATCCCCTGAGATGCTTTGTAAAATACCAATTCTCCAGCCTTTTCTATGCTGGACTAAATCAGACGCTGGGCATTCTGAGCACAGGGACTGAGAATCTCTGTTTTGAAAAAGGCCGACTCCTATCCTGACAGTACCTGGGACTGGCACTGATACTCAAAGGCCACGAGTCAAGACGATGCTCTTTTTCTCAAAGTGGTATAGGCAAGGGTCACAGCAGGGCTGGTTAAGTGAGGTCCAGGTGTGTCCTATGTCATCAACTCATAGGTAACTGGGGATTTTGCATCTGTCGGGTTTAGCAGGTAATGGAAGACAGCTTTACCTTAAATAGCTCTACCTTAAATAGAGAAGGAATTATTAGAAGGGTATGGTGGTATAAGAAATAAGTTGAGGATCAGAGTTGAAGAGGGAGGGACCAGGGCATCTCTGGGCACATGAGTGTCAGGTGCTAACTGATGATCAGAGCTTGGTTGGAGCAGCTTCAAACTTTATTATGTTTTTCCCCAGTTTTGTGCTCATCCCTTACCTGGAGGAAAGAGCACCCTCTTTTTCTTCTCAGTTGGGTGCACCCAACTGAGAAGAAAATCTCCCAACAGGCTGTTATCAGAAGTGAGGCAGAATGATTTGATATCAACATAATACACACATGACAACTCTTAGAGGAAGTAACTAAGCTTCATTACAGTATAAGATTAATTTTAAGTTAAAATAACTTTCAAATTTTTTAAACCCCCAGCCTGAATATGCCAATATTTGCTTTTGGTACATTCCGCCGAGCCTTCGAGAGATGGAAGAAGGACCTGAGTTCTGGGAAAAACTTAATGTGGTAAGTAATACGTAAAATTGCATTTCTCCTTTTGATGAAATGATTCAATGCCCATTGTCTGTTGATCCTATGAATAATTCTGTGCTCGTAAGACCTCCTGAAGATGTAGAGAAGTAGCTCCTGGTATATTACAAGCTAATGACATACCAAACAGTATAAATGTTGTTTATGCTTAACAAATTAACATGCTTGACCTACACACAAACTCGAAATAAAGTGCTGTTTGCAAGATCGTTCTAAGATTTGTGAAAAGTTCTCACGGTGTATTTCTGAAAGTATGATCTGATAACAGAACACAAGGTAAAATCGTATGATGAATGGCTTCTTTCCTCCAACTCTGCCAGCACATGTCTGTGTTGGCGTCACCTCTCTTGGAGATAATGTTAAAAGTCTAAATCCGGTACCCTTTGTGAGTGTGAAACCTTCTGTTCTTTCCACCAACAAAAGCATCTTATGCCCAAGGGGCTTGTGTGGTAAAAAATGAAGATGCCAGCAGTGGGTTTCAACTGATCATAGAACAAAATGTGCTTGAAAGTGTCTCCACACAGTTGGTGAGGGCTGACTGTCCTGAATGAGAAGAAGCCCCCGGGCTCTAGAGAGAGACGCCTTGTGTCTCACCTGCCCCTCTCCTAGCATGGTCCTGCCGCTTAAATTCTTGCCTCCAGATTAGATTTTGAAGAACAGGGAAGTCCTGAGTCAACACTACTTGCTCCCCCTCCCGTGCTGCATAGACATCATGTATAGGGATGTGAACCAATGAGTTGCCCCGAGGCCATGACAGATAGAATAGAGTTCACAGCGGGTTGCAACCATCCAAGTTGGGTAATTTGGGTGATGGTCTACCCCTGGGATCTTCTCCCTCAAGCTCAGCTACCTCCATGACCCTGGTTAGTAAAACCGCCGACTTGCAAACCCCTCCCTACCTTCAGTGGGAAAATCGGTGTTACTATTAATAGCTTTTATAGGCAATAGCGCTTCTTCTTCCCAGTCAGGCAAGCAACAAACCTTTATGGAGCACTTGCTGTGCCACGCACTGGAGATACAAATATCAAAAAGACTTGGTTCCTGCCTTTGAGAAGTTCCTAAGTGGGGAGACAAATGAGGAAAGAGATGATCGCAAGGTAACTAGTGAGGACCCGGATGGAGATAAACCCTGTTTGCACTGAGAGCAGAGACAGAGGATATCTTCCTCCGTGGGTGACACTAGAGCTAAGTGTTGAACAATCAGTAGAAGCCAGTTAGGGGACGGTTGTAAAGAAGCAGGTTCCAGGAAGAATCACAGCACGATGATCCAGAGACTTAAGAAGAAAAGGTGTGATTCAAGGACGACAGAGGTGCAAAGGGGCAGTCTTGGGGTACTTGTCTTTCGTGACAAGGAGCTTGGAACTTGTGGTAATGAAGAAGAAGAGGGAGGGCCATGGCCTTTCAGCCATAACCACAGATAACCTCACCTACAGCATCTCCTCTTAGCTGCAAGTTATTCTCTGGTTTTTTTCGTGGCTCATTAAACCTCCTACACTGTAGCACAATATGTACCCGATACATACATATTCTACCCCTTGTCAAACCTGAGATCAGGCAGTAGGGATGGGGAGAGAGGGGTGATGTTCTCTGTGCCTTTGCCTAGAAAAGCCCCGCCCTTACCCATTTCAGGCCGTTCACATAGTGCTTGGGCTTTGTCTTGCATTTTTGTCACACACGGCAAATAGAAGAGTGCTAAAGAACGCATTTCAGATGCTAAGTAACCCATACAAGGAAAAGAGAACTGGACAATGTGAGAATTTAATAGTGAGGTTTCTAGGGACATTTTCTACTTTGATGGAATACAACTGACGCTTTTTGGTGGTGTGGGGGAATAATTGCCCAGGGTTGAGAAAGATGTGGTTACCGTTTTCCTCACTTTTCCATTGTTAAGAAAAGCAACCAAGGATGTGATATTTGTGTTTTGCTGACTCATTACAGTTCAAGACATGGATCAAGAAAACTAAATAGCCCCATTATATTTGGGGATATTGTTGACTCACTCTTCCTTTATTTAAAGCAACAATCATATTACCTATTCTCAAAAACAGTTGAAATCAAGAATGGATATACATGCTAAAGTCAGATAATCAGCATGTAATATACTTTTAATCTTAACTGGGAATTGAATATTAATTGGGACATTCTTTTCTATACCTAGTATTTTGTAGCGCTGATTCTCTTATGGTTAATATCTATGATTCTCTATTCCTTCATTTTGCAGTGTTTTTTTTTTTTCTATTTAGTACCATGGTTTTCTTGCCCAGTCTAATAGCATACTATTTTAATTGGTAGGGTTGCTTCTGATTAGTAAATGTGACTAGTGCTGACACATAATCATTGGTTCACAGGTTCTTAGTTTCCTTTTATTGTCTCTCTTTGTGTGGGTGTGCATGGATTTGGCAAGGAAGGGGCACACACACACACACACACACACACATATATATATATATATATATGTATATATATATATATGTATATGCACTTGGTCTTTGTAGTTTTCTGCTTACTGTAGTATGAGAATGCAAGTATATGATTTATAACCTGGAGTGTACTTGAAGCACACTTAAAATTTATTTGGGGGTTTATCTTGGATGCAGAATCACAGACAAATAAATAAGCCGAATCAGGCTTTGCCCCTCCAGTTCAGGCTATTGTCAGGTTGAGCTGTCAGATCACAGAATCAGTGGTGTGATAAGTCTTTCCTTTGGCAGCAGGAGCGGGAGAGGGATTACTTGGTGATGAATCGGGAGTTTCAGAGCATGTAAGCGTGTGTCTGTGTGTGTGCTTGCAAATGTGTGTGCGTGTGTGTGAGGCTACTTTTGAGGGCTCAGTCACTCTGTAGTCACTCTGACACCATATTCGATCACTGAGTTCTAGTCACTTCCTTTTTAAGATGCTTCTGTAAAATGTTCTTCTTTCTGATGCTTGCAGGCATTGTGATATTGTAGGTGTGCGTTATTTCCCTGCCCAGATTGCGTTTGCCTCCTTTATGGTCTCTTTGTCTCTTGCCATCTCTTTTCCCCATTTGTTTTCTTGGCTCTCTGCGGATCCATACCTCCAGCTCTGTGTCATCATGTTGCTCTCCTGCTGGAAGCCTCTAATGGCTTCCTGTGCTTTGCAGTAGCAATATTCACCCCTAGAGACCCAATGACCCCTGCTTATAATAAATATTGTCAATGTCCCCTTTGCTCTCCTAAAATGAGACCAATACCTACACCTGACTTGGTAAAAAACACGAGACCTTGCGTGTAACATGAAGGAGAGCTAATCTTCATAATACAGATACGTATTTCACTGCAACATGCGTGGGCGTGACTGCACTAGAAGACAGGAGGAAGTGAGTGGTACAATTCTCACACATACTCTTAGAGTCACAGTGACTGTAAGCCATATACAAATGCAGACTTTTGTAAGTAGGTGACGTTGCTGATGCAAATAGCAGGTGTGGTGTGGTATTAGTGATATAATTTTCCAAAACGGTGCACAAGTCTTAGTAAAGCTTTGAAGAAAACCTGTTTCCCTTGATTTACCCGAGTAATAAGAAAACTTAGTGTTTCTTAAAAATGGGCACAGAACCTTTTGCATTTGTATGTAAAACAGAGTTAGGGTATGGGCTTGGAGCCTTGTAACCGGGCTTCTCACCTGCTACATTTCCGGAGGACGTTTGAAAGTTGGGCAGGACACAGGACAGTGCTCCTTATTGCTCAGGACCGCTCTACACATTGTAGAGCTAGCAGCCTCTCTGGTCCTCACTAAACACCAGTAGAAGTCTCCACCCATCTTGAAAACCAAAACATCTGCCCAGATTTCCAAAACATTCCCTAGAAGTATACTGCCATTCCCTTGAGAGTGACTGGTCCATAGGATAAAATCTAGTCCATTCTGCTTGGCATCCGAAGGCCTTCATGTCCAAACTTCAAGTATTAAAACAAGAAATGTAGAAGAATCTAAGTATTCAACTATAGGGAATTGGTTAAATTTTAGTACCTAATTTATATGCAAATTTCTAGCATATAGACACTTAAAATTCTGTTCCAAAATAACGTATTCATAATTTATTATTAACTGAAAAAAATGAGTTATACAAACAGCCACTATAGTATAATATCAATTTTGAAAAACCATGTGTTTATATATATATGTACATAGATACTTATATACGTACAAAATGTTGTACATATGGTTAGATAAGGGGAAGATAACAGGCACCAAAATATTTTAGAGATATTTATAGGTGTTTTTTTCTCTTTAGTATTCCTCTGAAATGTCTTAATTTTCTCCATTAACATATAATTTTTGTGAAAATCATAATCAGAGCGGGGCCCTTGGGTGGCTCAGTCGGTTAGGCATCCGACTCTTGATTTTGGCTCAGGTCATGATCTGACCGTTAGGCTAGTGAGATCGAGCCCCACGTCAGGCTCTGCACTGGCAGTGCGGAGCCTGCTTGGGATTCTCTCTCTCCCTCTCTCTCTGCCCCCTCCTCTGCGCTCTCTCTCAAAAATAAATAAACATGAAAAAAAATTTTAAAAAATCGTAATAAGAGACAATAATAATAAACCTAAGTATAGAGTAATTGACCTGGTGAAGCCATCGGGTTCCTTGCTTGCTTACCTACACAAAGGCTATCTAGGAATTGACCGCAATCTGCTAACAGTTAAAAACATCGAAAATAAACTGAGCGTTCATTCACCCCAATATGTTTTTATTCTTTTAAAATCATCTACATGTATTACTTTTAAATATAGTATGCATATTTAAGAATACACATCATCATTTTTAAGGATGAATTTTAAATTTTAAATTATGTAGAGATGTTCTAATCTCTTCTCCTTACATCACAGGGGATTGTCTTGTTTGGAGAGCATGATTATACAATATTCAGTCAATTAGTTTGCAAACTATTTTCTCTCGTGACTTGTTCCCAGATGTAGTATGTCATTTGTCTTCCCTTCCCATCTCTATCTCTGCCCTTACTAAAACACCCACACCATCTGCACTGATTTTAAGTTCAGGGGCATTGCCCGTGGTCTCAGCTGAGTTCTTCGAAAGGCTTTCCAGGGCTCCCCAGGAGCTTCCAGCATCGTAGCAGAGTTATACTCTGCTCTCTAAAGCGACTGCCTAAAATAAGTTTATGTCTGTTTGTTTCTTCGGAAGCTTCACCCTAGTGATCAGATGTGGAGGGCAAGGGAGTTGGGCAAGGCTGCAGAAGCCCGAGACCCAGAGAATGTAATTGAAAATCCCGTCAGTTTGTTTTGCCTCATCATGACTCAATGTTCTAATGCAGATTTCCTCTTTGGTCAACATTTCATAAATAATTCTGCATCGTGCCAGCCAAATTTACATTCTTAAAAGTAATTAACAAGTTGTCTTTTTGTACTCACGCATGGTCATTTCAACCTTTATTTTTGTTTGCTGACCTGCAGATTTGTGACTAATGTTAGTCATTTATTACCGGCTCCTTTCTCCTCAACAGTAGAAGAGAAATAAATCTTTTAGAACCTATTTGATGGGTGTGTTGTTTTATTGCTTATTTGGTGATACCACTTGATATGATATTCCAGATATCTTTAGAGGGAATCGAGTATTCTCCCTGGCAGGTTTCTGATGAACAACACTTGAAGGAACTGCATAATCTGGGTGGGGTGATGTGTTTCTATGGAAGCCTCACAGTGAGACACCCCAAAGGCCACTTCCTAGGTGGGCAGGCAGGGCTTCAGGCACCCCCCTGGGTGTGCTGCATTTAATTCCTGTGTGTGTGTGTGTGTGTGTGTGTGTGCGCGCGCGCGCGTGTGTGCGTTCATGTATGTATGCATGTAAGAGTTTGTATACATTTTGAGAGCTTCTGTATATTTTTGAGGATGCTGATCCTAATTTTCTTTCCATCACCATCTGTGACATTGGTATATCCAATCACTCGCTTTTAGATCATGAACAAACAAACACCCATTTCTTTAAAGATGCAACAGTGTTTTGTTTTTAATGTTCAGGATGAGTTTCTATTTTAACAATGGGATACAGAATTTACAATATATTCTTCAAAACTCCTGTTTCCTAGTGGGTAGAACTCATCTTAAAGCTGCGCTTTGTGGGGCGCCTGGGTGGCGCAGTCGGTTAAGCGTCCGACTTCAGCCAGGTCACGATCTCGCGGTCTGTGAGTTCGAGCCCCGCGTCGGGCTCTGGGCTGATGGCTCGGAGCCTGGAGCCTGTTTCCGATTCTGTGTCTCCCTCTCTCTCTGCTCCTCCCCTGTTGATGCTCTGTCTCTCTCTGTCCCAAAAATAAATAAACGTTGAAAAAAAAAAAAAAAGCTGCGCTTTGTTTACAATTTATATTTAAGGAGAATCTAATATAGACGTGCCCTTTAAGTGAAGTATTTCTCAGTGTGACTTGAGAGACTCTCTTTCTGATAGTGGCTGGGATGTAGATTTTGGAAAAGCTTAACTCATGAATTTCCTATGTCTTGTAGATAATGTATTCTCTTTCCCTAAACTATTAAGACCCGAGATACAATCCTGTCCTATGTATTCTCTCAGGTGGAGCTGTTTTATCTACAGTTTGTCAGATACCCTACTAGCTGAAGTCAGATTGTTCTTTGTCATTCTGAGTTAAGGGTCAGGACACCACAAGGTGGTGGTTACGGGTTAGGGCACCACAAGGAGCCACTTAGACATGTCCCGCGTAAGCATGGCCTTCTTCAGAAATCAGCTGGTGAGGGTGGGGTGTCCCTTCTGCTAAAGGACGTTGGATGCTCTGAATGTTTTATGGGTTTATGCTCATTGCGTTTCCCTAGTTTAAATCACAGTCTTTCTAGATAGCTGTACTCCACTGTATTTATAAAATTGCAACCAGCAAAAGATTGGTTTTTAATTTTTTAGTTTATTTATTTATTTTGAGAGAGAAAGCATGAGCAGGGGAGAGGCAGATTGAGAGAGAGAGAGAGAGAGAGAGAGAGAGAATGCAAAGCAGGCTCTATACTATTAGCGTGGAATCCAATGCGGGGCTTGACCTCATGAACTGTGAGATCATGACCTGAGCCAAAACCAAGAGTCAGACGCTTAACCGACTGAGCCACCCAGGCGCCCTCCAGGAAAAGATTCGAACAGCATTCCTGTTGGATATTCTTGTGCAACAGGGGAGTTCACAGTGAGTTCTCCTTCGGAACACACAGCACACATTTTTAAAATTGTTGTGTTATTAATTTATATTAACTTATATTGCATTTAGATCTTGTGGACTTAAAACATTATTTTCAGACCCATCCAGAGGATTTTTCAGGGATAGTAACCTGAGCTCCCCGGGAAAGCCAGACAAGTGCAGAAGACCTCATTAAAAAATTTTTTTTTCTTTCCTTTTATTTTTCTGTCCGGAGTTTAGCAGGTTCCCCTCTTGTTTCTGTTGGACTCTTCTCATTTACCGTGGAAAAGGCTCTGAGCTTGGACTGTCTGTTGAAAATTAAAATTGAGCAAAATTAAGCTGGGCGTCTCTGCAGGCTGAGGCTGAGCTCATGGGCTGAGGTCAGGACAAAGATGGGTTCTGAGTGGGGAACATGCGTGTGTGTGGCCTCCTGTAGCCTGTTCACACCAGTGTATGCCTGCTCACTGGGACTAGCTGATCCACTGGGCGCTCTTTTTTTTTTTTTTTAATGTTTATTTTTGAGAAGGGGCAGAGAGGCAGAGAGAGGGAGACACAGAATCCGAAGCAGGCCCCAGGCTCTGAGCTGTCAGCACAGAACCAGACATGGGGCTCGAACTCACAGACCGCGAGATCATGACCTGAGCCCAAGTTGGAGGCTCAACTGACTGAGCCACCCAGGCGCCCCTCCACTGGGCACTCTCAATAGCAGTGATGGAAACTGAGGCCCAACAGTGGAGCTAAAGCTGCATTTCCACAAGTATCTCTTTGTACCTTGGGTTTGCTGTTCCTCACACAAGCATGGGTATACTGTGCTGTATGCCAGGGCTACCCCTGGCCTCATCTGTCACAATTGCATAGGAACCAAGTCGGTACCTGAAATATGCCAGTGTCTTTAGTCTGTGCTCAAATCTTAAGGCCGTCTGAAATAATTCTGAATTTCCAGATAAATCAGTGTGAGCAGTGAGGAAAGGCAGACGCTTAGTCTTAATCAGTCTGGAGCCCAATCCTGTATCCTGAGTATGATTGGATTTAGTTTACTCAGAGGTTAAAGCTCAAATGCTTATAGAAGCTAGACAGGTAGCATAAATAAGGGAGGCGGACTGGGCATAATACTCTAGGGCGTGGTGGGGACTGTGATAAAGCAGAGAAGGGCGGCCTCAGCTAAGGGAGCAGCCCCGGCTCCACAAATAATGGCGGCTGCCATGCAGGAACGCAGGGCTGTGTCCCAGGCCTTATTTTTCTTTCTTTCTTTTCTTTTTTTTTTTTTAATATAATTTATTGACAAACTGGTTTCCATACAACACTCAGTGCCGGGTCTTATTTTTCAAGAGATGCTACGTACACAGGTGCTGACGTGAACTACCCTTTGCTCTTGATATTTTCAATGTTGGCCAATGACTTAAAAATTTCCAACGTACCTTTGTCAGTGGGATCTGGCCTTCTGGCTTTTAGTTTGCAACTCTTCCCTAAGTTCACCAGGTCTTAATGACCTGTTTCTGTGCATGAGACACTGGGAGCTCCTTGGAGGGGGACGTATCCCTTCTTTGTGTTGGTTCCTCCATGGCACCTACCATGATGGTGAATCCTCAACCCACCGTTGGCTACGAGGGCTGCCCGAGTGCTGTGTCATCTACCGGAAAAAGAACACACACGGTCACGTGATGTCAGACTTGTAAACACGGGGGTTTTAAAAATGGTAACCTTGAGGCAAATGTGGCAGCACACTTAGGGTATATGGGTGGCTTCTGTTCTTGTGTTCTTCTCCTTTCCTGATCCTGAGAAAGGCGTAGCACCCCTGGGGTCCATGCCTCCTTTGAGGCTTGCGTAGCCCTGATGGTATCTGTCTTCCTAGGTTTTCTGAAAGCCTCAGCTGGCCAGTGAACCCCTAGAGGAAGGCAAGAAGTTTAGAGGCAGAGATGCAGGCCTAGGAGAGCAAGGGGCTAAAAGGAGGGGTGGTGGGGGCATCCCCAGATAGGGATGACTCCCGGCTCCCCTCTGTAAGCACCCTAAGGTGGTGTGTGTGTGTGCGTGTGTGTGTGTGTGTGTGTGTGTGTGTTCGTTTCAGATGTTGGAATGTCTGCTCATTTCTAACAGGGAAGGAAATGGCCCTGCCACAGCGTATCAGGGGATCACGTTGGTTCGGGTCGTAAGCATTTCATGTACTGGACCAGTCACCTAAGCACTAACACTGAACCTCCGGGGGACCTCTGGGGGCTGTGGGAGCCATAATCATGACAGAGGCTGACTTTTAATCAGGCTTGTAGGATCTCCACTTGAGGCTGGATTTAATTTTATTCAAAGGATGTAAAGTACTGTGACATTTCATGCACACCTGAGTTTCTGGAGCAAAATTCATACCCACAACACAACCATTAAAGAAATTGCTCCGGACCCAATGCAGTATTTATGGTTGCAAAACAAAGAATGGACCCAGAGCTGAAAGGAAAAAAAAAAAAAATTTTTTTTTTTTTTCCCCGGGAAGATCCTTAAACTCCCTTTGCCAGACCAGACCTGCCCCCTGGTGGCATTTTTGCTCATTTTTTCCTTTACTAGCTGGGAAGGGCCACAGTAGCCCCTGACTGAAGCAGTGCTTTTAACAAGATGGTACAGGATTTTTCAGCCTCCGTGGTGTCAGGGCTCCCGGAGTCTGCCAAACCCAGAAAGGCTCACCTGAAGGAGAAATTGTAGAAGGATCAAATTGATCCTTGTCTTCACTTCAAACGTGTTTCTGTTGGTCTCTCTTCACCTCGACTCCAGAGGAAGGACTTGCCTATTTGCACAGCAGACTCCTGCCTGTTTACCTTTGGGTTCTGCTTCTGGGGCGTCATCCCAGACAGTCTCTCTTCCCCGCGGCGTCCCTTCTGTTCCACCCCCTCCTCTCCCTTCTCGTTCTCTGTCCTTCTCACATTCACATCCTTTCTTTTTCTCTATTGTATTGCTGCCCTCCATCAATACACACGTTCAGGCTCTGACAGCCTTGGAGGAAATCATTCTATGATTTGCTTTTAGCAAATTGCTTCCCTTCAAATTACTTCCTGTCTCTTTCTCCATCCCTTTGGACTAAACTGCTGAGAAGAAAAACTTAAAGTGTCTTAGCCCGTGGAACACCCTGTGTCATAGCTTATGAAACCATCCCCGTGATTTTGGGCTTTCAGCTTGCCTCCAGCGCGTTGCCGTCGTAAATGATAATGGATGAACACGTCTGTGCTCATACTGCCCGCTTTTGCTTTCATTATGTCCAGAAGATAAAGTGCCCCGTATGTAATTGCTGATTATGAAAATCAATGTGGTTTTGAGCCAGACTCTGGCTGTGTGTTGTGATACTGACTTTTAAGAAGGTTGTAACCACTTACAATGCCACCAGCAAGGAATGCGTTCCCAGGCACAATCCAACTATGGCAACATTGGATGCTGCCTTTTGGGGGGGGGGGTGGAAATTCTACTCAGAGAAGGGTGAGAAATCATATCTCACATTTGCTGTACCTTTTATTGTATTAATTGTTGGTGGGCTGAACCATTTTCTGGTTTTTTTTCTTCACCGATTATGCTTCCCTATGTGTTTGTTGTTTTTTTCCCCCATATTTTCCATATTTTGAGGTCTGATGTTTTCCTTATGAATTTGAATAAGAACATATATAGTGTGAGTTTAAGGCCCTCTTTGTCAGATAGAATGCAAATATTGTCCTCAGTATAATGTCCTTTTTATTTTAGTCTTGCTGTTTTTTCATTGTACAGAAGTTTTAAATTTTTTATGTATTCAAATCTGTCAGTCTTTTCCTTCATGATTTATTCCACTGCTTCAAAGCTGAAGTTACTGTCTTTCACAAATCTGATAAATATTCTATCCCATCTCCTGCCGTTTTTCTGTCATTCAATTTTTTTGTATTTAACTCCTTAATCCAGGTGGAGGTTATTTTTGTATATTGTGTAAACTACGAATCTAACTTGGAAAGTTCCCCAAATGGTTATTTGCTTATTCCAGTTTGACTAAGTAATTCTTCTTACCATTTTTCATTACGGAAGCTTGTGTTATCAAGGGTTACATTTTTAAAAACACTTCCTTCTATTTCTGGATTTTCCAATCTGTTGTATTGATGTGTGTTTCTGTTTTTGAACCAGGGACAAAGGTTTTAGGTGGCATTGTTTCCTAATGGGCACCCAAAGCTGCTAAAACTCCATCCTTCTGGTTCTTGTTTAAAACAGCATTCTTCAGGGGCCCCTGGGTGCCTCAGTCGGCGAAGCGTCCGGCTCTTTGCTTAGGTTCAAGTCATGATCTCACCGTTCGTGAGTTTGAGCCCCCTGTTGGGCTCTGCACCTGCTTGACATTCTTTGTCTCCTCTCTCTCTGCCCCTCCCCTACTCTCTCTATCTTAAAAATAAATAAACATTTAAAACATAGCATTCTTGAATGCTGTGTTTTAAATATTTTTATATGGGTTAAGCATCTGACTCTTGGTTTTGGCTCAGGTGACCATCTCACTGGTTGTGGGTTTGAGCCCCATATCAGGCTCTGCACCATCAGTGCAGATCTGCTTGGGAGCCTCTCTCTCTCTCTCTCTCTCTCTCTCTCCCTCCCTCCCTCTCTCCCCCCTCTTCTTTCTGCCCTTCACATCTCTCTCTCTCTCTCTCTCTCTCAAAATAAATAAATAAATAAACATAAAAAAGGCAGGGGCACCTGGGTGGCTCAGTCTCAGTAGGCTCAATGTTTTCATACGTATTTCAGAACTCTTTTTTAGTAAAAAAAAGACAGCTCGTTAGGTTTTTTATTGGAGTTTATATCACTAGATCTGGAGCTAAATAAATAACGCCTTTGTTGCTCACTGCCCGTGTAACCACGGACAACTTACTTAAGGTCCCTTTACCTCGTATTTTCCATTGATGGCATGGGGATGATAAAAATATCCACCTTAAAGGATTTTTACAGGGATTGAATGGCATGACTCGGGTACAGTCTGGCACAGAGTAAGTGCTTATTGAACATTACTTTTCATTATTAATCCTGTTACCCCACGTTTGAAGTATGAGCCTCGAATGTCTTCTTCGTGCCTTTCTGTTTGCCCCTTTCCAAATTGCCGTCTACACTCTTATCATAATAAACTTTCTAAAAGACAACTCTGATCGTCACGTCGCTCCTTCGTGCTTTCTTTGTTCCGGAGGGAGAGGGTCCATAATCATTCGGGGACCGCGGTGATCTAGTCTGTTTCAGCCTCCTTGCACGGTCCCCGGCTCATCCTCCTCATGTACCCTGCTCTCCAGCCAACCAGACCACCTGCTCCTGTGTTCACTTGGGAAGCCAGCCTGTATCACCGTCGCTAAGCACATGGGCTCAGCACTCGAAAGCTCAGGTTCAAACCTGGCTTCGTCATTCTTTGCGTGTACCTTCTGGTAGAGGACATTGCCACCCCATGCCTCAGTTTCCTCATCTATAAAATCACACTGATAATGATAGGTTATGGCTTTGCGTAGATTAAATGAGATAGTGCATGCAAGCCATTTTCACCGAGCTGAGTAGGACCGGCTACCTCATTTGCAGAGCCCAGTGCAAAATGAAAATATGAGCCCCCCCCCGACTTTTTTTTTTTCCAGAAATTGTCAAGAATTTCAAGACCGTGACACTGGGGAATTAAACGAAGTATGAGGCCCTTCTCTAGTCTGGGGTACCAGGTGACTGCACGGGCCACAGAGCTTTGAAGCCAGCCCCAGTCCACAGTATTTGATGACGGCAGGGAATGTTAGCATTCTGACCGCCTTGTGTTTTCTCAAGCTGCTCCCTCTGTCCCTGGTGTCTTGTTCTTATGCCCTCCCGCCTCTCCACCCCCCACCCCCCGCCCCGTGGCTTACTTTATGTGCAGTCTCCTCCCTGAAGCCCCCGAGATACACACTTGTTTCCCCTTTTTTTTTTTTTAATTTTTTTTTTCATGTTTATTTATTTTTGAGACAGGGAGAGACAGAGCATGAACAGGGGAGGGGCAGAGAGAGAGGGAGACACAGAATCCGAAGCAGGCTCCAGGCTCTGAGCCATCAGCCCAGAGCCCGACGCGGGGCTGGAACTCATGGACCGTGAGATCATGACCTGAGCCGAAGTCGGAGGCTCAACCGACTGAGCCACCCAGGGGCCCCTTGTTTCCTCCTTTGAGAGACTGTGGCTATGATCTAGTCTTGTGTAGGCCACTTGTAGCCTTCAGCCTGGTACACGGGGAAATTTTGTGCATGACTCCCTCTTAAGATCAGGCTGTCGGCCCCCCAGCTGGCACTGGAAGCGTTTCCTGGCACTCGAGTGTAAGTACCCTTCCCAAACACGCGGACGATGCTTGGCTATACTATCTCGGCAGTTACTCTCCGATAGAAACCTTTTCGGCGGTTGGAGGTGGTGGTGGTAAGCTTGGGAAGAGAGGAGCAGGCCATGAGAAGTTACCCGCAGGGGGAAATGGCTGATGAACTTTAACATGGGGATGAGGCATCAAAACCTTCCATCAGGGGCGCCGCCTGGGCGGCTCAGGCAGTTAAACGTCTGACGTCCGCTCAGGTCATGATCTCACGGTTTGTGGCTTCAAACCCAGCTCGGAGCCTGGAGCCTGCTTCAGGTTCTGTGTCTCCCTCTGTCTCTCTGCCCCTCCCCGCCTCGCTCTCCGTCGGTCTGTGTCTCTGTGTCTCTCTCAAAAATAAAAATAAAACATTAAAAAAAAAAGAAACCCTCTGTTATCAACTAAGATTTCCTCATTTGTTTTTAATTTTTAAAAACAAATTTAATGTTTACTTAAGGCCTGGCAAGTAGAGAGCCCGGTGCAAAATAACAACGATAAGCCTCTTATTCCAAAATTATCAAGAATTCTAACGTGGTGACAGCACAATATGAAACCAAGCATGAGGCTCTTCTAAGCACAGGGCCCCGTACAGCTGTGTAGGTTGCACACCCATCAAGCCAGCTCTGGTACCGTACTGAGTGTTAATAACGGGGGTGATTGTTTATATTCTTATTGCTTTGCATTTTTCTCACATGGCTACTATCACAGGGGGAGATGCACAATAAATGTTTGCTGAATGAACGGATCAGTGAATAAAGGCATGGACTAACGTGTCACCCTTTGGAGTGACTTATTTCTATGCTTACAGCGGTTTGCTAGAGACATAGTTATTCTCACCTTCTTTGCCCATCGGTGAGCCCCTAGAGGATTTTAAAACATCAACTGCGTTTCCAGAGACTGTGATTGGGCTTTGTCTGGAGTCATGTCCTGGGAGCATCTTTCTTACTTGGCTTCTGATGCGCAGGAGGGACTGAGAGCCCTCAGATCTATGAATGATCCGTGTGGGGTTTTCTCAGCACAAAGGCATCGTGTCTTGATAAGGAAGACATTGCAGGGAGCGAGGAGCATTCTAGGGGAGATGAACATTTTAGTCGGTCTTCTCATTTTGTCTGGAAGTCAGCTTCTCTGGCTCCGCGGAAGTCGACAGAGTTGGTGCTGAGAGTTGCTGTCTAGTTGTGTCCTGCCGGCCAAGTCGTCATCCGTTCAGAATGCAGAGAAAGATTTTTGAGGTCCGCATTTATAGGTCTGACTTCCGATGGCGAAGCCTCTCTCGACTTCAGGTCCGACTTTTCCGACTGTCTATCTTGGCATCATGCTCTGCTTCTGATGGAAGTGTCTTCCTGTCTAGGATGTCTTAGAAAGGATAGCACCCCACTCTTTCGGGGGCTGGGATGGTTCCAATGCCGGAGGTACAGTAGCAGATCTTGCTTTCATCAATTGTACCATCACCTGCCTAACTCTGAATGGAGATGGTCTTTCCGTCTGCCCCCTGGGGGAGCCGATTGCCAGGTGGTACTAAGGTGGGCCAGAATATTGTAGCTGGAGAATTGGGTCCTAACCATGTCTGCTGCGGACGTCAGCCATGCGGGACTGTAAGACGACAATCAGGGAGTCAGAATTCTCATTTGAATCTGCTCATTCATTCAAAAATGGGTATTGAGCACCTACTCGGAGCCCAGCCCTCATCTGGGGGCTTAGACTGCCCGCTTCTTTTTAGTTCAGTCCTTTCTGGAATTAACATGCTGATCAAGGGGTGTAGGAAAAGGATAATTAGAGACTGAGGGTTTCGTGAAGGATAACAGGACAGATTAAAAAATGATTAAAACAGAAATGCTCCTCAGTTTGTACAAGAGCAAACTCAGCTTGGACTTTAGCTCCTAATTCTGTGGTCCTGCGGTTTTATTTTTCTTACACTCATACATTGTGAGTGTAAGCTAACAGAAATGTTGCAAAAGTGAGTTATGATTTCTGTTATAGTCTAAACACCGGAATCTATCAGACCATGTCTTGGAAACTAGCTTCTGCTGTGTATCTTCTTACAGTTTGAACAGAGAAAATGCCTTGCATCTAAAAATCTCATCTATAACTCTATTAAGACATTTTTTTCCTCCCCCTTCATATCCTTAGTTATTATGTAAGAGAACTAAATTTTGAAAATTTCTTTAAGTAGTTTATTTTTTATTTTTGGATATGAAGCTTAACTTTAAAATGGCTTTACTAATTACTTTATTAAAGATAAATATGAACATATTAAATATAAATGTACATGCATATGTTAAATAGAAATTTACATCTTTGTAAAATACTTATTATATTAAAATTGTCTATGCTGTTATCATAAAAGTAATATTGAATAAAATATTTTATTGCCTGATATCTTCATTCAGGGGTTTAAAATTAACTTAATAGGAATACCCTATTAAATTTGGGTTCTTTTTATAACAAAAAAAAAATGGAAAGATACTTTCTTTTGTATTACTGAACTTTTTTATGAAGCTATATTTTCCAAATACAGATAGCCACATTCTACATCATTTCAAAAAAGGTATTTTCTGATACCTGCACTTTTCTTCATTTTATAGGTATATTAACTTTGTCACATAATTTAAGAATTTCTTGTCAAAAGCTGATTAAAGATTATACATATATATATATATATATATATATATATATGATTCATATATATAAGATACCACACAAACACACAGACATATAAACAAACATACACACACATATCTAATTTGTGTATGTTCTTAAAATTTTTTTTTAATGTTTATTTATTTTTGAGAGAGAGACAGAGAGCGAGTGGGGTAGGGGCAGAGAGAGAGGGAGACACAGAATCCAAAGCAGGCTCCAGGCTCTGAGCCGTCAGCCCAGAGCCCGACACGGAGCTCAAACCCACGAACTGTGTGATCATGACCTGAGCCGAAGCAAGACGCTTAACCGACTGAGCCACCCAGACGCCCCTATATGTGTATGTTTTTTTAATGTAAGTCAGGGGATGGAAAGGACTCCGGGATGCTTCGTGTATTTTTTTTTTATGTAATGGCAATTCAGAAAAATCACATGAAAACTTTGGATATTGCTTTCCAAAGGAGCCTTGTATTGAAGTACTGGGTAGAAAAAGGAGCAATTTTTTTTTTTTTATCTTAAATATATTTAAATCACAGGAAAAAAAAAACCAGCTGGAACTGGTACGTTGTATTTTTTCCCTCTATTTAAACAATCAGCCAGTCAGCTTTTTTTTAACACAATCAGCCAGCTTTTTTTTTTTATTTAACTGAACTATAGTTGGCACACATTACGTTCGTCTCAGGTGTAGGACATAGTGATTGCACCACTCTGTGTTAGAGTGCTATGCCATTTCTATTTCTCCCCCACCTAAACCCTTACCGAGTCCCTCAATCTTTGTATAGCACACTATGAGTATAACTACCATATGTCACCACACAACACTCTTACAATACTATTGACTGTATTCCCTATGCTGTAACTTTCATCCCTGTACCTCCCGATCCCCCTCCCCATTTTGACCAGCCTCCACCCCCTCCTCTCTGGCAATCGCTAGTTTGTTCCCTGTAATCCTTGGTCCCTTCCTGCCTTTTGGTTTTTTGTTTTGTTTTTTAGATTCCACACAGAAGTCAAATCATGTGGTATTTGTCTTTTCTCAGTCTGACTTATTTCACTTACTATAATGCCCCCTACATCCATGTCATAGACTCTTAAGTCTAAAGTTCTCTCTCGTCTAGCAAAAGAGCGGACGCAGGATTAAAGCGAGAGATGGCTAATGTCTGGGAAAAGACAAGAGCCCCGAGTAAGGGTCCTTGCCCCGTTTTTATTAGGATCAGAAGGCTTACAAATATGGCGATGGACGTGCACAAAGGGACAATGAATCTGTGAACATTAACTTGTGGACGTGAGGGAAAGGGGGTCTTGAGGATATTTGTGGATAGCGGTGTGGGTTAATACAAAACAAAATCCCCGGGCAATGGGGAGTTGGGAGGAAGGTTGTTTACAGAGGAAGGTTGTTTACAGAGGCAGCACCTCTGTTGATCTCAGCCTCAGGGATAAATCTGGGGAAATAACCTCAGGATTGACAAGGCACCTTTTCTTTTGTTAATCATCTCCGCTCTGGGCTGCTTTGCCTGCAGCTCAGTGGTCCATAGTCCAATTCACCAATTTACCTAAACTGGCCCTATCCTCCTGTGAAAGCAGCTTTTCTGCCATAGGACTAAATTGGGGTGCTTCCATCCTGAACATCTAATCTTGTTAATTTCACATACCTATGTATTGGGCACCTTTGCGCTGTTTCTATTTCAGGCCTTTGCCTCTCCCTCTCTATTCTGGGGGCCCTGCACCCCCCTATTCTTGCAATGCCAATCTGGTTTACCCAAACTCAGGTGTGAGCATTTATGACTTTGTATCTCTTTATGCCTTGTCAACTCATTGGCGTAAGTCCAGGGGATTCCTAAACTTAGCCCTCACACATCCATCCATGTTGTCGCAAATGGCGAGATCTCATTTTTTTCACAGCTGAGTAATATACCCTCCTACACATATACCACATCTTCTTTATCCATGCATCTGTTGATGGATGCTTAGGTTGCTTCCGTAACTTGGCTATTGTAAATAATGCAATTAACAAAGGGGTGCATTTATCTTTTCCAGTTAGTGTTTTTGTATTCTTTGGGTATTCCTGGATCATATGTATTTCTATTTTTAATGTTTTGAGGAACCTCCATCCTGTCTTCCACAGTGGCTGCCCCACTTTGCATTCCCCCCAACACTGTGTGAGGATTTCTTTTTTACCACATCCTCGCCAGTACTAATTATTTCTTACAAAAGCTATTTTAAGTGTATGTCCTCACTTCTCTGTTCTTACCTAGATGACTGCTCCAACATCTCAGAACTATCTGCTTGCTTCTAGCATTGCCTGTACATCTCACCCTGCCCATTACCACTTGAGGGCCATATACACAGCCCATGGATCATTTTGCTCCACTGGGTAAAGAGCTTCCCATTACCTTCTCTATAAAATGCGGGCCCCTAAGCAGGACAGTCAAGATACTTGGTGACACAGCTGTGCCTCCTTCTGCACCCACACCAGACCCCTAAGAGTGCTGTGCTCAGTCTCATCTGCCTCTTTTGTACCTTAGTTCCAGATGCTCTCTTTTCGTAGAATCTCATTCTTCCCACGGCCCCACCTTCCCCGGTATTACGTATGTATATATCTCTGGTGTATGTATGTCCATATATAAAAATTTTATATTACATATAATATAAAATACAACAATTGGTGTGCTATCCAGTTTAAATACTGCCTTAAAAACATTAACCTTAGTTTTGACCCCAATTGGTGTGTGAGGGAGGGTGCTATCTTATGGGTATAGTATAGAGTAACTGTTCCTGTATGGTTTTTCAGCTTAATGCTCATGCAGTAAAGTCATTTTCCCTCTGCCCGTTCTCCCACACCCCATACGTATTTCTGAAAATCTCCTTCCAATCCCCATCATTATGGTCTGCTAAGTATTGGTATTTTGAAATAAATAAAGTTTGGTCTTGACTCCAAGATTTTTTTGGGTAAAGAACTAGGGGCAACTAGTTAGGAAGAAAGTCAGGAAGAGGGCTTAACCAATTTCCATTTGCACAAAAGACTTGAATAGCTTAGGAGCTAAAATATACCATGCAGTAAAAATAAACATATAAAACCCCAGACTCTGCAGTTAATGGAATGTGAAACTGTGTGTGCGCGAATGACACTCAGTGCCTGGAAGAAACCGTAGCCACTTACTTTGTCAATAAACTCCACATACGCTCCGTAAACAAGTCGTCACTCATTCCTAGAATTTGCCAAATAAATCTTCTCTGAGTCCATTTTACCCCAGCAACTTGGTAAGGGGCCCTGATAGTTTCTAGCTACCTTCTTCCTGGAGGCTGTGCTTAGAATTCTCATTGCTAACCATGATACGGCATTTCTCAGTAATGTACAAGGGGATGGAAATTCAGCCAGATATGAAGGAAACCTGAAATTTTATTAAATGAGTAAATATGGCAGATGCTGCGAGACTTACACCCAGGGTCTCCTCAGAGGTCCTTCGTTTAATGCCTGGATAAAAACTGGTAGTGTGATACTCTCTTGAAATGAAAAAGAAATCTAGTTGCAAAAATTTTATGGGCTCTGTTCTGCTTGGTAAATTTTAATCCTTGTTTGGCCAATCTGAGTTGATACTACTTACATTTTTTTCTTAGTCATTTGGTTTTTGAATGGGACAGCACAGGATGGGACCGCCTTTAATTTTGATAATCAGAGTGGGAATGGCTGCAGTTTTCCTATGTGCTTTCTCCCCCACCAGAACCCTCACCGAGTCCCTCAGTCTTTGTACAGATGAGGCTACACCACCTGTCTGTCACCGCTCTGCTCCTAATTCAAGAAAAATGCATATGATAAAAATTCTGAAATTAGAGAACACATTCAGGGCCAAGTCACGTCACCAAAGTCACTCTTTGCTTTACAAAATTATTCCCAATCTTACACCTTTACCTGAGAGGCTCCATGGATCTAAATAACTCCCTTTGAGTGCGTATCAAAGCCGCATATATCTTACCGGCAAGGTATTTGGAGTGTGCTTCGGTGAGAGATAGATAACTATTTAAGCCCGAGGTTTTTTGTGGATGGATGGCCAGGAGACAGATGGTCAAGAAAAGAGAGGGGAAAGAGCAGAGTAAGTTAGAAGAAGTTGCTGCCCGTGGTTTGGGGAATAGCACGTGAGAGGTATTTGGGGAATGCCCACTGGACACAGCCGGCGGGCAGCTAGAACTCCGTGGCTATGACCCAAGGAAACCTTCACGACTGGGGATAGAGTGTGAGAGTTTTCCACAGGGAGTGATACAGGTCCCTGAAAATGATACTGAAAAGACAGAAGAGGACTTAATGTTAAGAGAAGCAACATTTTGAGTAGTATCTATTGATAGCACACAAGGAGAGTGAGGGTGGTAAAGTACAGTGAGAAAGTAGCTAGAGCCCTAGTAATGTATATTGTTCCGGAAATGAAGGAGGAGAGGCTTGAGAAGGGTGTTAGAGGAAGGGGATGTGTTCCAGGGAGGAATTAAACTTCATGCAAGATGCACTTTCTTTTTCTAGTGTATCCAATCGTCTTTGAAAGGGAGAATTTCCTTTTTGCCTTCCCAGGAACGTGACTTATCGCTACGAAAATACTGTGTAACAAATAATCACAGACCTTACTGATATAAAACAGTAGGCATTTCACGCATCTACAGATCAGCGGGGACAGGGGGAGATGTTAGGTGGCTAATTTCGGCTCTCTTCAGCTGGGGCCGGCTCCGCTCCAGGAGTCTCTTATTCTCTTCCTTGCATCAGTGGATTATCTGGGGGCATGTCCTTAGAGCAATGACAGAGGCCCAAGAGCGCAAGCCCAACTTCACAAGAACAATTTCAGGAGTCTCTGTCGCATCACGTCTGCTAGCGTAGGGTTGACCAAGTCACATAACTGAACACAATATTAAAAATGGTGGAGACTATACTGCACCTCAGTGTAAATCCGTATCAAACCATATGGCCAAAATCAGTCTCAATGGGTCAGGGAAATATGTTACTCCTATGGAAGTGAGGAGGTAAGAATAAATATTTCTTTCTTTCAAATTTTATTTAAATTCAAATCAGTTGACATTCAGTGTAATAATGGTTTCAGGACTAGACTTTAGTGATTCATCACTTACATATAGCACCCAGTGCTCCTCCCAACTAGTGCCCTCCTAAATGCCCATCACCCATTTAGCCCATCCCCCATCCAACGCCCCTCCAGCAACCCTCAGTTCGTTCTCTGTATTTAAGAGTCTCTTATGGTTTGCCTCCCTCTCTGTTTTTATCTTAGTTTTCCTTCCCTTCCCCTATGTTCATCTGTTGTGTTTCTTAAATTCCACTGATGAGTCAAGTCTTAAGATATTATGAGTAAATATTTCTGAAGAGTTACCTCATCTATCACAAACATGGATGGTTACTTTGAATTTAGCAATTTAGACATAATTTAACAAGAGATAGAATATGGAAGAATAAAATGCAGTGATAATTCAAAATCAGTCTTTTGCCCTGCCACAGTGTTGTTGTGGGAACCTGCCTCAGTTCAATTCAGCACATATTTCGCAAAGCACTATGGGAAAAATCAAAGATGAAAATGACATCACATCTTCTTTCAGGCAGCTTTCAATTGGAAGAAGAGAGAAACCTGTCTAAAAATTGCTGTAATGAAAAGTCAAGTGTAACAAGAATTACGGGCAGAGCAAAGTACTTTGGGTACAGAAAGAAGGGCAGGAAGAATTCCTCTTCTAAGTGATTGCTTAGGGGTCAAGTGCATGTCATAGAATATACTCTGGCTAATTTAACAAGAGAAGAATTTCTAGAGAATCAAAGACGTAATCACTGGAGGGCTAAAAAAGACACATGTTCAAAGCCATGCCCCAGAGCCAGGCTGCCTCGGGTGCTGCTGCCCCTGCCCCTGTCTGAAGTAGCCTGCTGAACTGTGACTCTGCCACGAGAGATGCCCCACACTGGAACCAGCTGCCTGTACTGTGATCTGCCCCACAAAAACGGATCCATGTCACTAGACCGCTTCTCCCACTGAAATCATGGCTCATACAGGTGCACCTGATGGGCTAACTCTCAGTCACACCAGACACCTTAGCTGCAAGGGGGCCTTGGGAATGCATCAGCCTCTGCAGTATAGGAGGGGACTTTATTTGGAAGGGTTGTATTGATGCTGAGTCCCTGCTGTCTTCTACAGGAAGCGTAGGGAAGACTCCATCGAGAGGCAGGCATCTGTGCTGGTTCTTAGAAAGTGCTGCCTTAGGGCAAGGATGGCCTAGGATTCTACTTATGAAAGTGCTTTACAATTTGTACAGCGTCAAAGCATCAAAATGAATAAATAAAAACTTAAAAAACAATTGGAAAGCAGCAAATCTAAAGAAGACTTGCTTTGTTGACATGCAATGCAGTCCTCCTGAATGGGGTCATCGTGGAGATCTTTTTTTTCTCAGTAATGAGAGTCTGTGAGTAGTTTCAACTCTCTCCCTCTGCCAAATCGGTGTGTTACTCGAAGGGGCTGTATTTATTATTTCGTAACATGTTTTGAGCATTTACTGTATTCCCTTACAGTGTGCTAAGCCCAGTACGTACATAATTGTATTTAGTTCTATGAAGCAGATTCTATTATTCCCCTCAGAGAGGGTCAGTTAGTTGCCCAACATCTCATGTTAATTAGCTAGTCAGTTAGTTAGTGGCAGAACCGGTCTGATCCTTTAGAATCTTTAGCCTTTAGTTCTTAAGGCCAGGCATTGTGGTTCTCCGTGAAGGGAAGGAAGGGGGCGGGATGAAAGGAAAAGCATAGGTAACAACGGAGAGCTGACAAAAACAGAGCTGGGAGAGGCTTCAAAGAGTGGCCAGGAGAAACATCAGCAGCCTAGGAGGGGCTGTGCAGGGAGGGGGACCAAGCCCTGCCAAGGAAAGGAACTGAGAAAGGTGAGACATTTGGTCCATGTAACTGCATGTGTGACAACACTTGGCAGATTGTGACCTGGTGTACAAGCAGTAGCTTCAAAAGCCAAGCATGTGGGAGGGGGCCAAATTTTAGGGTTCAGATGGTTCTTGGGTATCATCCAGGCCTCGTCTTGCTCTTGGCTCTGCCAGTAGGTAGCTATAACTGGCTGTTGGGACAAGTTACTGTGTCCCAGCCTCATGGGTAGAATGGATTTAATAACACCTGACGCATGGAATTGTTGACAAGACAACTCTGAGACTGTGAATAAACACTAGGATGCACAGTATGGAAAAACACGCTCAGTAAATGATAGTGCAGCATTGTTGATGGGCACTCGGCCTTCCCATCTTAAGCTCAGATGCTATTTCTTATTTTTTGCTGTACTGCTGACAGTTTGGATAAATTTGCTGCTGGTGTATTCCGTTAATAGGACGAAAGAAGGAAGTCTGGGCACCCAGAAGGTATACTGTAAACAGAGAACCCTTGAAGCGAGGGTGGCAATATATTTCCACAAGTTGTAGCATTCCTTCAAGTTCTCCTGTTGTGACTCTGATCTACTGGTCATGAGAAATATTTGGATGATTGGATTTCTAGGACATCATCCTGTGCTTATGCACACTCCGTGGAGGGGGTAAGCCCTGACAGAGAAACAAAATGCAAACAACAAAGCGGAAATAAAGGGAAACGTTAACGCATGAGCCTATAATTATCCTCAGAATATTCAGTAACGGTGTAACATTCATCCTGGTTGTACGTGGCAGGCGCTCTGTGAGCAGAGACTACATGGTCACAGAAGGCATTGATGGGTTACGCTTTCATTTCTTCTACAATTATCTTTCTACGCTCTGTGCAATTTCTCCTGAGCATTTATGGTTTTTATAGACTTCTGGTGATCTAGCCTCTGATCTATTCCCTTTTCCACTTTTGCTAACTAATCCCTTCCTGCTTTCCTGCATCAGCTGATTTTTAAATGTCAGGTTGGGTAGGTTGATTTCAGAAGCTATATTTAAAAAGAGACCTGCCTGCATATTCGGCTCTTTATTGGGGCAGCATACTTAAAGAGGGATTGGATGGGATCCGGGAAGCCATTTCTGTCTTTCTTTTTGGATCACGTCTTGGAAGCAGACACACAGCCGTTCACACTGTGTTCTGTGATTGAAGGGCAGTCTTTTTGCTGAGAGCAGAAGCTTTCAGCCTTCATTCTGAGGTCAGCTAGGAACTGTGGCTCCCACCACCCTGGAGATGCTGAAGGAAGCTGAAGGGAAAAGCTGAAAGATAAAATTGTCATTGATTTCCAAGACCTCATACAGCCTGCCTATGTTAGCTTTTCTTTCTGGACATTTCCCCAGGGACTCTTAATTGGAGGCTACAATGCTGTGTCAGTTAGCTATTGCTACGTTACACACCAGCCCCCAAACCCAGTGGTTGAAAATATTCATTTTTTTTTATCACTCCTCATGAACCTACAGATGATCTAGATGGTTCTGCTGGTCCTGGCTGAGCTCAGGGTTATACCTACAGTGAGCTTCGGGTCAGGTAGTCAGCTCTGCTGCTCATGGTTGTGTTTGCTGCCATAGGCTGGGTTGGATAACCGAGCCACATTCTGCATGGTGTTCAGTCCTCCACCAGGCTATTCTGGGCTCATTCTCCTGGCAGTGGTAGGGGTTCCAAGACAGCAAACAGGAATTTGAAAGACTACTTGAGGCCTTGCCTTGGAACTAGCCCACCATCCCTTCTGCTGTTTCTTATAAACCAGAGCAAATCGCAAGACCAGCCAGATCAGAGAGGAGGCATCGTAGATGAATAGACGCAGGACAGGAGGGACTTCAAAGTCCATTAAAGACTGGTAGAGGTACAGAGAATTAGTGTTATGTTTGCAAGCATTCTACAAAGACACTTTTCTATCTAGCATACTTCACAGAGTGTTTTAAGGCTTGACAAGTGTTTCCACATCCACAGTCTCACCCGATTTGCCTATGAATCCTTCCTATAAAGTCAAGTTTATTCTTATGACCGTCCCCATTTTAAGAAAATGGAGGCTCTGATCAGCTAATTAGGTAGCTAACTAGGTAGAGGTTGCTTAAATTTACTTTTTATTATCACCAAGCTCCATATTGTTTTCGTGGGCTACAGAAAGATGACTATGTCAGAGGATGAGGTGACAAGCGTCCAGCTTCGGCTCAGGTCATGATCTCACGCTTCAAGAGTTGAGGCCCCAAGTCGGGCTCTGTGCTGACAGCTGGGAGCCTGGAGCCTGCTGTGTCTCCCTCTCTTTCTGCCCCTCCCCCTCTCATGCTCTGTCTCTCAAAAATAAACAAACAAACAAAAAAGTTGTACTCTGTGAAAAATTGTAAATTGTTTATAGCGGTGATCTTCTTCCAAGGGCTGGATTGGAACTGTCTTCTTTTACTGTTGCTATTTAATAACGAGAAGAAACACCCAGATTCTTTAACAAACCAGGCTGGTGGTTTCAGCATGGAACATCTCTGTGTACTGCTTTCAAGTCAGTAAATAATTATTATCTCCTATTATGTACAGGACAAATCTAGTTGGGCTATAATTTACAGTAAGGTAAGGGCTAGTCCTTGGTATAAATATGAATCCTCAAGTTATCCGGCTAGGTCAAACGGTATTCTTCCTGCAGGGAATCCTTTTCAGAGATGCTGTAATGTTAAAGGGGTTCCCATTTTGTCTGCTTTCTCTTGGTTTCTTGATATTTGACCATCTTATTAGCTGCGGAAAAAAAAAAATTAATTCTTTCCAAGCATGCGAGAGACTTTTTTTTTTTTTAGGAAAAAATATAGAAAGAAAAGAAAAAGAACCCAGTGCCCCCCCCACAGTGTTGCTCCTTCATAGCAGAGCTAAGATTCATTTTTAGAAAAACATGCTGGTAATTACATCTTCTACATTTGCCAGTTTATCTCTGTTAAACACAGTAAACATCTCACTGCTTAATTTGCTCTGTCAACCACGGCTTTTCAAAAAACTAGAGCTCTCAGGCAGTTGAGATTTTATGTCTGCAGTATAACTTCACAGGCAGGTTTTTTTTTTTTCTCCCTAATTTTGTATTCTTGGCTCATTTACAGTCAAATATCTTCCACTCCATGAAGCTTAAATATTTAGCCATTGAGGTAATACACTCTTTATCATCTGTCAGCTTAGCTGTAGAATCTGGACTTCATGTTCTTGACATTCCCAGGCTCCTGTAGAATCAAAAAGTTTGTCATTGGCATTCCTATGGAGTTATCCTTTTCCATATCCCTCTAGGATTTAGGCTTTATTATGCTTCTCATTGTGGCTGAATCTACTCTCAAAGTACAGTCACAACACCCTCTATTTTCTTTCCTGAAGGGGTCTGTCAGATGATATGATTTGATAACTTGTATTTCATTAGTTGGACAAACTTATCGTTTGTTCCCCAAAAGGCCAGCATGTAGGGCCCTCTTTACATATCTTGATAAAAACAAATGGTGGACTTTGTGCCCATGGCACTATACTGAAATTGTCACCCAGGGAGGAAGCAAACATAGACAGAGTCCTACTTTAAAGGCAAACCCGTATACCTTCTTTTCTCTTTTTATTGAGAGGATCTTTACTTCTCTGAAGTCTGCATATCAACCTGATGGCTCATCACAGGAACCTCTGTGTCGATAATTGAGTTTATGACTTGAAGATAGAAGGTATAGAACAAAACTGGCGATGCAGCTGTCCCTCAGTCCCCCTGGAGAAATCCTGTGGGTGGCCATGACTTTTAGTGCGCTCTAAACGGAATAATAATGTCATTTTATTTTATTATTATTATTTTTTTAAATGTTTTTATTTATTTTTGAGACAGAGAGAGACAGAGCATGAGCAGGGGAGGGTCAGAGAGAGAGGGAGACACAGAATCTGAAGCAGGCTCCAGGCTCTGAGCTGTCAGCACAGAGCCTGACGCGGGGCTTGAACTCATGGACTGTGAGATCATGACCTGAGCTGAAGTCGGACACTCAACCAACTGAGCCACCCAGGCGCCCCTAATGTCATTTTAAATAATTGCTTCCTCTTCTCTAATTAGTCAAGGTTCTGGTTACGTTTTTCACAGGGCCCACTAAAATTAGGTGCTGAGTGAGGCACCTCATAAGTGGATTAAAGTGTATAAGGAAACTTCCATTTGATGAATTAGCTAAAGCCTTTACAGGTTTAATTGTTAAGAAGCAAATGAGTGGGAGTTTCTATTTGGGCTACTAGATTCACATTGGTTTCCTCATAACATTACCCAAATGTCAGCCGGGGCCTTTTGTAAGCCTCATCCCACAGGTAAATATAGGGTTAGGAGGGTGCATTTAAGTATTGTCAAGGAAAAGGACTAACATGTTGTCCTTTAAGGTCTGTTGGTCTTTGGTTGTTCTGTTGGACAAGCTCAGTGGTGGTGGGTGGGCAAAAGGGTCTCCCATTAGTCACCCTTCTATAAGAAACCATCCTTTCTTGAAAGCAGTAGTTTGGTTTCTTTGCAAAAATGACGACCTGAGAGAGGATTACATTTTCTTTTCCCTTAAAATTAAAATTAAGAAAGTTTAAAAATAAACACTAAGCAACCCCCCGCCCCATGACCAAGATAAATATGCAAAATACTGTATGCAAACCTGTCACTGGTGTTTTTAAAGATGCATTTGGAACTAGGAAGGCTGCTTTTGAGGAAGGACTTCCGAATTGAAGGAATAAATGCCAGGGAAAGAAAGGCTGTTGTGTATAGAGCACGTAATGTAAATTGGGCTGTCTCCACTCACACGGTGTGAAGGCAATTTTCTTCTGCTTGCATGCAGTCATGGGTGGGGTCTTTCGAATGCGGTTAATATTCCACAAGGTAACTTAGCAGATTGATATCACAGAGGCAGCAAATCGCTGTCTCACCAGTAGGATGAAATAGTGAATTTGTTGTTGGCAGTTGTTTGTAAAGGGAAGTTGGTTTAAGATGCCTATTGTACTTTACTTTAGAATCTAAATGTACCTAAAATTTAATGCTTAATTAATATGTACTGATAATGAAGTGTTCTTAACTGATTGAGGTTGTTGAGAATGAAGATTCTTAGTTTTCAACTGAGTTCAAGTTCAGTTCAAAGTAGTAGTTCCCAGTTTGTCATCACCCAGTTACACTGGTTTGACTTCCATCGACTTTTGTGAGCGGTTACTTTTTTGATACATTAGGAAATAATTATCCCATTAAAAGTTAAATAGAACAAACACTGGTATCCAAAGAGTTGGATCATTTTAAGATATCGTAGAGGACGAAAAATGATTTTCCTTCTACCTTTCTAGGTTCTTGGCTGAGACACCCTTACAATAAAGGCATTAACAGGACTAAAACAAGCAGAAGTTTGGTAACATGTATACCTCCTGTATATATGAGAGAGACCCAGGGAAACTGAGTAACTCCCTGCAATGGCCCAAGCCATCACTTTACATTTTTTTTTTTAACGTTTATTTATTTTTGAGACAGAGAGAGACAGAGCATGAATGGGGGAGGGTCAGAGAGAGGGAGACACAGAATCTGAAACAGGCTCCAGGCTCTGAGCTGTCAGCACAGAGCCCCATGCGGGGCTCGAACTCACGGACCGCGAGATCATGACCTGAGCCGAAGTCGGCCACTTAACCGACTGAGCCACCCGGGCGCCCCATCAAGCCATCACTTTAAATACCATCTTGAGCTAAAGATCAAAGGTGTTTGGGAGGCAGGGAGACCAGTTTTGGGAGGTTATCAGGAAAAGCACAGTAAACAAGGGTAAGGTTGTTATACAGATTTAAGTCCTTGCTTTGCTATTGATAAGAGTTCTAGAGATTTAGAATCACCTTTCTTTTCCTGCTAAAGAGAGGGAGACATCCTTACAAATGGAGATTTCCCTTTAAGCTGTAAAACATCATTTAGGGGCAGAGAGAGAGACACACACACACAGAATCCAAAGCAGGCTCCAGGCTCTGAGCTGTCAGCAGAGACCCTGACGCTGGGCTCAAAGTCACTAGCCGTGAGATCATGACCCGAGCCAAAGTAGGACACTTAACCAACTGAGCCACCCAGGTGCCCCAACAAAAGGTAACTTCTAAAGCCTACTGGTTTTCCTATGTCTGCTGTTTTTTGGTTTTGATTTTTAAAAAATAATCAGCCTGAACTAACTCCTATGCTAAAAGAGGCATATTTTGGGGTGGCAAATTCTACCCCCCTTCATAATTGACATCTTTTAAGCACTAACAAACCAATCTTTGGATTCCAACACTCTCTAGAAGCCCCAGGTGAATTGAGAGATGGGGGAAGTTTCTTCTAGAACAATCCATGCTGCCCTTTCACTTCGGTCGTCTTGCTGTGGCGTTTGCTCCACAGATCACTTTCCTGCAGCTGTCAGATGTTTAAGGGGAAGAGGTTGAGAGAGAGAGGACAGGGAAGGAGTCACTTAGGACTCCTCCAGGCTGGGTTTCTGAGTGGTTCTGGTGATTTAAGAAGCAAATAGTGTCCCATGTCCTCCTCATCTCCAGGGCTACGGTAAATTTATGTTAGCTATTGTAACCATTGGGTGCAGGGCATCGTGTAAAAGCTGAGGTTGGCTGGGACACAGATTTCACTGTTGTTCCCGTCATCTTTCACCACAAATTTCCACACCTCCATGTAGAGTGCTCCACTTAAATGGATTTTGTGCTTAAACTGCAGCTTGTGACTGTCAGCCAGGCACAGGTAGGCCCTATAGTGTCTGAAATGAAAGAAACTGAGGCTTTGTCTCATGCCAGCCTGGGCTAGTACTCAGTTTGTGAATCTGCCTCCATTGAATTTTAAAAGCAGGAAAAAAGCCATTGGTAATAACCCCGAAATTACCTGAGAAAGCCTGGTGAGCAGCGCCACATCGGGGTGGCATCTTTGCTCAAGCTTCTCAGTGAAGTACTCAGTCAGGTCCCTTTTTGTGTGTCGAGTGAGAAACCACAACCGCGCTTTAATGAAATGGGTTTCAGCAGCCGGGCTGGGCGGCCTTTGGAAAGCCTTCTGCCTGCTGGGTTTAATTTCAGAATCTCGGCCTATCTTATTCTGACGGCCATCCGTAAGCCTCCCTTTTTTTCTCTTTTCATCCTTGGCCTCATTACCCTTTGCCATTCACTTGTTGGAAAGACAGGGGAACAAAATTGGTTGGGGATAGAGTGGAAAGCTGGATTTAGCCTTGCCACTTAATCCTACTCCAGCCTTTGACAAAAAAAAAAAAAAAAAAGCCTGTGAAAGGCTTCCATACATAGGGCTTTCCTCTAAAAGTATGAGCTGTGAAATGGTAAGACCATTGGGGGGCGCCAGTGCAACAGAAATCTAATTGAGTTTCTCAGTCCATCTGTCTGTGTCTATGGGACACCAGGGGAGTAAAAATAGACAGGGGAGGGGCAGAAGATAATCCCTCAAATCATCTGTCTTTAAGTTTTCCTATTAGCCTATAATACTGCCATTCAAAATCTGGAGGGCTTTTTTTTTTTTTTTTCTCTCTGTTCTGCTTGGTTTATTCGGTTTGCCAAAGAAAGAGCTTTTTACTTCTTTGTCTACCAAACACACATCCTTTTACATCTGTATCTTGTATTGGAGATGATGTCCTGTGTCTTCCAGAAACATGTAAAATATATAATGTGCTGTTTATTGTAGACCCTAGCAGGTCCTGATGCGTGCTGAAAATTAAAAGGAAAAAATGAGCTTCTAAGTCAGGCAAATGAATTGGCACTTATTTTGAGTCCACTGAAGAGAAATTAGTTTGAAGAAGATTCTAACTTAAATCAAGCAATAAGAAACCACAGAACAAATTGCAAATATGCATGTGTACATATTGTGTGTGTGTGTGTGTGTGTGTGTGTGTGTGCACGCGCGTTGTTACTATTGGCAGTAGTTGTAGCAGTTGTGGCCGGTGATTGGCATCAGGGGGAAAGGGATGGAGAGGTGGGAATTTTTATCCTTAGGCTTTTGCATCATTTGGAAGCAAATTGGGAGCTTCTCAATGGCCACTGTGACCTCTCACGCAGCATCACCTTTGGAATGTCGCTTGGGTATCTCAGTGGGCCTGGCCTTCTGGAGGCCCGAGCAGAGGGGGACAGGAGGCCCGAGCAGAGGGAGGCCAGGGCGTGCTGGTAATGCTTGTGCTCCTCCATCCACTTACACAGCATTTACGACCTAGACCATCGGTATGTGTCTGGTGACCAGAGAACGTATTCGTATTGCCTAACTCAGGACACTTTTGAAAGCGAAGTGGGTGCTATTAATAATTATACCAGAAAAAAAAAAAGACATACATAAAATCAGCACTCCTCTGAGCAAATTGGCGTCCCTAGTTATGTGCTCTGTTTTCTTGTAATTTTAACTCCTTCTTTCCCGTTCGTGAAAGCATGTCAGAGCAGGAGTCAGAGGGATGTTATATGCGGATAATCTGAAATGCTCTTAACTTGCTTTGAAGGAGAAGGAGGAAGAGGAGGATTCCTGTCCTTTACCCTGATAAATAATAGGTTGCCTACATACCACACAGCTGATTGAGTGCCAACAATCAATCTGGACTCCTGTCAAAAGGACGAAGAAATCTCCTACCCAAAGCCTTTTTCTCCATCATCCCTGATTGCTGGCGATAAAACACTCTGACTTAACTCTCCATCACAGTTTGTCCTTCAGTTATGGTATTTAGCCCATTTTGCTTCATGTGATAGTCATTTTCATGTTTTCCGACCCCTCCCTGAGAGGGAATATGTTTTTTTAGCCATTCACTATAAGAGTCCCTCAGCGGCTTGTCTGCGTGAGGAGCTGACCTAGACCCAGTGACAAAGGGTGGGCTGTGCCATTGTCCTAAACCACTGAGGAGGGGGATCCCTCACTCCCCATTCTGCCTGCCCGCAGGTGCTTTTCGGGTATTGTCATGCAGATCGAGAATTTGTTGCCCGCTCAAAATCTTCCCTTCCTATTAGTTTCGGGGGCCACAAATAAATATAAGGGAAGCACAGTTGAAATGGTCAAAAACTGCTCTGTTCTCTAAGTTCAAAGTAAGTCCAATTGGCTGAAAGTGTTGGCTTCTAGAAGAAATGTTCCCAGAGTCACCTGTTGCCCAAAATAAGCACGGGTTAGTTGGTGCATGGCTGGATTAAGATCATAGCTATTTAGCCATCTGTCAAACAGTGGAAGACCTGGAAGGGGAAAGTGAGAGAGCCATCCAGCATTCTGGACAGTCTTCTCTTCTTCTGATTAGAGAGAGAAGTCCAAGATTCTGAGGGAAGGTCCATATCTTCCCAGTGGCCTCTCATGGAGGCTTGGAGACCTCTCGGAGGCTTTATTTCTTCACCTAAAAAGGAGAAGCCAACAACATGAGCAACGTGAATACAACATTTGTTTCCATCGAGAGTAGCTAGAATCAGTTACTCCTAGAAACTGATGTCCCCCTGGCGATCTGACCATGTAACTTCAGAGCAACTGCTAGAAATGAGAGAGCAAGCTTCCCGTCATGAATGGGAAACGAGGGTTTTTTTTTTTAAGACAGAATAGATGAATGAAGAATCGTTAGTCACTACTGATAGTTATAATGAAAGTATCACACTATTGAGCTCGGGAGGTTTGTTGTTGTTTTGCTTTATTTCTCCTCCCCCACCCCCATGGGAAGCTTAGAAGCAGTGACATAACATTTATTCAATGCCAAGAGCATGGCTTTATAGAGAAGAATTCAAAATATAATAGCTGAATTATATTCAGCTCTCTTCCCCGGTTAAAAATTCTAGCTGCCAATTTTAGTTATTGAACAATGTTACATTTATTGAGTGCTTTTTGTGTGCAGTGCACTGTGAAATAGGTACTGTTAGTACTGATTTTCTGGCGATAAAAGCTGTTGAGTTCTAGAAAAAAGACTTAATATTTTTGATAGCTAAAGCCTCTACATATATACTGTTTAACTGAAAAACACTGCAGGTGATAGATGCATGTTTGAAAATCTGGTGCCCTGGCATCATTCTTTCCAAACCCTTTGGGGCCATTCCCAGATGCTGACTTTCTGGCAGAAGTAGGCTATTGATTGAACTGACTCCATGAGGCATTTCTTAGGCTCTTACCTTGGTCAATGGGAAAGTGCTAAGAGAGGAAACTATCCATTGTATCTCAAGAGGCAGGTGGGATAATCAGTCGAATCTGGTCTTTGCCGCAGTCACCGGTCATTCTGTTTTGCTTTTGCCCTAACTTAAAAAAAAAATCACACCATTGTTCATTTCAGAACCACTTAAAATAGTCCGGCAGAAAGTATTTAATCAATGGAAACATAATTTGGCTTGGGATTTTTCTTTCTGTGTTCATGCACTTCCTCAAATCCTTCACTAGATGGTGTCCCAAATCAACCCATAGTCTAGACACCATTGCTTTGGTCCTGGAAGAAGGGGAAAAACACAAAGCTCTCTGCGACTGACCTAACTCCCTTCCTCTGCCTTCAAGAATGATTGGACCTTTCCCCACTATCTGATAAGTGGTTAGGTCTGCGTACTGTTGAACTTCTGCTGGTACGGACCTGTCAATGTGTTGGGGGTGACTCTGACTAGAAGCATTTTCTGTGGCCCCGGAGATCTAGCTGGTGCTGTGAATGAGGAACAAACTCATTTTAACTCCCTGAAGACAGTTCAAACCACAGGCCCCAATCCTGACAGGAACTGAAATCCAGATTTGATGAGTGGGTGGACAGTTGAGTAATGAAGAGAAAATACAGACTATGGTAGACCAGTGGAAACGTATAATCCTCGTGCCCTCCTATGTAAATCTTTGGTCCATGTTCCCTCAGATATGGCTATGACTAGAGTCTTCCTTTCAAAGGAAATGATAAATTACTGTTGTTTTTTTAAAAAAATAACAAGACATTTGATTCACAAAAGATATTGGGGTCTATGTTTCAAAAAGAAACTGGATTTGAGGATTCTGTAAAAACTGTCCAATAAGCTGTATGTATAGATATGAATCCATCCTTCTCCAGAATTATTGTGTTTATTATTTTTTTAATTTAGTTATTTAAATTCAACTTAGTTAACACACAGTATAATATTGGTTTCAGGAGTAGAACCCAGTGATTCATCACTTACATAGAACACCCAGCGCTCATCCCAACAAGTGGCCTTCTTAATGCCCATCGCCCATTTAGCTCATCTCCCACCCACCTCCCCTCTAGCAACCCTCAGTTTGTTTTCTGTATTTAAGAATCTCCTATGGTTTGCCTCCCTTTCTGTTTCTATCTTATTACTGTGTTTAGTTTCAGACTCACTTAGTTCCACAGTTCTCTCCCTCCCCTTCTTCTCCTTGCTTGATTATTCAGATAGCAAAACATGCCATCATTTTGACAGCTATATAGGCAGTTGATTCATTATTGTCAGTAGTCAAGGAGACTGAATTTTTTCATAATACGTTTTGAGGTCTGAGCCAGCTCTGTGAGAAAAAAAGAACTTTTAGACAGCCCAGTAGGTTGGATGCTGAAATCCCTGGGAGGGAACAATGGCTGGGTTCCACTTGTGATCATTTGGTTGTCAACATAAACAGAGCAGAGCCCGCGTCTGACTGGTCTTATGATATGCTTTATGTGGAAGGCTTGGCGCAGGCCTACGGTAATGAATATCACCTGAGGGGCAAAGAGAAAAATGGCGGAACCTGAAAGGCGCCATGTTTTAGAGACATCCGTATATAGTTGCTGTAATGTTACACGGTGCAAAAAGGCCTGTGAGGATGAAGGATGGAAAATTCCTGACCTGAATTGCTTTCTTTCACAGAGGGATTTTTCAGTATACTTCTGCCCTTTACATTTTTATTTTATTTTATTTTATTTTATTTTATTTTATTTTATTTTATTTTTTATTTTATATTTTATTTTATTTTTTATTTTATTTTATTTTATTTTACTTTATTTTATTTTATTCTTTTAGAGAGAGAGAGAGAGAGAGAGAGAGAGAAAGAGAGAGAGAGAGCAGGAGAGGGGCAGAGAGAGAGGAAGAGTGAGAATCTCAAGCAGGCTCCACACTGTCAGCACAAAGCCCCACATGGGGCCCAAACCCACGAACCATGAGATCATGACCTGAGCTGAAATCAAGAGTCGGACACTTAACCGACTGAGCCACCCAGGTGCCCACTTCTGCCCTTTAAACACTCAAACACACTGTTTCAGTTTTGCTCCCCTGCATTGATTTCCCTCAGAAACACTAAAATACCACACTGATTTTGTAGAAAAGGATTTTTGTACCTGTGATAGATCTGGCTCATTTTTTCAAATATGCCGATGGTGATTTTTATGGACGATTATATGGATGACAGGTTTTTTTTGTTTCGTATCCCCAAATTATACTTGAGTTTTATTTATTGATGTTCCTCAGTGTGAGATGACCAATGACACAGGATTAGATACTGTTGTTGTCTGAGAGAAAAGTACAAAGTAGGAAGAGAAAGAAGCTTCTCCGAGGGAGTGATAGCCCACCCTTCAGCTCATTGCCCAATGAGATATGGCCCTGGTGTCATTTTCTGTGCCTCGATTTAAATACTGAGAGTGGTGGGGCGCCTGGGTGGCTCAGTCGGTTAAGTGGCCGACTTCGGCTCAGGTCACGATCTCACAGTCCGTGAGTTCGAGCCCCGCGTCGGGCTCTGTGCTGACCGCTCAGAGCCTGGAGCCTGTTTCAGATTCTGTGTCTCCCTCTCTCTCTGACCCTCCCCCGTTCATGCTCTGTCTCTCTCTGTCTCAAAAATAAATAAACGTTAAAAAAATTTAAAAAAATAAATAAATTAAATAAATAAATAAATAAATAAATAAATAAATAAATAAATACTGAGAGTGGTGACTATTTGCATTTCTCATGATCTCTCTGTTCCTTTACTTGGCTTTACATGAAAATCATAGGGAAATTTTGGTAAAAATCAGTTTTCCAGGCTCAATTGCTTTTCTTATTTTTAAACTTAAAAACTTTTTTATTTTTAAAAAAAATTTAATGTTTATTTTTGAGAGTGAGAGAGAGCATGAGCGGGGGAGGGGCAGACACACACACACACACACACACACACACACACACACACACAATCTGAAGCTGGCTCCAGGCTCTGAGCTGTCAGTACAGAGCCCCATGCGGGGCTCAAACTCACAAACTGCAAGATCACAACCTGAGGCGAAGTCGAATGCTCAAACGATTGAGCCACTCAGGCGCCCCTAAACTTTAAAAAAATTGAATTTAGTTTTGTTTTAGAGAGAGAAAACGTGCATGCAAGAGAGGGTGAGCGGGTCGAAGGGCAGAGGGGGAGGGAGAGAAAGAGAGAATCTTATGCAAGTTCCACGCTCAGCATGGAGCCCAACTTGGGGCTCGATCCCATGACCCTGGGATCATCACCTGAGCCAAAATCAGGAGTCTGCTGCTCAACTGACTGAACCACCCAGGTGCCCTCCAGGCTTAATTTCTTAAAGAATGGAGGTTTACTAGATATACAGAGAGTGGTACCCTAAAATCTGTACTTTTAACAAGCACCTCCAGATGATTCTGAGGCAATTTTTGCATGTTCTAGTCACACGAGGCAGGGTGATTTAGGCCCTGGTGCAAAGGCTACTGTCTCCACCCACCACTATCCTTGAATTATATTAACATCGGGAGTAAATGGATATTAAGTCATTTTCCTGTACTATGCTCCCTTCCCCATGTTTATTCAAGCATACAACTATGCTGTCAGCTCAGAGCAGTTTCATTTACCTTAAAAATTTCGCCTACTAGGGCGTCTGGGTGGCTCAGTCGGTTGAGCATGACTCAGGGCATAATCTCATGGTCCGTGAGTTCAAGCCCCACATTGGGCTCTCTGCTGTCGGTGCAGAGCCTGCTTCAGATCTTCTGTCCCCCTCTCTTTCTGCCCCCACCTCAAAAATAAATAAACACTAAAAAAATCTCCCCTACTCTGTGAATAAGGTAGAAGTCTCCATAAGCATGTACCCCAATTTTACGGAAGAATATTTCTACCTTTCTTTTTTATACTGCTTCAGGAGGAAGGTGTTTATACCTGCCTTGGTGTCTTAGGAGCGACTGTGATAGATATGATACGTGTCAGGTTATCCACCTCGTGGACAGAACAGACACCGTGTGGTTGTTAATGATATTGGTCATTATTTTGGCAGTAGAAGAAGTAGAAAGAACGGAGGAGAGGTGATTTTAGTATTTGGAAACAGGATGAACTCCAAGAGGAGAATTGGAAGATAAATTTAAAATGTTAAATCAGGCAGAAAATGTCCTTAAAAAAAAGTAATACTTTTCTCTGGTGGCATTTAAATTTATAGGGAGAAAAAGTGGTTCAATTATCTCAACAATTGTCACTATAGCCCACGTGCCAGAGATGGCAAATATTGGCCATCAGCTCCTGAGCACATTTGACTCTGATTATTTATGATTAAAGACATTTAAAGAACATAGAGAACCATATTAAGATTCATTGCTTTTTAAAAGAAAACTTGACCTCCTAGTCTGAGTTCAATAAATGATAAAATGGACTTGTTTTTATTTGAGCAGATAGCACTGAGATTTTGGTTTCTACCCTTGTAGGACAGAGCTCTAATGCAAGACGTTAGGAATTGTATGACTTTGGTATAAAACACAGAATTATTACCTGTCACTCAAAATATACACCTGAATTGGGAAGAAAGCATTTCTATGTCAGGTCAATGTAATTGGAAGTCTAATTAATGGACATGTAAATCACGGCATGTATTAATAGTTATTCTTGGTTATCATAAGTTTATCTTATCAAACCAATAGCTCAGCAGATGTCTCTGTTTCACCTCATTACTGTTGGACCTCATTCATTAACTTGGCATGCATTAAATAGCCCTTCAGTGGGAATCCACTTGGAGTGGACAAAGATGAAAAAAGAGAGATGAAAGCTGAAAGAAACTGAAATTCATTGAGTGCCTGGTCACTGGTACTTTATATGTCATCTTAATTAATTCCTACCAAAACCTTGTGAAGTGGTTATACCATCTGTCCTTTAAATATGGGAAAGCCAACAAATTATCAGTGTCCTTCAGTGACCACTGGGTAGCTTTTAGTGTTAAAACAATATAAACCTGATTGTAAAACGTTAGATTTGTTTTAACATGTTTTTATTTCTTTATATGTGTGTGTGTTTTTTTTTTTAAGTTTTCTTATGCTACAGCTGGGGTTGGCCTGCAGACCAAATTCAGCCCATTGCCTATTTCTATAAATAAAGTTTCATTGGAACACAGCCACCCTCATGGGTTTTCTGTTATCCGTGGTTACTTTCACTTACAACCTGAGTAGTCATGACAGAAACTATGTAGCCTCCAAAACCTAAACTATTTACCGTCTGGCCCTTTACGGAAAACATTTGCCAACCCCTGTGCTGGAGATTGACGCCATCTTTCTATCTGACCAAACCACTTTATGATGGTAGATACTCATTGAACAGTCGCTTAGAACCATCCAGCAGTTGCCTGGACTTTGCCTACGGAAATCTAAGTGCGTAGTATCCTCAGGGTGTGAGGGCTTTAGTGCCCTGTCTAATGCAGGGAAGACTAGAGCCAAACAAGGATTACCTGGGTTCCTCTAAAGCGGGATTCATCCTGGATCTAACCTAATGCACCTTAGTTTGAGCTGTATTCCTTAGGTTTCACTTAGTTGCACTGTAGCAATGAGTGAGCGCCCCCTCCCAGTCTCCCCGTCATCCGTCCTCCTGCCCATCACTTAGGTAACCGGAGGGTGCTGTGAAATCTCCCGGTTACTGCTTCCTGTGACTTCACAGGCCCACTCCTCGTCCGGGTGGCTTATTGTTCCGTGTTTTGTTCTAGCAACCCGGACTCAGCTCGTCTCCTACACGTGTGTTTCTGCTTTTCTTTCTGGGGCGAGGGCCGGCGACTTGACAAATAATCAGCGGTGAGTAAGAGCAGGTCCAGTCAACGGATTTTGATTTACTTGCATCAATAGGTCCGCGCCGTTCTGAGGCACTTAAGTTATTCCACAGCCTTGCCTTCCTCCCATTTGTCGGGGTGATAAAATAGAAAGTAAAATCACCTAAAAAGCTGGCCGTGTGATAGGAGTTTCAATTTCCTGTTTAAAGAAAGCTGACCCTTTTGTGGGCCTGCGGGTGAAAGTTGCCTGTTAAATGCAGATCGGGTCTGGCTCTTCTGCCTGGAGGTCAGCGGAGTAGAACCAGATATTAAAGATACTTCCCCAAACTGGGTCAGGACAGCGTTCAAAGACGGGAGGATTATTTCAGGGAGCTGCACAGTAATCCACTCACACAGGTTGAAGAACCTAATTTATGTCGTGGGTTTGGAGCCCCCGAACCTGTCTGATTGATTAGCCAGCCTCGCACACGGTGTTGCCGCGCACATTCCGTTTTTACTGCTCCATTCAGCAGAACGCCCGTCGTTTCAAAAGCTAAGCAAATGTGGGCTTTAAAAAAGCAATTTCAGGGGCGCCTGGGTGGCTCAGTCGGTTGGGCGGCCGACTTCGGCTCAGGTCATGATCTCGCGGTCCGTGAGTTCGAGCCCCTCGTCGGGCTCTGTGCTGACAGCTTGGAGCCTGGAGCCTGTTTCAGATTCTGTGTCTCCCTCTCTCTGACCCTCCCCCGTTCATGCTCTGTCTCTCTGTGTCTCAAAAATAAATAAATGTTAAAAAAGAAAAAATTAAAAAAAAAAAGCAATTTCATCATCTTCTCCCTGTCTCTGGCCAAGTCAATTACGAAAGTATTCCAAAATTATTTCTCCCACTTAAAATGAAGCAAGAGAAAAAAAAAAAAGCCAAAACACAAAAAACATAGGCTGAATGACCAAAATTAATGTTAAGCCTTGCAGGTAGTCTCACGGTTGTGTCCTTTGTTTGCTTGTATGATGTCTTCGATTAATATCTACCGAACATGAAAAGCCTTCTCGTTAGGCTCACTAACAAATTAGGAACATCTGCCCCTCGCTGCTGCGCGTCGATGTTGTTCTGGGAGCGCTAACCACTGTGACAATCAGAAAAGACATGGGCTTTAAATATTTCAGGGGAGAAGACTCAAATGTGTTCGTTTTAGATTGTGCGATTCTGTATCTATAACACCCAAGGACATCAGATAAAAAGCTTTGAGAAATTGGCTACCATAGACGTACGAAGTTGAATATCTAAAAAAGCTTTTCCTTGCACAAAGAGTAAGAACCTAGGAGCTGGAGAATTGAAATTTATATCAGAAGGGAGCCTTTTAGAATAATTTTTCTCAACCACAATAGCAAAAATACATTAAGTCTCTAAGAGTTAAATAATTATAGTACCTATAGAAGAAAACTGCAAAAGTACGAAACTTTAAGGACACCCCCCCAAAACTTTAATGTTCCCAGTAACAATTTCTGTTTTACAAATTATGCCACATGAAGCAGCTTTAAACAGCCATTTTATTATGCTCATGGCTTTCGGAGGTTAAGAATTCAGACAGAGCACAGAGGGGATGGGATGTCGGGAGCCTCATCTGGGAGGACTAAAATAGCTGAGGGTGATTCGGTGGCTGGAGCTGGAGTATTCTGGAAGCATATTCACTCATACTTGATGGTTAATGCCGGCCCTTGGCTGGGACCTCATTGGGGCCTGTCAGCCAGAGCCCTACCTGACGCCTCTCCGGGTGGCTTGGGGTTCATCATAGGGGGTGGGCTCAGGAGAGTTAGACTTCAAGACGCCAGGGTCCCTGAGAATCAGCTGGACACTGCTTGTACCTCTCCTAACCTCACCTTGGAGGTATGCAACATCTACCACATTACTGGTGCCTAGCCTGCCACCAATCCTCTCCAGGTCGGGAAATCTTTTTTAGAGGAATGCCAAAAACCATGCAGCCATATTTTAAAAAACAAAAACAAAACTACCTCATTTAGAAGCTGAAAAACACCAAAATTCTACATAAGAAGATTGACTTTTCCCTAATTCATATGCAGCGTGAATATAATTCTAATCATAATCATGGAGAGGTTTTTGTTTTTGTTTTTAACTTGTCACAGTGTTTTTCAATATCATCTAAGAGAGCAGGTGGGTAGTAATAGGTAAGAACATTTTGAGAAGGGTGAATGCTGAAAGGGGCGTTTGATATTTTATGGACGGAAATAAATAAAACAGCTTGATTATTCTAAGAATAGACATATCAATCTTACAGAATAGAAAGCTCAGACCTAAGTATTCATATGTATTCCCAATACATGCTGGGGAAAGGCAGGCTTGTTCCCTCAGTGATGTTGAGACTCCTGGTTAAATACAAGGAGTGCATCTCTAACTTATGTAAGGTGCAAATGGAACGTTCAAATGGATTAAAGGTTTTAAGCATCACAATCAAATCAGAAAGCCATATTTATTTAACTGGCCTAGGGTAAAATGAGTGTTGGAAAAAAAATACAGATGTAGTTGATAGGTCTGACTGTATACATAATAAAACTGTACATGAAATAACCAAAACAAAATTAAAAGCAGATAAACAACTTGCACCATGTGAAGCAATCAGATAGTTGATGTTCTTAGTAATAAAGCGTTCTTCTAAATCAGTGAAAGACGATCACACAAAACGGTCAAGGAACATGAACAAGTGGTTTACAAATGGAAGCCATTCAAATGGCAAATGGATAAGTTGAAACTCTGGGGTGATTATGGGAGAGTAAAAGCACAGGAATGGAATGATGATCACGTGGGAGAAACAAACGGGCCCTTAAATGGGAGGTGATACAGCTCCGTAGTGCAGCTGTACTAGGATATACTTGAGGTTCAGTTATGTGAAACGGCCAATAATTATTCATTGTTGCTACATTTGGACACAGCTTGGCCGTGTGTGACATATCCTCAACTCTGCAACCTGTTTCTCTGTGACTTTCCTCAGTTTCCCCAACTTGGTCAAGAATGTCAACCAAGAGCCCCCCTCGCCCCTTAGACTCAGCATGTAACGAGGCATCCCTTTAGCTAACATCTTGAGGGGTATTTTTTGGATATCTCAAAACGGCCAGTCTTGAATAATAATAACAAATACATTGCCAATCAAGTTCAAACTTGTTTTTTTGTTTTTTGTTTTTTGTGTTTTTTTTTTTTTTACCTGGCGGAGCCCTTGTTGTCCCACAAACTCTCACATAGAACTCTAATATATTGAAGACAGCTAAGGTGGGGCTTGCTTTAGGCCAAGAAGGGCCCTGTCTGCTCTGGGCCTTCTTCCTGCCCCTCTAGCATCCCTGCTCCCCTTCTGCAGCCCTCTCTAGCCTGTAGCCCCCTGGAACTAACCGGACCCCCATGACTTTGAGGAAGAGGCAACGTCCAATTTTAAGCACTTAAAGAGTGTTGAGTGAGCTCCATAAGGAAGAATGCATAATCACTTTTGTTAATTTGCACAAAATGTGCAAACCTAAAGCATTTTTGTTACTTAAGTAAGCGGTCTGGGTTGCTGTTAAAAGCTGTTGCTTGCTATCTACAGCACTAATTGTAAAAAAAAAAAAATCCTTTATGAGCATTTATAAAGATTTCAGCAAGGAAACATAACACTTATTTCTCAATATTTTTATGAGTAATACAGGAACAATAATTATTTTTAAATACCCTCATGGTAGCTCTCTTTGATTTAGTAAAGAAAGAAAGAAAGAAAAGTGAGGTACATAAAACATCTGTCTTTAAAAGTTCGGGTTTTGCCTCTGAGGTCGAAACACCAGGCATTTTAGGATACACTAGAGCTCGGTAAATTAAGTGCAGTGAAATGATATGCAAAGCACTTATAAATAGACATGCAAAGACAAGCCATAGGAAGAGGTGAGAGTGTATCTTGTGTGTGTAGCTAACTTGGGGGTGGTCAGTGGACAGCTGTATTCTACCAAACCAGAAAAGGTCGAAAAGACAATTTGGACTTCAGTGTACTCCAGAAGCAAATATCAGTGCAAACAAAACAAAACAACCTCTAAGTGAGATGAGGATACAGGGGAGTGGCTGCAGGTAGGTGGGTTCGGGCCAGTGAGCACCTCACCGAGGCATAATTCGGACGTGTCGGCGGGCTGGGCAGAGTAAGATGTCCCTCAGTTCAGAGCAGCGTAACATCATGGGATCACTTCCTGTTTTACTCCCTGCCTGTCAGGCCCAGAATCTACTCTAAAAGCCCATAATTCTGCAATTCAGGAAGCTTAGCCTCCTGAGCCTAAATGCAGGTTCTGCTCCTTAAAATTATTGCTGCGCCAACACAGGACCGCCTCCCACATCTGTGCCTGCGCTGCCGCCGGGTAGGGGTTTGGCATTTATGCCTCAAACAGCCTCACTTAGAGGCTTGTTGGTAATGGCCGAGTCAGAAGACAGAATTTCAGCTGCCAGTTGCCCTTTGCCAGTTGTCCAAGGGAAAAGACTTCTCAGGGAGAGTTACCCTGGGAAAACCTGTTGGAAAGGGATCAGACTCTCATCCACTTGAGAAGGCGTACTGGTGCTCCTTACCTCATGAGTGTGTGGGAAGGATATGAATGTACCTCCCTGTCGCAAAAAGCTGGTGAGTCGAGCCCCTGGCTCTAGAAGGCGTCGTGCTGGAACTAGCTGGAGGCTTCCAAGCGTGTCCCTGCCCTGCCAGATGCAGCATTTAGAAATATGGACCACCGCCCAGAGGACGTAGGGAGAAACCTGGACGATACTCATTTTTTTCCCCTCGCATGGGTGATACTCTTGAGTATGTTAGAATCTTTGAGCCATCCCTTCACAGTGTATATGTACAGCAAAAAGTCACATGGTACACGGTAATTACACACGGTTTTTCGTTGTCAACTATACCTCAGTAAAGCAGGAAAAAATTAAAATAAAAGGGCCTAAGGGAGCCAACATAAAGTGCTGTTGGCCTCTGAAGATCCCATTCCCTTTGCCGAGTCATCAGTTGAGTCTGTGTTCTGGACCAAAGCAAGGGTCAGAACTCTTGAGAGAAACCAAAGGGACCCGGAGGTGTCAAGATAGAGTGTGGGAGGTATCCCTGGAGCACAAGGGGCTCATGATCCATGTTTCTCAACAGGGGCATCGTTGGCATTTTGGGCACCGTGACTCTTCCTTGGGAAGGTTTAGTTGAAGCACTGGGAGGTGTTGAGCACCCTTGACCTTCAGACGTGAAATGCAGAGAGTCTTGGCAAGCAATCCAAAACACTTAGACACAAAAGCCCCTAGCGAGGTGATAGGACCCCAGGGCGGGCTGCCATTTTAAGGAAAGAATTACCGAATAACTTGTCAAATTAAGGAACGAGACAGGGATCTCCCCAAAATGGACGAAAAGTTGGGGGTTGGCCCACGACAGTTACCCAGCAGCTATTAGCTCACATGGCTCCTGTGACACAATTGAGGATTACGTTTTTGCTTTATAGAGTGTGTAAAACGTTTATTGTGTCCATTCTTCGGCTAACGCTTTCAGTTCAGTTTGGTTTATTTTTATGACTGTTCATTTCAGCTGCCTTGAATATATGACTGACATTAGGTTTATTGGAATTGCCGTCATTGTCATTTCCACGTTGTAAACACCAAATGTGAAGCTAACTGTGTCCTTCGGCCTTTCCAGGATTCTAAACTCTGTTTTTGTGGCTTAGCTCCTCTGTATTGGAAAGGGCATGAACAGGACAGTGCTTTGAAGTCGAAAACACTTTTCATTTTGTGCGCGTCTGATTTTGAGATATACTCTGGAGGAAAATATGGATAAAATCCCTATTTGAAAAGAGGTGTGTCCACTCTAAGTGTGGCCTATTTCTCCATGTTCTGCCAAGCTGAAATGATCCTTTAGATGCATCTGATTTCATGGGCGATAGGCCACCCATTTTACATAATTTAAGCTCGGGAGATTTATACCGATGTAACTCAGATCTAAATTATAGGGGGGCAGATACCAGGGGAATGAGTGAGCGTTGTGTGCAGGAGTAAGAAGAGAATTGGACAGGTAAGGAATGGCAGAAAATATATGGAAAAGAGGCAAATCGATTCTCCTAGCAATCAAGACAAAGAGCTTTATTGTTTCCTGGGCCACGGTTAAGTGTTTTGAACACTTTATCAGGTTTTACGATTCATAGAAAAGTTGGCCAGCAATTTCTTTGAAGGTGACTGGCTTATTATTTCTTTATTTTTTATTTTCAGGATCACAGTATCTCCTGCCAGCTAAGTCTTATTTTATTATAAAATTGACATAAGAAATGCAGGAGGGGGAGATTCCCAATCTCCTCTCCCTTCCTCTCTTAAAGTTGTTTTCTGGTCCCAAACATCTCTCACCTCTCATCCCATCATCACCTGTCCCGGGGGTCCTAGGTAAAGGACTGTCATTTGCCGTGTTCTCAAACTTGTGTCATGATAACAAGCATTTGAAGTGCCTGGTAAATATGAGACGACCAGGTCTAACACACTGAGATTCAAATTCAGATGCTCTGGATTGGGACCCCTGATCCAGTTGATTTGTATCTCCAGACACATTTGGGGAACACCTAATACTTCTCTTTGGTCTTCCTTTGCTAAAAATATAAGTGGTGGGACAGCACAAGGAGACCGTACAATTTTGGGCACAAGCTCATGGATATGGGGACAGATGACCTTTTCAGTTTACAACTTTTCCACGTGTCCAAAGAAGAGGTAAATTTTTACTTAGAAAGTATTTCTGCTTTCCTGCAAAATACTTATACGACACGTGGAAACTTCTAACGTACAATAGAAACTCATCCCTGCCCACGATACATTTCAGTGGAAAGCTTCTTTCCCTGCCCACTGCCCACCCCCACCGCCCAACTGCCAAGATGCTCAACTACTGTCTTACTTTTTAGAAGAAAAAGAAGTTTACTTTGCTAAATGTTGGGAAAAACTTGGAACTTAAATAGAAGATTAATACAGAAGTGGCATACATGAGGTGCGAGATTTAATTTCTAAAACTCCTACCTAACAACATCTCAGAATTATTTAAATACAGTTACATGCTTTGGGGAGGAAAGAATAAATACAAATCGTGTTTTCACATAACTTTCAAATGCTCATCTCTCAAGAGATGATAATGAAAGAATGTGATAAAAGACCAGGTATGAATGTAAATTGATTAAAAACAAATTCATTTTAAGAACTAATAATACTAGTGTCTAGAAGGTTGCCAGATTCTATTCTTGGTGCATTCATATGTATTATTTCATTCAGTCCACCTGACAATCCTACAAGGGATTATCAGGTCTTGACAGAAGAAGGTGAGTCCAGAGGAGTTAATGTTGGTCCAAGCCACATCGAATTTCAGGAATTAGGTCCCAGGTCAGTCTAAACTAGCCTCTTGGTTTATGTATGGTTATTCCTAAACCTATAACTCAGCATCTAGACTCACTTATAATAATGAAAGGCACTTATTGATAATTACAGGTATAAATTGATCTGTCCTGAGGAACAGGAAAATTGTCACTCAGTAAACTCCAGTTTATTTAGCCATCAGGAAAAATTAGGGTGGGGACAGAGGAATTGTACAGGGATATATAAAAATATTTGCTGTTTTTTAAAAATCGCCTCAAAATGCAAAAGAGAAAGTGGAAAACCAGACATCGAACAAAAGATTATGTTAGCTCAGTCACCCACAACCTCACCTGAAATCTTCCATTATCATGTGTGAATCACCTTTAATAAGCCAGTGGGTACATTTAAATGTTTGAGTGTAATGTGCTGTAGAGCCTCTATAAAAACCTTGAGCCAGTCAATTTCCACTAGGCCGCACTGCTCACCATGAAGAAAAAACTTCAAGTGCCACTGTGTCCAAAATAGTTTTATCTTGTGCACCCAAAAGTGGTTACCATGACCCTTCTCATTTCAGGACTATGGGGAAATTACGTGATTTGCTAAGGACACGCGGTGAGTGACAGAACTGGAAAGAAACATCCCAATTTAGACCTCCGTTTCCTTTCTAGAGTTTGTGCTCTAGACTTTGTTTGAATAAGAATATAATCTTCATCATGTACCGTCTGTCCGCATTATATGCTGCACTATAGTATCATATTCCATATTTTATCAGTTGAATGAAGGGGCACTATCCTATTATCATCTCCTGCCTAGAGATGAGGAAACTGGGCTTTGGGAATTAAAGTTATGTGCCTAATCTCTTATAGCTCCGTGTCTCCTTAGAGCCTCTCTTATTTTTATTTTTTTTAGTTTTTTTTTTTTAACGTATCTTTGACAGAGACAGAGTGCGAGCTGGGGAGGGGCAGAGAGAGAGGGAGGACACAGAATCCGAAGCAGGCTCCAGGCTCTCAGCTGTCAGCACAGAGCCTGACACGGGGCTCGAAACTCACGAACCGTGAGATCATGACCTGGGCCGAAGTCGGACGCTTCAACCGACTGAGCCACCCAGGCGCCCCGAGCCTCTTTTATTTTTAAAGGAATTCATTTATTAATTTAAAAATTTACATACAGATAGAGCTCACCTCTGAAAGTATATAGGTTCTATGGGTTTTTGACAAGTGTATAACGTTAGTTACTGGCAAGGCTTTGTATTGAAATCAGATTATTTGAGAAGAAAGTATAAAGCAAGTTACTTTCGGGATTGGTCAGGGATAACTGCTGGAAGAAGTCAGAGTGACAAAGCCGGTCCACCCATCTGTGGTACTGGTTTCATGCTCTGCTGGAGAAGGACAGTCAGAAGACTGTTGGAGTTTCCTGACTCAATGTAGAATTCTGAAAACAAACAAACAAAACACAAAGAAAAAAACCAATGAATATAAGTTTCTATGCGCTTTTTCCTTGAAAGGGTAGATTTTACATATCAATCACATATCTTTCCATTTTGACCAGGGAGTCGGTTACATATGTCCACAACCAAATCTAGCTCATCACCTATTGATTTATAGCCCAGGAACTACGAATGGCTTTAAACATTTTGCACTGGTTGAAAAGGTCATCACAAGCAGCTTAGTATTTCCTGATATGTGAAAAACATATGTTAAATTTCATTGTCCCTAAATAAAGTTTTAACAGAACACAGCGTTGCTCATTTGTTTACATATTGTCTAGAGTTGCTTCCATGCTAGTGATGGGGGAGTTGAGTATTTGCAACAGAGATTGCATGGCTAACAAAACCTAAAATAGTTACTAGCTAACCCTTTAAAGAAAAAAGTTCGTCTCTCAGATCTAAAATAACTAACATTCAAGTATAGCAGCTGAACATTAGCCTCCATTTTATTCCTTTCTTAGTGTTTCTTTGCTTAACCATGTATGGAGACGTGTGGTCTCGGTATGTCCATAAACTGTTGTGGGGAATACAGAAGAGGCCAAGGAGGTATGGAGTTTAGTGTAGATAGAGGGAAATTTAAAACTCTTTAAGTGACTTTTTCTTTCTTTTTTCCTAATGTCTATTTCTGAGAGAGGGAGAGGAACACAGCATGAGGCGAGGGAGGGGCTGGGAGGGAGGGAGACACCGAATCGGAAGCAGTCTCCAGGCTCTGAGCTGTCAGCACAGAGCCTGATGCGGAGCTCGAACCCACAACCATGAGATCATGACCTGAGCCAAAGTCGGACAGCCCAACCGACTGAGCCTACCCAGGTGTCCCTCAAGTGACTTTTATAGAGAGAAAAATATTGTAGATAATTTTCCGCATTTGACACAAGTTTCTTTCAGGCAAGGTAATCTTAGAACAAAATGTTAATTACAATTACTAGTCTCGTAATTTACTCTTCAGTTTATTAGCTTGCCTGCCCACTGTATGTTCTACCCACAATATCTGCAAATTATTGTGAGTTTAGCCTCCTACCTCCAAAGAATCTTTGCTTCCTTGGAGAAAATGGAATGTAGGTTAATTAAATTGAAATTGAGACAATAGCTCTAAAAATCTGGAGTTTGAGGAGCATTGATTTGTTCATGGTTTGTGGGAGAATTTAGCAAAATTACAAGCTGTCTGGATGTCTTAGAAGCTCTGGGTCGTATTGTTGTCTTAGAGTCAGAGTAGAAGCTTATATAGTATTTGTCCCTCATATTAGCTGCAAAAGCATCATCTCTTTAATTATGGATTTGTCTTCACGGCCACTCTAGGTGTTGTGATGCTGTGTATTCTACAGGTGAAAAAATGTGACTTTGATTTCACCTGCACAGCAGATAATGGGAATAGGCGTACGTTGGTCCTGAAGTTTAGACCGTTTTGAGCCATTTACTATTATATCTTTGCACGAGCTTTTGAAACACTGATGTAGAGGTTTCATGATTGGGTCCATGGTTTCACTGAAATGCCATTATGACTGAAGCAGGCCCAAGATTTAACAACTGGGAAATGATTAGGTAAACTAAGGCATAGTGTTGTGATGGGAATACAAGACAGCATTCAAAATGGCACGGAGACCATGGCAAGAGGCGTAAATAAACATGCAAAATAACATCAAGATTCATAACTAACATAATCTATACCCACAAGGAGCCAAGGGAGTTAAAACAGAGCAGCAGAGACTTCAAAAGGTCATCTCTAGGGGCGCCTGGGTGGCGCAGTCGGTTGAGCGTCCGACTTCAGCCAGGTCACGATCTCGCGGTCCGTGAGTTCGAGCCCCGCGTCCGGCTCCGGCTGATGGCTCAGAGCCTGGAGCCTGTTTCCGATTCTGTGTCTCCCTCTCTCTCTGCCCCTCCCCCGTTCATGCTCTGTCTCTCTCTGTCCCAAAATAAATAAACGTTGAAAAAAAAAATTAAAAAAAAAAAAAAAAAAAGTTCATCTCTAGCCCTTTGCAAATCCATGAACTGAATATTCCCAGTCTGCGATAAGAAAAATATGGAACTCAAGAGCTCCTGCTTAGAAAACTTTGACGACACGTTAACAGATTAACTTTACTGTTGAATTAAAAGAATTTTTTTTAATGGGGCCTTGTAGTTATTCTGTGTTTTTTCCCACATTTTTATTTAGTAATTCATTTTCAATCAATAGTTCACATTTGTTGCATTTCACAAAAGTATTTCTGCAATGCATTGGAAAAAATAAACCTCCTTGGGAGTTTGAGAGACACTTTGGGTATCGAAAATGTGTTACTGTCAACCTTAAATATGTTACAAATTTTTAAGAAATACCACTTAATGGACATGAAATTTATTTTCTTGAAAGGCTATGCTAGTGTCTGGTCAGTTACTTGTTATCAAATTACTGTAGTTGGCCGAATGAGAGAGTTTCGTTTTCTATTTTTCCTTGGGTTTAAGCAACTTTTAAGTATCAAATGCTATTTTATGCTGCAGGACTGTGACAACAGAATTCTGTTTAAATGACTAAATCATCGCTGGAACATAATTTAAGGTGGCGGGGGTGGGGGGACAGCAGTCCTCAGAAACGTGTCGATTAGTTTCTGTGCAACCAAATAGAAATGTCAGGATCTTCCTCCACTTAAGATGCAGGACCAGGGCACTGAGGCATGCGAAAAGAATTTGATTTACAATTGAAGGAAACCAGCAGTAACATAATTGAGAGCTGGAAAGCAATCTCACTCCTACCAAATTGCTTTCCTCCATGCACGCTCCATTTAGGGGCGATATCAGATACTTACATTAGTTTGTGCATATTTTCTTTCCCCTGTGACTATCCCATCCTGTCGGATTAGGACTATTTCTCTGCTTCGATCAGCAAAAGAGAATATCCAGGTTATCCAGCATTGGGTTGTGCGTGGAGTTTTATAAACAGAAAATAGGTGATTTTTTTTTAGGTGCAAATATGATAAGCTGGCTGTTAATGAGACCATTCTTGGTCTCTAAATTGCAAAACACGGGTTCCTTTCAAATAAGCTTTAATGTGAGTTCGTGGGAATCAGATATGTGAAAGCACGTTGGAGATTGTGAAGAGTTGGTAAAATATTTGTTGCAACAAGGGTAAACCAGTCCCACTGCTACAATTATAATTTGTGACAGAGATTTAGTGAGTATCAGCCCTGGTGTGGCTTATGGCTTGCTTTTCCCCGCAAAGCGTTCATAGATAAAGGAGATCTTCCCTTCTTGCCTAGGAGTGATTAATCACCTCTAGGAATTAATCATATATGCACGGGCACATAAATAAAATAAGTGTTGTACTGCTAAACCCTTGCTTAGTTTGTTCTCTGAGTCACATAGATATTTAATCATTTATTTATAATTTTGAACATCAGTGGCAAAAGGTGGCTTAGAAGTTTGTTTCCCATGTATATGTATTTAGCCACGGAGGCCCATTCTACAATGGCAAGAATTATAAAGACCCAAAATATCTTTATATGAAAAGAGCCGACGGGTCCTCTTTTATCTTTCTTGCACACATTCGAGAATATTTTTGGTTTGCTCACAAGAAAGGCAAAACTGACAGATTCATTTTGATAATTGCCTCGTGTGAGCCTCTGACACTTTATGAGCTGGGATCCAAATTCTAATGCTCTCCAAAGGGAAGGCATAAAATATTACTGGGAAGGGGGAAATAGGGTTATTGAAAAGTAAACAGGAATAGACAATGAAGACTAGGCTTGAGCCAAGAATGTGCCTGTTTTAAATTTAAAATTGGCTATAGTCCAGAGCCTGTTATATGCCCCTGGGTACCAAGAGGAAGAAAGAGATGAATATGAAAGGAATTTTTATTTAAAAAAAGTCGGCAGAACCACAATCCATAAGCTCTAAAACTGATAGTCTGTGACTCTCCTGGCCAGATATGTGTGTTATGTGACCCACGTTATAGTTATCAGCAATGGTGCTATTGTATTTTTCCCTCATACCTTCCATTTACATCAAGAGGCCACTTGTTTGAAATAAAACTAAATGTGCCGTTGTCATGAACCTGAGTCAAACCATGGTTCCTCGTTGCTTTGTGACAAAACAGGAAGGTTTTTGAGAGCACTTCAAAACGGTGGGTTAAAAAGTGTAATGTACATGTGCTTGTGCACACACGTGTGCACACACACATACCTACATGCACATGCACGCATTCACATCCATAGTCACACAAGAGACCCTCCTACCCAAGGTGGTGAGGATTGGTCAGTTACAGCAAATACTCCTAGAAGAAAATGTGATGCATACATGACTTAAACATTTTAACTTAAAATATATCTATGTGTATTTATTTCCCCCATCTTTCGGTGGGAGGCTGCTGTTTTCTTTTCCCTGTCAAATGAGGATTTTTTCTAAAAGCTTTCCAAAATAAGTGAGGTTTTTCTTGAGTCGGGATCCGATGATCAAAGGGCCTTTACCGTTCTTACGTTAACTACAGGAGTCATCTGTCCCGTCCAGCCCCTGTTTCTGTAAGCAGAGTGAGGGTGTGGCAGCTGTGTGGCCATCTGTGTGCAGAATCAGTCTAGACTCTAGATTCTGCTTGAAGGCTTTCCCAGTTCTGTTCCTGCACCTGACTTGCGGGGATGTTTAGCAACCCCCCCCCCGCCCCGACTTCATCCAGCCTTTCCAAAGGATTCAAATTAGTTTTTATGGAAAGCACTCTCTTTTTTTGCATTCACCTTTCATTTGCTTATATATCATTTCACAAGATTTTTGTAATTCCAATAACAAATGATACTTAAATACAGAGCTTTGCAAGAAAACTCAGTGGATGCTTGCAGCATTCATATTTAAGAGTTTCAAACAGGTATACGTAGAGCATAGGTATGTAGAATGTTCCCTACTTGCTTCCTTTTAGCATCCACTGAACCTCTGTCACTAAATTTTGCGGAGATTGGAGATGATGTTTATTTAACCCTGCTTTCCTAATCTCTAAAGAGCTCAGATAAAATTTGTGACATACTTCCAGCAATCTGTAGAACTTGATCGTTCATATTTTTTCACTAACTTGACCTCTGACTTCATCTTCTTTTTCTATATTTTTTTTCTTTCATGCTCATAGATTTTCTTTTCATGTCTCATTATACGGTGAGAGAACACCAATACTTTGCTAGAATGGCAATGCGGTTGTGCTTAATGGATGTTTGTTTTGCTGTCGTAGGCTTAGAGTAGTCCAAGTTATGCAAGATTTAGGTTCTAAAATTAGCACATACGGGGAAAAAGTACTTAGTTAAAATTATCCTTACACACCCCTGGAAGGCTCTGTGGGTGAGTCTAACACATCCTGCCAATAGAGGCCTAAAACCCCCAATTTTTCCATAAACTTTGCAATAGCTCAAGATGACGTTGAATGTCAGATAAAGTAGTTTGGCTTGTTTTCAGGGGGATATCTGACAAAACATAGGTATGTTTAAAAAGACTAGAATGGTGTGGGATGGTCACACCCTGAAATAGGCTTGCGGGAACAGAGAATTTTGCCCCTAACGTAAGGAATTTCAAAGCACATCATGCTTGGTGTTATTTATGTATGCTTTCTTCCCTTCTGGATTAAGTAAGTCTCATCTTTCTGAGGAGATGAGAACATAAACTCATTATATTTTCATCATATGTTCATGTAGGCGCACTCAAATTTTGAAACAGTTAAAAGGAAAACGGAAAACCTTTGCTTGCCTTTCCAAGCCAGGAAGAGTGCGCTCTTTTAAATTGTTTGACTTGGTATTTCAAAGAGCAGCTTTGCTCTTTTAAAAGTTTATAACCTAGTTCTTGGGTGGTCACACTACCGATATGAAAATGGGCTGATTTTTCCATTCGGTTCTTAAATTGGACTAATTTCTTCAAACATTAAACTTTTAGAAAAATTTGTACAGTTGGACTATCAGGTCCCATTTTCCCTGTGTTACCTGGAAATCTTTAAAATAGGGTCTTCCTGTTTTATTCCTGCCTTTACACCTCTTAATAAAAGAGTGTGTATGTTTCACGCATACTATTAATAAACTAATAAAATATTAGTCTTCAAAGCAGAACTGTGCATAATATCTGTATTCATGTTTTCCTTTGTAGACAATCAATGCAAGACTGTTATATTTGTGGTGTGTGTGTGTGTGTGTTTTCCCCCCAAGGCTAATTTTCTTTATTTAAGATGCCTGAACTGGAGGGGCATTTGGGTGGCTCAGTCGGTTAAGCATCCCAAACCTGATTTCGGCTCAGGTCATGATCTCAGGGTTGGTGAGTTTGAGCCCCTCATCAGGCTCCACACTGACAGTCTGTAGCCTGCTTGGGATTCTTTCTCTCTCCTCCTCCCCCCTCACTCTCTTCTCTCTCTCTCAAACTTAAATAAAACTTAAAAAAATAAAAACATGCCTGAACTGGAAGAGTTTTTAGGTCAAAGTTGGGAATGTGACATTTGATACTTTTAAGTCTGTGCTCTCTGGCGACACTGGGTTGTTTTGGAAGAGACAGCAGTGCCTAATGATTTAGGGTTCAGAGTGTGGGCTTAGGTGAGGCTGCCTTCTCTTTCACTGACTTTTTCTGAACATGGGACCTCAGACTGATCACCTTGTACCTCAATTTCCTCATCCAAAAATGGGGATATCTGTATCTCCCTCATGAAGTCACTGTGAAGGTTAAATGAATTAACTGATCTAAAGCCATTGGATCAGCCTTCATATGCTGCAGGTTCTCAGTAGATTATTATGAACGTTGACCTTGATGTGCCCAAGGGAACGGGGTCCACAGTGGATGCCAGTGAGTATCAGATGCCTGGTTGGAATGCAGCAGGAATGCGCTCTGTCTTTCACCGCCTCCCTCCTCTCGCCCGTGCAGGTGGCCCCAACCATTAAGGAGCGGATGATGAAGAAGGGAAGCCTGATGCTGGGCTACCAGCCCCACCGGGGGAAGGTCAACTTCTTCCGCCAGGTGGTGATCAGCCCTCAAGTGAGCCGGGAGGACATGGACTTCCTCCTGGACGAGATAGACCTACTGGGGAGAGACATGTAGCTGTGGCTTTTGGTTCCCCAGAGGCACGGGTCCTGTCCTGGGGAGGCTTTCAGATCCAGGGCATCTGGGGACACGGAGACTGTGGCCCTTCTGGTGAGAAATAGGAAAGGTGGCCTGGTCTGGCCTGTCAAAGCGGAAATGCTAAGCAAATAGTGTTAAGGACTCTTTAGCTGCCTGGGCACTAGTGTTGCTAGAAAGGAGGAAGTGAAAAAATGGATTTGCTCAAAAATTGTCTTTAGGACACAGCCTCGAAGAGAGTTTATTTAGTAAGTACCACACAGGGCCTGGGTTCTAAGCTTCGATTGCCCTTCTCAAGAACATGTAAATTAATAGTTGAAAGCAGTGGTTCTCGAATTGGTGGTCCACTAGCAGCATCAACATTGCCATGGAACTTGTTAGAAATACAGGTTCTCAGCCCCGCCCGGACCTACCGAATCAGACCCTTTATATTTCAAGTGCGACTCAACATTCTATATTTGAAGTAGCTTTCCAGGTGATTCTGAGGCAAGGCAAAATCTGAAACCAGTGGTTTAGCGCAACCTTGTGAAGACTGAATAATAACTCCGATGTTTTGCCAGCAAAGAGATAGCTAATATTTCAGCGACCCCTGAGTCAGTTTGAAAATAAGGCCATGGCATCTGTAGCACAAGTGTTTAGGGGCATCAGAAGCGTATATATTTTTGAACAGAGGAACTGTTTAAGATGTTTACTTTACAAAGATGTATCTTTTATGCAGCTGAATGTTTATTCTCAAAAGTTAAAATTAACCGTTATCTATTCTAAATTACTTAAATTAGAGATAAGGATAATGACAGACACTTTGTAGCATGGCCTTTTTAATGAAAGCAATGGTACTAATTCACTTCCCAGAGCGCTTGTGCCATTAGCTTGGAGTAGACATTAGATACAGATGTCTCCAGCTATGTATCTCTCTCGGCGTGAGGGGCCCATTTCTTATCTTATTCTCTGCGTATAGGAAATAACCAGAATGAAGTCCAGGGTTATACAACATTCCCTTTATCAAGCTTTGAAACGTCAGTGTAGACTATTAAGTGGTTTATATTAGGCAGAGAATCTGGGAATTGGAGGCCTTTTCAGTGCAGACACCTCTTCTGTTCCTCTTGGGAGCAGGTGATTGTAATTCTGTCTCTGATCCTGGTCCTGGGTTTCTAGGAGAATTCTATTTGACTAAGAAATAAACAGAATTCAGAGGTGTGGGTGCGGAGTTCCACAGGTAAGGTTGTGAATCTGATTAGAACTCTGATTTGGGAGGCAAAAAGATTGAAGAGTATTAGACTTCGCATATTCAATAAGCTTCCATACGATATCGTCAACTGTGTTGATTACATTTTGAAGAGTAAAAAGCAGATGTGTACTATTGCTCTATTCCATGTTTTCACTTCAGGGTGTGTGCTTTCTCAATATCTCCATCAGTCAAAGAATATTTTAATCTTTCTCTGAATCACTTTATTCTCTGGTGATAACTGTGTGTGTGTGTGTGTGTGTGTGCGCATGTGTGTTTTACATATCTTGTTGCTTCTTTGTTTTAATGTCTACATAAAATGTTCCTGAAATTGATATTTGCAATAACTCAGGTTTCATGAAATAAAACAACATTAGCGCCCACTGAATGTTACCGACTTTTCTATTCCTGTCATCTCCTCTTTACTGGGTTTTCTCAATGCATTTTAGAAGTGAATTGAGTTCTGCTGGGATTTTAGCTAAATGATTGAATGAGTCGGTTGGAAGCTGTCTGTTTTTTAGCCAACACCTTGAGTAAAATGGAAAAAGCAGTTATAGCAAAGTGGGGATTTGTCTCTTGTTTTGTCTTCTATCGGGAACCCGATAGCCACGGCTCAGCTCCCGTTGGACCTTTTCTTGAGAGATGATAGTTCCTTGATCAATGAAAAGAATAACTGTTACCAGATACTTTAAAAAGTCCATTCTTTGATCCTTCACATATTCAGATACACCACCCCCAATCATGTATTTGGCTGAATGGTCAAGAATAATTTTCCAACAAAAGGTTAATTGTAATTCATTCACTCCTTGAACATATAGATGGTGTGCCTAGTACATCCTGGGCAACTATCTAGGTGCCAGGGATATGCAGTGAATGAGACAAAGTGCCCGCTCCTCTGAGGCTTTCAGTCTAGTTGAGGCAGACAACAAGTAAATATGTAACAAATCAGGTGGTAATAAGAATTTTGAAGAAAAAATAGGGAGAATAGAGGGGAAGAGTATGGAGAGGAGAGAAGCGTGTGCTATTGGAGAAAAGTTGGTTGGGGTAGGGCCTCTCTAATAAGGTGACATTTGAGGGGAGACTAAGGAAGTGAGGGAGGGGACCATCTGGGTGTCTGGGGGAAGGGTATTCTAGATTGAGGATATGGTCAGTGAAAGGCCTGAGGAGCAATATTCTTAGTATGTTCCAGGACCACTGTGGAGGTAAGCGAGGCTGAAGCAGAGGGAATCATGGAGTGAGTGGTAGATGATTACATCACAGAAGTATCTGGGAGTCAGTACACTGGGCCCTGTGGGTGGAGACTTAGATTCAGGCAGAAATAACATTGGACAATCTGAACAGGGTATTGATGTGATTCAATTTCTATTTTAGAAGGGTCACTTTTTTTTTTTAATTTGAGAGAGAGAGAGAGAGAGAGAGAGATGGGGAGGGAAGGGCAGAGGGAGAGTGAGAGAGAGACAGAGAGAATCTTAAGCAGGCTCCACTGTCAGCATGGAGCCTGATCCGGGGCTTGATCCCATGACCCTGGGATCATGAACTGAGCTGAAATCAAGAGTCAGAGATTCAACCAACTGAGCCACCCTAGGTGCCCCTAGAAGGATCCCTTTGATTACCGTTTGGAGAATAGGATGTCTGTGGTCAGGCGTGGATTCAGGGAGACCAAACAGGAGGCAACCACAAGAGTTCAAACAAGAAATGATGATAGTTTATACTAGTCGCAATGAGGGAAGTGGCGAAAAGGGGTCTGACCCTGGAGGCATTTGCAGGTAGAATTGATAAGGTTGACTGATGGAGTGGAGTATTCCAGGAGAAATGGGGGATTCAGGAGAGTTTCATACACTTTTAGTCTGGGCAACTGTAAGAAAGGAATTGCCATCTGCTGAGAGAAGGACTCTGAGGAGGGTAGTTTAACCTGTTTGGGGTCATGTAAAATTTGAGGTGTCTATGCCAGACAACCAGATCTGATGTAAGGGATTACTCCTGAGTCTCAACTTCAGGGGGGAAGTTGGGGCTAAAGCTACAAGTTTAAGAACCACCAGCATAGGGATGTTAATTCAAATTATGGGACTGGGTGAGATCATCTAAAGGTCTAGATCAGAGATATAAAAGGAGAGGCAGGGCAAGGACTGAGCCCTGGGACTTGAGCACAAGATGGAGAGGACCAGCGATGAAGACTGAAAAGGAGCAGTCAGTGAGGCAGAGGAAGAACCAAGAGAGTGGTCACCCGCAGGCCAAGTAAAGAAACATTTTGGGGGGAGGAGGGAATGCCCAACCATATCAAATGCTGGGGATGGGTCAAGTGAAAACAGATTTCCTTTAGAATTGGCAGTCTCTTCATTATTACCGGCCATTGTTAAAATGTCTCACTGAAATTTTTTTTCTAAAAATAAGCATTTAAAACATAATTTTCAGTGTTTCCTTTAGCAGTTAGTAGACTTGATTCAGTCGGTTGAAAACTGTCCAACCGGTTGGCATAGACACTTTAAAATTCCTGTTTTGGCTTTTGACATTTAACAATAGTTCTTTATTAGAAAAAGATCTGGTAACATAAAGGGATTTGAACTTCAAGAAGTATCTCGTTGCTAACGGGATCAAAGAGGATGAGATTTAGTAGCATGCACATGAAACCCCAATTAATTGTGGTTTCATTGGAGGGTTTATTTTTCTCTATTCAAAGGAGGTTCCCACATAGATAACCTGGAGGTGGTATCTTACCTTGGGTTACCCAGTAAGAAGACACAGATAAGGATTTGAGAGCAAGAAGCCTGATCACTTGGTGAGCCCAGGAAGCACTGTTTGGGAGCCAGTAGAGTGAAGAAGGAAACCAGTATAGTGAACGTTAGTGAGCAAATTAATGCTGTGACGACTGTCCGTGACCTCTGGGAAAGAGTGTAGAACGTACCTCACAGGTGTTCCATCTGAGGGGCAAAGAAGATGGGGTATTTAATGCATTGGGGAATTAATTGAATGAGAGCTGATCCCAGGAGTATTAGCTCCCTGACCATCCTGATGATACTTCCATGGCCCTAAGAGGTTTTCAAGCAGAGAATACAGGTGCTTACCACCCAAGCCTTGAGCGGGACTGGTGAATGTTGGGGAGACTTGGGAGGGGTGCTGACGGCTGGATGGTACCTCCACCCTATTGTCAGGGACCCCAGATCCTTCCATATTTTCACCCTGCCATCCTTAGAGATGGATTCGTTCATCAAGTTTTACTCATGGGTGTAATTTGTGCACTGTGGTCCCAGCCATCTTCTCCAACTTTCAAGTTGGAGCAACAAGAAGGAGAAAGAAATTTTCCCAGGAGCTACCCACCCCCCCCCCCTCTTCATGTGACACACTTTCTCTTCGGGAAAGGATGGGAAATACAGTATTTTTCGTCTGCTTGTTTTTGTGGGTGTTTTAAAGCTCTACATATGTTGATGCTCACAACCATATAAGTAGTTCTGTTAGTAGTGAAGAAGAATATGAGGACGGGTACTGACAGGCAACTTGTGGTTTTTGCCACTGTGACACGTGCATTGAGTGGCACCAGTTCTGAAAGCATTATTTTTCCAGAGAGCTCGGAAATAACCTAGGTTGATAAGGTTTGATTCCATTTTAACTGGAATCTGGTCTGGTTGGTCCAAGCTAAGCAGAGTCAGCCTTGCCCCGCTCACATTTACCTAATCCAACCGGAAATGGATTGACACAACTTGAAATGTCCTAATCCCCTTAACTCAATTAGAGCCAATTTTGAACAGGGAAAAAAAAATTTTTTTTAGATTCAATTTAACCTCTTCAGGACCAGTTTTATTTCTCTTAATCTAAACCGGTCTGAACTCACCTAATATAATCAGAGCTGGCCTGATTCCAGTTTGAAGCAATTTTATGTCTCTCTACCTTGATCACATTCCATTTGAGCTAGCTTGATCTTGTGGGAATTCATTCCAGCAAATTAGAAATGGTTTGATTTTGTTTTGATTTGTTTGAGATTTATTTTACATGGTTTAGTTCAAGAAAATTGGATTACCCTTGCTTAATCCAACGAGATGCATTAAAAAAGCCCCCTTTTCAGGAAGCCCCTGGCTTTAGGGAACCCATTCAAATAGCAGCATTACAGTAAGGACACCTGACCGGCTCTTCAGAGAAAAATAATCTCACAGCACAAAGGACAACTCCAGGTTCAGTTGGAATCACACATGGGGAAAAATGAGACCTCTCCGTCTCTATTCTATTTTCCACTCCATTCTTTCCTGGCATGAGACTGGTTACGTGAAGCACCCTGACCCTGAAAATGAAGGCCCATGTGGGGACAGGTGTAGGTGGAGCGCCGTAGCTAAAAATTAGAAAAAATGTCTTCACTTTCTGTAGCTATATGGAGAGGAAAGAGTCATCGTGGACCAATCCTAGCAATCTGACTATGCCTGGCATCCCACAGTTACTTGGCGAACAAAAGCACCGAGAACCAGCTTGGTCTCAGAAGGCAATAATTATCTCATACTGTCATGGCACCTTTCTCAAATTAGATTAGGAATTTTTTTTTTTTTTTTTTTTTTTTTAGATTAGGAATTTTCCTGTCTCCTTTTTGCCTTTGAAGTTGGAAGGCAGCAGTGGAGAGGGTCTTTTGACTTGAAATATTAAGAAATGTTTAGGGGCTTCTGAGTGGCCCAGTTGGTCGAGTGTCCGACTTTGGCTCAGGTCGTGATCTCGTGGTTCGTGAGCTTGAGCCCCGCATCAGGCTCTGTGCTCATAGCTCGGAGCCTGGAGCCTGCTTCAGATTCTGTGTCTCCCTCTCTCTGCCCCTCTCCCACTGATGCTCTGTCTCTCAAAAATGAATAAATGTTAAAAAAATTCAAAAATAACACATGTTTATAGGGACCAGAGTGGAGGTGAAAATAAATATTTTCTGAGTATTTGGTCATTGCTTTGTTTCTCGGACCTTTTTGAGTTCCTGGACCACTGTGCTAATGCTTACTCGACAACTCCACCAGGGTGTCTCACTCAAACTCAGCAAGCCCAAAACTGACTCATGATTTCCTACCCCAACCCTACATTCATCTTCAAACCTGTTTTTTCGTCTGTGTTTCCATTTCAGTGAATGACACAACTTCCTATCTATTGTAGCAAACCAAAATGTATAATTCAGGCTTGATACCTTGTGGGTCTCTCTCCCCCCACTGTCCAATGACTTAGCAAGCTTTCTTGGGTTTCCCTCCAAGACATGTCCCGGATCCATCTGTTTATCCAAGATGTCCAAATTCCAGACATCTTTCACCTCTCCTCCGGACTATAGCAATAACCTCCTTGGTGTATCCATGCATTGGTTCCGGGCTCTGTCTAATCTACTTAACCAAACTGCAACGAGATTAGAACACGAAACTGGTCCTATCTCTCACTTTCTGTTTGGTCTTAGGATTGACAACTACCAACTCTGCCAAAGACCTTTAGAAAACCTGTTGATCAAGCAAAGCTAAGTTTATTGGCTCTGTCGCGTACAGGGAACACTGCCTTGCAAGAGTCTTAGTGGTATCTCAGAAGGGAGAAGTTGGAGGATGGTATTTACAAGCTTCAGGTCTGTGCTCCGATGGCTCTTCCAAGGCAAACTGATTGGGATACAGTTAATCATGGGATCGTTTAGGCTTGGTGGGCACAGCAAGGTGAGATACTTGATGTAAGTCTTGATAAATACACTGTTGTGTGATAAGCAAGCTGTTTCTGCAGGGAGCACTCTTTTGTCCTGATGGGAGAGATGGCTCAAATGTTTGTCTGGATAAATTAGTTGGCAGGGTCTCCTAAAGCAAACAGGGAAGTTATTCGCTGATTTACAACCTTAGCTTTCTGAGCGAGAATCTCCTGAAATGAACATTTAAATCATGCTGAGGATAGTCATCTTGGTTCTCGGTCCTGGTGGTTAAGCTACACGGAAGCAAGTGATTTCAGTTCTCAGGATAAAGATCGAGTCCTGGCAGCGGCTGCCGAGGCTCTTCCTCCTTCCAATTCCCATAAGTTTCAACTTTGTGTCGCGTTGCCTCCATCCTGCTGAGAGCCAGAAAAGTCAGTGTTCTTCCAGATCCTTCGTGTCAAAACTTTGGGATGTAGTACTTTCTCTTCCTAAAATGCTGTTCCCCCCTTCTCCTAACTGAATTTCTGCACACAGTTCAGATCTCAGCTCGATTCTCAGTTTCTTAGAATAACGTCTCTCCCTGCCCAAAAGGGGATCTGCATATCAATATAAATAATTTTCTTTTTTTAAATTTTTAATGTTTATTTATTAGAGAGAGATAGAGAGAGAGAGAAAGACAGATCATGAGTTGGGGAGGAGCAGAGAGACACAGAGAAACAGAATCCAAAGCAGGCTCCAGGCTCTGAGCTGTCAGCACAGAGCCCGATGCGGGGCTCAAACTCATGAACTGAGAGATCATGACCTGAGCTGAAGTCAGACACCCAAACAACTGAGCCACCTAGGCTCCCCTTCTCTATAATTTTCTTAAACTGAATGTATCACTATTTGTAATCATGTATTTCTGTATACTTTAAAAATTAGACTATGATATACAGAGGGGGATTGGGACATAGTAATTGCTCAATAAATAATTGTGGCAGTGAGGAAGGTTGGCAGGTAAGTGCAATAATTGCTTTCAGAGATAACTTTTTTATTTAGGGAGGTTTGGATACCTAAGTGTAAAACATTAACCTATTCCTTAGAGAAAACTCTTAAGTCACCCGTTAATCTTAAAACACATTGCTTTGAGGGACACCTGGGTGGCTCAGTTGAACGTCCTGCTTTGGCTCAGGTCATGATCTCGAGGTTTGTGAGTTTTGAGCCCCACATCGGGCTCCCTGCTGTCAGCACAGAGCCCGCTTTACATCCTCTGTCCTCTCTCTTTTCCTCCTCCCCGGCTTGTGTGCACACACTGTCTCTCTCAAAAATAAATAAACATTTTAAAAGATTTAAAAATAAAAAAACCCCACATGCTATGAATTGAAATGTCAGTGTGTTACTGACACACACAGCGTATAACCGAAATGTGTTAGCATATGTGCTCCTGCAGAAAAGGAGCCAAGTTTCCTCTTAAAAATAAACTTAGACTTGACTTATCTCAGAAAAACTTTCTTATTGGAATAAGAATAGTTTCGATTTCTAGATATTTTCTCACGAGAGTGAGGGACTAAAGCCACATCTACCTTAAGGCATCACAAGTTAGGGTTTGGTTAATATTTCCCTAACGCTGCCTAATACCAGCTCACGTTAGCAATATTCTGCAATTCTGCCTGATTGCCGAGAACAATGTAGGATACAAAGAGTTACCAACTGTCCCTCAAGTGAATGGTGAGTCCCGAACAATTTTTATTCTGTCATCTGGAGGGAGGCTTTAAGGTTTCTTGGGGTAGATCATATTCTGCTGGAGACCAAAGGGCCAGAAGGGTGTTACGCCATTCTGGAAACACAGCTGTTCTCTCTGCAAGGGGGACATCTCTTGCTGCTGGTAGGCTGGGCGAGGAAGAAGATGAGCGATGGGGGTTGAGCTTTGGGGGACACTTTATTACCTCCTCTCCCTGCTTTTAGAATAGGACCCTATTATCACAGTGGGGAACCCATGCTAAGTATAAAAATATACCTTTCATATCATACCTAAGTCGACATGTGAGTTGGGGGTTTTAGGTGAATGATTAGGTCAAGTGTTCAAAAACCCAAACCACATGTTTCCCTAAGGTCTCTCAGACTTGGGTCCACTAGAGAGGAATCTTCTTGTCCTGAGACCTACAGCCACAACTGAGTTTTACCGCCTGTTGCCCTGGAACCTGTGGATCAATTCTGGTATTTCTCATATCCTTAGGGAAGAAAGACACATCCCAGCCTGCAGGGCTTCCAGGGAGGTTGTGCACGCATGTTATGGACCCTTGCTGGTCTACCAGGCGAGAGCACGCAGGTTCCTCTTATTCTTGTGTGCAAATTGTAAAAATTCTTCAGCATCTGTAAGGTCTGCATGCCTGTTATAGTTGCAGCCACATAGTAAAGTCTAGGTAGGGGCGCCTGGGGGGCTCAGCGGGCTAAGTGTCTGACTCCTGATTTTGGCTCCAGTCATGATCTCAGGAACCGTGAGATCAGGCTCTGCACTGATTGCACAAGAGCCTGCTTGGGATTCCTTCTCTCCCTCTCTCTCTGCCCCTCCCCTGTTCGCGCCTGCTTGCTTTCTCTCTCTCTCTGTCTCTCTCTCCCTCAAAAATAGATAAACTTAAAAAATAAAATAAAAATAAAGTCTAGGTGGGAATTTCTGCATCACATCTCCTAATGGGAACGATCAAGGACGAAGAGCTAGATGATCCTGGAGACTACCCATAAGACCGTGTGTGTGTGTGTGTGTGTGTGTGTGTGTGTGGTTATGGTTAGACTAGGGCTCAGTTTTAGGTTGAAGGCATGTGGTTATAGGGCTGGGACTGGCTTGACCAGGATGCCGGTCAGCTGCTGTCACAGGTCTGGGTTATCTAAAGCCACAAAGGGAATAGGATATTTTTAACTGGAATGCAGTGATTTAGCAGAATCCCCATGCTCTACACCTTGGGGGAAAGCATGGATTGAATCCTGGAGAGGTCAAGCCTAAATAACAAAATCCAAATACCAACGACGGGGAGTAAGGTAGACTTAACAGAGCCTGACAGAGCTGTGAAAGCCTGACTTCTAAATGAGATCAAGTTGGTACCAACGTTCCTGACTGAATACTAGCTGATGTTTGAATTGCACCCTTCCAAGTCAGTCGTTCCGCATATGATGTGTGTGCAGATCGCACTACCCTGAAGGGCCAAAGTCAGGGTGCACTTATGAATGAAGGCATTTGTGGAAGATTAGCACAAGTCTTTGATTTTGAGTAGGTGCTTAAATGGTCGTCATTACCAGGGAAATTTGAAGAGGGGCTAGTTTGGCAGACAAGTGGGTGAATCTGATTTTTGATACGTAGCTTGCGATAACAGGGATGTATTACAATTTAGAAAGTGGAAACACGCTAACCATCATAAATTGCCATTATTTATGAAAACTGAAGAAAAACTGGGTTACCAGCCCCTGTGTCAACCCACCTTCTAAAAAGTGCCTGGCAATTAGAGACCAAGGACTGGCATTTGTGCTGCTGTGGCCGATCTCAAATTCCATGCTGAGTGTTGTGTAATGCTGCTTGCTGTAGTGATCATTGAATGGCTTCACATCTTGGGCCTCATCCTATCTAAATGGATTGCCTTTGGTTCTTATTTTCAAAAGAAGAAAAGATCCAATGAATATTCATCGAAGATTTTGCTGAATTGAGAACAGGAGCTGTGTGTTTGGATGACTTTGGACTCCATTGTGAGTTTGATTGAGTGCTGATGACTTTCCCTAATTTGAAGAGTAATTATCCCTGAAATCTCTTGTCTGTTTTTCTGTCTAAAATAACCATTAAATCCCAAAAATAAAACAAATACTCAGCAACAGTTACTCTCAATGATAGGAGTCAAGTGTATTCTAGACTTAGTTAGATTCCATATCAATTTCCTTCTTGGTGAAAAGTCGACCCCGGTGAGTTTCGGTGCTGAAGTGCAGCATCAGGTTCACCTGGTTCAAGGAGCCAGCTATACTCGTCCATAAGGAACAACCAAACAACTGAACAAAACACAACTGAACAAAACATGGGAGAGGGAGACAGAATCCAAGCAGGCTCTGCACTGTTAGTGCAGAGACCGATGTGGGGCTTGAGCTCATGAACCATGAGATCATGACCTGAGCCGAGATCAAGAGTCAGATGCTTAACTGACTGAGCCACCTAGGTGCCTGGAGAGTGAGCTTTTTGAAGAGATACTTGTCCAGCCCAGCCTGGGGGCCAGCCAGCCTACAGCGGTTAATCACATGGTTGCCATCTTCTTGATGAGTTTCACCTCCTCATCTAAGAAGTGGTTCTCCAGGAAGTCCCAGAGATGCAGGTCTTTGTGGGCAGAACCCAGGGCAGGCAGATCCAAAAGGGTCCAGATTCTTCTCCAGGACCATGGTGACCTCCATGGCATCCAAAGTTTTATGCCACTTATTCTGGGACAGCTTCTGCATGTCCTGAAAGAGAGGGTACAGCAGCTGTGCTGGTTTTGCATCTTTAAGACCCCATGCCCTCATGCTGCTTTTCTCCAAACTCAAGGAAGAGGCTAATACCCTCCTGAGCCACATCGTGGCAGATGAAATAGAAGGCCAGAGAGAGGTAGGTGTCGAAAGCTGTCAGATGGAGGCTGACCAAGCAGTCATAGGGATGGTCTCCACCTCAGTGGATTAATTCTGAGCAATCTGGGAATTCACGGTTGATTCCGGTTGATTGGCAATAAGGAGCTAAGCTCAAAAACTGGTGATGGCTGGTCTGGAGGGTAGAGGATGGCTCAGAAGATGGTCCCCGGAGATTGTGACTAGAAAAGAGGCTAGAGAATGGTAGGACATTGCTAGAAGGGGTGTCCCTGGGTCTGTTCTGTCCAAACACCATGGAAACAAGAGGCGGATCCATGGGACCACTGGGCACACTGCCCATACAGAGATTTTTTTTTTTTTTTTTACAGTATGGTACTGTAAATGTATTTTCTCTTCCTTATGATTTTTTTTTAAAACTTATTTTTAATGTGTATTTTTGAGACAGAGACAGAGTGTGAATGGGGGAAGAGTAGAAAGAGAGGGAAACACAGAATCCGAAGCAGACTCCAAGCTCTGAGCTGTCAGCACAGAACCCAGTGTGGGGCTCAAACTCAAAAACTGTGAGATCATGACCTGAGCCGAAGTTGGATGCTTACCCGACTGAGCCACCCAGGTGCCCCTTCCTTATGATTTTCTTAACATTTTCTTTTCTCCACCTCACTTTTTTGTAAGAATGCAGTCTATAATGCATATACAAAGTGTGTATTAATTGTTATGGGTAAGGCTTCTGATCTGCAGTAGGCTCTTATTAGCTAGGTTTTAGGGGATTCAGACGTTACAGGGGGATTTTTGACTGCGGGGTTTGGCAGGTCTAATCCCTGTGTTGTTCAAGGGTCAAGCATTGAATAGGCAAGAGCTGCAGAGATTGAAAATTCTGGAGATCCACAAAGGTTTTGTCTCCCTTGAATATTTTAACAGAGTACCGATCAGCATGTGTCTGTGAAGAAATGACCTGTGGCTAGAAGCAGAACCCTCTTAAGGGACTGGAGGAAACAGTAACCAGTGCTTTGACAGGGCCTGGAATAGTAATGCCTCCTCCTGTCAGCCACACTGGAAAACCCTAGGACTCACAGGACACTGAGTAAAATACTCAGAAGGGCCTTGCCTCAGTGATGGAACAAGATTAGTCCTACATTCAGACATCCGGATTGTCTCCTGCTTTCTTTGTAGTCTTTTTAACGTTTTTAACCTTTAACCTACCAGGCTTCTCCACTACGAAGTTACTCTTTTCTTCCTTTTCATATACTATTTAAAAGTGAGTTACTTAATCCAAGCCACTCTCAAATGGAAGAGAATTAAACTCTGATTTCTGGGAAAAGGCGTGTCAAAGAATTTGTAGATACATGTTAAAGACACCCGCGGTAATTACTAAATATTTGGGGGGTGGGGGGAAGATATGTTAAGGCTATGTAAATAGCTTAAATATCTTTCTCCTTGAAGTTTTACCCACAGGTTTGATCATTCATCAGAGCATATTGCCTTATGGGAATTATTACTTTGGTGTTCTAACAGTGATTTTCTATTTCCCTCATGCCTTCTATATTTACTAAGTGGGATTATTTTGTAAGAAAGTCTTGTCTCTTTTCCTCCTTACGTATTTATTTAGTCACTTACTTATGTCAGCATGGACTCACAGATACTCATTTTCTCTTAGTCAGTATCTAGCACCATTGCTATTTTGGTGCTCAGATTGATCCAGTTTAGACCATTGGGAGCTTTTACAGGTTGGTTCCTATGTCCTTTTGACATGTCCCCGTCTCTTTTTCTTAAGCACTTTATTCCCTTCAGCACAACCAGATGCCATAGGCTTATCTTTCATTGCTCATATCTAGAGATAGCCATTTCTCCATGAAGTCCTACCTCCTTTCTTTGGAAAATGGTAGAAGCCAATGTGTAGACGCTAAGGGTGCTGGTTGTAATTGGGCTGTCATTGCATCTAGGCCATCTCAGAAGACAGAGCTGGAAAATATATGCATGTACCCACCCTAACCCAAGTACACGCACACGCGCGCACACACGCACACACACACACAATTTATATATATTACCTATACACACATGCATAATGCATATGCATACGTGTGTGTGTGTGTGTGTGTGTGTGTGTGTGAACATGAATTCACACTGTTATCACCAATTCTAATCCAACACTGCAGGGTTCTTTCTAGCATTCCCTGACGTGCTTATTTATAACCTATTTCTCTAACAGTAAGACATCTGGCTCTCTTTATTTATATATATTTACTTATTTGTTCAACTGTACTCTACATATAAATTAATCTCAAGATTGCTAACCTGCATTATTGTGCCCCTGAGAGAAACAAACGTACCAACTGGAGTATGGTATTTGTGGACTGTTTGCTTTTTTCTTTAGCTTTACAGTATCCAGCCAAAAAATTATTCTTCAAAGTCACTTAAGTTAGCTCCTTTTTTTCTCCATCTCCTTCCGTGAGGTTATGTTGCATAGTTGCAAGACTGTTAGATTTATTTGTCATAGTCGACATTCCCTTCTCGTTGCTGCAAAAAAAAAATCTCTCTTTGCCCAAACTTTCGATAGACACTCTGAGCCCCTCAAGTAGGCTTTGACTTTGGACTTAGGTTTACAGAGAATTCCCCAACTTGATAGCTGACCAAGTTCTTCATCCCCTACCTTTGATATCTAAGTCTTGATCTGCTGTTAGCAAGAATTTTGTTAGGTCAGGAGGCAAGAATCATGCTACCCTTGATGTCTGCACTTAGTAATTTTCTGTCCGCTGACCCCCCTCACTCTGTTCATTGGCTAAATCCATAGCTACCTTTCAATTCAAAGTTGAACCTAATATTTCCCCTTTTGAAATATTCTTATTGCCATAGTCTTGAATAAAGTCTTCCTTACCATTTTAACAAGGATCAGAATAATTTTTTCTTTAATGTTATCCTGACATCCTACTTGAGTTTAAAAGTTGCATATTGTAAATTTCTCCCTTTGTAGTTTACTTTTCTATGGGTTTTGAAAAAATAAATATAGTCAAATATCTGAAAGTATAATAGAATTCCATTACCCTAAAAATGTATTTGTGTAGCCCCCTTCTTATCAGTTCCTCTACCTTCAAATTTCAGCAACCAGTAATCTCATATTATTCCCTTTTCCATAATGTTGTATAAATGGAATTATATGAATGTTGCGTTTAGAGTCTAGCAACTTTTATCTGGCAAAATGCACTGAAGATTCACTCATGTTGTTATGTTAACCAATAGCTCATGCATTTTTATTGCTGAGTAGTAGTCCTTGGTATGCATATACCATGGTTTGTTAACCCGTCTATCTGTTGAAAGATCTCTGGGTTATTTCCAGTTTGGGGAAATTATGAATAAAGCCTCTATAAATATTGTGTACAGGTTTTTGTGTGCACATAAATTTTCCATTTACTTGAGTAAATGCTTAGGAGGGGATTGCTGGGTAATATGCTAAGTATATGTTTAGCTTTACAAGAAACTCCTGAATGATTTTCCAAACATTCCACTAGCAATGCATACAACTTTCTGTTCTCAAGAGTCTTACTAGCACTTAGTGATATCAGTTTTGTATTTGTGTAAAGGAGGGGAAAAATATTTCCCCTACCCTCTTATGTTCAGTACTGGAACCTGTGAATTAAATTGAAAAGAGATTAGCAGGAGAAAGGTTTATTTTGCATGCATGTGGAGGCTTCATGGAAAAGAAGTAGTTTGACCCAGAGGTCTATAGACAATTTTAACAAAGGGTGATAAAGTGTGGGGAAGAGATTAGACAAAAGGAAAAGGAAGTTTGGACTTCCTGGGGAGGGAAGGGTAAATGGCTAGAGGGCGACTACAAAATGTACAGTAAATAAGGATTATTCAGTGAGTTTTGTTACACAGACTCAAAGCTTTTCAGTTGATATATTTCCTTTACAAAAGGGAAAATTATGCCCTTCTTCTGGCAGAAAGTAAAAGGTCGGAGAATTCCCCCTATGTTTGCTATTTCTTAATTGCCTTCAGCTCCAAATTACCCTTATGCCAAAGTGCCATATTTGGGGTGGCATATTTTGATCCCTTGAGTTAGCTATTTCAATGCTTATATAGTGATGTCTCTTTGAGGTTTTAATTTGCATTTCCCTAATGACTGATAATGTTGAGCTTTTTTATATGCTTATATATCATCCATCTATTCTATTTGGTGAATTTCCGATTCAGTTTTTTGCCCAGTTTTTAGAGTGTTTTGTAGTTGTTGTTTTGTTTGTTTCTTATTGTTGAGTGTTAAGTATTCTTTATATGTTCTGAATACAAGTTGTCTCTCATAAATATGATTTAAAAATATTTCTCCATACTCTCAGTTTATCTTTTCATTTTCTTACCAATAACTTTCAGAAAACAAAAGTTTAAATTCTGACCAACTGCAATTTGTCCATTTTTCTTTTATGGGTCATGCCTTTGGTATCACGTCCAAAGAAACTCAGTGTCAAACTTAAAGTCACACAGATTTTTTTCTCCTAGAACTTTTATAGTTTTACTTTTACATTTATGATCCATTTTGAGTTAATTTTGCTATAACCTGTGTGGTATATATTGAAGTTTATTTATGTTGCATAACGACATCCAGTCTTTCTAATACCATTTGTTGAAAGGACTATCTTTTCTCCATTGAATTGCCTTTGTACATTTGTTAGGGCAAATACGAATATAAATAAATAAATCCTCCCTCATACCAAAAGGGGAAGAGAACTTGTTGTTCTCCTTTCTCTTTAGCCTTTCCTTTAGAAAACATGAAATTATAAATGCTCTCTCTGTTTTCTTTGAAATGCATTTTAGTCCTTTTAAAAGCTAAATGAACCTTTGCCAGTTTTATGTTCCAGAGATTTCTTTCTTGAGAAGCATGGGCTATCTCTTTGAAATGCAAAGATCAAGAAGGATGACCTTGTCTCCCTGCCTCTGTGGGAGTTTCAGCTTCAGTGCTTGACTTCAAGTTGTACATTTCTGTTTGTCACAGAGATATGAGAAGTTTTATTTTCCTTTTTGATAAAGACAATTACATGTATGTAACGAATTGTATCTGCTTTGCTATATAAAGAGATGTGATTTCTTTCTGTATAATCTCTTTAGGTGTCTTACACTCTGAGTTAATGCTTATTCAATAATAAAACTGTTTTTTTTTCCCTCTTCTCCCTTGTGGATAGGTTTGTATGGGCTGGCAAGAGATTTTATTTATATTATTAGATTTCCCCACCAATTATCAAGAATCAGTTGCCTATATTTGTGTAGTCTATTTCTGGGCTGTGTATTCTGATGACGATAGCTTTATAGTATGTCTTCAAAATAGATAGTCTACCCTTCAACCTAGTTTGTTTTCACAATTGTTTGGGTTGTCCTGGTTCCTTTGCATTTCTATATAAATTTTAGAATCTTCCTGCTGATGTTTACTGAAAAGGGGAGGGGGGGCACTAGGATTTTGATTGGATTGTGTGGAATCTACAGATCAAATTGGGGAGTACTGATGTCTTAATGATATCGAGTCTGCCGATTCATGATCCCAGTATAGTGTTCCAATCATTTTTGTCTTGTAGGGAGCAAATGTTGGTATTTCAAGATATACCTCTTTGGCATATTGATTATTTTTAGCTGGTTATTTTTTTTTTTATTTTAAAAAAATTTTTTTTTTCAACGTTTTTTATTTATTTTTTTTGGGACAGAGAGAAACAGAGCATGAACGGGGGAGGGTTAGAGAGAGAGGGAGACACAGAACCGGAAGTAGGCTCCAGGCTCCGAGCCATCAGCCCAGAGCCTGACGCGGGGCTCAAACTCACAGACCGCGAGATCGTGACCTGGCTGAAGTCGGACGCTTAACCGACTGTGCCACCCAGGCGCCCCATTTTAGCTGGTTATTTTTAAGCAATTGTAGACACAAGCAAAGCTCTGGGAACCAAATAGAAGTTACATTTTTTTATAAGAGACATTTACATGGATAAGGGAAATCTTCATTTGTAAGGGTGTCTCCCTCTGTGCCAGGAAGAGGGGAATGACTCTAAATGTAGAAACCCTGATCTGTGGGAAAGGCAAGGACTTAATCTGCACAGTATCCTTACCTGTGTTTACTGTGCTTCTCTTGGTGACCTCTCATAACTGACTTCCCACCCCCAACATCGTCATTTTGTCTTTAGCTGGAGATGGTATTTAAGGTGATTGTCTCAGTCATTTTGAGGGGTTATTCAGTTTTCCTGGGTCTTTCCTGTGAATACAGGAGATATCAATGTTGTTAAACTTTTGTTTGATTTTCCCGTTAGTCTGTTTTGTGTCCATTTGATTCTTAGACCAGCTAGAGGAATGTTGAAGGACAGAGTAAAATGTTTTCCTCCTCACCAGTCTTTTATATTCCTTTATCAATTTATTATAGTTTTTAGCATACAGATCCTGCACGTATGTTGTTAGCATTTAAACTGGTAGACCTTTTCTCACCTTGGGGAGGGGGTCATAATTACGCTAATTTCTCCTTCTATTTCTCACTAGTTTTGCTCAGTCTGTATATTTTCTGATGAATTTCATACTTTAAATTATTTTACGTCTTTTAATTAATTTTGTTATCATTTCTTTTCTAATCAAAATAGATCAATACTGTCTACTCAGCCTTTTGTAATTGGAAAAAAAATTGGAAAAAAAAAAACCCAAAACCCAGGGTATTTGAGCAAGGTAAATGAAAAGATTGCGGTATATTTATGTGTATTAAACGATAAACTGAAGCATATTAAAATTTTGAAGTTTATTTGAACAAGTATCATTTTGAACTGGGCAGCACCAAATAAAAAGTAGTTAGGAGTGCTCTACCAACGAGGGCTAGAGGTAAGATTTTTATAGAGAAGACACAGAAGCAGAAAAGGAAATTATTTGATTGGCTACAGCTTAAGTGATTGCATTATTTAGGAAACACTGGTTTGCTGTTTATGATTGGTTGTTCTTTTAACCTCGAGGCATTTATAGGAATTAACTCTGGGTTAAGTTTTGCTTTGCCCACTAGACTCCCAAGGCATTTCAGCCACCTCAATCTGATGGCATCTTTGTTTGATTACTTTAACATGTGATAAACACTACAAGATTGATATGTATCCACATAGATGGATTTCAAAAACATAATCTTAAGTAAAGAAAATAAGGAAGTAGAACAACACGTATACAGTTCCACTTCTGGAAATTAAAAATTATACACAGAAGATAACACTCGATTACAGGTACATGCATAGATGGGAAAGATCCACATTTAAGCCGTAATAGAGGGGGACCTGGGAAGATCGGTAGGAACAGGGATTAGGAACTAAGGACAGCTACCAAGATTGTGGTGACGTTTATAGTATTTTGTTTCTTTTTCAAATGAAAGGCTAAGTTCTGAATCAAATTCAGAACCAGTGCATTTATGAAGTCTGGATATATGGTATAGACCTGGGTATATGCTGAATTATTAATATTTTCCTAAAAAAAATGAATGAGAACAAAAACAGCATGAAAAACACCACCAAACAAATAACAAGCCATAATGTTAACGAAAATTCTGGGAATTGAGAAGTATTAACATTAATTAGAAGTAACAGTATCTATAGCAGCCTTGCACTGAAACTTGGATAATGGAGCAAAATAGTACAGAAGTAGTTTCTATTACAAGGATAAATATACTGGATCCTGACGGAAATAACACAAATCAATCATAAATGAGTTTCTTGCCCTCATTTCCACATTAAATGATCTTGGGGTATCTCTTGAGCAATTAGAAAAAAATATGATCTTTCCGGAGCACCTGAGTGGCTATCAGTTAAGCGTCTGACTCTTGGTTTCAGCTCAGGTCATGATCTCATAGTTTGTGAGTTTGAGCCCCACATCAGGCTCTTTGCTGACAGCCTGTTTGGGATTCTCTGTCTTTCTGTCCCTTCCCCCACTTGTGCTCTCTCTCTCTCTCAAATAAATAAGCATTAAAAAAATTCTAAGGGAAAATATAAATAATCTTCCCTCAAGCCCACACCATACACCTAAATACATTCTAGAGAAAATAAATAATTACTAAAAGATAATGTCACAGAAAATCTTTAAGAAAATAGCGTTAGTTCTTTATTGGCTTTTTGGAAAGACGGTTGCTTTCTAAATATGAAGGCAGGAGGATTCATAAGGAAATAGAGTGAATGATTTAACTCTATACAAATTTTAAAATTTGTATATATTAAATACACATTAGCAAAATGAAGAGGGAAATAAAAGCTGGAAAAGTATGGCAAATACTATAATTTTTAAAATCATTTAGGTGTAATAGATAAATATGTAAAGGGCATGACAGATAATTTTCTCTTTTTTTTTTTTTTGGATTTGTCCCTTAGTTTTTTTGTTTGTTTTGTTTTTAATTTACATCCAAGTTAGTTAGCATATAGTGCAACAGAGATTTCAGGAGTAGATTCCTTAATGCCCCTTACCCACTTAGCCCATCCCCCTTCCCATAATACCTCCAGTAACCCTCTGTTGTTCTCCACATTTAAGAGTCTCTCATGTTTTGTTTCCCTCCCATGACAGATAATTGTCAATGATAAAAGCATAATCTCTAAACAGACATATGAAAAAAATTCAACCTTTTATCAATAAAAGAAATGCAAATATCAATGATGATGTATAATCACAGAATATAAATTAACAAAAAATGATAATATGTAAAGCTGGTGCATGTGCTGTTAAACACATGTACTTGTGTACTGTTGGTGGGAATATAAACAGACACAATTACTCTGGGAAATATTTTCGACAGAGATGACAAGACCCATGAAAATACTCATAACTTCTTATAATCTATTTTATTTTTATTAAAAAAATTTTTTAACATTTATTTATTTTTGAGAGACAGAGACAGAGCATGAGCAGGGGAGGGGGAGAAAGAGAGAGATACAGAATCTGAAGCAGGCTCCAGGCTCTGAACTATTTGTTAGCACAGAGCCTGATGCAGGGCTTGAATTCACGAACCACAAGACCATGAACTGAGCAGAAGTCAGATGCTCAACCGACTGAGCCACCCAGGTGCCCCAGTTTTTATCATCTATTTTAAAGAAATGGAAAATATACGGTTGCTAACTTATATAAAGATATTCATTGCACCAATGTTCATAATGCTGAAAAATGGCAATGCAAGAATGGGAAATTCATGAGTACAGGTAGATGTGAAAGACACACAAAAAATTTAAAACGGTAAAAGTATGTTTTCCATGATTCTTTTCCACTTCACATTAGGTCATGCATAGCAGTCTACATAACATGATTCTCCTCTGACTGTAATTTACTCAATCACTTCTATAATATTGACTGTTAAATTTTGAATGTCCAATGTTTGAATTTAGACTGAGGATTAGCCTTTTAAGAAATCACATTTAGTATCAATTACTGAAGATTTATAACTTGTGAATGATTTAATGTCTTTACACAGTGCTAGAGTATGAATGATTTAATTTCCTAACACAGTATCTTTATTGTTAATACAATACTTGTCTCCTGAAACAAAACCACAAGGTGTCGCCTGCATTAACAGCTTTTTCCTGTCCTGTGTGTGCCAACAGCAATGATATTCCTTCCAGTAATCATGACTCAGCATAGACCACCGGGAAGCTAGAGTGAGGAGGCATTCTAACCAAACCAGTTGTGTTGCAGAAGTAGGGTCTTATCTAATATCCCAACCAGGAAAAGCGGAAGAAAGTATATTGCTTCCCGAGTTTGGAAGATTCTCAGCGGATTCCATTCAGTCCCAGATAAGTTCAAGTGTGGAGGCTGAGAAGCTGGGATTTCAGCTAAATACCACCACCATTATCTTTCTAGGTATCCAGTGCCTTCCACTCCAACCTGAAGGGCTCCTGAGTGCCCTGGGAGTTGTAGTCTGTACTCGACTTTAAAATACTTTAGTACGTACATTCGAGATACATATATTACATAAATTAACTTGAACATATATTCCTAGGATGGATGGCTGCTCCAATCTCAATAAATTACAAGGATGATTAACTCATATGTAATTAAATGGCACACTTCACAGACTGACTACAAGCATTTCCCCTACTGTTACTTCACGAGAACGGAGGTTTTGTTAGTTATCATAATGGATGTACAAATGAGCGTTCGTTGGTGAAATGGTGGTGTTCAAGATGTGTGAACAGACTAAAAAATTCTGAAGCTTCTCCCTGTCTTCCTGTGAACAAAAATCCAACTGGCTTAGAAGTCTAGCTCCTTCAGACTGTTATTTGAGGTAGGCTTCTAAAACAGTGTTCAGGTACTGATTTTGAAAATTCTGGTTGTTGGTATCATTATAAGGTGCTACACCCGCGCCCCCCCCCCCCCACCCAACACACCTCTGGAATGTTGCCAAGTATGGCGACAGCACTAAGAAGAGAGATCTGGAACTTTTTTTTTTTGAGGCCATGGAGCAGTTTGTGACCCCTTTTGTGTGCATGAGACTTGCTTTCATTAAAATCTGCTGGTAAGACTGTTGGGGAGACCTGGAGCCTCAATATAGCTGCTACCATCAGAAGCTACTGATAGCCACAGAGTCTGGTAATTATGGCCCTGGCAAAAATTACTCAGGTTAACTCGCAACAATGACGGCCTAGGAAAAGGCTCTTGGGGGCCTGGGGCCATTCCTTGTTGACGTTCAGAGGCCAATAGACTGCTATGGATAGGAGCTTCTCACCAGATTCTTAATGTGAAAGACTATTGATATAATTCCTTGGTACAGAAGGCATGAAGTACTCACTAGAGTAGACCCTAGAGGTTCTAGAATTTCTGACTCTGTATCCATGGTGTTCCATAGGCGGACAAAATGTCACACTAATGGGGACTGGGTGTCTTTAAATCATTCAGTCTCTCAACTTCGGTCTGTGTGGTTCCTCCAAGATCTCTAGCACACTGGTCCCAGGCCCGGACATCTATTCTCCTCATTGTTCTTTTGTCTCCCCTAGACTGGGGAATTTTGACTACACTTGGTGGTATAATGACAAGAAGTTTTGTTCTGCTGATACCTGTCTTCCTCTTTGCTTTGAGTCCACCGTAAGCTTTTGAAATTTGAAATTACCTTTTCTTCTCTTCAGCTTTAATAATCATACCCTGAAATCATGCTTCACTATATCATGCCCCATGATCTAGCGTGAATGGGATGGGCATACAAAGAAATATCATGATTAAGAAACTTACTGGTATGTGTATGTGTGTGTGTGTGTGTATGTATATATGGATAAGGTTTGGGAGATATCTCCCAACATATGCAAATATAGATAGATAGATCTCCATATATATATATATATATATATATATATATATATTTTTTTTTTTTTTTTTTTTTTTTTTTTTTTTTTTCCTCTCCCAAACTTTATCCAAAACCTCTGGAGTCAGATTGATTTAGAAATCTAGACTTTTGGGCAATTTTAGAAAGAATAAGATGAATGTTATGTGACACCCTAAAGCATAGTACAGGTGACAGCCCCAAAATCAAACATTAATATTTCTGCCACACAACATAAATATTTACCCTAAATGGGATAAATAATGACCATAAGTCAGGTTTATAAACCAAATGAGTTAGGAAATTTACTTATATGTTTCAGAGGTTTCGGATTTGAAATGGCAAATAAGGGATTATGGACCTGTATGGTCTCATCCCAGCAGTAAATACCAGATCCACCATTTTGTTTTCTTTTTGGTATTTCTTCTATGCTATCAGCCACGAAAGAGGCTGTTGTCCCTCAGACCCAGGAGGTTTAGGAAATGGTTGCACACAGACTCAAGAAAACTATCAGATGGAAGTTTGAGTCCCTTTATTATACTGGAGGATATACAATGCATATAAATAAGGCTGAATATTCTTCTGTGTCAAGATGTGAACATCCACTCTTCTTATGGAAAAATAATCAATTGGTTCTTCACTTTGTGTGTTTTTTTTTCTTTCTTCTTCTTTGCTTTCTCTGAAGCATTAGAAGAATGGAATGCAAATATTTTCTTCTCCAGGGAAAGTTTGAAGATTACATGAACTAGTTATTTGGTTGCTAATGATTCAGACTCCCAAGTCGATAGGCCATCAAAATCTAGTAACAAATGGGCAGGAGCGGAGCTTGGCTACAGGAAACATGGAAGATAGAGAGGTCCTAGCACCTGAAGGAATGACAGTTGTGTTAGTCTCTGGAGCTGAGGACCGGAACCTGAGGATATGGTAGGTTTTAAGGGAGTAGCCCAGGTGTACCAGGAAGCAAATCTAGACCCATGGCACTCAAGCTTTCCCAAGAAAAATGCCAAGTCCCCAGCAAGGCAAGGGACCAGAGGAAAGACATACCTGAACAAACCCAGCAAATGGGATAATGGGCATCTTAGAAGTAAATCAGGCTTCACTGATAACTGGGAACCAGAACTATCCAACCCCTTGCTCCTTGTTCTCATTGCAGGAAGCCTGAAACAATGGTAAAACTCCAGGAGTTAGCGGGGAGAATAGCCCCCCCAAAAAAGGGCTGGACTTCCTGCCAGTCCAGCAGGATAGGGGCTCAGAATCAAAGTTAGGTTTGTTATTTATATAAAAATAAGACACAGGACATGTCTGGCACACCCAAGTTTGTAATCTTGAGATTTATAACCACTACAGTTGAATTAGGAGATTAACTTTTACTACTACATAGCATGTTTAGTTATAATGGGAACTGATGCCTCTTAAAAATAAGATTCCAGAATGTCCTTCTGGCTTATTTAATTCTGGGGAAAAGTTTCCCCACACATAACACATACACAGACACATAAACACTACATGAAGAAAACAACTCTAAAAATATGGAGAAGACTAGGAAGTCTATTGGAATGGAAACTTTTCTCTCTTTTCCCCCTAATTTTATGTAATATGGTTATTTTGTGATATAAAGGAAAGGAAATATTTTTGAATATATAAATATTAATGTGAGTCTATTAAGATAAATAAAGGAAAGTACTTCATAAACTCTGAGAATTTTAAGAGGAATCTTAGAGATAATGTAGTTCCATTTTACAGATGAGAGACTGAGACCCACATACAGTAAAGTACCTGTGGTAGTTTTTAGGCATTGCCTAAAATTGTCACTTCTCACATTGAGAGGTTTGAGACCCTCCCCTTGCTTTGATTTCGAGTTACTTGCAACTGCTTGGTTTAAGAGTATGGGAGAAGTGATGTTATAAGATTTCCAAGAAGATGCCATGAATGTCCATGCAGCTTCTGCCTGGTTCTCTTGGCCCATTCACCCTACAGGGAGCCGGCTGCCGTGTAAGAACACTAGTGCCCTGATATCCCCAGGTGGAAAGGCCACCTGGTGTAGGTGTGCTAGATGATGGTCCCAACTGAGCTCCCAGCCAATAACCAGCTTTAACTGCCAAGTGAGGTATCTTAGCCATCCAGCTCAACTGAGCCATCAGACGATTCTAATGAGTCATGAGTCTAATGGGATCTAATGATCTAATGATCCCATGAGTCAACATGGGAGTTCAATGGCAGAAGAGACCCCAAGGGAGCTCTGTCCAGCCCCAGCTTTCCTCAAATTTCTGATCCACAAAATTTAAGTAAAGTGGTTGATTTAAGCCATTAGGTCTTACAGTCACTTGCTATGCTAGAATAATTACTAGAATACCCAAGCTCATGGAGGTAAGGGACTAAGAAATAGGCTAGAACCTGACTTGTCGTTCTCATCCTTTCTGATTTCAAAGGAATGAGATGGGGCATTGGAACAAGGCAACTGAATATTTCCAATTGTCACAGTTTATTTCTAAGTTTGGCACTGGTGTGAAATTCCATAATATTGTTGGAGAACCACGAATTGCTCCCTACATGGTAGCAGGGGCTGTTAAACACAGGGTGGCATCCAAGGGAGGTATAGTGGGAAAAGAGTTGCCAACTTCACCTCATTCTCATGCTTCTGGAGGACAAAATTCCTAACTGCTAGAAAAATGATAGGTGTATAAAAAGGATATGAAGTCACTGAGATAAACAGTAATCCTTAAGTGATATTTTAATTACTGTACAGTATAAACATACCGTGTGTGTGTGTGTGTATGTGTGTGTGTGTGCGTGCGCACACGGCATATGTGTGTGTGTGTTAAGATAGAAAATGAAACAAATGAAATTTGTGAATCTGTCAGGGTCATCTTTAGGAATGCTTCAAGTGACCAAAGGGAGAGTGTTGGACTTGAGATCTTCTCATCTTGGCAAGAATTGATATCAGAGGAATTGGCTAATGCTCTGTATTGGGTTGAATGATGGTCCCCCCCGCCCCCCTCCCCCGCAAATGTATCCATGTCCTGATCCCCAGAACCTGTGAATGTGACCTTATTTGGAAAAAGGGTCTTTGCAGATGGAATTTAGTTAAGAATCACGAGATGAGATCATCCTGGATTACCTAGGTGGGCTGTAACTCAAATGAAAACTATACTTACAAGACACACACAGAGAAGCAAATAAAAAGGTAATGTGAAGATTGAGGCCCACTTGAGTGCCGTGGCCAAAAGCCAAGAACTGCCATGAAATGCCTGGAGCCAATGGGATCTGGACACATCAAGCAGTTAGTCTTAACTATTCCCTAGAGACTTCAGAGGGAACGAGGTCCTGCTGACACCTCGATTTTGGACTTCTAGACTCCAGAACTGTGGAAGAATACATTTCTGTTGGTTCAGATTGTGCTCATTTGTTACAGCAGCCCTAGGGAACTAACACAAGCTCCTTGAGAGAGAGTTCTAAGGGAATTGAAGGAGCAAGTCCACCTTGTCAGGGATAGCCATGGTGGCTGGAGCATTTCATACATGGCAGATAAGGGACAGCACTCAGGCTCTTGCTAAGCAGTTCTCTGCAAAATCTAGGCATTTTTGGCCTCAGGCTATTTCACTCCTCCAACAGGCATTACCAATTAGGACCTCCTGAGCGTGTGCTGTTTATTTGAATGTCTGTGTCTTCTGTCGGATTGTGAACTTCCAAAGGCCAAGAGGCTTATTTTCTTCCTTCAGTGAAAATTATTGAACAACTGTTATGTGCTCCACTCTGTGCTAGATGCTGGTATAAAACGCTGAGTAGCAACACATAGTTTTTGCTTTCAAGCTGCAAGCAGACCTTGGGTGGTAGGCTATTCTGCATTCAATTAACGTATGTTGAATGAAGGAAATAAATATGGACAAAACAGCTTGCCGGAGCGGATGGTTTGCACTTGGGAGAGACTGGGTGTAAACTGTAAACCTGCATAAGATACTTGTTTCCATTTCCTTAACTGCAAAATGGAAAAAAAAAATAATTCCTCCCTTCCAGGATTGCTGGCATGATGACCGTATAAATAATAATGTTATTAACAAAAGAGAATCTAATGTTCCAGCAAAATCTCAGTGTATCTCTCCATGTCCAAAAAAGGTAATAAATTCCTTCTTGCATCAATGCTATCCAGTACTTTTCCCATGCATTTTTACTTATGTCATTTGATTTGTCTCCAGCTTTCTAATGTGGGCAGGACAGGGAAGAGCCTCAGGTGAGTCTCCAGAGCAAGAGGCCAAAGTCATGGACAAACAGGGCGGTGGCTGGTGAAGCCAGACTAGACCCCAGGCTTTCCTGCCTCCCAGAGCCCTGTGTTTACCACCACAGCCGTGCCAGGCTGAGTGAAAATCTCTTCAACCATATGGGGTTGTCTGCTCATAGTTACAGATGTAAATAGGGCTCATCTTCCTCAAGAGTCCATTTTGCCCCCAAATTTGGGGCACAGCATATCTGGGAAATATTATGACAGAGCTTCATTTTAAAGCAGAATGCAAAAAAAAAAAAAAAAATGATCATCATCCTAACAACTAGTTCTTATGTGCACCAGGCTCTGTTCTTTTTTTATTATATAAATATAATTTATTGTCAAATTGGTTTCCATACAACACCCAGTGCTCATCCCAACAGGTGCCCTCCTCAATGCCCATCACCCACTTTCCCCTCTCCCCCACCCCCCATCAACCGTCGGCTTGTTCTCAGTATTTAAGAGTCTCTTGTGGTTTGCCTCCCTCCCTGTCTGTAATTCTTTTTTTTTCCCCTTCCCCTACCCCTGGTCTTCTGTTAAGTTTCTCAGGATCTACATATGAGTGAAAACATATGGTATCTGTCTTCTCTGCCTGACTTATTTCACTGAGCATAACACTCTCCCGTTGCATCCCCGTTGCTGCAAATGGCCGGATTTCATTCTTTCTCATTGCCAAGTAGTATTCCATTGTATATATAAACCACATCTTCTTTATCCATTTGTCAGTTGATGGACATTTAGGCTCTTTCCATAATTTGGCTATTGTTGAAAGTGCTGCTGTAAACATTGGGGTACAAGAGCCCCTATGCATCAGCACTCCTGTATCCCTTGGGTAGATTCCTAGAGGTGCTATTGCTGGGTCATAGGGCAGATCTATTTTTAATTTTTTTGAGAAACCTCCAACTGTTTTCCAGAGTGTCTGCACCAGTTTGCATTCCCACCAACAGTGCAAGAGGGTTCCCGTTTCTCCACATCCTCGCCAGCATCTATAGTCTCCTGATTTTTTCATTTTAGCCACTTTGACCAGCGTGAGGCGGTATCTCAGTGTGGTTTTGATTTGTATTTTCCTGATGAGGAGTGACGTTGAGCATCTTTTCATGTGCCTGTTGACCATCCGGATGTCTTCTTTAGAGAAGTGTCTATTCATGTCTTCTGCCATTTCTTCACTGGATTATTTGTTTTTTCAGGTGTGGAGTTTGGTGAGTTCTTTAGATTTTGGATACTAGCCCTTTATCTGATATGTCATTTGCAAATATTTTTTCCCCTTCCATCAGTTGCCTTTTAGTTTTGTTGATTGTTTTCTTTGTAGTGCAGAAGCTTTCTATCTTGATGAGGTCCCAATAGTTTATTTTTGCTTTTAATTCCCTGCCTTTGGAGATGTGTCAAGTAAGAAACTGCTGCGGCTGAGGTCAGAGAGGTTTTTTCCTGCTTTCTCCTCTAGGGTTTTGATGGTTTCCTGTCTCACATTCAGGTCTTCATCCATTTTGAGTTATCTTTGTGAATCGTGTAAGAAAGTGGTCTAGTTTCATTCTTCTGCATGTTGCTGTCCAGTTCTCCCAGCACCAGTTGTTAAAGAGACTGTCTTTTTCCATTGGATAGTCTTTCCTGCTTTGTCAAGATTAGTTGGCCAAACATTTGTGAGTTCCACTTCTGGAGTCTCTCTTCTATTCCATTGGTCTATGTGTCTGTTTTTGTGCCAATACCATACTGTCTTGATGATTACAGCTTTGTAGTAGATGCTAAAGTCTGGGATTGTGATGCCTCCCACTTTGGTTTTCTTCTTCAATATTACTTTGCTATTGGGGGTCTTTTGTGGTTCCATACAAATTTTAGGATTGCTTGTTTTAGCTTTGAGAAGAATGCTGTGTGCGATTTTGATTGGGATTGCATTGAATGTGTAGATTGCTCTGGGTAATACTGACATTTTAACAATATTTATTCTTCCAACCCATGAGCACAGAATGTTTTTCCACTTCTTTCTATCTTCTTCAATTTCCTTCATAAGCTTTCTATAGTTTTCAGCATACAGATATTTACATCTTGGTTAGGTTTATTCCTACGTATTTTATGATTCTGGGTGCAATTGTGAATGGGATCAGTTTCTTTATTTCTCTTTCTGTTGCTTCATTATTGGTGTATAAGAATGCAACAGATTTCTGTACATTAATTTTGTATCCCGCAACTTTGCTGCATTCATGTATCATTCTAGCAGACTTTTGTTGAAGTCTGTCGGGTTTTCCACGTAGAGTATCATGTCAGCTGCAAAAGTGAAAGTTTGACTTCACCTTTGCTAATTTTGATGCCTTTGATTTCCTTTTGTTGTCTGATTGCTGATGCTAGGACTTCCAACACTATGTTAAACAACAGCGGTGAGAGAGGACATCCCTGTCGTGTTCCTGATCTCAGGGGGGAAAGCTCTCAGTTTTTCCTCCTTGAGGATGATATTAGCTGTGGGCTTTTCATAAATGGCTTTTCTGATGCTTAAGTATGTTCCTTCTATCCCGACTTTCTCGAGGGTTTTTATTAAGAAAGGATGCTGTATTTTGTCAAATGCTTTTTCTGCATCTATTGAAAGGATATGGTTCTTTTCTTTCATTCATGTGATGTATCACATTGATTGATTTGTGAATATTTAACCAGCCCTGCAACACCAGGCTCTGTTCTAACCACTTTTAAAACAGGAGCGCTACTCTCACGGCAACCCTTACTGCTCTCCCAGGAAGGTCCTATCGCCAACCCCATTTTACATGGAAAGAAGCCGAAGGAATACAGTGGTTAAGAGGCTGGCACCAAGTTGTGTAGGTGGTTGGTGGCAGAGCTAGGATTTGAACCAAGGGAGTCTGGCTCTCGAGGGCCCAATTTTAATGATTTTGTTATGAATACTTAGACAAAACATGAAAATTCAAAGGCATTTTATCTTTTTTGATGACCCAATGGCATCAGGGCTATAGTCATTCTGTCATTTGCTATTGTGGGCATGGGTGGAGAGAAGGCTCTGAGGACATTTGCAGAAGCTGTGTACTTCACAGGCTGCATACAGAAGAGATTTTTAAGGACCACTTTGTGTGTGTGTGCGCGCGCGCACGTGCACTCATGTGCATAGAGTGAAAGAGAGCAAGCATTTCAGTGTGTACAATTTCAGCTTAATTAGAATAGGAAGACTCTTAAGTTATTTTTAAATGCAGCAAAGATCTGGAGGTGTGCTAGAATGAAATTACACTGTGTGAGGGTGACTGGCAGGCCATGTATTATGGGAAAGTTCACAATCTTGTCTTTATCAGCACAGTTTGCAAAACAGGCCTGAAAAGCCACGGCCCCAAACCCATCGTCTGGAGCTATAATTATTCAAGTTAAAAAAAAAAAAAGGAATTGGAAATGTGATTAGCAATGATTAGAAGGCCTATTTCAGGAAGAAAATGAACAGAATGAGAGACACCAATGGCGGTGAGTTTGGTGAAAAAGGACGGACGCACTGTTTTAAATGAAGTTTCCTGTCACCCAGGGGAGGGATTTCCCTCAGGACCGTGCCGTTAGCGAGTGTCGTTTGCAAAGAGGGCTTACAACAAAGCCCCCACCCCAAAACAGAAGCTCGTGGGCTCTGAGAGTGCCTGCATTCAAAAGCTGGGGACTGGCGCAAGGGACCATGGGTCTGCTGAGGGCGCTTGGGGACTTTCAGCCAACCAGGAAAGTGCCTGACCTTGCAGTAACAAGAACTGAAATAACCCCAGCAAAACGGAGCCTGCGAAGGGGGGTCAGAAGACCTCGGCTCCTGTTTTGGCCGAACCTCTTGGACTGGAGCCCAGAGTCCATGTGACTTTGAGGAATGGCTTTCTCTCCCTTGGCTCCCTTATGGCCAACCCCTTGCCCTCCAAACTGCACCTTACTCTTCCATAGTTTAGGCTAAGGAATCAGACCTTGGAGCACGCCAGAGTCTCCCCCTTTCTCTTTTACGCCACCTCTCTTTCGTATTCGAGATGGGAGGATGGCTCTGGAATCTCATCGCTTCAGTTCAAATCCTGGCCTAAGGATCGCTAACTGTGGAACTCTCCGGAATACTTCACGCTCTGCCTCAGTTTCCTCATCGCTAACATGGAGGTAAGGCTCCCTCGCAGGTTTGGGGCGAAGATTAAAGCAGATAAGAAGGTAGAAGAGAGAACAGGGTTTGGTGCTTCTGAGTACTCAATACATGTTAGTGATTAATATGGATTGATGTTTGTGAAACCCGAGGCTTAAAGTGTTAATTTTTTCCGCTGACTGTATGTTAAAATAAGAACAGTACAGGGGCTCCTGGGGGTCTTAGTTGGTGAAGCGTCTGACTCTTGCTTTCGGCTCAGCTCGTGATCTCACAGTTTGTCATCCGGCTACGCGCTGACAGTACGGAGCCTGCTTGGGATTCTCTCTCTCCCCCTTTCTCTGCCCCTCCCTGCCTGCTCTTGTCTCTCTTTCAAAATAAACTTAAAATATTTTTTTTAATTAAATAAGAACAGGCCCACTAAAACCACGTTTTTAAGGGTTGTCACAATCTAGAATCATCTGAAGTACCAGTGTCCGTGCCACACATTAGGCAACGCTGTCCACACATATTCATTCATCTTCCAGGTGTTCTCATCAAGGCTTTAGATGACATTTATCATGTGGGTGGATTACATAGATGAAGCAGCATTTTCCTTATCTCCACTGTGCAATCAACTCCACGGGCAGGGGAGATGAGAACAGTGACCATGCTGTGTACGTGGAGGAGAACATTTCATCATGGTATGGCCCTCTTGTTCCAACGTACAAGCCAGTTCCCTCAGGAGACAGTATGACGTGGAGAAAAGAACCAAGCATATTCCAAATTATTCCAAATTCTAAGACAACTTGGCCCGTCACCCAGATTCTACCCCTGTGAACCCTAGGCTTCTTTCTTAAGTTCTGTCAGGATGATTTCTCATCTGTAAAGGGGACATACTGTCTACCTCAGGGCGCTGGTGGGGGATTCAATTTGATGAGATGGCAGGTACTCAGGGAATGGGAGCTCTCCTCAGATTATCGACATACAGGCCGGGGAGCACATGCCCAGGTCTCTTCAGTGGTGTTAATGCTCTCTAGGGTCTACCTCAAAATCTACCTCATTGGGAAAGCAGCCGTTGGCCTACTAAACCAATTTAGTATTGGCCAGTATGCACTGCAGGCTTTCCAAGTTCAAGACACAACTCCAAAAGCTTTTGCGTGTATTCCTATCACAATGGTATATTGTATAGGATGAGGTCTGTAAAATCCTATTTTACATATAATGAAGCTGAAGCATATAATTATGCAGGTCACAAAGCTGATAAATGGAGGAGCAGATAACCACTAAAACTGTCGAGCTACTAGTTAACATAGGACTATAACTCATGCCCACAGGACTATAGGACCACATCATCTAGTTCAGTGATTCCAAGAGTGATTTTGTTCCCTAGGGGACATTTGGCAATGTTTGGCAACATTTTTCGTTGTCACGGCTGGGAGGTGGGGGCAAGGGATGCTGTCTACAATGCACAGGACGGGCCCACTCCCCAAGAACTATCTGATCAAAACATCAGTAGTGCTGAGGTTTAGAAACCCAACGTAGGGGGCAGGCACCTGGGTGGCCCTGTCAGTTGAGCAACTGACTTCAACTCAGGTCATGATCTTGCGGTTCATGGGTTCAAGCCCCACATTGGGCCGTGTGCTGCCAGCTCAGAGCCTGGAGCCTGCTTTTGGTTCTGTGTCTCCCTCTCTCTCTGCCCCTCCCCTGCTCATGCTCTCTCACTCTCTCAAAAATAAACATTAAAAAAATAAAGAAAGCCCAATATTTAGAACTGTAACTATTTAGAACTCAGTTAATAACTTAGAAGAAGCCATTGAATCTCTGAGATTCCAAAACTGGAAGGCCAAAGGTTGGGCAGCAAATCACAGACATTGTTACCAGAAATCCTTCCAGCAAGGACCTGGAGCCAACTGCCTAAGGCATAGTCATCTGGTGATGAAGATAAACTGATTAAAAGCCCTAAGTAAGATGCTGTGGATGAGTAGAAAGGAAGAGGGAGGAAGCATAAGTGACAATAGTCAAAAGATAGTCAAGGGCCTGCTATGCAAGGGAAGGAGCCTAGAAGACAAAGTCATGTGAATGGAGGCAGTTTCTGGGACAGGCAAGATGGCAGCCAGGAGACGTAGAGACTTCATGTCCCGGCCATCAATGACATTTGGTGCATCTGTTGTGATGGAACTTTTTGTGATTGCTTTTTTAAAAAAGGGACTTGAGACTGCCACTTGAAGAAGACGACAAATTGGAAAATTTGTGACTTTTCCCACAATAACCGAGTGTGGTTAAATGGCTTAATCACGTATGAACAGGATCAAAGGTAGGAAGGACCTGAGTATTTTTGCTTTATTCCATCTAATAAACATTTTATTTATATAAAGACAAACGATGCATAGAATGAAAATAAGTGCTTGAGACATTTGATATAAAGAGTATATAGCATTCACATTCCTATTTTAATACATGAGTACTGAAGTGTTCCATAAAAGAATAAAACTTTCCCTTTATGTATAGTAGTAAAAAAAAAAAATCAGTATTTTTAGGAACTACAGAATGTTATTCCTTGGTCTTTTTCTTGACAAGGAAAAAAAAAAAAGCCACAGTATCATCTGACACTACATTCCAGTTTATGCTGATGACCACCCAGAAGTGATAAAGCTCTTTTGAATCTTGGAAAATCCATTAATGGACCAGTATTCTAGAAATTCACCACTAGAGGTCAATGAGCAACAGCTATTGGGACAGCATCTAAGCCCTAAGGTGCAAAGGAATTTCCGGGCACTTCCAAGGTACTGAAGACAGACTGTCCCCGAACTCTCTCAGCCCACCCCCACTGAGAAGGGTGCCCACAAGGTTCATCTAATCCCAAATCTCAGCCTATCTGCTAAAACTTAAATGAGAGGAAACCTTCCAAAATCCAAATGGAACTGATTTGCTCACTGCCAGTTCCTAATATTCCTATTTGGCTGAAAATAGGTAGCTCAACAACATTAAAAAAGAGATTATTTGCAGCATTAACATTTGTTTGTGGATTAACAAATCCTATGGAGTATTAAAGCTCATTCTTTGTTCTTGCCCATTAGGACACAGACTTCCTAAATGCAAAAGGGACTGTGTCCCACATTCAAGTCCTTGCTAGCAAATCCTGCAAAGGGCGGGGAAGGCTGGTATGGTGGAGAGACTGATAACCCTGGCAAAAGCTTCTAGGTAAGAGCTCCCCTCCGTAATGCGCAGAGGAAAGCTCTTAACATATAGGCAAAATAGATTTGGCTTAACTGGGACCACTTGAGGGGGTCCCCTTCAGTCCAGAAAAACCCACCAACTTAAAATCTTAACACCAGACCAGGAAGAGAGAGGCAATCAAACTCATATGATCTAACCAGAGAATGGCTGACGTAACGCACATTTCTTACAAGGGGCCTTGGTTACGGGCAGGTTTAATTCCTAGCCTGGGATGGGGTGGGCAGTGGAAAATGCCAACGTTTACAGCGAGAAGTAAAGCAGCTTTAAAAGTGTGTCCACACCTTTGTCTTGTGAATAATGTGGACTGGGGAGAACTGGAAACCATCTGCTATCTGTCTTCACTTGGGAAGATCCAGATTTTCTGTTTTGCAAAATCTCCAAATATTTAAAAAGTGGCTCAATTTTGTTCAACGCTGTGCTGGCCAAGCAAAACACATGTTCAGAGTGCCTGAGGAAACAGCTCTGACCATGGCAGTGTCATGCAGCTCGAATCCTTCTGACTAGGCCAACATGTACTGAAGCATCCAGGAGCCCAGAGAGATGGAAACTCTTGGCGTTTTGCACAGAAAGCTGGAGACTCAAACCGAGCCTGATGAGAAAATGAACACAGCGAACCCTCGACAGGAGACGTATTCCCTTTAAGGAAAGGGAATCTGGGTGGGAGGAGAGAAGAGTAACACAGATATGGCAGGGGGATTAACAAACAGAAAGAACGATCTGTCATTAGTAGAATATGCGGCCACTTCCTAAGTGGGGAAATCTGTTCTGATTTTTTATGCCCGTGAAGCCTGGGAAGCTAAAAGCTCTTGGAGATGGGACAGGGTTTCTGAGCTGGTCGAGGAAGGTGACTCACAAACCGATCGTGGGCTTGAAGCTCAAGTGAGAAGTCCAGGAGACCCAGTCTCCCAGGATTCTGGTCCCCAAACAGCGTGACTCTAATTAGCTCCATGGCCAGAGTTCTTAGTTTGCAAAAGCGAGTGCAGCGTGGCCACGGCTGGCTCGGAGCCTCGGAGCCCTCTCCTGATGCAGAGCCCCCACCTTGTGTAGTCAGAGAACCAGCGCACGTGTGATTGTCAAATGCTAATGCTGTCACGGATCCCTTCCTCCTGTGCCTGGTTCCGGAGCGCTCCAAACAAACCAATTTCCTGGGATGTTTTGATCTTTTTTCCTTGTCTCTTTCCAGAGTATGGCTGTATATATATATAGATATAGACATATATAGATATATATAAAACATAGCTATTCCCTATTATATACAGGCATTAATAAAGTGCACGTTATTGGCTATTGTAAAATCAATCTCATTTCCTGAGGAAGTGCTAACACAGCTTATCCTATGACAATGTCAAAGGCGTAGAATGCTTCATGATACCCACTCCCTGCTGCTGGTGTTTCTGCTCACGCCCACAGCTCAAGGGGAGGGGAGTGGCCCCCGGGGCCTCCAGGAAGCGTTGTTCAGGGTCAGGGGCAGCTTCCCGCTGCCTCTGTTCTTTGGTGACAGGGGCAGCCTCTTTAGATCAGCGCAGCCTGCCCCGGAGAGAGCTATTTGGTAGTGTTCAACGAGCCATCTTCGGGAATCTTCTCCTCGGAGCAGCTCCTCCCCGAGAGCCTGTCCAGGTGCTGCAGTTCACTGAAGCGCTCTGCCACGCACTGGGCCGTGAGCCGGGCCTCCGGGTCATGGTCCCAGCACTCGGTCAGAGTCTCGCACACCATCTGGATGCCCTGCGGTGGGAGAGAAGTCACAGAAGTCACAGTCACGCGGAGCTGCTGGTCTGGGGGGCTCCTGCTGACCTCGCCCCCTGTGGTGCGGCTGGGTGCCAGCCCCACGTCCCGACTGAGCACCCACGAGGCGGGGGCCGGCCACTCGCCTGTGGAACAAAGGGGCGTGCGCTGTCCTGGAAGCCTGCTCTACCCATTCCGCTCCTGCGCCATGGCATCACGACAGGTCGTGAGATGGAGAGCCGGCACGTCTGATCGCGACAAGGACTCTCCAGGAGGCCTCTGAGGTGCAGTAGCATCCCCGGTACCGGAAAATTCCCATGAAGTGGCCCCTGACACCCTGTCACGCCTTCCTATTTCTTTAGAGCAGTTTTTGGCCTTATTGTTTAGGGTGGTCTTAGGTTCATAGCAAAACTAAGTGGAAAGCACAGAGGGTTTCCGAAACACGTATAGCGTCCCCCACTACGGACATCTCGCATCGTGTGGTACGTTTATTCCAGTCAAGGAACAACCACGGACACATCGCTACCAACCGAAGTCCGTGGTTTACAGCGGGGGACGTGCTGGGGGTTCTGCTGAATGTACAACGGCATGGAGGCACAATGGTCATAGCCCACCGAGTAAGTTCCCTGCCCTAAAAGTCCTCTGTACCCCAACCACCCCTCCTTCCTCTTTCCCTGAGCCCCTGGAGACCACTGATCTTCCTGCGTCTATGGTTTTGCCTTTTGAGAGCATCTTATAGTTGGAATCACAGACACCTTTCTATTTAAACAGTGTTAAATGCCCAGTCAGAGTGAAGTCTAAACCTTGGGCTGGTTTCCTCCTGTGAAGTCCCACATTCTCTGGACAGCTTCCGGCAGCTGCCAAGGATGACCCTCGTGCCCCGCTCCTCCCCAGCGACATCAGGCTGCACCCTAGGAAGCAGCTGTCTTTGTAAGTCGCCGTGCTAGACTCCAGGCTCTGTCAGAAGGTTTCGTCCAGCCCCATAAACACGCCGTTCAAAAGAGCCATTTGGGGGCGCCTGGGTGGCTCAGCTGGCTAAGCGTCCGACTTGGGCTCAGATCATGATCTCACGTCCATGAGTTCGAGCCCCGCGTCGGGCTCTGTGCGGACAGCTCGGAGCCCGCTTCAGATTCGGTGTCTCCCTCTCTCTCTGTCCCTCCCCCACTCGCACTCTGTCTGTATCAAAAACTTAAAAAAAAAAAAAAAATTTAAAAAAAGGAGGGGGTGGCATTCAGGAAATGCTGCCCAGTACGGTGGCAAGGGTCTTCTCTCACGGGTGTAATTTTTATTTTGCAGTGCAATGCAAACGCGTTCATCACTTCAAGTCCTTTTTGGCAACCAAGCTGGCAGGGGTTAAACAGAGAGGCAGACGTAGAGCGTGCGTCCGACAGTTAGAGGCTCCCCATGGTCACTGGTGATCTTTGATACAAGTGGCCCAGGTGGGACGGATACACCCCAGCACCTGCCCCGAGAACCGCACATTGTTGTTGAGCATCTACCACAGGTAACTTTCCCAACACACCTAGGAGCCTCTCCCTCCCTTCCTGCCCTGTGAGTGAATTCATGATGTTGAATTAATTGTAAAATTCACCTAATTGACGGTATTGATTGATGGCCTGTTAAGAGTGCAGTGGTACTGTTGGTACACAAGTAACATTTATTTTATTCTGGCCCTGTAATTACAGGCAGTAAATTAAATTAAATATTAAGCATTAACGTGAAATCAATAGGGCAACAAATCTCATTAAAAGAAAAAATGTATTATGCAAATTCTTTCCAGAATTTATCATCATGAATAATGGCTTCATTACAAGAACCATACAGCAGAGGAGGCAACGGGGTTTGAAAGAAATAACCCCAGTGCCTGCTGGACTTCGGAAGGAACACAAAACAGCCTTGCATTTTCAGCCAAAGAGGGTTTGCCCGAAACCCCGGGGAAGCCCTGGGCTACCATGGCCTGGTTCAGCTCTACCCCAACTTTATTAGGGACTGTCTGCTGAAGTGGCTCCGGGCCAGGCTTGGCACCGACCAGGCTTCCGGCTCCATCTGTCTTCCTGATTGTGCGTGATTTGTTGTTTCTGTTGCTTATCTCAATTTGCCTTGCCCTTCGGAAAACCTACGACTTAGCCCAGCCTTTCAGTGGATAAGGGAATTCTTCCAAGGAGGCCACCAGAGGGTCCACCCAGGAGAAAGATCAGCTCTGTCCGTGAGACAGGAGCACACGGCTCCCTCTCGTCCTTCCTTCACGCTCTCTCCCGAGTATTGTCGCACAGCTCTCTTGCCCTGGCAACCTATCACTCACTTTCTTTCTTCTTCTTCTCTGATCACCGCTCCCGTCAAAATGCCCCCAAACAAAAGAATTTGGATAGTTCACCCCGAAAGTCCAGAACCGCTGCCCTTCCACAGATGCCCTTGCCTACCATCTCTTGGAAAAAGAAAAGAAAAAGCAGTAGCCCTGAGGATGCTCCCCACAGACAGATTTCCTATTTGTTCACTTTGGACCCTTTCCTACATCTCCCGGCTTTCTTTTATTGCAGACCTGGTGTCCTTTCAACCCAGTGTGCGCGGCCTGCACACGGCCATGAGCACACGGCACCCGCCCCCCAGTCCCACTGGGGGACAGACTCTGCTTACTTCTCACTCTTAGAGCGGAAGATTCCCAGGAGACGATATTTGGAACCCAGAAGGGAACAAAACATAAACACGCTACGTAAAGGCTTGGGGGGTGAGGGGCAGAGGCTGCAAAACAAAATATTTTAACGCCAGAACCCAAGCGGGCTTGCATAACGGGACGATGGCCTGCAAATGATTACTGGAGAGCACTCTTTGAATGGTGTGTCTGCCGTGTGAGTCTACTTAGTGACATTTTCTCTAGAAACAAAACCTAACAGGATCGTGGAGCACCAAGCGACCCGCCCTCCGACTGAAGCCCATATCCTAAAATCCTCTCCTCTACTAGAGGCTACTTCAGACAAATCTGCTTCTCCCTTCAAAACAGCAACTCCTTACCTGGTGGTTGAGCCAGGAGCTGGGAATTTCTGGTCGTCCTCGGTCTCTCAGCACATTGTCCTTCATGCTCTCAACACAGGGATGCTCCGCACCTTGGAACCAAATGGAGGCTCGTACTCTTTCACCTCTGTTAAAGAGAGCAGGTGAACAAGGCCTCTGAGAAGGGCGTCGGCAGCTTGGGGACAAGAACAAGGTGAGCAGCCTGGCTGAGTACCCTGAGCCACTGAGCATCAAAATATACCTGTGATTCCTCTGAGAGCATGCTTAAAGAAGAGTGGATTAAAATAAGAAAGAAGGAGTAGTTGTGGAAAGAGCCAGAGAAATAATGGATAATTGTTGAGCTCTTGCTACGTGCTAGGGACTGTGCTAATGGCTGCGGACAGTGAAGAAATGGGACCAACAAGGTCCCTCAGCTTACATTTTCAAGCAGGCATTCTCAGGGGGATGATGTTGCCCCAAGAAGGCAACACTGGTTCTTGGGAGGTGGAGAAATCTTACACATTACGATGGTTTGTAGCCCTACAAAGGTCCCTAGGACACACACAGGTTTAATAGGTGGTGGCAAACTTCATGGGGATACCCAGCCTAAAAATGAATGAAATTGTGACACAAGTTACAACCTGGATGAACCTCAAGCATATTATGTTAAGTGAAAGAAGGCAATCACAAAAGGAGAATATCATCTGATTCCATTACATGAGGCACCTAAAATGGACTAATTCATAGAGACAGAAGGTAGACGGTGGTTGCTGGGGACTGGGAGGGTGCATGTGTGTGGGAGAGAGATGGAGGGTTATTGTTTAATGGGTACAGAGTTTCAGTTGGGAAGATGAGAAAGTTCTGGAAATAGGTAATGGGGATGGTTAAACATCACTGTGAATGTACTTAATGCTAGTGAATTCTACACTTAACAATGATTGAGACAGTGAATTTTAATTATGTATCTTCTTCCAGGAAGGAAAATCACTGATGCGAGTAAGGATTAGAAAAAAAAAAACTGTTGGTGGGCGCCTGGCTGGCCCAGTCGGTAAAGCATGCGACTCTTGATATGAGGGTCATAGTTTCAAACCCACCTAAGTGTGGAGCCTACTAAAATTAAAACACACACACACACCACACACACACACACAAAGAGAAGAAAAGAAAAAACTATAAAGACTCCTAAGGCCAGCAATGATGACAAAAACATTGAGCAATGCTGTTTAGTGGGATCGCAGAGGGGAGAGATTGACAACACATCAACAAACAAAATTTAAAAAGGTAATTTTCCTTTAGCGGTACATGTGACAAAGATGATCAGAGAGGATATGCTGTACTCCTTCCCTAGGGCTTCAGATTTCAACTAAAGTGAATCTCTTTATAGAAACTTCCTTGAATATCCTTCAAGACATTCCTGGCTAGATGTCCTGGGCAGAGCTCTATGTTAGCATGTATCATATTTTGCTGTAGTCAAATTTATGGGTCTCATCTAACAAGATTGTGTGCATCTGAGAGTAGGTTCAGACTCCCTTTGGTCATCCTTGTATTCCCAGCACCCCTGGTAGGGCCTCCTCTACAAGAGGCTCTCAATTAATACTTTGTTGAGGGATGGATGGATGGATGGATGGATGAATCTTAGATCCCGTCCAAAGTGGCAATGCCTAAACTCTAAGTGAATACTAAAACAACGCAGTAAGTGGGTGGGGATCCCCTACATGTCAGTATGGCACAGGACAGCCTAAAAGACTGAAAACACTCCTGTACTAAAACATATCTGGGGGCACCTGGGTGGCTCAGTGGGTTAAGCATCTGACTTCAGCTCAGGTCATGATCTCGTGGCCTGTGAGTTCGAGCCCTGCGTTGGGCTCTGTGCTGACAGCTCGGAGCCTGGAGGAGCCTGCTTTTGGTTCTGTGTCTCCCCCTCTCTCTGCCCCTCCCCCACTCGTACTCTCTCTCAAAAAATGAATAAATGTCAAAAAATAAAATAAGCAAAAGATGTCTGTGCTGGAAATGGAGGATGGGCTGGATCCAACATTTTCCCTGCAGAAACCAGGACCTTGGGCTTTTAGCAAAATAATCTTGTTTAATGAGTAAAACTTTCAATAAGTTGCCCTTCCAGGCTAAGAACTGAAGAAGCTTTTGAGGCAAATGCCATTTTGAAAATGGATTGCCCGTTCTTATTTTTGTTTTCTCCCCTTTCCCAGAAGCCCACTTGCAGATTCATCTTCTGTGGTACCTCCTCTAGCCCCCAAATAGAAGATCTTTTTTCAGGAAATTTGTGATGAAGGCTTTCCATCACATTGAGGTGAGCACAGACCATCCTTGGTGTGTCTACTTTTGCCCCTCCAGTGCCACAGCACTAAACCCTTACCACTCTCGAGGTGAGATCTGAATTTTGATCTGCATAATATTTCTTTCTTCCATTCCCTTATCTTCTTCTACAGACTGTACATTCCTAAGGCCCAAGGCAGAGGCTGAGTCTAGTGTCCTCTGATTCTCTGCTCAGTGCTAAAAATTGTGCCATATACATAGCAGGCATTCGACAGATAGGAGTTGGGTCGAATTCTAGAAGCCGAGGACTGGTAATCAGAGCTGGTTCTCAGCACAGTTTACGCTGATCTAAATATTGTCTTCTATAAAAGGAAGGGGCTGAAGTGGATGACCTCCCTGTCGCCCTCCGGATTATCCTGTAATCCAACCTAGTCAAATAATATGATGCCCTCTTACTTCCATGTCTTGAGGTGTGCATATTCTAATACAATACAATGGGATAGGATTTGTAGATGATATAAAGTATTCCTGAGAAAACGTGTCGGTCCACACGCTCTCCATTTCCAACTGTTTGGCTGCCATAGCTGGCATTGTTGGCTCCCTGGCTCTATACCTTAACCAAGCCAAGAGCACCAGCCCCCAGCTGCCACAGGTGTTTGAGTCCTAAGAGGCCACAACTTCACCCTCCTCTGGAGGATGGCCCTTCGCTGATGAGAGCTGCCTGGCCTAGAGATTTCCAGAAAGCCTCACCCTGAGAGACAGCCGGCAGCCAATGATAAATTAACGTGGGAGTATTAATAGTCTAACCCTCTTGCCTCTGCAGGGAGATAACCATGGTGCAGTTCATACTCTAGAGTTCCCATGAGATGAGGCTGAGGCTAGACCTCTCCTGAAACTACAGGCTTACTGAGGTTCTCCCCTTCCCTTCCTCCCTCCTCCTGAGACCTCATCCTCAGTAAACCACTGCACAAAACTCTTTGTTTTAGATTAGTTCTAGGAAAGCCAGCCTAAGACAGCAGTCAAAGAAGTGTTTTCTCTTCAGGTCAATCTCTCAGCTAAACTGCACCACCGGACCCTGGTGGCAAAGTCACCCGAGGAAGCCTTGACAGGGCTTCTTCCTGAGAAAGTGAACGTACTAACCCATCAACAATTCCCATAGCACAGTGCTCAGAAAGGGGCGGGGGATGACTGCAGTCAGGGAAGGAAAATGGCGGGATCAGAATCATCCCAGGTGTTGAGCTCATGGCTAAGATTCCTAGAGAACAAAGAAAAAAAATCTCCAGAGTTGAGGTCGTTATAACCCAGGGCCAATTTATTTAATTTCCAGTTCTAATCTTCAAAGTTCCACAAACCACAGTGTCTAATTTTGTAAGTTCTGTGGGGACTAACGCAGGTTTCCATGGGGAATGGGGGCGAGCTGAGGATGGCAGAGGGCATTAGGCACGGGCTTGTTTTCTGCTTAAAGAAAAAGTAATGAATGCCCCTTTGGAAAAGAAGACAAAGGCGACAGTCCTTTCCCAGAGTGAAGAGAATTTTAACTGGATTACTTCCTACTTTTCCTAAAGCCTTGGGAAGCTGTGAGATTTGTCAGATTCCCTGGTATCCCTGAGGGGTAGGAGTCTGTGACTTGTGGGAGGTAACGTAGGCAGGTGAGGTCAAGGGCAGTCTGAACGTGGCTGGCCAAGGAATGGATGAACTGGGAGAGTGTGGATCTATGAATCTCCTTTTCAGTTTAAATTAGACAAGTCTGGGGGCGCCTGGGTGGCTCAGTCGGTTGAGCGTCCGACTTCAGCTCAGGTCATGATCTCACAGTCCGTGAATTTGAGCCCGTGTCGGACTCCGTGCTGACAGCTCAGAGCCTGGAGCCTGTTTCAGATTCTGTGTCTCTGTGTCTGTCTCTGTCTCTCTCTCTCCGTCTCTCCCCCGCTCATGCTCTGTCTCTGTCTCAAAAATAAATAAAAACATTTTAGATAAATAAATAAATAAATAAATAATAAATAAATAAGACAAGTCTGGGGCACCTGGGTGGCTTAGTAAACGTCTGACTTAGCTCTGGTCATGATCTCACAGTTTGTGAGTTCGAGCCCCACACTAGGCTCGCTGCTGTCAGCGCAGAGCCGGCTTCGTGTCCTCTGTCCCCCTCTCTCTCTGCCCCTCCCCCACTTGCACGTTCTCTCTCAAAGATAAACACTAAAAAAAAAAAATTAGACAAGTCTGGGTGACCATGCTGTGACCCACCTGGCACACCCCCATCCCTTAATAACGAGGTATCTTTCCAGTGAGGAAACGGGATGGAGACTTCAAGTATATGCATATTAAAAAAAAAACTAAGTGTATGCATATTTTCAGCTGACTTTTCTTCAACTCCCGGTGAATGTCATATTTACATAACATATATTTTTCAAAACAGCTAAGCGGGCTTTTTGTCTTGAGGATTTTTGCAGTTCCTCGTTCTTTGCTTTTCCGCCCTCAGTTAAACGTACGCACTCCCACCCAGTTTTTTAAATCATGCCCTATAACATGTAAAGATGACCTGTGCTTGGCAGCATGTGTCCCTCTGCCTGTCAGTCACCGGCTTGAATCTCTGATGGTGGAGACCACGGTCTGCCAACATTCTTTTCCTTTTTTTCCCTTCTGTGACTGTGAAGGCAATGCCTTCTCAGGTCTCTAATCAGGTTGTGGAGGATGACCGCGGACAGACATTGTAAGAGAGGCTGTTTCTTTCTTCCTGGAGGCCAGGTGCTAACTGCTCCTCGGGTCTGCTCAGAGGCCCTCAGGATACCGTGCATATTTTCTTTGCTTCAGCAGAAGGAGGTGGCCACAGAGACCGAGGTGGAGGCCTAAGCCCTGGGGCAGGTGGCTGAGGGCAGGAAGCCTCTGTCAGCCAGCTGGGCACCGATGGTCCTTCCTGGGATGAAACCTCGAGCACTGAAACCCAGACGTCCGGGGACTCGAGCAGACGTGGTGACTGGCCAAACCAGAGGTTGGTTTTCAGCTCCAACTTTCTCCCATGGTTTCAGGCAACTAGGGCTGAGATGCTTCATCCACTCTGGCAAAATTGCTCGGTCCGGGTTACATGTCTTTTATCCCCGTCTATTTATCTTTTGCCCTTATCTGTTTTCGTGTTGGTGCTTAAAATGCTTTTATTTTAGAAAATGCATGTGTTTAAAACTCCAAAATTACTAAGTAGATGGATATAGGCCAAAGCAAATCTTTGTCCCACTCCTCATCCTTAGTCTCACAAAAGTGGCTTAGGTGCGATGCCGGGACTAAAAGTGATTAAGGGCATCTGGGTGGCTCTGTCGACCTCGGCTCGGGTCATGACCTCACGGTGGGTGAGTTCAGGCCCTGAGTCTGGCTCCACGCTGACAGCACAGAACCTGCTTGGGATTCTCTCTCTCCCTCTCTGCCCCTCCCTGCTCACGCAAATGCTCTCTCTCTCAAAAACACACTTCCCAAAAAAGTGATTTAAATTTTCCCCTTACTGTTTATGATGAGTGCTTCTCAATCTATCTCTTTTTGATAAAAGACTAGATAGATGTTTTGCACCCCCCCCCCCCCCCCCAATTCACTGGGGACTGAAGCTTGGGTAAAACACTGAAGAAAATTACAGGAAGAAGGAATGCCATTTGGGTGTCCTGGGCAACCCCAGACTGCTATCAGAGACACCGCACCCCCGCTCTGTCCTCATCATGTAGCAAATCTGAAACAACCCGTCCGAGGGCCAGCACCCTCTGCAGCCCATGCTCTCAGCAGGACTGTTGTACGTGTTTTGCAAGGAATGGGAGTTGCGTCTTGACAGAGGAACTGAATACAAGTTATTAAACATACTTTCAACATTTCAAATGAGTCAGAGAATGCTGAAGAAGAGTCTTGAGAGATGTGATCCAACAGTTCATTTTCCAGTTGCGAAAACCGAGGCCAGAGAGCACGCTGGATTCCGGGAAGAACGCTCAGAATCGCGGGCTGTATTACTGTTCCTCTGATGAACTGGCTTTGCCTTTTTAGGAAGCCTGCATGCTTTCTCCTCTCTACTAAGCATTTCGGTGAGTTCTTTCTCCCCCCTGGCCAGAACAAGCCCAGCTGGGGCAGCCCCAGATGGGAACGTGCCTGTCACAAATGTGACAAACGTGTCCCTCCCTCCTTGGCCGGCCCCTCCGCACCGCATGGCTCCGAGAAGGGGAACCTTATGGAATCTGTCGGACGGTTCCGGTGTGTTTTCTAAACGAGTTACGCAAAAGAACAAAAGAGCCAACGAGAAAACCCCTCACTGATGGCAACGAGCAGCCTTCTCCCTAACTGCTTTTATTGACCAGCATGAAACCCAAACGCTGGTCCATTCTGGGTTTTGGCGAAACAGGTGGGCTGGTGGCGGTAGAGGTGGGGGAAGAGGACCCCATCACAACCTGTGCCGCGAGCACCAGATCAGGGCAGTGTTGGCCGCGGCGTTAATGCGTGATTTTCTGGAGGTGCCGTCTGTGCATCTGAACAAACGATGCCACGGCTCAGGCCTCCCTTCTGCGAGGAACTGTCATCACGCCAGTCAAGGGGGGAGCGGGCTCCCCGCACCGTTACTCCATATACTCCCAGAAGGCCGCCGGCCACGCGGCTGTCCATGCCCGCTGGCCCAACACGGTGGAACGCGCTGGGCAGGTTGTGTTCGCCCTTCCGACTCGCCCCGGGAGCGACCTTGAACCCACGATGGATGGGGTTTGGGAGGAAAACGGCCGGCTTGCCCGTGGGTCGGATGGTGTGCTCCCGGGCGTGTGTGTGTCTGCTCCCGGAGTCCCCAGCAGGACTCTGTTCCAGCTGCCCGCAGCGATGGCCTGCTTGATGACCTGCCATTTCCCGGCTTCCTCCCCTTTCCTGACTGGCTTCTGCCTTCGCTTTACTGGCATTTCCTGGGATCTCTTCCCAAATAAACCACTCGGGCTCAATTCTTGTTCCAGGCTCTGAGGCAACCAACCCCAGGCAGACTCCGCACGACAGAACTATTCACTCGGACCCAGTCTCTGTCCCACCCTCAGGCCGCTTCCCCGCCAGGCGCACCAGGGCCCGACACGACACCTCGGGATCTGCCCGGCTGCCTCAAACATCATCTTGTCTGCGGAACTTCTTTATCGCGTACGGGCTTGCTCTCCTTTCCGGCTCCCCTCTCCCAGGCTTTCCCCAGAGTCTTTCCACTGATGGAAGCCATCCCTCCCAGACCCTGGCAGCTTCCTTTCATGTCTCTCAGGAGGCTCTTAAGAGAAACCACCCTTGCCTCTCGCCCCCCGGATTTTGCGCACGCAGAGGGCAAGTCTCTGGGACACGATGCTCTTCCTCTGGAAGTCGGCATCTGGAACACAGCTGTTGTTCTCATGCAGTTCCAACTTCACAGAGCGCCTGACAGTGGTCTCGAGGCAGCACCCCTGAGTTTTGTATCTGCTTCTAAATGATGCTCCCCTGAAACCCAGGAAAACTTCGAGCACCTCTTATCCTCTCTTCAGCCCTCCTCCCCCACCCCTCTTCGTCGTCGTTGTTTTCTCTTTTGCCTTTCTTTTTGACTCATGTGACTTTCTGTCTTCCAGGCCTGTGGCAGGCAGACAGGATGCTTAAGAGCTACGTCTCTCCCCTTGTTAAACGCCCGCTCCGCCGGCTGCCGTGTGTCAGTTTCTATTCAAAGACCTCAGTGGCCAGGGATTTATTTGGAAGTCGGTTTTCTGGTGGGTCCGTTTGGGCTGGGGGGGATGTGCCTATTGTGTCTGCTGTGCTCGCCAGAGGGGGGCCCCGAAAGGGTCCCCACCGTCCTCCGCCTCCCACGCACCGCAAACGCTTGCATGAACACCAAATAAACCAAAAGCCGGACAGAGATTTCTTTGTAAAGCAGGGCCCGTCTCCGGGTCTGTCCTTGCTGAAGGACGATTTCACGACTTCCCTCCTTTCTGAGACAGTCACAGACCAATCACCTCCTGCGATCGGCTCCTTCTTCAAACAACTCTGAAAGACCTGTTTTCCTGACTTCCGTGTTCTTTCAGGTGATCCGAGTGTCCGAGATGATGCACTCTGTCATCTGTCCCTCTTTATTTTGCTTTCTAAATTCGTATCTGCCTACTCCCACCCCGGTGCTGTAATCACATATCTGTTTGTTCATTACCCCTCTTTCTACAGTATTAGTTCTTCACAGACTCCTTGTCTCTGGAGGACAGAGACGGCATTTTTTCTGTTTTTTTTTCTTGCCCCCCCACTGCTGTGTCCTTAGCATTTGAATAATGCCTGCCCTACAACTGGTACTCAATAAATATTTGTTAAGAGAAGGAATGAACGAATAAACAGATCTTCAGAGAAATAAGGATAAAGAAGTTATCTCAGACTTTAAGGCACTGAGTCTGTAACATGCTCAGAAATTAAGAGCTTTAGGAATCTGTTAATAGAGATGCACCCAGAGGAGACGGGAAAGTCCATCCCTGGAGACTTTCACGAGTGAGGCCATCACTGAACGTTCCTCAAGTGTGACAGTCCTGCTGGCTACTTCCAGAAAGACACTGAATTAGAGGCCAGGATGCACAAGGTAGCACTGGCTGCCCAATCCGTGATGTCCTTTCTTTACGATGTCCTCCACTGGTCAAGCCAGCAGTGTTATGGCCACACGGCTTTCCCACTTCCCGAAGCCTCAGTTTTCCCATCTGTAAAATGCAGCATTTAATACCAGTGCCCGAGAGTGCTCGGTAGGCTGGACGAGCTGACCCATGAAGCAAGTGCCCAGGGAATGGTGGCTACTACTTCTTCGTGGCTTTCTTCATGATCAGAGCTGTTTCCACCAGGACGCCTTTCCACTTGGACCACCCTCTTCAATGACTGCAGCCCACCTCTCGAGCTCCTCCGTGTGAAGGGGGCTGTACCAGTTGGCTTCGGAAGAGTGCTGTGATCAACTGCTGCCATTCTGTCATCTGATAAGAAAGACTTGACTTGTCCAGTGGGGTGGTAGTGCTCTTTCTCTGTTCCCCTCGAGCCGCCTCGCAGAGACAGGCTGATAAAGAAGTAACTCAAGAGGACGGTCCTAAGTCTTACGCATCCTTCCAGAGCCCTCCCTGCCCGACCCTACTGTCTCGCTCCCCTCAGTTGACGTGGGCTTTTGGGGCCCTGTGTCCTTGCCTTACCTTCGTGCAGCACTGGTCACAACTGACCTGCACTTGCGTGTTTAGAAGTCTACTTCGGTCCCAGTCAATAGCACGGGTCAAAGCCTAGGGTTGAGACCTAAAATGCATTCATAGAAGACGTGCCGTGTGGAATGACAGTGCTATGGGGAGATGAGGCTAGAAAGGCGAGCGAGGGCCAGGCTTAGCATTCACGTGAAGAGTCTGGGCTCAACTGTAAGAACAGAATGGCGTCCCTTAACGGCAGGACAGCTGGGGTTTCACATTCCCTACAAGACTGTCCCCTAATGGTTAGCATTCTCCCGCATGCAGTTAGATGCCTGCTACTCAGAATAAAACTGGATGGAATGGAATATTAGTTGACCTATGTTACAAAATACAATCTCAATCTCTAATTCGCCACACCAAGTTAAGCTTCAGATTCCACATTTCCTTTTTTGAAATCAGATGGTCAATAAAAGATAGTAATTACACACATTGCATTTCAAGTGAGAGAAAAGAAGGTTTAAGCTTAAGGAAAGCTTTTTCTACATCCCACCCTCTTTCTTAGACCTTCAAAATTAAAGCCTAACATCAACTGGGGGGAATTATAATTGATTTTATTTCTAAGGCAAGAAATTGATGAATTTGTAAATTTTTTTTAAAGTAAAGAAGAAAAAAAAAAAGTCTGTCTCATCAGTCAAGCTTCCTGAGGGCAAGACCTGTCCTTCTACCTGTGTCTCTACAACAGCTGGGAGGGAATGTGTCTATCTGCCGACTCTATGTTCTTTCCATGGGACTCCTGAAATACAGAAGAAAAGTCTCTGAGAAGCACCAGGGTGGCTCAGTCAGTTGAGCATCCGACTTTGGCTCAGGTCATCATGATCTCATGGTTTGTGAGTTCAAGCCCCGCATCGGGCTCTGTGCTGACATCACAGATCCCGCTTGAAATTCTCTCTCCCTCTCTCTGTGCCCCTCCCCTGCTCGTGCTCTCATGTTCTCTCTTTCTCTCTCTCAAAATAAGAAAACTTAAAAAATATTAAAAAAAGGAAAAGTCTCTGAAATTAAGATGAAGCGAATAATCTGTCTTTAATGTTTTTAAGATACATTCCACCCCCTTCGAAAAAAACAAAAAAACAAAAAACCTCTAAACCAAAAAAACCCCAAAAAATCCACAATGCTTTCCAAAAGAAGGTAAAGAAAAGGGCTTAATACGTGAGTTCACACACTAAATCAAGTGAAGGGCTTTCAGCTGGATCCAAGTGAGGAGCGATAAATAACTTGAGTTTCTGCAGCCTGAGCGGAGATGAGAGATGCAGGACTGTGGGCTGAAGATCAAACAAAATGAGAACCGGGATGGCCTCTTTCCGGTTCCCCAAAACCCATCCGTTCTTATCCTGAAGGTTATGAAAGGTTTTCTGAGACTAGCTGAGCAAATGAGATCCTGTTCCTTCCTTGGGAAAACTTGTTTATACTGTATCCATTTTTAGACCTCGTAAAAGTTGGTGAACTCAGTTCTTCCCCATTAGCCCGAATTCTTCCACACTCAGCAAATATCAACAGGAAAGGGCTTCAGTCATTGATAACAATGAAAGCAGAGAGTTCACATAGGGCCTTAATAAGCTGGCTGCGCTGACAGAGGGAGAGACAGAGACACAATCTCCAGCTCATGTTTACAGAATAACGGGTTTGAAAGGATAGAAAAGATACCGAAATCTAGGTAAATTTATTCTGACGGTGACAACAGCACCATCTCTTATACAACTCATACTGGTCGAAGGATTCGTTTTGGAACTGTCAAAGCTTTCAAGCAGAAAATTATTCTCAGGGGCTGAAACTTGGTTAAACAAATTTCACTGTGCAAGGAAAAACCAAGTTAGTTTTGGACGTGCCACGGGGGGAAGGCAGGCAGCAGAAAATAACGGGGTCGGCCAGACAGGAAGTGCCGTCCCCACACAGGGACCCAGGCAAATAGGTGATGGGTTTAAAAACCTTCAAATAAAAACAAACAAAAATCCGATATTTTTCCTAACAACATGATCTATTTGACAAACAGGAGGAATTCTTATAAATATTACTAGTGTTCATCTCTTGCCAGATATTTAAATAGCCGTGGAGAGATGTGTCGAGAGAAAAGTAATTATACTGTAAAGAAGGGGATAGAAAGCCTTCTGCTCCAAACATGGTTTTCAGCTGAAAAATCTAGGCTTTTTAGCACAATTCTCAGTCATTCTGGAACGGCTGTGTACTAACCGATCTCAGCTAGCTCTCACTGTGGGGTTAACTCTGTCGTACCCCTGGAATCATGCTTGAAGCGAACAACGTGACATCATTTTGAAGACACGTCTACCCCCACAGTATGAGAGTGGTCCATACATACCTCCCACCGCATTACAGCGAGATGTCATTTCCCAGAGGACCAGAGCCATGGAGTAGACATCCGTCTGCTTAAAGGACTCAACATTCTCCAAATTCATCCTGGACTCTAGGACTTCTGGAGCCATGTATCTTGCAGTTCCCACCTAAAGCAAAAATAGACATTGAGGCCCATCGTGTAATCCAGCTGCATTTTATTCTAAAAATATAACTGATGTTTGTTCTCTACACATGCAGATGATCTTTGAAAAGCACACCGCTCTTTTAAATAATGAGACTGGTACAGAAAGGGACAGCCTCTGAAATTGTTTTTAAAAATAGTTTTTCTCTCCCTGAACACACTTTCAAAAATATAAACAAAGCACGCCAAAATAAGGAAATGTCAAACCCCAGGGCTGCTTTCTCTCACTTCATGATATATGTCATTGTATTATACAATAACATCCTCACAGATAACTGGGGAGACGACATCTGTGATATGTTAGAACTTTATTTTTGCTTTTGCAAATAACTATTTTCTCATTCATGAAACACCAAGATTTATGGTGAAAGTAAGAATAATTGCCATTAGTTTCTGTCACTTAAGGACGCCTCAATATTCTTTGTTTACTCCATGGTACATTGTAGTGTGCCAAGAATGTAGTGTACCTTCATAAAATCTCTACTAAACTAAGCTGCATGTAAGTATTTCTATAGTAGAAGGCCAAATCTAGATCACTGTAGAATTGTGATGAGCATGCTATGCAGTTTTCTTTGAACAATGGCTGATAATGCAAAAACAGTGGTATACACAGGAAAAAAGGAGAAAGATATTTCTAGGGAAGCAATCACTTAAATGTCTGATTTTGCAGTATCTATAGCTTAACTAAATAACAATGAAGTCCTTACCTTTTCAAGAATCTAGGGCAGGTCATGTGAATTGATATTACTATCCCAAGGAATGTTTCTTAATCGTATGTATCAGAGGGAATTCTTCTTTTCAATAGGTCATTGCATGACTCACTACCCTGCCATATTAATCTGTCCATGTTGCATTCCATATGTTTACCTCAACAATGGCTGTGCAGCTATGGACCCAAGAGGCCAGACCAAGGAGTAACTGAATGCTTCAGAAGCACATACCCCCAGTTTCTTAGAGGAAACAACGGTGCTTTCCAGACTCTACTATAATCCACATCAAGCTTCCAGTGTGTGAAAACATGGAGCGCCGTCATTCGTGAAGGATGGCTTGGTAATTTCTAGTGACTTTCCAATACCTCCTTACCCAAAAAGGTTTCTATTTTCATCTATGAGACGCTTCAAAAAAAAACTGTAGAATTGTATATTCACTCAGTCTGTCAACTCACTCAATAAGTATCTATTGGTCACTTTCACCGTTCAAGGCTTTGTGCTAGATATGACCAAATGGATGTGCATTTGGGCTTCAAGGAGGTTGCCTTCTAGAATGGTAAAAGAAAACAATGTGGCCACCAACAGTACCGAGTAGGAAGTGCTCAGGAGAAGAGTAAGAGAGGGGAAAAAATAGAGGCAAAGCACTAATGGCGTTAGAAGCAATGAAATGTACTCTGCAAACGGGAGAAAAATGAAGACCGAATCAAGGAGAAGAATGTCTGTCTTGAACTGGAAGAGGTCTGCAGAAACAGGAGGAGAAATGCTGTCCATTAGTAACGACACCCTGGCAGAAGACAGTGGGGCATTCCCAGGGCCAACTCCCGACCTCGGCTACATTCCCTTGACAGGTGTGCAGAGCACAGGGCCGTTGGAGACAAAAGACACGGGAGATGGATGGAGAGGTAGGGCGGGGCCCCCCTACAAGTAAGGGGATCCAGGTCTAACTTACCTGCCCGCTGTTGGCCAGGTCATCCACAGACAGGGTCGGGTCCAGACGCAGGGAAAGCCCAAAGTCACACAGGCAGCAGGTCAGATCGTTCTTGACGAGGATATTGGAGCTCTTGAGGTCCCTGTGCACGATGGGCATCTTGGGCCTCCCGCACAGGGTGTGGTCGCTGTGCAGGTGGGCAATGCCCCGGGCGAGGGAGCTGCCCAGCGTGCGCAGGTCCTCCCAGCTGATGACGTGCCGCGTCAGGTACTCCTGCAGGTTGCCCTTGGCGTGGAAGGCCGTGATCAGCCAGTACTGCTTCCCCAGCTCCGTCTTGCGCTCCTCGGCTGTCAGGAACTGCAGTATGTTCTCGTGCTTCAGGTTGATGTCTGAGAAAATGTCCTTCTCCGTCTTCCAGGAGGCGTACTCCTCGTAAGGGAAGATCTTGACCGCCACGGTCTCGAACTGTTCAGAAGTGTTCTGCTTCAGCTTGGCCTTGTAGACCTCGGCGAAGCGGCCTTTCCCCACCAGGGTGTCCAGCTCAATGGGCAGCAGCTCTGTGTTGTGGTTGATGTTGTTGGCGCAGGTAGAGCTGATGTCAGAGCGGTCGTCTTCCAGAATGATGGCAAGGTGCTCGCTGAACTCCATGAGCTTTCGTGGCTTGCTGGTATCCCAGGATGGGCTCAGCTTCTGCTGCCGGTGAACACGGTAGCAGTAGAAGATGATGATGACGGCTATGGCAATCCCCAGGGGGGGCAGGAGGCTGACGCCTGTCACTTGGAATATGACCAACAACAGGTCAGGGTTGTTGGTGGCGTATTCTGATGTGGAAACAAAACAAGGGAGAGAAGAAGTTGGGTTCAGCGGGTATACACGGTCAGGGAGCGGGTCCACGCCTTAGGCGTCTAGAGGGTTTGACACCTGCATTATTTTTGTGGTTAATATACTGTGACTTTTTGTTCCAGGGATGGGTGCGCCTGTGCAGTCTTCCCCGCCTCTGGCCACCTATTCAATGTCTCCCATTCATCCCTCAAACTTCAGCTTCGATGTCACTCTCTAAAGGAAATCTAGGAAAATGTGGGAAAACGTTTTGTTTTATATATTCTCATGACGCTCTACATTTTTCCTATGCGACAACTTAGCACAATTTGAATTAAATAGCTATGACTTTGGTTACTGGCTTCACATCTGCCTTTCTCTACTTCCCCCACCCTCAGCGGACTGAGAACTCCATGCCGGCAGGGGCCGTGTCTTTCTCCGGCACTATTGTAAACAGTGCCTAGCACACGTCAGGTCCTCGGCAAGTGCTCACTACACGGACAAAGCATTTACTGAGGGTTAACTAAGCCCAAGGCTGAGCAGGAGGCTTCGGTAATGTAGAAAGAATGACCTTTGTTCTTTTCTAAACAAAGAATGTCTTTGTTCTTTTCTAAACTCTAGCTTGTCCTGTTCTGACCGACACCCAGGCCACCCTTAAACATAGGTGGTGGGGAGAGGAATCGATGCAAAGGGTCTTTTTGGAAGGCAGGTACCTTATACCCACCCAACATCCCTCTTTTGAACGTGCATGTGATGTGCAGTTTCCTAGAATAGGAATTCTTACTAGCAACAGTGGAAATAGTCTTTTTTAAAAAAAAAAAAATAATGTTTATTTTGAGAGAGAAAGAGAGAGCAGGGAAAGGGCAGAGAGGGAGGGAGAGAGAAGACCCCAAGCAGACTGGTGCTGTCATTGCAGAGCCCGATGCGGGGCTCAAACTCACGAACTGTGAGATCACGACCTGAGCCAAAATCGAGAGTTGGACCCAGGCACCCCACAACAGTGGAAATATTACTACAAAGCTGAGAAGAGTAAAAAGAAAGGCAGCCATTTTTCTAGCTTGGACCACTGAAGCATGCCTGGGGATTGATGGAGGGGAGTCCTTAGCACCAGCTATCTGACCACATACAATGTCTTGTATGTCAAACTCTGGGTCATGTGCTAGCCTGGCCTGGCTCTGGGAAGAAGAGCATAGATGGAAACAGTCAGTGGCAGAAGACAGAGAAAGGCAGTCATGGTTCAGCGAGACCTTTGTGTCAGCTTGTCTCCACTGGACGAGAATGCCAGAATTCTACTGGTTTTATACGTCGTTCATTTCCCCTCACAGGTACCTGTGAAGAAGCAGTCCTCATGATCAGAGACTAGATTCACTCATTGAACACAGCACTGTTGGATGCCACTGTGGGCATGGCATTGCCCTCAAAGAGGTTATAACCCAGGAGAGGATTAGGGTACGTGTACAAATGCATAGAGATAATGCAGCAAGCAGGGATGGGGCTAAATGTGGAGAAACAGGGAACCGCAGTGGGACGGGGCTAAATGTGTGCTACAGTCTATGTGTTGGCAGAATATAGAAAAGCTTGGAGAAACAGGGAACCGCAGTGGCAAGGACTACCTCTGAACTGGTCAACGAAAAATGGGAAAAAGTGAGTGGTGACCAGAAGAAATGTTCTGTTAAAAAGTAAGAATATATGATTTGAGGAAGAGTAGTTTTCCCAAACCAATAGCTCCACACAAGGAAACAGAAAGAAAAAAGGTTGGGTAGGTGACACGGAACTGGAGAGCACGTCAGAGAGAGTATCGTTGTTCAAATGGCAGTTTTCACCTACTATAGGCGTTTGATGAGAATACAGTCCAGGTACGAGGGAGAGATCCATCACCTTTCAAAGAGAATCCGTCACCTAAATCATGTCTGGTATCATCAGTCAACAACGCTCAGTGAGAAAGGAGGCTTGTAGCAAGCCAGTTTGGAGTGGTTAGGTTTCACATGATGTACCGCTGAGTCTTGAGGTCAGTTCTGAGTGGGAACACCAACTTCAACTGCCTGTATGTTCTAGATGAAAACCTCAGATCTTAAGGAGATGCCACAAAACGCTGGAAGAGCAACCCCCACACATCTGAATTTCAGCCACCAAGAGGGGGAAAAAAAAGTCACTCTTTTGGGGAAAAGTCTCTTGGTGCATTTAAAACAAAATTTGTTTTTAACATTTATTTATTTTTGAGACAGTGCAACAGAGTGCAAGCAGCGGAGGGGCAGACACAGGGAGACAGAGAATCCGAAGCGGGCTCCAGGCTCCGAGCTGTCAGCCCAGAGTCCGATGTGGGGCTCGAACTCATGAACTGTGAGATCATGACCTGAGCTGAAGTTGGCGCTTAACCGAGCGAGCCACTCAGGCGCCCCTAGTGCATTTTTAAAAAAAGAATAGGAAAAGGGAAACAATATGGCAGTTGACTCTTGCAAACCCAAATTCTTGCTCACACTGGAAGGCATGAATAGGACAAAGGACAGGTGAGACACCGTAAGTGACAGTGGCACAAGGCACTGGCAGAGAGGGCTGGAACTGCAAACGAAGAGAGTTCCTGTGGAGTACAGGCTGTCCCCATCTTTCAACAAAGTATGAGCCTGGAGAGCAAGGTTAAGGAGGGGGGGCAGATGAAGGAATAGAGCGGAAAACAACATTCCCTCCTGGTAACTCTGCCTCTATTATCTGAAGTATCCCATGAATGTGTCTGCTTCAAGCACCCACTTGTCTGTAACTACACGATGCCGTATGATCATAGATCGGTTTGATCCCTGCATTGCTGGTTTCCCCCAAGAGAAAGTAAGCTCTTTATGGGTAAATCTATGTATCGATCGTCATCCTTATACCCAGTGCCAGGCTGAGGAAGGGGCACTTACACTACTCAGCAAGTGTTCGCTATAGAAGCTGGATGGATGATAACTTATACAGGACAACAGCCCTCACACGTTTTCCGTTCTGCAGCAGGGGCTGGCAAACCACAGCCCAAGGCTTATTTTTGTACAGCCCTGTGGGCTACAAACATTTGTTGCTTTATTTGTTTGTGAAAGAGTTGCTTAGAAAAAGAAAGAGACTAACAAGTACATGCAGCGGAGATGATATCTGGCCCAGAAAGCCTAAAATACTTCCTACCTCGCTCTATATAGAGCTCTAAGTTTGCAGGCCATCTTGTGTGGGTGTTTTTTTTTTTTTTTTTTTTAACAACCTGTAACAATTGGCAGAATTTGGGGAGAGTTCACTTTGGTCCAAGGTGAATATATTCGTTTCACATATGGGCAGCAATACAATTATAATAAAAATATAAATTAAATATAAATATAAAAGAGATAGAGAGAGAAATATATAAAATATAAAATTTTTAGAATATTTTAGAAAATTTTAAAATATTTTATTTTATTGAATATTTTAGACAATATTTTAAAATATTTTATTTTATTACTTTATTAAAATATTTTAAAATATTTTAGAAAATGTAAAATATTACAAAAACAATTTTTTTAAATGTTTATTGTAGGAGAGAGATAGAGAGCAAGTGGGCACGAGCAGGGGAGGAGCAGAGAGAGAGGGAGACACAGAATCTGAAGTAGGTTCCAGGCTCTGAAATGTCAGCACACAGCCCAATGCAGGGCTCATGAACAGAGAGATCATGACCTGAGCTGAAGTCGGTGCTTAACTGACTGAGCCACTTTTTATAAAATATAAAAATATAAATACTGCATATTTACTTGGCTGTGTCTTCAATTCATCAAAGTGTGCAAAACATTCAAATGAACTGTTTATTTATTGCTGATGATTTTTTAGAATTCCTGGCCATAATCTTCCTTGCTAATTTCTATTCTTTTCCAGGCTAAGGGAAACACAAAAACAGAAATCCCCTGAAATTTATGTGTGAAGAAGATTCTAGAAATCCCCAACCGCGCCCCCCCCCCCCGCCCCCCAGTTCAGTGTCAGAAACCAAAAGTTTTACTTTCCCCTCAAATTTCCTGTGATTTCTTTTTGAAAACCTACATGTAAAAATTTGATGGGGCGGGAATTACTGAATAACATCTGTCAATCTTGAAACTTCAAAGAGGTGGTGGAAAACCCTAACAATAGCAAACAGGGTTAAAAGGGAGCTCTGGGATGTGGTTTTATCTAAATAGGAGCCACCCACACCCTCTCCGTATTAACCCTGGGGCTGCTACAAAAGCAGATTCAGGTACAGGCACAAGCTGGCATTTCCTTTACTCAGAGACTACCAGGAGATGGTATTTCTTTTCACCAACCCTCAATTACACAAGAACTAAGATACTGAATACTTAGTATGAGCCTGGCTATGTGCTAACTTTTATTTTTATATATATATATAATGTATGTACATATATATGTATATATAATAAAATATATATAAAATATATTACATATAATATTATATATAAAATATATAATATAAAATTTTTTTTAATGTTTATTTTTGAGATACAGAGCATGAATGGGGGGGTGGAGAAAGAGAGACACAGAATCTGAAGCAGGCTCCAGGCTCTGAGCTCTCAGCACAGAGCCCAACGCGGGGCTCGAACCCACGAACCATGAGACCATGACCTGAGCCGAAGTCAGACGCTCAACCAACTGAGCTACCCAGGCGCCCCAATTTTATGTCATATTTTTTTAATCTACAGAAAAACCCTAGGAGGTAGATATTACTATTATTATAAGCCCCATTATACAGATAGGGAAGCTAAGGGTTATATGGATTAAATGATTTCCCAAGATCATAAATTGAGGCAGCAGCAAAGCTACTATGTGAAACGAACGGTCTGATTGGAGCCCTGCCATGTTGTCTGTACACTTCACATTGGTGAAAGCCAATGAAGAATGAATTTATAAAACCCCTTAGCTTGATAAACTGGTTGCCTTCAATGGGCACTAGGCGATTTTAGAAACATCTATTAAGTGATATTGGCAGTTCTTAGATAACACATCCCAAACGGCATGTTCTAGGTGTGCAGGTGATTCTCTTTGGTTTTTAACTAAGAACCACAGTTGAGTAGTGTCCCCATGAATATGTGTCTTTTCCCTGCCTGGGAAGAAAAGTCTTACATGAGGGAGAACCTAAAATCTCTTTTGTCAGAGTCTACCCCAGGGCCTTTGACAACATAGGACGCTCAAGATGTAACTGCCGAACCACTGGAATTTCTACATAATAAATTGTTGCCTGGATGTCAGGTAACTAGTGCCCGAGACCTGACAATCACATTATGCTCCCTTGTCACGTACCATCCAGTTAGACACAGGTGTTCTCTACTTCTTAAACGTTCCTGTTAAGTCACTGGCTTTTTACACAAGATCTACACTAGTACCTGTTTATGCTAACTGAAAGAAATCCAGAGATTCTGACTTCTATGAAAGTAGGCAAAAAGAGAAAACAGCATCCAGTGTTTTGCAGTGAGCTGTTGTAGAGGAGGCACCCCCCCCAACCCCCACCCCAGCAGCGAGACCAGCCCTGCCAAGCCCCTTCCCTGGGAACCACACTCAGCAGCTCAGCATCAGGCCGCCATAGCTTCGAACTCTGTGAACATCTGTGCTTTATCTCAATTTATTTTGTGCATCTGTTAGCAAGATGTGTCCCACAGTATCAGAAAAGCCTAAAAAGTGATTATTTGGGGGAATGTGGGAATGCTCAAAAATGTTTCCAAATAAATTAATGGTAATCGCTTCTTTGCTTTATGTCATTTTGGCTTACGAAAGGTTTCACTGGAATGCTCTGCTTTTGGGTGGTGGAGGAAACCATATACTTCTGGGAGGGGAGGAGTACAAATAAGAGAATTTCTTTAAGATTCATAAAAAATAAGTCTCTACACTCTAATAGAAAAGTTATCAGCCTGGGCTCCATGGATAGAATTCAGTAGATCTGCGAATTTAAATGGGCAGAAATCACATCTTTTTATTTTCTCCAACTATTGGCTAAAGTAACATTTCCTACAAGTAGCTGTAGCTATGACTTTGTTACCAATAGAAACCACAGGTATTTTCATGCCATGTTGCATTTATCACAAGATGTCTTTGTATATCATTTATACTCATCACTTAATATACTTCAGTGTCTTAGATCTGATGCTAGATCTTGTTAAAGCATTATTACAGAAGCACATATTACTGTATCACAAATGTAGTTTTTAAAACATTTGATAATTATATTTCAATATCATTAATTTTCCTGGGAATCCTGCATATTATATTTTATGCATTTAAAAACATCCTTTTGAGAAGGGGTCCACTGGGTTCACCGGACTTCCAGGAAGTCTATGGACTTTTGTCCGTGGCACATGCACAAAAAAAGCGAGGAGCCCATGGCAGAGGGAAGTCACTGGGGTGCCAGTATCTGCCAGGATTTCCTAGAGCAGTGATTCTGAGATTGGGCTGTTTCTCCAGGAAGTTACTAAGGGAGGAAGCTGGTGCCAATGACAGATCCTAACTCTGAATTCCATAAGAGCTGCTGTCTCCCTTGCCCCGCATGAAGGGAGGTCTGCAATGGGTAATGGTGGGAAGCCCTCCATTGAAATCCCAACAATAATAAAGAAAATGATCATAAAATGTGCTTTATTGGACTAGGCACTGAGCAATTCACTTTATAAGCACCATTTCACTTTATTTCTCCAACAACCAAGTCAGGTTCCCTTAACAGCCCTGTTTTACAGACGAGGTTATTGAGCCTCGGTTGGTTCTACAACATTCTTTTAGCTTACCTAGAAAACCAAGTAAAAGTTGTCCCTAGTATCAAGTTTCCTGCCAATTTTCTCTGGCACAGCCAAAGCTGAAGTATAGTTATTAACGAGACACGTTTTTTGCTCACCATCATCACGCTCACAGCCAGACACAAAGATAAGGAGACAAGTCAAGTTTGTTGAGTGAATGAATGAATGTATCTGATGAATCAACCTGATGAGGAATATTTCTGCAAAGCTGACTGCCTCTTCTCCAGAGGCCAAATTCCATGAGTGAGCCAGACCTGACTCTGCTCACATACAGTCTCCCTGTAATTTGTGCATGGCATGTGGGCACTGTTAGCTTGAGTACCTGGAATGTGGTGTGAAAGAAGGAGCACTAGATTAGAGATCAGGAGACTGAGATTATATTCCTGTATCTGTCATTAATCACCCATGACATCCGAAGCAAGTCATTTCACCTCACAAGGACTCAGTTTCCTAGGAAAGCTATGGTTCTTGGTTCCCACTTGAGGAAAAAAGAAATGCCTCATCAATAGAAGGCTTCCAACAGAAGACATCTTGGCTTCTTGGCAAAATGGCCAATTCTAGGTCTGGGACTGGAAATGATAAGTTTGGAATATTTTGTTATACCACATAACAAGGAGGTGATCAAAGACTACTCATGACCAAAGGACCCAGAAGCCATCATGAAGAGACTCTCTGACCAAGACAGGATAATGAAGATCGTTTCAACTTATGATATAAGAATGATTGACAAATAAATTTATCAACTTCTGAGGGCAACAGGATGTCAACTCATTATACTGAAAACTAGAACATGAAGAAAAACATCAAGCATGCATCTTGCCATTTCCATCAGACCACAGCACTGGATAACCAAAGAGTTGAATAAAGCATCTCCTTGTTAAGTTATTCTAGCGAATAAGTGCAAATGAGTTGGAAGAAACAGATTATCCTTTTTTTTAACCCTTTATGAATTAAATGGATCTAGGCAACAAGCACCCACGCCAACCAATGTAACAAAATCAGAGATGGCCGGACATCATCACCCCTGATAGAGGAGAATAACTGTACCTATAGACTTGCCAAAGAGATCTAAGTGGGGTCTGATGAAACCTCCAGATCCAGCTGCCAATTTTCAAACAATACAGCGAATCAAGAAATGCCGTGGATTGCACCATGAATGCCACCAGCAAAATCCGGACTGTAAAATAGTACAGGTCAACGTGGTTCTTCAATAGATACGATGTAGGGGAAAAAGGAACTGGGGAGAGCAGATTTAAAAAAAAGAACCTGTAGGTGTATCAAATTACCAAAATAATAATAATAAGAAGAAGAAGAAGAAGAATAGGTAGGACTATGCTAGTGTTTGCCAGATGCAAACGTGGATGATAAAGCTATTTAAGAAAACGCAAGTAAGTGATAATTATAGAAGAAAAATAGCGGTTACTTTGGAGGGAAGGAGGGATCTATGATTGAGTTGAAGAACACATAGAACTTGTAGGATATCTGGCAAAATTATTCATTTTTGGCCTGGGCAGGGGTTATAAGAATGTTAGCCCCATTTGCTAAGCAGGACATTTGTTTTATGTGCTTTTCTGTGTTTGTATTTTATTTTATTTTATTTGCAAGATTCTTTCTCTTTTCAAAAGAGAGAAATCAGAAGAATAATTGTGGACGCCACACCTTGCTCCTGGGCTAAGTAAATTATTTTGGATGCTATTAGGGGAAAAGAAAAGGGAAGATAAAATTCTTTTTTTTTTTTTTGAGCACTTACTACGTGCCAAAAATTTCAGATACGTAATCTCATTTGATATTCAGAACACCCTTTCAAGTATTCACCCCATCTTAGGGGTGAAGAAATTAAATTCCTTGTCCAAATATACCATAATATATTTATCCATTCTACCACTGTTGGTCCTTTTGAGCTATGACCGATGTTGCCAGAAACATTCTTGTAATGTGGAGGGAGAGAGGGAAGGGAGGAAGGAAGGGAACTTGAGAGTTATGATGAATCAGTCAAGGGCAAATAGGGGGGCTGTTTCTCTTAACTCTGAGTGACCCTAAAGCCTTTGTTCTTTCCATGCCACCAAACTGTCTCCCTAGAATGAACCCAGAGGTCTCTTTAATAATTCTGAAAATTTCCAACCAAATGTGCCCCACATACAGAGCCCAGACTTAGTTGCAAATAAGGAACCATTTGCAAATGTCAGAGCCTTGATGATAATATTTTTTAAAGAAAATGTCAAAGATAATGTTTAGTATGCCATAAAAAAAATACAAACTGGCAGAAAACCTCAAGGGGAAATTTCATGGTATACATTCCTTTGGAGTGATTTTAAAAGTAACAATTGCCTAGTAACACACACACACACACACACACACCACACACACACACACGCACACACACGCACACACACGCACACACCAATGAAAACAGGTTGTCCAGCCTCTTTCAAGTCCTTTGTTATGCCCCCAATCGAACACTGGTTACTAAAGGAACTTGAAAGTAAACTTCTATAATTCACAGTTTCAAAAGAAAATCACACCGTAAACAGAGACAATAAATAAGACCAATATAGTAAAAAAAGCCACAGTGGGTCAGTTAATGTGTCTTGAGAAAAGCCAAATCACCATAGATGAATTTGAGAGATGGGCTCCTATTTTAATATTTGAAGTAGTTTTGGCAATTCCTCCACTTAATGAGGGAGTTTCAGGCACAACTTTACCAAGACACTAATTTATCAAGCAATACAAGGGACAAGGATGATTGTTCCACACACTCCTTGCTGCATGGGCTTACGAATGAACACCACAGGACAACCCTGAGATTCTTGAAGCTGGTGGTAGCAGTCTAACCGCTAAGCTTTCACACGCCAATACTGTCTAAAGCAACAGGATATACATGCAACTGGCCCAGATCCAAAGAAGGAAACTGCTAGAGAGAGAGAGGCCTGTGGGGGGAGGGAGAACTTCCTGTCTTAAGTCATTCTGTTCACTATAATGGTGACAAGCCCAGCACTCGTTTACTAAGCTTCTACTTAATGCCAAACACTATGTTTTATACCACAAATTATGTTGAATCCTGCAGCCACACAGCTAGTTATGTAGTATTTATTTCCATTTCGCAGAAGTGGGAACTGGGAAAATGTACAGGAAGTGAGCTGGGATCAAAGCAGAGGAGCTCTGATGGCAGGTAGTGGTGCACATGGAGGGGTGGGCTTCCCGAAGAGGGATGCTCCTGGCAGCTCTGGGGACCTTCAGCCAACACAGGGTTCAACACAGAGAAGAGGGCACGAGCTCTAGGAAGAGCCTAGAAAGAGGATGATGTTAGAGAACCGGAGGAAAGAATAGTGAACATAACGATTGAAATCGTGAAGCAGGAATAAAGACACAAGGGGCAGGGATCAACAACACCGAAAATTGGTTGTGGATACTGACTAATACAGTACGCAAGCCTCTGTGCAGCTGTTAAGGCAATAAGGCAAAGGCACAGAGGGGGTGTGATTACAAGCACAGCAAAGATTCAAAGGATCATGAGACCTTTTTGCTAATAAATTTAATTTTTTTTTTCAACGTTTATTTTTATTTTTGGGACAGAGAGAGACAGAGCATGAGCGGGGGAGGGGCAGAGAGAGAGGGAGACACAGAATCAGAAACAGGCTCCAGGCTCCGAGCCATCAGCCCAGAGCCTGACGCGGGGCTCGAACTCACGGACCGCGAGATCGTGACCTGGCTGAAGTCGGACGCTTAACCGACTGCGCCACCCAGGCGTCCCAATAAATTTAAACACTTAGACAACAATGGTCATAAGTCCTGAAAATAATATATGTGTAATTTACCAAAACCGACCCAAGAAAAACTATGAGACTTGGATAATCTCATAAATATTAAAGAAACTGAATGAGTAATTCAAAATTTTCCTAATTTCTGAATTTTTTTCTCTTTCTTCTTTTGTAGCCTTTCACTATCAAATTAGCTTCTTGGTATTAACATGTCTGAATACACATCTCAGAATTCGATTTTTTCAGAACTGTCAACCCCCTCCCCACCCCAAACTTTCCTACAACAAAAACACCAGTAGAATCCTTACAGAAATGTTTGGTTTGAATCTAATCCATCTCAAGGAAATGAAACACTATCTCTAAGAGACAGATGCACCCCAGTGTTTATTGCAACATTATGTGCATTATTTAATGTTCCAAGACGTGGAAACAACCGAAGTGTCCATCAGTGGATGAATTTATAAAGAAAACACGATATATCTATATAAATATATAAATACACACTCAGTAGGATACTATTAAGCCATAAAAAGAAGGACGTCTTGCCATTTATGGCAACATGGATGGCCCCTAAGTGCATTGTGCTCGGTGAAAGAAGTCTGACAGAGAACAACTAGTACTTTATCGTTTCAGTTACATGTGGAATCAAAGAAACAAAACAAAACTAAACCCATAGATGCAGAGAACATGCTGGTGGTTGCCAGAAGTGGGAGGTATGAGGTAGGACAAATGAGCGAAGGTGGTCAAGAGGTACAAAGTAGCAGTTATAAATTATGTCTGGAGGATAAAATGTACACCCTAGCGACTCTAGTTACAAATACTGCACTGCATATTTGAAAGTTGCTAACAGAGTAAATCTTAAAGTTCTCATCACAAGAAAAATATGCTTGTAACCACGTGCCGCCGTGAGGAATGTTAACTAGACTTACTGTCATGATCACTTTGCAATATATACATACAATGAATCATTATGTTGTACACCTGAAACTAATATAATGTCAAGTGTCAATTATATCTCGATCAGCAAAGAGAATCTCATTAAGCAGGAACCATCAGACAAATCCAGAATAAAATAAACGGGTCGGCCTGTCCCAAGTCAATGTCGTGAAAAACAAGAAACAGGTGGATGAGGTAAAACAACTACATACAATGTGTGGTCCTTGCCTGGATCCGGAATTTAAGCAACAGCAGCAACACCACAGCTTTGGGGAAACTTGAATATTGACTACGATATAACCATACGCACGCGCACACAGGCACACAGAAACGAGGAAGTAGTAAAATGTTAACACAGGGTAAATACTGAGGAAGGGACAGGGCATACAAGTGTACATTATGCCATCCTTTCAACTTTTCTACAAGTTTAAATTTTGTTTAAATAAGAGGTGGGGGAAGGGTGCCTGGGTGACCCTGTCAGTTAAGCGTCTGACTTTGGCTCAGGTCATGATCTCACGGTTTGTGAGTTCAAAGCCCGCATCGGGCTGTCTGGTGTCAGGACAGAGCCCGTTTCAGATCCTCTGTCTCCCTCTCTGTCTGCCTCTCTCTCTCTCTCAAAAATAAATAAAACATTTAAAAAAAAAAAAGGAAAAACATGAAGTAGGGGAAAAAAGTAACTGAAAATATTTGAGCAATAGTGTTCCCCCCCCAAAGCCCTAAACTCATACCAGTCCCAGCTGAACCAAACTTGTGAGGAACAAACCCATTCAATATCACACAAACGCTTGCAGAGAACAGAAAAGATTGTACCATGGTTCAATTCATTCCATGAAAATAGAACAACCAAAAGCAAACAAGGAGAGTATGAGAAAAGAGAATTACAGAACAATCTCACTCACGTACTGTGATTTAAACAAATAATTCTAACTAAACAGCAAGCCAAACCCATTAAAGGATATAAAAAGATAAGAGGGGCACCTGGGTGGCTAAGACAACTGAGCATCTGATTCTTGGTGTTGGTTCAGGTCATGATCCCAAGGTCATGGGATCGAGTCCCACGTTGGGCTACGTAAGCTGCTTAAGATTCTCCCTCTCTCTCCCTCTGCCCCTCTCCCCTGCTTGGGCTTGCTCTCTCTCTCTCTCTCAACTGAAATAAAAATAAATAGAAAGATAAGACAGCAGGACCAGGTTACAGGAGAGCATGTTTTAGCACGAGAAACAAACAAAACCACCTACTGTCATTTACCACATTAATCAATTACAGCAGAAAAACTACATGATCAATTCAGTGGACACAGAGGAACTATATGATGACGCTGAACACCTTGATAAGGAAAACATACCAATGGTCTTCAGCAAACTTGATTCTAACGGGGAAATGGTAGATGCATTTCTTTTAAAAACAGGATGCCAACCACAGCTCTCTCTACTGAACATGAACTGGAGATCTGAACCAGCACAGTGAAACAAAATGGAGGAATCTGTGTTACAAGATAAAGAATTTTTATAAATCTACAGGCTCATCTAGCTCAGTCCTTTACACCTGGGCTCAGTGATGCTTGGTGTCCAGGTGTCCCTAGCTAGTTCAATCTGCTCTACAACCAGACGCACGGACATGTGGCTTCTTTTCTCATGAAATAACATACGCGCAAACAATGATGTAGGTATCGGGAAGGACGAGTGGTTCATGGTATGAAAAGGACTCTTTCTTCCAGTCAAGAAACTATTATTTCCAAACAGACCCACACAAAGTACATTTTGTTGAAACAGCTTATTTGGGGATTGTAACCCAGAATCACCTTTGCCACGCCCTTTGCTGCCTGGGATTTAAGGTCCCTTTTCTTCCCTTAAACTATTTAGCAGTATCTCCTACAGCAGCCACCACATGTAAAATCCTGAAGTCCCTGATGCTTTGGGAAGGGGAGTTCTTTGGAGTGTTCCAGGATGAAGCAGAGGACTAGTATCTTTCATGCTACTTTACCTTCTAGACACCACACTGACCTGGGATCCAGTGTCCTGACTTTTTGATGCACACCGAAAAGCTGACTTTGTTTGCAATCTGCAGGGGGTGTGCGGGGTGGGGCGGAAACTAGCTCTAGATTCAAACTAGTAACACTTCACCCAGGCAACAGAAAGCTCCCAAAACAAAGTAGATCCCGAGCCTGAAAAATTTACATGAAAAGCAGCATAACTGGGTTTTTAAAAACTCTGGAACCTGATTTTACGGCCAGCTTTGTTTCTTTCTGCCTCCTCACCTGCAGAATGAAGACAACCCAGAAATAACCCCACTAGGTTCTTTATAAGACTCACAAGAGATTTCTGGCACTCTCATAAGTATCTGCCAAGCTCTTTAAGTTAGGTAAAAAAAAAAAAAAAAAAAAATTCGATAAATATGTTTGTATTATTTTGTGATAAACTCTAACAAAAAAATAATAGTTCTCATTAGTAACATATTTCATAGGTTTCCAACCAGAAAAAAAAATCCCCATCTGGTAAAGAAGCATTAAAATTTCACTAGGTTCGTGGTTTGACTGCAGTTTTGCCTGGCTTCTTTTTGTATCATGTCCTATGATAATGCTGCTTTTAGAGAACCCATTTCCCCCATGACTATCTGAGCTGTAAGATTCTCTTTCTTGAGAAAGTGAAGCAATATACCCTTGTCAGAAATAAGTTTAAGAGAGCGTATGCTGACGAGTTTGAAGTGCAACAGCAAAAAGAAGGTGGAAGGCTTATTTAGGGAAGTCGGAAGACAGTCTGGCTGTACTGGGAAAGCGGAGGCATGCGCGTTTTGGTTTGGATGTTGTCCTCCCAGGGACATAACTCGGGTGAACCACATGTCTAATGAAGTTGGACCCGGTCACAATAAAGAAAAGGATGAAAGTGAACCAAAAATACGGATGTCTCCTCTTCATTCACTGAATACGTTTCGTGCATGTTCATTCAGTATGCAAGGGAAGCATTACTGAACCACGGCACTCTCCAGGCACAGACACGCCAGGGTCCCCAGAGAACAAGATAAGGGACTGCATAAGAAGCAAAACAGATTTCATCTCTTTATTTGTTACATTGCATATCCGTACAGCTTTCCTCTGTTCTCGCCCCATCACATACACCAAGCCACCATATTTTATACACACACACACACACACACACACACACACACACTTCCTAATTGAGGAGTTCTAATATCTTATCAGCATTTTCTGTATCAAAAAAAAAAAATCTGGTGGCATGATACAGAAAGACTCTCTTGGCTCTCTGCTGCTCAAAGGGTGTTCCCAGTTGTACGCCTGAAACTAACATAACACTGTATGTCAACCATACTCAAATAAAACAACGACGACAACAAAGTGTGTCCCCCAGACTAGCAGCCAGGGCAGGCGTCACCTGGGGACGTATCTGAAATGCAGAATCTCAGGCCTGTCCTAAATTCCTGAATCGGAACCTGCATCTTACAAAGTTCCCTCCTGCTTCATTTACACAGTAGACTTTGAGAAGCGGGGCTTCAGCAAACATGGAATAAGTTCCTTGGTCCTCTGCCACAGAGAGGTTTCCCTCTCCCATAGCAAATTCGTAAAGGACCTGTTTGCAAAGCCCTCGTAGAACTGTATTCAGTGCTAGCCAGTGAGAAAAGGGTCTCTGAGAATTTACTAGTGAAATCAGCTGCTGCAGGAGATATGATTCTTCGTTCCTTGTCTCAGTAAAAAGCAAACAACTACATTCAGGCAAACAAAAAGAAATCATTCTAATTAAACAAAAGAAGGACAGTGAGCTCACTGGGCACAGACGATTGAATTTAACTTCTAGAATATTGACAGGACTGTTCGACATTCTGGACAGACTCTGAGGATAATTCTTCCTAAAATAATGGAAGATGTCTTCCCTCCAGGCCACGTGGTTGTTTTATTCCAATTACACAGATTTCAAATCTAAGCCATTCCCTAGCCCTTGCACCCCTTCTGTGGTCTCCCTTACATTGTTTCCTTCCACCTCTCTCCCCAACAAAAGGGCCTTATTGGTAGTCTAGTTGGGTAGGACCACCTCTTCTGGAATATTCTCGAGAGGTAGAGATAAAACCTCTAGTCAAAATGTTACAACAGAGAGACCCCACTCCTCTGTAAATCATTCCATAATCTAATGCCAATAGATCCAGCTGGAGATCTATTAGGACAAAGTCTGAACACTGGGATAGTTTCTTATTTATTCTTTATATTAAGCTTATTCTTTGTATTAAATCAAATGTGGCCATCTATTTACTGGTTTTCATGCTGTTCTCTAGAGTAAAAGACAACAAAATGCCTTCTTCTTCTATGGGACAGATGACCGCTCTTAAACTCTTGGTAAGTATGTCACCCACTTCCCTAAATCATTTCTGTTTCAGGTTGAACATCTCCGTTTCCTTCAATTGCTCTTCAAAAGATCTATGTGTCAGACTCCAAAGTCGGCCTGCCCAACATATGGCAGGCACCCAAGAAATGCCAGGTCCGTTTTCTAAGTGTGAAGTGATGTATTCTCTGAAATCATCCTTGTTATTCATGATTCTCCATGTTTCTCTAGACCCAGCCACAATACTTGGAATGTTATCTGTGTCGCAAAGTTTAACTGGGACTCTCATGCCCCTTCCTATGAGCACAGTTGAAGACTCATTGGTTAGTTGGTTCTATGGTTTTGTTTTGATGCTCTCAGTCAGATCAGCCTGAATTTAATGTGACCTTAACTCACCTGTAAACCCTGGGGTCTTTATCACATGAACAGATGCCAAGCCAGCTTTTGGTAAGCTACTTTTCTGCAATCAACTTGCCTCTTTTTCTGGCTTTTTCCACGTGAACCACAGCTTGTTGCAGTTCCTCCCACCTGAGGGTCTCCACTTCCTCCAACTGTGCACACCTCCCCACCTCCCGCCCCACCTTGACTTTGCCGGGGCAGTGGTACCCCAGTTTTCCATCCTACCTTCCAGTCACACTTTGAGGTTTCAAATGATGCCGTACAAGTTCACCAGTTCTAACACCTCGGATGCCTCCACCCAGTAACGCGCTTGGCCTTGTTCGGGAGTAGCTGCTTGTAAGTTACAGAGAGCACGGTATTACCCTGTGTTAGAGAACCCTCCTGTTCCTCAGGGATGTGGTAATACAGGTATTTTGTTTGGTTGTTTTCCTCCTCCTCTAACCTACAAGGCTGCATTTTAGCTACTTCCTGTGGTGGTTGCCATTCTCTAATTGTTGCCATTCTTTTCCAGGTTATACGAGGTACATGATGAAAAATAGAAAAATATTTGGCAGAACAAACTGTCTTGAGTTCAGTGGTTCCCAACACTGGCTGCATATTAGAATATCTTAGGGAGTTGTGTTTTTTTTTGTTTTTTTTTTTTTAATCCTGATACCAGGACTCAGACCAATTAAGTCTGAAACTACAGGGCTAAGACCCAGTTAATGAGTGGTTTTTAAAGCCTCTCAGGTGTTTCCAAAGTGCAGCCAAAGCAGAGAACGACTTCAGCTGGATGGGAGAAATAGGTATTCTGAATAGGATGGGACCTGGAAAAAAAAGGAATGGAAGGAGTTTTAATGCCTACATTTAGGATCAATTGGATTTTTTTAAACTATATTTTTTAAATTTATGTTGAGAGAGACAGAGAACAAGCAGGGGAGGGGCAGAGAGAGAGGGAGAGAAAGAATCCCAAGCAGGCTCAGTGCTGTCAGCTTGGAGCCTGATGTGGGGCTTGAACTCACAAACCGTGAGATCATCATGTGAGCCAAAGTCAAGAGTTGAACCCTTAACCAACCGAGCCACCCAGGTGCTGCGGATCAATCGTTCTTGACAATGGAACATGCTATATCCTAATGAGGCAATGCGAGGTACATTTTTTTTTAAGTAAAAACATGAGTTATGTCCTTAAAATGATGAAATGTTACAATGGATGGACCCCACTCCTCTGTAAATCATTCCACAATCTAATCCCAATAGATCTAGCTGTAGATCTAGGATAAGGTCTAAACACTGGGATATTTAAAAATTTATTCCTTACATGAAGTCAAAGTGGACTTCCTGTACATCCACATATTGGTTTTCATACCGTTCTCTAAAGCAAAAGATAAAAAAAAAAAAAAAAAGGTTCCTTCTTAATGAATGTATAATGATTGCTGGTAAATTTGATATTTACATAATTAGCACCATGCAGGAGTGATTTCAGGATCAGAAAAGATTTTACAAAATCTTGTCAGCCAGATGTCCAACTGGTGGTAAATACAGCCTCTGGAGTTTAGTATGAGCGGAAATGAAAGTCAATTTCATGGTGGTTAGCTAGCTTCCTGGTGTTTTTCCACTGGTGGGGCGCTGAGACACTTGTAAAATAGCCAAAGGGTCTCTGCGGACCCTTTTCACAGTCACCCATCTATGTGTTGTTTGTACAGCACAAGGAGTTGGTCATGGGGGTGATGAGAGACTACAGATGTCCCACCTTATTGGACCAAATGTTTAACTGGTCACTCACATCCAAGTGGATGGGATTCGAGATTCCACTCTGCCATGATTCACAGTGGAATGAGGTTCCAGTGTAGACAGATTCACAACCAGCAACCACATCTAACCTCAGAGCATCTTTGTTTACTTTGCTGCTTAGGGAAAAAAAAAAAAAAAAAAAAAATCTACAAAGGCGAGTTGCTTTGCCCGGAGACGCCACAAATACATTCTAAGCTGCACTTGACTGAGTCACAATGCCCTCTGGCATGTACGATCTTTATTATTTCCTTGGCCAGACATAGGCCGTATTCACAGATTCAGAGGATGCTTTCTAACCTAGCTCATTCATAACCAAAGGCTCCTTCAGCACTGAATCATCACCTCAAATAACTGACTTCTCTTCCCAGGAATGAAACCAGTGAGTTTAATCCATAATTTTCTTCCTCTTCTAACAACTCTTCACAACCATATTTCCACACTTAACTTTTTTCTCCTACATTGAGACCAGAAAGTAAATCTGGTTTGCTTCTCCTACAACAAAAACGCACAGCTGGCGGGCCAGCTATTTTGAGTAGCGACTGCACAGTTCAAAGGCAGCACACCCAGAACTCACGGAGCTGCCAAAGCCCCTTTATTCTTCTCATTTCTTCCACGTGAGAATGAAGAGTTTCCCCAAGAAGCCAGCGCCGTGATGCTGGGACGGAACAAACACAAAGTGCGATTTAAGAGAAAGGGGGCGGTGCTCCCAGGTCCTCTCTGACTCAGAAACCGATACGAGTCAATAAAGTGCACGAGGCATGCGATCGATACACGGAGTGCGTGTGCTGGATGGCGCGAGGCCATGTTATTAAGGTCACAATAGGTCCGGGGGGAACCAGCTGGCTGAGATGTTCTGCTAGCAAGTTAAACACAGACAGGAAACCGCGTGTCTGATACTGTAAAAAAATCATTTGTCTTCCTGCCAGAGTTAGGCTTGCAAACCGAAGAGGCTGTTTTCATTTAAAAGAAATTCTACAATGAGAGAGGAAGGAATGGAACTCTGTGGCTACCGGGAGCCCTGGTCTCTCTTCTCTCAGCCTCTCAGGTTCAAGGGCATGCTAACTGCAAAAGTCTGCACGTAGCTGGCACGTCAGCAATGAGACAACACATTGGGTGGCAGCCTGTATCGGACGGTCTGTTTCTCTGTTTAACCACATCGGTTGAACTCTGAGTCAGAAGTGGTTTCTAGAGTCCTCGTTTCTAAGTTGATGACAAATAATTGATGTGTTTACTGATAGTCCCATCCTGTTTAACAACAACAACAACAACAAAAATCTCATGTCACCTACAGATAGAGACAGTAGGGAAAGAAGACAACAAAAGTAAAAGACGGGTTGTGGAATGAAGGTAAACAGAAGATAAATGTGGAATACAGGCAGGCAGGGGTGGTGTCAGTAGCCACATATCTTGCTAGATGCTCAACTCAGTTGGTACTGAAGGGGGGTGTACGAAAAACACGCTCTCCATCAGGGGTTGAAGTCTGTTTCCGTAAATGAAGTGTTACTGGAACACAGCCGCATCCACTTGTTTACAGGCTGTCTCTAGCTGCTTCCACGGCAGGGTTGAGCAGCTGCAGGAGGCAGACTCTGTGGCCCAGAAAGCCAAAAACTATTTCCCAACTGGTCCTTTGGCAAAAAAGTTTGCTGACCTCTGTTCTATACGCCTCAAAGTGTCCATAAGATCAGACACAAACGGGGCCCCAGAGGGGAACGGTCTTTCTAAGGCAGAGAGCTGAGAGAAATTTCTCCCGGCTTCCTCCTGAAGATACCACCACAATGCAGGGAACAGTTTCCCCAACAGCATTCCTTACCGTGAACGTATCACCCTGATTTCAGTGCGCAAAGCTCCTTGATCATCTGGCTGAATCCAATAAGTAATAGTAATATTTACGGACAACGTTTATTGAAGACTTGCTCTGATCCAGGTACTATTCTAAGTCCCCTAAGTGAATGAAGTCATTTATCCTCACACTTATCCTGGTCATAGGAAACACTATTTCTATCCCTATTTTTCAGAGGGGAAAGCCGAGGCGAAGTAGTCCACTCAAGGGACAGTTTATAAGTCGCTTAGTTGGGATGTAAACTCGGATCATCTTACTGGGGGGGAACCATGAGCTTCTCAAGAGATGGGCATCCTGCTCGCCATTCTTTACGTGATAAACGTTTCTCACAAACCCATGAACAGTGGAAGCCTGAGGTTGTACTTCTTGCCAAGGACTTGCTGAATGGTGACTGTGTATTGCAGTTCAGTGACCAGTCATGTGCCCACAGAACAGGCAGCCCCTTATGTGAAGGGTGCAAACTTGCACGGGTGTAAGCCTGATTTAAAAAGCACACACGACCCACCCCACCCCCAACCAGACCTGACTGTGGAAGGGTGAGGGCACTCCCTGAAGAAGAGACGAGATTCTCTGATTCTCTGTGGGTAAAAGCTGGAGAACCAACGGTGGGATCTTGGGAAATGCATGCTACTCTCTGGAGACCCATTTCTTTGGGAGTAAAATGAAAAGTGTAGATAAGCTTCTTTCAAGGGACTCATTTCAGCCTAAAAAAAAAATGTGACTCAAAAAAACTAGGAGAGGACAAGCACTGGCCAGGAAGGAGAGAAAAGGAAAATGTTGGGACTGCTGGTGGGAAGGTAGCAGCCACTATGGAAAACAGTACGGTGGTTCCTCAAAAAATTAAAAATAGAAATACCATACTATCCAGCAACCTGACTTTGGGGTAAATAATCCAAGGAAATAAAAACAGGCTCTCAAAGACATACCTATACTCCCATATTCACTGCAGGATAAATCCATAATGGCTGAGATATAGAAATAACCTGAGTGTTCATTAATGGGTGACTCAATAAAGAAGATGTGGAATATATCCATATACAGCCATAAGAAGAGAATTCTGCCATTCACAACAACACGGATGGACCTTGAAGGCATTAAGCTAAGTAAAAAAAAAAAAAAAAGAAAAAAAAGTCAGGCACAGAAAGACAAGTAGCGCATGTTATCACTTCTTATGTGGACTCTTAAAAAAAAAAAAGTCAAACTCATAAAGAGTAGAAAAGTGGTTGCCAGGGCCTGGAGGGTCAGAGAAATGGAGAGAGGTTGATAAAAGGGTACACATTTTCAGCTACAAAGTGAGTAAGGTCAGAGGATCTAATGTAAAACACAGTGAGTAGAGTTGAAAATGCTGTCTTGAATAATCGGAACTTGCAAGCAGCGTTTAAATGTTCTCACATACGCACAAATAGGTGGGGTGATGGATGTATTTAACTAGATGAGAGGAATCCTTTCATAACGTATGTGTATATTCTAAATGTCTTACAATTGTATTTGTCTATTATGCCTCAATAAAGCTGAAAAAAAAAAATGATGGCAGAAAAAAAAATAGGACTCTAGGAAACAAGACAACATCCCTGCAAGTGGTTAGCCCACGTGGCCAACCGACAGTAGACTCTCAACCCGAGGCAGTGATCGCGGCTGCTATTGTTCTAACTGTTCTATGAATTGCCACGGCCTGGGCCTCGGACAAGGCTTCAGCTTTCTGGCTCTTCAGTTAAGGAAGGCGTTGGGTCTCTGGCCTTAAAACCAAACTTTTCAAAGTTCACGACTTGAGTTTAATGCTAATTCCCTTTCCTGCAGAATTCATTTCTAGAATGAGCAGCTCAGCTCCAAGTCAGGAGGAAAGGTGGGATGGCCAGGAGCCTAGTCACCTGGGAGCAGGAAGTTCCTATAAGTCACTTTCTTGTTTTTCACGTACCCAACTCTGGCAGATGACCATGACAAACAACTGAAGAACAAACTGATTCAGGCAAACTCTTTGTAACGTTACTCTATTACTTGTCCAGGGCTCCCCGGGGCTACTAAACATCTCCTCTGTAGACCCAATTGAGAACAACGTCTTAAAAGCATTCCTAAATGTCTTCTTGCTTTGGGAAGTATTAGGGGACAAATCCCGCAGACAAATTAGCATAAACATTATCATGCAAACGAAAGAAATGTTACCTAAAACGGGCCTGGTATCTACATGCAGACGCTAGCACAAAGTCTGTGGAGTGAACAAGACATCAGGTGTATCAAGAAATGAACTTTACCATCACTGTTGAAAAACACATTTCCCTGGGGAGTTCCGTTAACGCGATTCATGAATGGACCGAGTACAGTATATTTAGCTCATTTCCAAAGAACCAGGGTTAAGACCAAATGCACTCCTCTTGGGCTGATTAGCTCAGCAAGTTGCCAGCATGAACTTAACGAGACCCATCTCTGGTGCCGTGCCTAGCTGGGTGAGTTCACACCAGTGCTTTTCACACTTCAGCGTGCAAACAAATCACCAAGGACACGGTTACAGGGCAGATGCTGATGCAATAGGTCCCGCAGGCTGTGTACATCTAGCAAGCTCCCTGGTAATGCTGGTGTGCCAACACTCCGTGTATGAAAGGTTTCCACCATGCAGGAGAGCTGTGCTCCTTGGCACGGGGTTCTCCTTCCCCAGGGAGGAAGGAGTAAAACAGAAGGTACCTACTGTGCGCTGGCTACTGAGCTGGGCCCTCCTGGCACCACCTGTAACTCCCAGCCACCCCAGGCCACAGGCCCCCCACTATCAGCACTAGGCGGTCAACAGTGGCAGGCCATTCAGCGAGACGGGCACGTGGCCCCAGGCAAGCGTTCAGCTGGAAAAAAGAAGAGGGGGTGAATCCCTCTAGCAAGGACACAGTGTGATTACCCTCATCACTAATCTGAAAGGCACTTGTGAGTCTTCCTAGTTTTATTTAGCTGCCTCCTGCTGTGATTCGGAGTCAAAACAGGAACAACGTGCCTAATTTGTAATATTATCCTGCGATGTCAGGGCTGTGGTTAGCTTTGATTAGAAATCCTAGACCCAAAACGCTCCCCTTCCTCTGTGAAGGCATGCGGACGATGAGGCTCAGAGTCCAGCAAAGCAAGCCCCTCCGTGTATGCTAGAGGGGTCTCAATGCTCTGCTGGCATGCCATGGTCAAAACCCGACCGCACGACCTCAGTGCCGGAGGAGACCTAGGCACCGCACAGTCCTGGCCCAGGTCTTAACCAAAAGTGCCAAACCTGTACAAAAAGCCCAACGAACTCCAGCAGCGAGGAGTGACTCCCCACGCTGTACTGGGCACTGACGTAAGGGCTCCGCACGCACGCATCTATTCAATTCTGACAACATCACAACACCGCCCCAGCCCCCAACCCTGCCCTTTAATTTCCATTTCATACCCAAGAGGACTGAAGCAGGGAGACATCAGGTAACTGGCCCAAGGTGGCAAAGCTCATAAGTAGTAGAACAGGCCATCGATGCAGGGAACCCACCTCAGGCTCCCACCCTTAACCATTTACACTACACCGTTTCTCTTTCCTAAAACAGCAAAAAAATCATCTCCTTGCTCTGAGCGCTGCAAATTGAGTGTCTTCACTGCACTTGGGAACCGTTTATGGAATGAATAAAGCCGAGTGGTTGCGTTTGATTCTTAAAGGTTCAGTGGGAGATCGATCACCGCATAATGTCTCTGCAAAGTGGATGTGTCATCTGCAAGTAAACAGGACAGCTGTTTGCTCAGGGTTCCCTCCTCCCACATTCTATGCTCGGTCCTGGAGCCTCACAGGTCTCCTCTGACTAGCAGCTGTCACGAGGCCATCAAGAAGGACTAACACAACCACCCGCTCTTCTAGCTGGAATCTTCGGTCTGGGGGAGTCCAGGGGCGGACTGGGACTTCTCGGATTTCTACACAACACCTTTTAGCAAGAGAGAATCTTTCAGAGACAGCATTCATTCTCGCTGAATGTCAGCTATCGTGGCTAATAGCCCTGGAAATAAGATCTACATTTAAGAGGAAAACCATGTGGCTTACCTTTTGCCCTTAAATATTTAAGAACAATGGAAGATGTGAGTAATTATCACTCACAGCGTTTGCAGATCAGAGATCTGGCAACAAGAACAGAGCACCGTACGAATAAAAATACAGCATAAAACACTTTATAGTGTTTGTGTTTGACATCTTATTTGACATGGAATGGAGAAATAAAAATTGCTTCAAGACATCTCATTCCTCAGCATAAGAAAGAGATGGTGGCGGGGCGCCTGGGTGGCGCAGTCGGTTAAGCGTCCGACTTCAGCCAGGTCACGATCTCGCGGTCTGGGAGTTCGAGCCCCGCGTCGGGCTCTGGGCTGATGGCTCGGAGCCTGGAGCCTGTTTCCGATGCTGTGTCTCCCTCTCTCTCTGCCCCTCCCCCGTTCATGCTCTGTCTCTCTCTGTCCCAAAAAAAATAAATAAAAAACGTTGAAAAAAAAATTAAAAAAAAAAAAGAAAGAGATGGTGGCAGTAAGAAGGGATGTGGATCCCCAAATGTTGCTAATTATGTGGCGTTTTACATGGAGGAATTATCCCACTGCAGAGAAGGGAGATGCCTAAAAGGCAAACACTCCCTGGAGCATTTTAAGAGACTCTGAAGTCATCCAGACAATCCAGTCATCAGCTGGGCTGGATTTCCTGCGTTGTAAACGAGAAACTGCCTTTATGCTGATTATCTTACCTCATAAGGAAAGAAACAGTCTGATAATGAATAAGAGGGAAAGTACAGACGTGGGCCCATGATGATCACCTGAGTTGAAATATACTGCAAACTGAAGTCATTAACAGCTTCTTCTTTTTTTTTTTAAGAAGAATTTGGCCCCTCTTTTTTTTTTAATGTTTATTTATTTTTGAGAGAGAGAGAGAGAGAGAGAGAGAGAGAGAGAGAGAGAGAGAGAGAGAGAGAGAGAGAATGAATGAGAACACAGGCTGGGGTGGGGCAGAGACAGAGAGGGAGACAGAGGATCCAAAGCAGCTTCTGGGCTGTCAGTGCAGAGTGGGATGTGGGGCTCCAACCCATGAACCGTGAGATCATGACCTGGGCCAAAGTTAGACACCTAACTGGCTGAGCCACCTAGGTGCCCCTGAAGTCATTAATATCTTAAAAGCTTATAGTAATATAACTATATATTCAACTTTGAGGCCATTTACTAACTTTTGTCCCTTCTGGACAGAATAAACTCTTCCACGGTGGATAAACCAGTTTGCCAAAGGAGAGAAAAGTTTCATCGATGGCAGTAAAACTGTTTGGATATTCTACTATTAGAGATTAATCCCTTAACCTTAGACTGGGAGTTCTTTGAAAAGGTGAACTGCTTGGGGAAGGTTCATGTGTTAAGTCAGTACATCAGGTGTTACCATGCTTTAGTGTGATTTAACACAGTTATATCTTCCCACCTAACTCAAATTACACAAGAAAAATGAGACAAATGGATTATAGGATGAGAAAATAGGAGGGAGGGGTGATTTTCGAAAGTGTTGTGCTGACAAGATGAACGTGTCTGACTCTGTACAGAGAATCTGGAATAGGTAAGGGGTTAGACAAGAAGAGGAGAATGGGAGGAGGTGAAAGACACAGAGAGAGAAAAAGGTGGGTCAGCAGTGCTCATGAGCACCATACACAAAGCATGAGACCTCGTTTTCCATCGCTGGGATATACATAGCAGCAGGGATGCTGCGTAAACCCAGAACTTGTGTTCTAAAAGGATTTTTTATTGAATCAGACCTCCTTGGGGCTGAAATCTATCTTACAGAAATATTAGCACAAATGTACAAGACGTTTTTGCAACGATATTCAATGTAGGATTAAGTGGAAAAATGGAGACAACTAAGTAATCTACCAACAGGGAATGGTTAAATCAGTCATAGAAGATAATCCACATTACGGAACTTCTAGACAATAATTAAAAGGCATGCAGTACATCCATATGTATTGTCTTATTTAAAAGGAGAAGTAAGGGGGCTGGGTGAAAAAATACTGTCAAATAGTATTTATAGTATGATCAACTATTTGCACTGAAAGGTGAATGAGGGTATGGGATGGATAGATAGATAGATGGATGGATGGATGGATGGATGGAGAGACAGATGCATGGATTGAAGGAAGGAAGGAAGAGAGAGGGGGAGGAAACAGGGAAACAGAGGAGATAAGGAAGGATAATATGAATGGATGACAGAGACAAGCATGCATCCAACAAACTATTCATATTGATGATCTACTGGGTTGAGAGTGAGGAGAGGAAACTTACGTACTTCCATTTAAAATTTTTACAGGCTGTGGATTGTCTGAATTTTTGATAAGGAACACATACTATTTTTGTGGTTAAAAATCACTGAATAGTGGTTTAAACTGAAGGAATAGTGTGCGCTCTCTTTTTAAGCTGAGTGAATGCTGAACTTCAAAGATGGAGGCAAGACTCTAATCTCATCTTTCCCTATAAACCCTGGGTCGTTATTTTCTGTCTGCATTTCAGCTCTCCTCAGAGACGGGGCATTAATAAGTACCCTTCAGACAAATCCAGAGAACAGGTACACAAAACTTCTTGACTTAATTCAAAGTAAGTCTTCAAGGTAAGACAGCCTCCTCCAATCTCTAGACCAGTAGTTCTCATATTTCAGCGGCATCAGAATCGCCTGGGGGGCTTATTCAAACACAGATTGCGGGGCCTGCACCCAGCGTTTCTACTTCCATAGTCTGGGGTGGGGACCCGGAATCTGCGTCGCTGACAAGTTTTCAGGTGATGCCGCCGCAGCTGCTCCAGGGACCGCACGGAGAGCCACTGCTGTCGGGGAAGAAACTATTGGTTGCAGGCCAAGAAGAATGTGGGCCCTATGAGCCAGACTGGCTCTGGGCCAGGACCAGCCCTGTTACTCCTTAAGCACCTCGTCCCGCCAGGTGCCTGGTTCCTAATCCACAGAGCGTAAGCTCCCTGTCTAGTCCCAGAAGGATGGAGCCTGAGACTCTGGACACAGAGGAAGCGGGGCTCCAGACACTTAGGGGAAGAAGACTCACCTTCTGAGAAGATGATGTAGTCATTGCATTCATCGGTGCTACAGGAACACATAAAGAAAGTCTCGCCCGACACCTTTTTTTCCTTCATAATACACTTGGGAGAAGCAGAGTCTTCAAGAGCAATTCCATGGTAGGTAACCTTGGGGTCATGGCAAAGCGTCTCTAGGGTTATGTTCTCATCGTTCTTTCTCCTAGGGCGCAAAGGAGAGAAAAAAGAGGACGGATAAATACGGTCTTCTGGGCAGAAAAGCAATCTGGCCTGTGTTGCCTTCACAAAGTTGTTCTAACAATGGCAGCTGGTTCCTGTTCTCCAGCATTAACAGGCTGTCCTCCAGTCCCCTGTGCTTTTTCTACTCATTTTGGTTTTTCCATTGCATAGTCTCAAAACCCATTTATGTCCGTAAACACGAAGGCTTTCCTTGGAGGCTGTCCTGCTGGAGAATTGTACACATTATGTCTTAATTAGATCAGTAGAAAGGAAGGCACGGTAAACGGAAGATTGCTAGGGACTCAGGATTAAACCTTCCATCCTGAACGCACCACCGGGCTCGTGCCGTATCCCCAGTTTATCTGGCAGGATGAGGGTCATGTCTAGCTTCTACAATGTTCTCACTGGGCCCCAGAGCACTATGAGCGAGGGCGTGTTCCGTGTCAGCCGATTGCTGGGCTGAGCAAACGGAACAAACTTCCTAGAGGAAGGACTGGCAGTTTCCCGACTCACAGAAAGGGACAGAAGAGAAAAAAAAAAAAAAAAAAAAAAGACACACGGGAAAGAATTGCAAGGTGTTCTTCATGTACAGTTCGGTGAAATAGTTTATGCTGTCTTAAACAAATTACTTCTACATTTAGTATCCCTTTACATCACATATTTGAAGCCTAACTCAGCGAAGGGCTCAGAGAATCTCCCACGTGGCATTTTACTTAGGCCCTAGAAATTAGGGGCGCCTGGGTGGCTTGGTCGGTTGGGCGTCCAACTTGGCTCAGGTCATGATCTCACGGTCCGTGAGTTCGAGCCCTGCGTCGGGCTCTGTGCTGACAGCTCAGAGCCTGGAGCCTGCTTCCGATTCTGTGTCTCCCTCTCTCTCTACTCCTCCCCAGTTCATGCTCTGTCTCTCTCTGTTTCAAAAATAAATAAACGTTAAAAAAATTTTAAAAATAAAATAAAAAAATAAATAAAAGTGACATGATTAATGTCCACTGTTATAATTGCAAAAGCCAAAATAAAACTCTGGCATCCTTGAAAATGTGCACCATTCTCTGCCTGTTTCAATCCGCTCCTCATAAAGTTGCCATCTTGGAGGACTGTGTCCAACACCAAGGTTGGTTTGACCTCTTTCCTCCCATCTCTGACCTCTTCAGATGCAAAATACGTGTGGTCTTGAAAGGTAGTCTCTATATCTGGAGCAGGGGTTGTCTAGGGAAGGGTCAATAAGGCCTCAATGACCATCAATTTGCAAATATAATCTCCCGTGGGAAGGATTCTGAATGCGTGCGACTGAGTGCACACGCGTGCCCACATGCCCACACACACTCACCAGCTGTTCCCCTCCCGGCAACAAGCTCACTGCTTGCAGCAAGGCAAATGGGAGGCAGGTTGGAAGCAAGAAGCAGCTGAGGTACAGCCCTCACCTGGAAAACAGGTAGGCCATGTCCACAGGGGAAGAGCAACTTTAACAGTACCACCGCTGGGGTGTTAAATTCCAGGACACCAATGGGCAATATGTCAACAAGGATAAGAAGAGCAGAAGTAAGGGTACAGATAGAACGGTCCAACCAGGAATACAGACAGCGTGTCTGGCATCCACGCAACCTAGGGTTGGCTCCCGCAAAGGCAAACGGGCCCTTGGCGAGAGAGCTCAAGGGTTCTGGAACTAACACTCCAGCAGGCACGAGAGAAGCACGCCCTTGCTGAGCAGGTCCCTCCTGGTAAAGGAAATGCCACAACCGGAATCCTTACTCTAGGGTGGCTAGCGGGGAACAAAGTGAAACCCAACTTGGCACGATCACACAACGAACCATGCCTATTTAAAAAACCCACTTATCCTTCACCCCAAAGCTACTGAAAGTCTTGGCAAAAATGACAGGCATGAAGCAAGAGCACCTCCCTCCCTGCCCCCACCGCGAGGGGGGGTGTGTGTTGTGTGCGTGCCCAGAGACGGTTGCTTTTTGGTTCGGGTAACAAACTGAAGGCTGAGTCTTCTGTGCCCCCCAAGTAAAAGTAGGGTGTCTCTTCCTTGTGAAGCTTCTAGAGCCCAACGAATGGAAGGAGGAAGGAACTGTGGGCCGTGAAGGAAAGCTGCTGTATAATCCCTGGGCAGCTCCCCGAGCCTCTTGCCTGCCATCGCCTCGCTGCTTAGAGAACTAAAATTGCAGAGAGGAAATTCAATTAGAATACTTGAGTCTGGGGAAAGTCCTTAACTGCTTTCTCCACTCACTCCTGTAACAGTGCTCCCTGGCAGGCAAAGCCAACTCTGAAAAACATCTTCAGATGCAGTTGAGCATAGGAAGGGAGAATACGATGGAATAAATACAGACTTCTTTGTGCTGAAACATTTGCTCTGAGCCATTAAAGGGGTTTGTCAACATCCACTCGAAAACAGAAACACAATAATGAAATTAACTTTGGGTCCAAATTATTTTTATCCTTGGCAAGAACGTACGCGTCTGACACGGTATGGGGGCGCAGCTGACATCAGTTAAACGAACAAATGAGTCAATGAATGAATGAGAAGAACACCACGACGAAAAAGGCACTGGCATGCACGAGCAGGGGTAGAGCCTTTCCATTTCCACATCTGGCTGTTAGCTGGGCTTTCCTGGAAACGGACCTTAAGGCGAGATTTCTGCGGCGAGTTTCTGGAGAGGCACCTGTAAGGGATGAAGGAAGGAGCACTTCCTGCAGCAGGAGCTGAGCCACAATGCAAGGTCACAGCGAATGACTCCCTGATCCCTCAGAAGATGTAAAGCTAAGATGGCCAGTCAGGGCGGTCCCAAAGGAGGCAACGTGGCCTGGCATTTTGGACCCTGGAGTCAATCAGTCACGGGAGGCTGGCTCCCCATGGGGAGGGGCAAATTTGAGCAGAGGCCACGTGAGGGCAGAAGCTCCAGTCAGTGGAGGGAGGGAAATTAGCTGGAGGGACTCGGGTGATCCCTCAGCGGCGACTGGTGCCAGCAACTGAGGGGGTGAGAGCTTCAGTGCGGAGGAGGGTGGGCAAGATGTGCGACAGCACCTCTCACTTCCCTTTCTCTTTACCGACACTCCACCCCCACGGGAGTATTTGTCTTTGCTGAGACAGGTAGAAAAACAACACTCGCTGTATTAACTCTTCATGGTGGGCACACCAAGGAAACAGGGAGGTCTCCTCCCCGCTACATGCTCACATCCTCTGAGACAGCGAATAACGCCTCGTTCCAGAGATTGGAATTTCACAGCGACTCGATTAATGTGCCATCAGTGGGGCTTGGACTACAGGTCAAAATATCTATCAGATGAGCCTGTCTGGGGTCGCAGAAGTAAACTCTCACGTCACGGTGGAGATTTAAGTAAAGGTGATCAGCAGAGACCAGACGCCAAGGAGGAAGCTTTGAGGCCATAACAATCTGGTGCCTCAATCTTTCCTGCATTCGACTCGATGGGTGGTCCCCTAGCCTCCCCTGCACTTTGACTCCTCAGACGAGGAAGCCTGTTTTGCTGGTAGGAAACCACAAGTGTGAAAATGTTCACACTTATACTGCAGGCCGATCCCTTGTTCATTTGACGGATCCTCTTTCTGCCCTTCAGAATGATGGAGAACGAGTTTATTATAGTTTCCCCTTGAGCGGCCATCCAACGTCTCTCAACAGAGCCCATGTCTTCTCTTTACTGGACTCACCATGTCAGATTGTGAGGAACAGCTGACACATCACAAGCTTCCTAAGCCTGCAAGCGTACCGGCCCCTCTTCCTCTGAACACGCTCTTTGTCAAAACCCCTTTCGCAAAGACGGTGCTCAGAACGGGACCTGATGAGGTTGGCAGGTAGAGCAAGCCGTCACGACAGCTACTGGCTGTTAACATTCTTAAGAAACTCGTTCATCCCCTGGTATGTATCGAAATTTGCAAGCTTTTCAGATCTATCATCAAGGCTAACTGTATGTGGTCTGGAGAAAGTCTCAAAAGACTTCTTCTCCAAAAGGCGGTGGGGTGGGTGGTGGGGGGCGGTGCAGGGAGACATTTGGGTTTATCTTCTCATTCGCCGGGATGCCGGGGTGGCTCAGTCGGTTAAGCGGCCAGCTTCGGCTCAGGTCATGATCTCACACGGTCTGTGAGTGCGAGCCCCGCGTCGGGCTCTGTGCTGACGGCTCAGGGCCTGGAGCCTGCTTTGGATTCTGTGTCCCCAACTGCTCTCTGCCCCTCCCCCACTCGTGCTCTGTTTCGCTCTCTCAAAAATAAATAAATGTTAAAAATACTAAGAAAATAGATAGATAGATAGATAGATAGATAGATAGATACAGATATTCTCATTTGCCAACTGACCAGGAAACGCATAGGTTACTTAAGAAAAAATTGGCTGACAAATTTAAAACATCAGAGTAAGTCTGCAAATGCTGTATTTCATTAATGAATTTATACATTTTATAAAAGAGGACTCTTTTAATCTCTATTTTCCTTTTATCTCTTGCTCTTACTCCCAATCCCAAACTATGAATGAATCAAAGGATTTATGAGCACCGTGCGTGCGTGTGTGTGTGTGTGTGTGTGTGCGCGTGCACGCATGTGTTGAAGGGGGAATGAGAGAGAGAAAGAGAGAGAGAGAGAGAATATGAAGGGAATGTGATCCAAGAAACAAGCAGTTCTGATCCCAGAGCGAGATGGATTATGTAGCCCAGTGGTGCTGTGAGTAACATGGCCAGGACTTCTGACTAATGAATGGGCTGTTTTTCTGGTTCTCCTAAGAACTTCCCTGTTTTTGACAAGGTCTTTCCTCTTTACACAGCCACCTTTCATCCCCTCTCCTCCCATAAAACAAGACTGACATTGCCTCAGAGAAACAAAGCTCCTGGTATCACTCTGGGGTACCGAGCGGGAGGTTGTCAGTTAAAACGACAAGTGGCAAATGTCTCTCCTTCATACAAGGAAGGGGTCCCAGACTTATTGTAAACACTTCAGGCCATCTTATACACTGTCACACCCACATGTAAACAGAGCCACGGGGGTGTGTATGTATCTGAAAACATACAGAATATCTCCGGAAGAGAGGCTGCCTGAGGGAAAGGGACAAGTCAGGGGGCCAGGGGACACCCTGACTTTACGCACGGCAGCGCGCATCACTCAGAAAAGAGAGAAAAGGCAGATTTTCAGAGGCCACTTACCAGACGGCCAGACAGACTTCGTGCGGCCTCTCGCAGATAGACGTGATGCTGCAGTTGCTCAGGCAGGATTTCTGGCTGTCACAGGTGGAAGATCTCACGTCACAAAATTTGCACAGTTGCGGAAACTTGATGATCCCATTGTTGTCGGTGACCATCATGCCATTGTTAACTGGGGAGGGAAAAGCAGGACACATTAAGTGAGTATCTAACTGCTAGGCAGCCTGCCAGCGAACCCCCCGATGATGTGCTGCAATTGCGAATGAAATAAAATCATGCCTCTATGTCAGATCAGAATTTCCTTCACACAGGCGATTCGTAATGAAAGCCATTTCAGGGTGGTGGTGGCCGGGGCGGGGGGACGTCTGAGTAACTTCTTGACTTTGTCAGGGGTTACCTAAGGCACTCTATCTACAAACAATCATTCCATCCAGAAACAGCGAACTGATCGGTCTACTGCATAGTTCTGGGTGCTGGAGGCACAGAGAACACTACCTTAAGGAAACCATCATTCAGCTGAGTGGACAGACAAGGAAACAAATGAGGGTAGGGTAACCCAAAATAGAAACACAGAAGATACAGGATCCTAACGAGGGCCACCACTTAGATGGGCAGAGAGAGGTCACAATGGAGCAGAGTTGTGCGGTACAAAAGCGTGTGGGCCAACTCAGAGGAGACACTGTAGGTGAGGCAGGACACTGCCGTCATTCTCCTCACCTGCATGGGAAGAGCTACAAGGGCGTTCTTGGCCAGAGACTGGTTCTAACTTCTCCCCATTGCCTTGAAGGAAATCAGTTAATCAACCAACACTGACTGTCTCTGAGAGAGAATCCCCAAAATTGGCAAGGCTCCAGGCGCCGGAGTCCCGCAGGTGAGTGAAAGGTGAGTTCTACCTCGAGAATCTACCACCTGCTACGTCTCTGACTTTATCCACCGCCACACCCCCACCAGCCCCTTTACTCCTTACCCGTTGCCTTTTAAGACACATAGGCCTTCCCCGGAAGAAGCCGAGTTCCTTCCTCCCCAGAGCCTTTCACTTGCTATTCCCTTTGTCTGGCTTTTTGTCACCTTCCTGGTCTCCAGTTAATGTGACCTCTTCATCCTAAAGCAACCCACAAGTAACTACCACAGAATTCTGTTTTATCTCCTGCACAACTATCTCAGTCACTTACTTGCTTACAATCTATCCACCAAGATGCAAGCTCCATGAACTTTCATCTGCCCTGTTTACACACTGTATCTCTAGTGCCAAGAAGACGACCTGCTACATAGAAGGTATCCAAAGTATTTGTCAGATGACTACGTGAAGAATGAATACATAAAGGACTAACTATAAGAAGTTCACATTTGGCTTTTTGTATCAAGCGGGAAAGGATACATAACTTCTTCCTTCAGATTGGGGGGTGGCGGGTGTGATTATACATGCAATATTCATTCACAGTCATCAATAACATACTGAAGACAGACTTTTCTTTGCAAGACACATGCTGCATGTTAACAGACCATTAAAAAGGGGATAACACTACCTTCCCTTATTTTTCCTGCATGAGATCCATTTCTACTGGCAAAAGTGGAAGTTCAATGGATGAGTTTGAGAGTCAAGAGAAGTAAAACAAGGCTACTGCGGGTTGCGGGGGGAGGGCGCCTGGGTGGCTCAGTCGGTTAAGCGTCTGACTTCAGCTCAGGTCATGATCTCACAGTTCTTGAGTTCGAGCCCCACATCCGGCTCTGTGCTGAGAGCCTGGAGCTTGAAGCCTGCTTCAGATTCTGTGTCTCCCTCTCTCTCTGCCCCTTCCCCACTTGTTCTCCCTCCCTCTTTCTCTCTGTCTCTCAAAAATAAATAACATTAAAAAAAATAAAAAATAAAGACAAGGCTACTAGGCATTTGGTCAACAAACATGACCTCAGAGACACTTATCAACTGGACTAAGAAAGATTAGGTGCCTAGACCACCTGTAGCACCATAACAGTCACTGGCCATTAGGAAGCTGGGAGGTACGTTTCTCCCAGGGATCACCCTTGGAAAGGCCTGAGGAGAGCCTCCCCATCTCCTCCCTGTGTCAAGCATGCTCCTGCCTAAAGCCAAAGGAACGACTTCATCACCCACCCCCTGTCTCTCCCTGTCCCGTGAATTTCAGATTTCTGTCATCCACACTTTGCCACGAAACCCTCTTCATCACTTGGGCACAGCACCTGTTTCCTGGGTCTCTAAAAATACAAACATATATAAATTTAAGATTTACTTTCTTGTGGTAACATTAAATATAGAAGAAGAAGAAGAAAAAAAAAAAACCAAACCCATTCATCCCTCGCAGGCCTCAAGTTCATTTCAGGAAGTATATTTTTAGGCAACAAACTATTTTGAAATTTGTCTCCCAGACCCAGAGCTCTATGCTAAGCTAAAAATACAGGCTAAAATACTTTCTGAACCTTGTGTTCAATTTGGGACTAACACGACAATGAATATATATATATATATATATATATATATATATATATATTTGCAATAGTTAGATTTGGATCTATTTATGAAATAACTAACTTAACCCTTTAGATTTCCCTATAAGACATTTGTAAAACAACAAAAAGCTGGAGCATGTTGTATTTATGTGAATTTTTTTTTTTTTTTTTGGTATAGAGTATGTTTCAGACAGACAAACATGCATTTGCCAGAAGCTTTGTTCTTTTTAAATATAAAATGAAGCCTCCATGAAATGGAATTAAGCCTTCTAGCATTTTAGGATTTTAGCCTGTGTTAGCGGTTACCGACTTTGAGGGCATGTTAGAATCAATCACCTACGGAGCTTTTAAAAGATAATGAGGCCCAGGCCCCACCTCCAGATACACTGATTTAATTATGCTGGAAGGCAGCCTGAGCATCAGGATTTTAAGAAGCTGCCTGGATGATCCTAACGTGCACCCAAGGCAGAGAATCCTGACCTAGAATTAACTGAAAACAACATGACCGGCGCAAAACAAAACAAACAACCCTCCCACCACACACGCACACACACTTGCGCACAACACATACACACACACGCGCGCGCGCGCACACACACACACACACACACACACACACAACTTCTGTGACCGTAATGGAGCAGCCCCTCCATAAAGCCAGGAGTACCAGCCCCTAAAAGGAGTCCTTCTCAGGGATGGCTAGTGCTTTTCTAACACAAGCTAAGAAGTGTGAGAAAAGTCAGGAGAGGAGTGCAAACAGTGAGTCCACTGTTGGAAGCCACCAGGGCAGCCGCAGACCTGTTGACAAGTAGAAGGGCTTTAGATCTGATGCCTACAAAGCACAATCAACAGTGAAGACACCAAAGAGGGCCATCAAAGAAGAGAAAGGCTAGAGAAGGGCCGCCAAGCCACACAGCTCTGGGGGTGGCATTCCGACCGCAGTGTGTGCAAACGGGGCCCCTGGAGACATGCAGGTCTACAAAGCCGGCTGCCTACGGCAAGACCCAGAAAGGGAAGGCCTTTGCAATGAACCCTGGGAAAAAGGCAAACAGCCAACTTCACTCCCTACTTGGAGGTACAGGTGTGTGTGTGTCGGGGGGGAAGGGACAGTTGACAGTGGGGATTCATACACATCAAACACCTACTGTGCACCAAAGGATGTTAAGTTATCACATATCGCGTCGTAAGTACCCAGTGAAGAGGCCTCATCTTTCTCTTTATTATTGTAAAAGCGACCACTGCTAAGGTGAACAGACTTTTTAAGGTTGAGCAGCTGTTTTTTATGTTTTTGTTTTTCTGAAAAATTTGAAAGCCTTTACCCGGGGCATATTCACTATCATTTCTTGCCCTCCCTTCTCCAGCCAGCCACTCCCTATTCACCGACCTCAGGAGGCTCCCTACCTTGACAACTCCAGCCAGCCAGTAAACATCAGCCTCTGCTTTAAGCCAGTGTTCTCCCTTGTGAATACGTGTGCTGGTGGCATAGAGCGAAATGTAAGGGGCAAAGCTTCTCTTAAGCTTTGTTGGAGGTCATCTAGTTTTGCTAAAAACTTTATGAAGTCACTCTGAAGAGATGGGGGAGACATACTTAGGACGTTTTGGTTATCATTTCAGAGGGCTGACTTACAGACTCCCTGAAGATCCACAAGCCCCCCACCGCCGAAGATTCCAAGGACTAGCCCAGAGTCCTCAAGAATCACCGATAGCACCCTAAGTAGCACACCGCTATTCAGAGTTGGGGGGGGGGGTTCCTGGGGGGGGTGCAGGAAGGGCCCTAGTAGCTATTCACCACGTGCATGATTCCATCTGTGCATTCCAATCAACAGAAGAAGTTACCATTGCAACCTCAGGTATCAAACATCTTATGTTTGTGAATACATGTTTGTGAAGCCAAAGTAATGAAAGGTGAGTGGATATATGTGAATCGCATATATCCAGGGACAAAGATATTACCCTAAACACCACAACAAAAGCCACCTAATTAACCCCACAGTAGACCCTAACCAACTTCCAAATTACTTCCAATTCGGGTTAAATTACCCTCCTGCATCTTTAGTTAATATGTTCTCATTTAGTGTCTCTATGCCCTCTGTGCACAGCTGACCATCTTCAGGGAATTTTCTACCCATACCAGGCAAATCAGCTATTCATAATGTCCCCCAGAAAGAGGTTCCAATAAGAACATCTCTCACCTAGAAAGTCATTCGCTAAAGGAAGTGAGCCTGGGTAGCCTCCTTCAGCATATGATGGGGTCACATGGCACACCGCATTTCACTTCTCTTCAAACAAACCCATGAGTAATACCAAGACCTTCAGTCTAGCTCATACTGCCTTCCTCATTTTAGGGCACATTTTCCCCAAACTCATTGCCTGGAGACACAAGTTCCAGGTCTTGAGAATATGAATTGAGTAAAAGCTTAGCTGTGTCTATTTCTGGAACAACACTGTTGTCTTTGAAGGTTAGTGATGAGCAGCCTAATAAGGCTTAGACTTATTCCAGATAAATATTAGATATGACTATCGGATAGGAATTCTTAGTCCGTTATCTTTGGAACGGTGGCAACTGTTAACTGAAGTACTAGGTGAAATCTCAAGATTCTACACATAATCTTAAACACTTCACCAGAAATGCACTCCCGTGTGTTTGAATTCATGCATCTATCTCTTGTTGCCTAGTGATGCATTTTGGGGGGCACCTAAGAATGAATTCGTTCTACAAACACCTGTGGAGGTCTTGTTTAGTGCTATTTATTTCAGAGCAGGACCACTAAAATTGATACAATTACCTGCAGCATCTCAAAGAATAATCCATGGCAACTGGTGAATAGAACTCCACATGCTTCTGAGAAGTGCTTCTCAGATGTTACGAGGGGCACAAAGATTTGGGGAATATGTTTAAACCCCCAGGTGTGGGCTACTGTATTCGCTCATGCAATTGTGGGGCTTGCAAGTCCAAAATTTAGAGGGCAGGCCAGGGCTTGGAAACCCAGGCAAGAATGAATGCTACAGCACTGAGACAGAATTTCTTCTCGGCGAAACCTCTTCTGCTCCCAAGGCCTTCCATCTGGTTGGATGAGGCCCAATCACATTACCCAGGGTAATGTGACTTGACTTAGAGTCAACTGATTACAGTTGTTAATCACATCTGCAAAGTACCTCCACAGCAACACCCAGGTTAATGTTTGATTGAAGAGCTGGGCCCTGTAACCTGGCCAAGTACTCATTAAACTGAGCATTACAGGTAGAAACTGAGACCGTTCCCAGATTCTGCTGATGCCGCTGGTTCACGTGTTGGGGAGCAAGGCTAGGGGGAGCCCAGTTTTTGCCTGGCCATTATTTCCCCTTCTCCACTCATACTGGATCCAGCAAAATTAAATACCGTTCCTCACCTTTTTTACAGGCGTGTCTCATCTTACAGTTCTTTCCATCTGCTTTTCTCTTGAGTCTGGCCTCTTAAACGATCACAGGCCCAGAGGCTCTGATCACCATATGGGCCCAGAATTGAAAGACTTGTTCTCTGAAAGAAGGTTTTTAATTGCAGTTGGCATTTCGGAGTCAGACACTGAGGCGACCATCTGGCAGACAGCCGCCATGGTCTGTGATGCTGGCAACAAATGCCCCACGGCCCCCGAGACCAGGTGGGACAAGTGTATTGGCCCGTCACACACGTCCTCCCTCCAGAACAAAGCAGCAAGTCAAGCAGCCTCAGAGCAGGCCCTTCATAACTCTTCACGGAAGAAAGACATTTCCAAGGGAATAAAATACTTTGGCCTATGACTATAAACAAACAAATAACACCTCGTGATTAAGTCGAAGATATTTTAGGAATATTTTTCTTCTCTACAGCATAGCTGGAAATCGTAACACAACACAATACCTTCTATTTTAGTTTTAAAAGTATTTTAACCGCCATTCCCTAAGTAATTGTAAATATCTGGAGAGCGGGGGAGGTGGGCTCTTCTTCAAGTGATAGTCCGGCAGGGTCTCTGAAGGACCAGGATGAGTCCTAGAGAAACCATCGCTTAGTTAACTTGGAGACCAGAGTATGGGCAGGAAAGAAACAGAGATAAGTGGCCTGAATACATCAATTCTTTTCGTGCAAATGTTCTATGATAATACTTTTAAAAAACCTTCCAAGGATGACCGAAACAATACTCGAAAATCTCTCTGAAATGGCAGAAAAATCATTCTAGTCAAAAACCTAATAAGAAAAGACGTATCCTTTCACACTGAAATTGCCTACCACATGGCCAACCTTTAAGGATCTGTCAAGCGTCTGTGATATTCTCCACGTCCCAAGAGATTTAAAACAAACATCTGCCCTCCTGGGGCTTACCTTCTAGTTGGAGAAGAAAATTATCAAATGTAACTGACTTGTCTTTAAATGCAGGCATGAGGTCAAAAAAAGGAGAGAGACTGGCACAGGAATACCCAGTTTTATGGGGGGTGGGGGGTGGGGGGTGGGGATCGGTCCTTGAAGAATGGGTGGCTTTGGCAAGGGAAGGACAAAAAGGCACTCTGCGGGGCGCCTGGGTGGCTCAGTCGGTTAAGCCTCTGACTTCAGCTCAGGTCATGATCTCATGGTCCGTGAGGTCGAGCCCTGTGTTGGGCTCTGTGCTGACAGCTCGGAGCCTGGAGCCTGCTTCGGATTCTGTGTCTCCCTCTTTCTCTCTCCTCCCCTGCTCATGCTCTGTCTCTCTCTTCTCAAAAATAAATAAACGTTAAAAAAAATTTTTTTTAATTGAAATAAAGGCACTCTGGGCTGAGCAAATAGCTCAGACCAGGAGAGTCTGAGCAGAGATGAGATCTCTGAAGACAGAGAATCATTCATCAAATAGGCATCCTGCATTTGAGTGGCACATGCATGTTCTGGTGTGTATGCTATTCACAGGACTGGCTCGATAAGTGAGATTTACAAAAGGCAAGGAGAGTTGGGAAGGCAGAGCAAAAGCCCCGGGACCAGAAGCACAGGAGGCAAGAACTGAATCTCAGACGTAGTCTGCCTCCTCTCATAATAGAAATATTCTAATCTAGGAATGAACTGAAGAAACTCCAGGCCTGGTTTAAAAACTTAAAAGTCAGGGGCTGGCAAGTAAACTAATGAATCTGGACAGTTGTCAACCATCCTAATAAAACTCCAGCCTAAATTCACTAAAAAGTAGGTAACTGTGAATAAATCGGAGAGGAGGTGTGTGTGTGTGTGTGTGTGTGTGTGTGTGTGCGCGCGCGCCTGTGTGTGTGCGCGCCTGTGTGTGTGCGTGTGTGTTCCCTCCCTTTTTGACTTGTTCAGTGGAGGAAGTTAGCTTTGAAGGTTTGGGTTTCTTTATTTTTTTTTTCTTTAGCCTTTTTGGCTAAAATGAGTCGAATTGTTCACTATGGATTGTTTCAGGGAAACTGCATAAACCAATGTAGGAACTTGTATTCACCAAACAAATAAATGAAGGGATTAAGCTATGTTTCAAAGGGATTAATCCACTAGGGCATTTTACATTGAAAACTTGACTGTACCTTTAAAGGAGGATTTTAAAATTCTGATTTACAGGGAGATTTTTAAAAGCCATATATAGACTAAAACAAGTTGCAGCTGAATGGAAAAGTAATTGGCATTTTCTAGTGACAAACATAAAATAACTGAGCTAGAGTTTGATTGCAAACTTCTCAACTGAACACTCCCCAACCCCTATACTTCCAAATAGCTCCCAATATGCACACTCTGTTTTCTTGCTTAGCCCTGAATTTCTTGGATCACTGAGGATGAAGTGCAGCTTGAGTTCTCCGAAAACACTTTTGGAGGGGGGGTGGCGGGTATATGTCCCAGAATCAGGCCACATATCAGGTGACAAAACCCACACATTTTAAATGACTCTTGCAGATGGAAATATCTATATTACTGCCAAAGGCAGTATTTCCGAATACTAGAATTTTTGCCACAAAGAGCTGAAAAACTCTTAGCTCTCTCAATCATCTTCTTTAATGTTTAACAGGGATTTAGTAGAAAAACAGCCCCCAGAAAGCTGGGCAGGGGTGAGCAGTTGGCAACAAATGCCACTGTCCACACATGGCAATTTTAGTTTACCATTGAGAAAGCTGATTTTCACAGTGTGTTTATCTGGCAAAATCTTAACTCTACAGACTTTGAAATGAGCCAACACCAGGAGAATGCAGGGGCTGGGGTTGAGGAAAAGAGGAAACCAGTTGAATAAATTAAGCCACAACAATGCAAATGGGATACTATACCAAGTGAAGGAGTACAATTTGACACCATTTCACATACTGTCAAAATAACTATTCTGCTGGGAAATGCTTTAAAGTTAGTTGGTGCTTTATGTAAAGTAATAGTAACTGAGAAAACAATTCTCCCTCAGTTGATGTGACTTGGATGGTATACCGTGACAACAAGCAAAAGCACCCAGAGATTATTGCAAATAAATATGATTAACTCTCTTGGTGACAGTCAAAACAGCATTGGTAAATAGCCTGGCAGAGGCACCATAATGAGCACACGATTTATGGAGTGCTATAGCATTCCAACTCAACTCAAATAATTACCAGAAAAATTAGCCGACATAAGCAAACATGCATTACCTATCTGCTTTGTGAGCGGATATTAAAGCCTTATGGGGGCGCCTGGGTGGCTCAGTCGGTTAAGCGTCCGACTTCGGCTCAGGTCATGATCTCACGGTTTGTGAGTTCGAGCCCCGTGTCGGGCTCGGTGCTGACAGCTCAGAGCCTGGAGCCTGCTTCGAATTCTGGGTCTCCCTCTCTGTCTCTTTGCCCCTCCCCCACTCATTCTCTGTCTCTCTCTCCTTCAAAAATAAATAAACATTAAAAAAAATTTTTAAAAAGAACTCTTATGGAAAGGGTGGACATTATGAGACATAACCCTTTCTTTTCAAGATGCTTACAGTCCTGTAGGGAACCAAAAAAAAAAAAAAAAACAAACAGTACTTGTATGATTTTTATCAAAAAAACTTTGGAAATGGAAAGGCTCTTCAGTTTTGTGAAGTATGTGAAAATACTGGTCAAAGCAGATGATTCAGAGGCTCATGCTCTGGAAAAGGGCTGGAAATACGATAGCACTCAGGTGAAGTACTTCTTTAAGGGGTGAGGTTCGAGATGCTTGGTTTCTGACACCCAAATAAGCTGGGAGTAGACCAGACTGAGACACATTAAAGTGGGGATTGCATGAGCCACAGAGAGTCCACAGATGTGTTCTGTTTGGCCTAAACTATTGTCTTTTTAAAATGTGAACCAAGCGAGGCTCTTAGGTAGCTCAGTAGGGTAAGTGTCTGACTCTTGATTTCAGCTCAGGTTGTGATCTCATGGTTCACGGGTTCAAGTCCATGCTGTGCTTGACAGCGTGGAGCCTGCCTGGTATTCTCTCTCTCCCTCTTTCTCTGTCCCTTCCTCACTCTCTGTCTCTCTCAAAAGAAACAAATAAACGTAAAAAAAAATGTGAACCAAGTTTTCTTTCAAAAAAAATTTTTTTTTAACGTTTATTTATTTTTGAGAGAGAGAGAGACAGCATGAACGGGGGAGGGTCAGAGAGAGGGAGACACAGAATCTGAAACAGGCTCCAGGCTCTGAGCTGTCAGCACAGAGCCCGACGCGGGGCTCGAACCCTCAGACCTCGAGATCATGACCTGAGCCGAAGTCGGCCGCTTAACCGACTGAGCCACCCAGGCGCCCCCCAGGTTTTCAAATTAGGATATTTCACATGAAAAGCTGGCTTTCCAACTCCAACTAAGACAATTAAAAGATGGCGTGCCTGGGTGGCTCAGCTGGTTGAACATCCTACTCTTGATTTCAGCTCAGGTCATGATCCCAGGGTCATGGGATCGAGCCCCCACATCCAGCTCAGCACTGAGCATGGAGGCTGCTTAAGATTCTCTCTCTTGCTCTCCACCTCTGCTCCTCTCCCTCACTTGTTCTCTCTCAAATAAATAAAATGAAAAACAAAAAAGAAAATTAAAAAGATGTGGCAACCGCGGACCTACAGAGTTGCCATGACAATAGTCAGACGTTAGCTAGCGAGGGGTGGTAGGCCCTTGAGGTGGTTCGAGTACCCACTGGCCGGCTTGCCATTCACCGCTGCTCCCTCATGACTCCTACCCCCTGCCCGGCCCCTGCGGCCACCTGAAGCTTTACCATTAATGATTTTTTTTTAACATATCTGTTCAACTCTCTATTCCAACATTAGAGGTTTAACTGGAACGCCAAAAACTCACGTATAACTCTCTAATATGGTAATTTTCCAATATGTATTTGATTCACTAACGTGGACACTCACGTTTCAAGAAAAGGAAAATGTTCTACTTTAGAAATCAGAACTGTATGGGAGAATAATAATAATACTAGTTATTTCTACACCATTTATTGAACGCAGACCAAACGCCTAGTCCAGTACCAAGAGTGAGGATTATTTCGTTTGCTCATCACAACCACCATGGCATTTTGTCATCACCATTTCACAGATGGGGAAATTAAGGGTCAAAGAGGTGAGATGACTATTCAAGGTCAATGAGACACAGCTAATGAGAAACAAAGCCACAAGTCACATGAAAACCCTCAGCCTCCCTGACACTAGCAGTGTGACAGATGTCCCCATTGTAAAGGTTCCTGAGAAGCACTTAACAGTCCCTCCAGCAGAAGGCAAAGATACTGAGTGTGGCCAGAAGTAGTAGAGGGGGGTCATGTAGGGCCAGGGGAGCAGCACGTTTCTGAGAAAAGAGCTTTGGTTCTTTGTAATTCCTTTGCTTATTTTAGGAGACATATAGAATCACAGTCAGCTTGTGAAGTCCAAGGATTTTAAGGTCAAAGACTTCAGAGTTCAGGATCTGCCACTATTAAGGCTGTAGGACCAAGGCAAGCCACTTCTTGAAACCCCCTTCTCTTGATCAATGAAATGGTACTCTCTAGGGTCAGGATGAAGTGAAAACATGCTTGAAGTACATGAGAAAATCATGTGGACAATAAAAAGTGCCACACAAGCACTCTGGTTAGAAAAGTAACACGGCATGCAAACACTCCCTCACAAACGAAAATTACAGGAAAGGCACAAGATAATTAAAAGTCTGGTAAATCTATGCCTCCTCATCACCAGAATGCAGCAGTCTGATGACCTCTACAAAATATTTCAGGAAATTTGAGCGAATAGACAAATTGAAATACGGTAACTTTTTGTTACCAGCGACCTGGAGCCAAAGCTTTCAAAGAGATCTAACCGAATCAATCACTGTTTGATAACAAAGCTCCCAAGAGTGCTTTGGATCTTTAAACACCCTTCTAGAACCAAACCATCTGGTTTTAAAATACTGTTCAGAACCAGCTTAGGTCTGGCAACTAGGTAGTAACTGGAGGATCGAGTTCGATTTTCAAATCCTCTGCTGACCCTTGCACCACATTCAACATGAAGAGCTGATCTGCCTTGGCTTTGAGGCACTTCGTGTGTCATTTGGCAACATGCTAATAATATTAGTGAATTTGACGGGCAGCCGTGGGGAGGCAACGAGGCGCCTTAAGATTATGGAATTCTAAAATGTTGAAATGAAGTTATGTTTGGCCTTCTTTCTCAAGGAAAAACCCAGCACAATGTGATTCACAGCTGATGAGGAACATGGAGAGGAATATAAGCAACCATTTTCCTAGATTTGTAACTATCTATCCAGTTAAGAAGCGTTCTGTGCCATTCAGATACACGGAAAGCAATATTCCTTAATCTCTTTTCCTCGAAGCCGTCTCCTCATGTAAAAATTAATTATGTGACATTGCTGTACAGTTTCCCCTCGAGGAGAATTCACGCTGGGAGTAGAAGCGGGTTGCAGCAGAGAAGACGCTGAACTAACTGTGTGCCTGGCTTTGCGTTCTTGGCCAACTACCCGACCACACTGTGCCCATCCTCTGACCGGTCAAATAGGTGGGCTGAACACGACGATCTTTAAGTCCCTTTCGTTTTGGAAAACACTCACAGTTCAACCCCCAAGAGTCAAGAAACCTGAATAATTCAGGTGTGCCCCAGCACTGACCTGGCAGTCCTGGTTAAGCAGAATGAGATGCTATGTTTCAGCTTATAAGAAAAAACGGCTTCAGGACTATCAAGCGGTGTGATTTCAGTTTTGCTGTCTCTGCTCCTTGAGAAACCACACTCTCTGCAACTTTGGGAGGTCCACGTCCCCCATTAATACTCGGGCTTAACCCCGATCACTGAAGTTGATCCATCTTGCGGGAACAAACATTTGTGCATCCCGAGGTTTGAAGGAAGGAAAATTATGTCAGATGACAAAGGATCACTTTCCATTCAGCCCGTGTAGGCATTTCCTCTAATTTTATGGGGGATGTGGAGGAAATTCTGGCTTACAGCACAGACATTCACTCTAGCCATTTAAAAAAAAACAACCTTCAGCATTAGAAACATGTCTGTTTACTCTGAATCCATTTCTGGGCTCAGCTTGAATGATAAGTAATAATAACATGTATAACTGTACAAAAACATCCCATTACTTGATCTATGCCTTGACTGTGTCTGGCAAGTGGCTGTGAGAGATTAGATTATTGCTTCCATTTTACAGAAGACGGAGGAGCTGTTTAGGTAGCTTGCTGAGGCTGGCAGGCAGTAGGATATCAGCATCATGAGGTCAGGGACTATCATCTGTCTTGTTCCAAGAGGGACAGCCTCGGCCCAGGGTCTGTCACAGAACAGGGCTCAATAAATGTTGAAGTAAAAGCCAAAATTCAAAACCAAGCTCCTTCTACTAGGCCATCTATTTGAGGCTGAATTTTCCCTCAAGTGAAAATTAAGGCAAAGAAAGATGGTCGATTTTAAGAAAATGAAAGTAACAACCAGTTCTGGTACAGTTTCAGCATGATGTTTAAAACTGTGACCCACTCGTAAAAGATTCTGGGGAGGCTTTTCATTGACTAGCAGCTGCCAAACTACCTTCGACTAGTTGGCACGAGAAAACTAAAGGGTGCGTTCGGATTCACTTTGGTTTCTAAGATAACAACAAACGCTTTGAAGCCTCCCTTCATATTTTTCAAGGAGAGGAAGTGAAATAAAAAAAAAAAAAAAAGAAAGAAACACGTTTTAAGCACTGGGAAGCCTTCAAGGAGGGACATCACAGGGCAGGAAATTTGAAATGAATTCTGAGAATCTGCTCTTGAACCGAGCAACTCTGTCGCTTTCTCGCAATACAGTTGGATGAGAACGTGTGGGGAGGGTTTATGCCTTTCCTGGGTATTCCTCACCCTTGTCATTAATGCCATTCACAGTAAACAGCATACAGGGCTCTCGTAAGGTAAGTAGCTGTGATCTGTATGATGCTGTCCTCCGATAGGTAAAAAGCCAACTGCCCTCCACGCTGTAACAAGCCCACTGCGGTTGGTAAGAAGAGAGAACAGCCATTTACCAGAGGATATTGTTTTCACTGTTGTCAACGGGCTGTGGCAGAGTCAAGATAGATCCCAGCAGTCATTTCAGTACAGAAAATGAGAACCACACCCACAGTCCTTGAGGGCTCTTCCCACTGAGTACTGGAATACAGTGGGCTCCTTCCATCTATGGGGACGGCCATATTTGCATACGGCAATAACATTTACTGCTAGGGCTAAGTGTGGAATAAGTAACTTCAACTTTGAAATGTTCTGAATTGTCTTTGACTGGGAGATCAAATTACGACACCTTTTAGTTCTTTAGAAGACTTTTTGTGCCAACTCCCATAGGCAGCTAACTTCTGCACCTTGGATTTGCCCTCGTCCGCCCCCCAACTCAAATAATCTTATTCATTAAACCTAACTAGTGCTGGAAACTACCTAATGGAGTGAGCGGCAAGATGTGTAAAATGCTGCATGGCCCCAGTGGTGACCGAGAAAGCACATTTTGACTACATTTCACCGACTCTCAACCATTTCAGTCTAATCTTTTTACCAACACCAATGGGGTTGTGGACTGGCTTCATTTCTTGAGGAGTCCAATGTAAAAATGTGTGTCTATAAATGTAAAAAAAAAAAAGAGAGACAGAGAGAGAGAGAAAGAGAGACCAGCAAAGATGAGAGACCACGGGGAAACCGAGAGGGTGTGAAGAGGTAACAAGCACGCTCTGGTTTTAGGGCATTTTGACATACTATTCCCTCCACCTAGAACATTCTGAAGATAGATGCCTTTTTCAGATAGGAATATGGTAGCCCTTTTCTAAAATTACACTCAGCCATCAGCCTCTGCTCCTTACTCTGCACTTATTATCCCAACATATTAGTAAAATCCTGTTTCTAGCTGGAGCATAATGGTCTTTGTTTAGTTCACTGCTGTCCTCTAGAATCTTCGACGCTGCCTGGCACGTAGTAGCTGGCATGCAATAAACACTTGTTTCCACTTTTCCATTTCCCTCCATCCTGCAACACCAAGTTTCACATCCCTTCCTTAGGTTCCCGGAGAAAAGTTCTACTGTTTCTGACAAATTCCTCTTATTTGTTAAAAAGTAAATTAATGCGTATTTGTAGCTGTTGGACAAGGAAGACAATAGAAAAAAAAAAAATTGGCATGTTGAACCCAGAACCCAGGTGTAGAGAGTGTGAACCGTCTGTGCAGTGCCTGAAAAAATAAAAAATAAAAAGCTCAAGATTTCAATAATCAAAGTTAGCAGTATAAAGAAGTTAGTTCAGAGGTCAGGAGAGTTTCCTTCCTGGGAAGAGCTCGTTCATGAAGGTAGAGGACCACGGGGCACCCAAGACAAGATGCTCTTGTCAAGGCACGTTGTTCTGAAGTCGAGGGCTCAGTCTGGAGCTGTGCTGTGTAATATGGTGGCCAGAAGTCCACGCGGCTTTCTAAATTTAAATAACTAAACTAACACACGTAAATAACTGAAGTTAAATAAAATCATATATTCACTTTCAAGTAGCACTAGCCATCTTCAAGTGCTTCGTAGCCACATATCGCCAGGATAGATCCAGAACATTTTCATCACAGCATAAAGTTCTATTGGACAAACACTGATCTGAAGAAATCTGAACAGACCTGGGCTCCTCAGCTTCCAGGGAGCTCTGAAATCAGAAGCTACAAGGGACATGGAAGGAGAAGTAGGGCAGAGCCAGAAAAGAAGTCCCATGGGGAAGAGACTGGCTTGGACGTTGTTTGTAATTAACGGTCCACCTTGACTTTTTTTTTTTTTTTTTTAGCTTATTTATTTTGAGAGAGAGAGAGAGAGAGAAAACACACGGGAGAGGGAGAGAGAGAATCCCAAGCAGGCTCTGCTTTATCAGTGCAGAGCCCAATGCGGGGCTCGAACTCAGTAACTGTGAGATCATGACCTGAGTGGAAACAGGAGTCGGATGCTTAACCAATGGAGCTACCCAGGTGCCCCAACATTCCATCCCGACTTCTTAAGGGATGTGTTATATATGAAATGATTGGCTATCTGTAGTATTACTGCTGAGGTAGGGACAGGAGACAATTAGGGACAGGGACTAGATCTCCTCAGTAAACCCATAAGCCATGAGTGGCAGCAACAGAAGGTCCCAGAAGTGAGAAAAATGGACCAAACTAGGTTTGCAACAAGCTGAAACCTGTAGAGGCTCAAGTCAGCTGGCACGACCTCTCAAAATGCAAATCCCTGTGCCTAAGATAAAAGACTGTTTAAAAAAAAAAAAAGTGAGGCTCATCTGACTCCTAAGGTATCAAGTAATTCTTATTAAGCCCCATTTCAATGACTGAAACATAATGCAGAGCCGAGGCGCACAGATTGAGTTTCCAGTCAAAGCCTACATAAGCCTAAAGCAAGGAAATTAACATTTTAGAAAAAATACTGGCTTCTTTTCCAAGGTTTTTTGGAGAGTTTAAGTCACGGCATGCCAAGTAAGGCTGAGTTTCTAGAAGAACGTAGCAGATAGGTGACCGATGGCAGAGAGAATTTATTCACAGGGGAAAATCCCAATGCCCTCAGGGAAAGCCACCTTGCTAGACTCTTCTGATGGAAGCTAAATCTAATTAAAAGCATTCCTCCAGGGCAAGTTTTCTCCTTGGAGATTTCTACCTGCCTCTTTAACTTCTCTTTATCCAGTATTTCCAGGAGGAGTTTGAATGTTTCATAATCCCTACCGCTCCACAGGCATTGACGTTAAGCATATTTTTTTTCTCCCACAAAATAATACTATTTTTATAGCCCTTTTAAGATTAAAACTAAAAACACAGATGATAAAAGAGGCCCCGGCTGGATCCTCCTAGAACAAAGTATTATAATTAAAGCGTACTACACTAAAGAGTATTTTCGTAAACAATAGAATATCATATATCCAAGACAGAAACAGCCTACAATTCCAAAGTACAGGACTGTAAAGGTATAAATAATGTAATCTGCCTATGATTATAGGTGCTAAGAAATTATCTGATTGTGCTTCATCAGAGGACTTGAAGGGAATGAGGATTTTAAGGATATTCTAGAACTGTTCTGTCCACGATGGAAGCCAATAGCCACAGGCGGTCATTTACATTTAAGTGTAACTGAGATAAAATAATATTTAAAACCCAGTTCCTTAGCTGCACCGGCCACATCTGAAGGCACAGGTGGCTAATGGTTAGCACAGTGGAGAGCACAGACATTAGACATTGTCACCACTGCAGAAAGTTCCAGCAAACAAGTGCTTGCTCTCTAAGAGGGCTATACAATTTGTCCCAATGTTGTCATGGTGACTATGAAGTAAAAAGCTCCCTAAATACCACATTTCTGAGCTATTGGCATCGTTCTCCACTCTAGTAAATTCCTTGCAGTGGTTTATATACGTTGTCCAATCAATCCAACCTCCCTAGTCTCAAGCCCATTAAAATGGCATTGGATATAATAAAAGTATTCCATTGAGGCTCTACCCAACTGAAACTCTAAATTCTTCAGATTTCTAAAAGTATGAGGCATATGTTTGAGATACTTGGGGTGTGAACACGTCAGGAAAGCATCTATAAGTGAGGTCTGGCAAAAGAAAGTGCCCCCTTGGAATTAATGAATTTGTGCCCCTGTTTGGTTTGTTCATACCTCATTCCAGAAGAGTCGGCAGACTACTTTGTATGGAGTGAGGTCAGCACAGAACCTAAAGATAAGGTGGAGACAGTAGAGGTTCTGCGATGCTTAAGAGTTTCCGCCTATATCTTCTGAGGTCCAACGAAAGAACTGTTCTTTTTTTTTTAAATTTTTTTTTTCAACGTTTATTTATTTTGGGGACAGAGAGAGACAGAGCATGAACGGGGGAGGGGCAGAGAGAGAGGGAGACACAGAATCGGAAACAGGCTCCAGGCTCCGAGCCATCAGCCCGGAGCCCGACGCAGGGTTGGAACTCACCAACCGCGAGATCATGACCTGAGACGAAGTTGGATGCTTAACTGACTGAGCCACCCAGGTGCCCCTTGCAGTGTTTTATTTATTTTTTTTTTAATTTTTTTTCAACGTTTTTTATTTATTTTTGGGACAGAGAGAGACAGAGCATGAACGGGGGAGGGGCAGAGAGAGAGGGAGACACAGAATCGGAAACAGGCTCCAGGCTCCGAGCCGTCAGCCCAGAGCCCGACGCGGGGCTCGAACTCCCGGACCGCGAGATCGTGACCTGGCCGAAGTCGGACGCTCAACCGACTGCGCCACCCAGGCGCCCCAGAACTGTTCTTTTCTTTAACAAAACCATTAAGTGCCGGTGATGACACCCTAACCCTGATGTGGGATCAGAATCCAGAAGGGCGCAGGTGCTGACCAGGTGCACAGGCAGGTTGGGATGGGTTCCGCTGCCCTCTGCTAGCTGCAGAGGCATCAGAGGAAAAGAGAAGAAAGGCATTCACAGCCTTCCATCACAAACGTCTGGCCTGGGGATGGTTGGGTTACGTCCCTGCTTACAATCCGCCAGTGACTTGGAGAATTAAGCCCAACTACATGGCCTGGCGTTTAAGGCCCCGATGATCTGAGTATCTTTCTGCTGAAGGTCTTATCAGAACCCCTATGATATGTTCACCCTTTCTTCCTTCTCCACCCCCAGCGTGTCCGCCTCCGCATATCATCTACCATCCCCAACGTGGTCTGCCCAGGCCTCAGAGAGAGGGCAGTGCCTCTGCCAGCAGCTGGAAAGGAACTCGGAGAATGGCCTCTCCAAGGACACCTGGCATCTGACACCTTCCCCAAGGAGAGGCCCAACTCAGTGAGTGTGTCGACTGTCCGCTCTGGAGGGTGGAGTCGCTCGGGAGAACCGGAAGAGTCCTGGGTGTGGTTGCTGGGTATACACTGCAATCAGGCATCCCCCCAGCTTCCCTTGGTTCCCTTGAAGCAGGTGCACGGATACAACCACTGAGGAGGGCCCAGCGCTCCGATTCCTTCGGCCTTGGTTTTTAACCACCTGTACTGTGAGACAGGCTTTTGGATGGGTGTGTGTTTAACCCCACTCTGCCGATGAGTTTCCAGAAGTAAAGGGATTTTGATTCTCCCCTCATTCTCCAACAAAGCCTTGCCCTTATTTGTTAATACTGGATTTAGAGTCAGGAGTCATAAATGGTACTACTTTGTTACGGGACATTAAGTGAACGCCTCGACTTCTCTGTGCAAATTCTCCCTTTGTAGAAATCAGTCTGTCTCAACCTGGGTTCCACAACAGAATCATCGGGGGATCTTTTAAAACAATTATCGATGCTCGGACCCTCCACCAGGGCAAATGCATCAGAACTTCAGGCGTTTGGCTCAGGCACTGGGATTATTTTAAAAGCTCCCCGTATGATTCTAATGTGCAGCCGGAAGTAAAAAAAGTAAATACAGCTCAGGAAAGGATTTATTGTGTATGGAGTGAAGAGCTAAACAGGAACAAGCTCAGGGGTTAGAGATAGGGAGCAAGGCAGTCTGCGAGAGAGGAGGGTCCGCCTGCAAATCATGCCTCTCAACTTGGCCTGGCTGCGGGGAAAGTCGCAAACCGCATTATTAACAGAACATTTTTATCAACGTACACGGGTTGGGTCAAACCCAACCCAAGTGATTTTCTTATGTGACTCAAACTCCAGTAATGTTTTGGGATAGGGCAGGGATCGTAAACATAATCGGTCCCAAGGCATTTGGTTGCTGTTGTACAAATTCTCCCTTGGAAGGTCACTTTTATTTATTTTTTGTTTTTCTTTTTTTAATGTTTATTTATTTGTTTTGAGAGAGAGAGAGAGAGAGCATGAGCAGGGGAGAGGGGGAGAGAGGGAATTGTAAGCAGGCTCCACACTGTCAGCACAGAGCCCCACGCCTGGCTTAAACTCACAAACCGTGAGATTGTGATCTGAGCCAAAATCAAGAGTCAGACCCTCAATCAACTGAGTCATCTGAGCCAAATGAGCCAGGCACCCCTGGAAGGTCATTTTAGGTTAATTTTTTAGTAGGGATTTTACATATTCCTATGTTTTTAAAGGGTGGAAATCCTTGGTCAATCACCAAGGGCATGAGTTTGAAGGGAGATCTGTTTGAAGACCTAAGGGGCAGGTTTCCTGAGAAAGCTGAATTTCTAAAGGGCTTTGACTCCACAAGGCAAAATGAATAATGACTTCAAAAAGTCCAACATAAGAAAGTGTTATCTCCTTTCAGATGCACTACCAAAGGAGTTAACAAGATAAATAGCTCCTAGATCAGAGTTCGAGGTTGTGGACAAGTTTTTCCTTCAGATAATCACAAAGCTAAATAGATAGAACACACAAAAAAATAAGTTTTAAGTCAATATAGTCCTACAGCTTAACTTCTCTTCCCTGTCTCTGTGGTATATTTTCTTTCTTATTCCATCTAACAGATATATACTGAGTATTATCTTACCAGATCTGAAGAAGGATCACCTCCGAGATGTTCAAAATTTGAATATTCTTCTAAATACAGTTACACCTGCCTTAACAGGAATCGGTATGCACAAATTACCATTTTTAAAAGGATTATATAATAGGTAGTATTCTAGAAGATCTACCATGAAATCCCTTTTAAACAAGAAGTACATGAAAAGTAACACTGAAATCCATTCTAATTTGAAGAAGATCTGATTCTAATATAAATTCATGAACCCAGTCATTACTTAAGGAAGATCATCTTTTCTAGGAAATTTTCCCAGAGATGGAAAGATCAGAATAATCCTTCGTCCCAAGTCCACTGGAAAAAAAAAAAAAAGAAGAATGGTAGAAAAGAAGAGAAAGAAGCCCATACTATAGTGTGGGAGCTGATTTGATTTGTTTCCTTAACCAAAATTAAGTAAAACGACATCATGACTCAACTTCTCTTTTTATGTTGTGGGGGAAATGACATTTCTAGAACAAACTGCAGGCAAGCAGGAGTGTCCGTTAGCTTTGTGTAGCTCGCAAGCTGAGTGCAGTTTCTGCCAATCAAGGTCATTCTTTACCATATCCTTTGAAAATGTCAGTCGAATAAGTCGGCTTTGCTACTCCTCAAGATAGAAGCTACTGTATACAAAAGTAATTTATTTTTTTCCTTTTATTTATGTATTTATTTATTTAAATAGTTTATTGTCAAGTTGGCTCACATACAGCGTATACAGTGTGCTCTTGGTTTTAGGGTACAAAAGTAATTTAGGATTTCCAGTAATACTGGATGCCTGTGTTTCTTGTGTTCTGCCAGTCAAAACAATCTTGTTCTTCTCCATATCTTTACTCAGACATTCATCTCTAAGAAGTTCTGGGAAAGGAAGCCAAGGACAATACTTGACCTCTATGCCTATATGGTGAAGACACACCCTTCCTGTGTGATTATGGGAAGCATCCCGAAACTCTGAAGACGAGCACAACTACAAGACTGTGGCAAAGCCATAGTCTTTTATAAATGGCGACATGTGCCTACTGGCAATGGTGATATAACCCTCGGGAAGGCAGACCGCATGGTATTTAAGAGAAAAACTGCCCTACAGGAAAAGGAGAACGAGAAAAATAACTCATTATACAGCTCAGCTCTAGGAAGACCGGTGACAAAACCCTCCAAGAAGTGTATCTTGAAGGAGGGTATTCGCTAGTCCCAAATATGGTTTCCAATTTTTGAAGCAAAGAACAAGGCTTCTGAGGTCAATCCTATGATCCCGTCTTCCTCAATTTGGCTACTGAAATATAAAAACATGACAGGACCATAACATTTGTCTCACATTTTCTTAGAAATTAAGCAGCCAGGGGTACGATGACTAAAAGATGGTAAAATGACAAAAACACACACTTGAGATGCTTTACAATGCCTTAGATGGTTTCATCTTTCTGGGCTTCCATTTCCATATTATTGGTAAAACAGGGTAATTATACCCACTCAGAGGGTCGTTTCCAAAATGAAATATGATATCCAGGTGAAACTCTTTTACAGATAATAAAGCACTCTATTAACATAAGGGATTATTTAAAAATTGTTATAACCAGACATGGTCAATATGTTTTCTTCAAAGTTATCGGACTAGACTCTTTTCCCCACTGGTACTCTTTCCCCCATAAGTCTCAGAACTCATAAAGTTATTCAAATCACTGCTCGTTTCTGTTTTCCTGACACTAGTTTTTCATCTGCCTGGACAAGCTGGCAAATGACTATTTTTACGATGTTTGTTGTGCTTTTCATCTTCATTTAACAGCTATTTGAACAACAAAAGACATTTTACGTGTTTCCAAGAGATATGCACCAGGGAGGGCTGTGGGCAGAAATGTTCACTACAATCAGGACGTTCTACCGCAGCCCTGGTCACTGCTGATAAAGGGCACACGAGTGGCTTTCAACCAGCATAATCATCAGCTCCTCACTCTGATCCCTTCATTTTCCCCTAACTTCAAAGACACTTCAATTCAGAGAGCACGAGTGCCAAGGTGGGCTCTATGGTCACTTTGTGTAACAAGGGAAGTAGATTTAAGATCAGGGACACAGGATCAATCAGACATTCAGGGGCTCCCTCTAAATACTCCTTTATTATTATTATTATTATTATTATTATTAACTGACGTATACTCAACATACAATATTGTATTAGTTTCAGGTGTACAACACAGTGATTTGACAATTATATACATTATCAAATGCTCACCATAACTCACTTTCACATACGTTTTATTAAAGTACTGATTGTAATCAAAACAGTACTTTGTATCAGAGCTCACAGTGAAGATTCCCTTCCCAGAACTTAAAGACGAATTACAGAACTCTCTATGAAAAGAGAGAGAGAAGAAGAAAACTGTTTTGATTAGCAGAAGATGACTAACAGAGGCATCTAACATTTAGTCAATTGCTTTTAAGAGGAGTTATACCTTGAGGAGTAACAAAGCCAGTGAGCTCGGAACAGAGTTAACTGTAGCTCCAACAGTTATCCAACAAGTAAATATGAAACTATTAGGAAACTAGATTCCTTCCTTGGCCCTGAAGATAAGTATTTCATTAATAAACTGGTAACAGGAGACGCTCTGAGTTTGACAAAATGCTTTGCACAGTGCTGCATAACCGATTATATAATTGCCACAGACATCCTCACCAACTTCATCGTCAAAATCTTGAAAGATAAAAGGTTTTCAGCAGTTTTGAAAGCTAACCAACATCCATCAAATTAAAACCATTTCCTGTAAGTGCGACGGAATATTAAGACATAAAATTCTTATTTCATCTCCCTTTCTCCCTAGATAGAACAGAAAGGGCATTGCTAGCCACGCCTAATGTTATGAACTCATGGGTAGCTCCAAAATTTCCCTGGAGGAGGGGGGTCTATGGGTGACAATCCAGCTGGAAGAGAGCTAGGGGCCATGTCTACAGCCTTTCCAGAAGGTGCAGCCAGGAGTCATCTTTGCAATATGGGATGTCCTCCCTTGGGCAGGTGGAAGGGTGTTTTCGGACACTCTCCATTGCACTAAGACTCCTTCATTCAACTGTCCCATCCCCAACTATCTCAATGGCAGGAGATAACCCACAATTCATAAAAATGAAAGGCAGGAGTGCAAAAATAAATAAATAAATAAAAACCTGTCCTGAGTCTGATGGTATTATGATTTCCTTTATGACTTTTTCTGGCTTCTATAGTCACAACACGTTGGGCCCTCTACAAAAGATTCACACACAAGAGGATAAATGAACCAAAGGCGGTCTGTGACGGACGGAAAAACAACAGGCTATAACACCCACAGACTATAGCTCCCCCAAGTTCACAGAAGCTAAAGACCAAAGACAGGGGATCCTCCACTGCAAAGAGCAACTTACACGCGTCAGATGGTTTAAAATTTCCCACAAGCCCAAGGTGCCCTCAAGGTGGCAATAAATGACAAGACCACTGATGACACACTTGGTGGTGAAAGGGTAAACAGTCTAGAAAAAAAATACTTAAATTTATATAAAAAAATATCTATAGTTAATATTATAGATCTATCCATCCCATCTTGGATTTATAAGCAGTTTCCCTGGTCTTTAAAAGTAATAAATTCTAAACAGCAACTACCTTTCAGTGAGAATACACACTGAGTGCCAGGAAAAATCAGACAGAAGGTTCTCCCTCAAAGAATTTTCATTCATTCTAATAAGGGGCACATAATACAGCCAAGAGTAGCTTGGCCACCAAAGCCACCTGAGTGTGGAAGCCAGGCCTGTTAGAGAGGCTGCAAAGAGGAGAAAGAAAGGAGATCTGATGGGATAATAAACTGAAAACCCAACAGAGGGAGTGGCATTTGGTCAGGCATTATTTCAGCATGGTGGAGGTGTTGTAGGACATGGGTAGAGAATGGGAAAATGCGGGGGAGCAGAACAGTCAAACATAGAAAATCTAAAAGCAAAAGGCTGTGTGAGGAGACCCAGTCTGAATGGAACCAGGGTCCATAGCATGCTTGAGAGAAGAAGGGGAAATGGGGGAGAGGACTGGCCTCATTCACACACGCAATCATCAAACCCATCCTGTGAGTCTTAGGAACCATCAGTGAGTCTTAGGAACCAGGGATACTGATGCAGCGCCTGACCTCAAACAGAAAGCAAGGGCCATGTAATCAATCCCCGAGATCGACAGAGAAGATCCATGGAAGGCTTTCTAGCAGGGGTCAGCTGTTCAAAATGAAGTCTGGGGAGAAGATTTAACTGATGGCCATGTATATTTATTAAAGAGAAAAGGGACAGAGGGTGTCCATGGGCAGAAACCATGGAGCTTCTTACAGACAGCAGAAGGTAAGAGTTCAGATTTTCATTATGGTAGCATGATTTAGGAGCAAATATGAAAGCAAATGGTTATGCATTTCATGTAATTAGGTTCCTGTTGTAAATAAACATCTGCTTAAGAGATTCGAAGTATTAAGATTTACAGTTATTCTGCTGAATAAGTTGACATTTGATATAAAAGGCAGCAACACGAGATACAAGTTTCAATGGAAAGTTTTTTCAGTTTTTTGTTTATTTTGGTTTTTGCCAAATACAGTTAAATTGTCAAGAAGAAGAAAAAAGTCAGAAGATAAAGCTATTTGAAAAAAATAAGATCAGGAAGAGGTATGAGAATTGGTTGTTGTTGTAACTGCTAGTGACCCAAAATTCTTAAAGATGAAAGTAACCAAGGTGCAAAAAACCTGCCTTATGGTAAATAAAATACAGACACCAATCACAGAAAAAGTCCATGGTGGTGCTTAGAACATCTAAAATAAATGTTGATGGATTCAAGAAAAATTTAGTGAGTTCTCACTCAGCATCAACCAAATAAGTTTCTCAAGGCAAAAGAATTTTTTTTTAATGTTGAAGAGGAAAACCATGTCCCGAAAAACCGGGCATTTATTCATTACTTTACTGGGTACATACTTTATATACAGCACAGTGCTACCCACTTTCAGAAATGCCAAGGTATGATAGCTCTTAATTAAGGCCTACAAATGTCAAGGTAGTCTGTGATTAAAAGCCTAATGAGTAAACGTGATAAATGCCATGAGTTCAGCAGAGAAATTGATCCCTGGGATCTTGGTTGTTGGTCAATGGTAGAGCCACGGAAGACGCTTTGGGTAAACAGGGTGAAACTGACTCAGTAATTGACCTGAAGCGCTGTCAGAGCACTCGCACCTGCTAGCCTCCCAGCATTAGTTACATACGGTTTAAAGGGGGCCTTGTAGCTAGGGAGGACTCAAAACACCCTCCGAAAACCAGGAGCTACTACTCCCCTGGAATCCTTCTCCTCCTCAGTGGCAGAAGCAAGTCTGATCTGATCTCCCAAAATCACTGTAGATCCTTTGACTCCTCTGTGCAAAATGCTTTAATGCTACCGGAGCAGGACTTCTCAAGTACGTACATGAATCACCCCGGGATCTTGTTAAAATGCAGATTCTGGACCACCCGTTGAGTAGCCAGGTATTAGAACATCTTCAGTTGCTGTTATCAGGGGATGATGTAAAAGCAATGTTTTGGTGTCAGAATGCTTGAGCTCAAGATCTGAACCTCAACCTGTATTATAACACATGAAAAGTAGATGTTAAATGAGGTTCGTGAAGGGGTGAGCAACTAGGACAAGCAGGGCTTGCTGGAGGTGATGGAAAACAGAAAATAGCAAAAAAGGAAAAGACTGGTTGGCCTGTGGCTCCTTGCAGTAAATAAACAGGTGATAAGAGGCAATAAAAATTATATGATTAATTATAATAGAAATGATAAGAATAAGAGAGTGCTCAGGATGGGCTGAGACTGTTAGAAAGTATTTTACAACAATAGGATTTAAGGGATTCCACAATGTGACCGTGGGGTCTTTTTTTCCTTTTCACATATTTGAGGTCAAATTTTATCAACATTTTCCCCCAATCCTATGGGTTTTGGGGAACAACATATAAAAGTGAGATGTAGTAATAATAAGATAGTCATTCAAAGGAATAGTTAGAAGATTCCTCTTTTGTGCTAACTGGTGTCTGCAGACACTACAGAAATGCAATTACGGGGCTCATAGCTACTCTTCTGCCTAAAAAAAGCAGTCTGCAATCTGCCAATCTTTAGCAAATTCTGTCTTTTCTGAGACTATGTTAAGAAAAGTGGTAGAGAAATCTTTCAAAGGCAGGAGAAGACTAAATATATTCAGACGAGTTTCCTTTCTCTTCCCCAAAAACCCATAGAAGCTCCTTTAGGACGTTCTTTTCCTAGACACAGCAAAGCATTTCATAATTCTCTTCCTCAGGAAAAGCCTTCCCAGACATTGTAACCAATTCAGGGGAAAGGGGGAATGAGAACGCCATAATTAACCAAAGAGAAATGGTATTACCACCAAAACCAAGTAAGTCTTTTCTTCAGCAAGGAAGAAGTGCTAGGTTCAAGTAAACATGCTATTTAGTCAGGGTGTATGCTCAGGCACCTGTACCAAGAAATTTTCAAAATAACTATGGTTTCTTTTTCTTTTTTCAAGAGTAGTCATCTCCAACAAACTCCAAGTGGATGTTTATCTGTCAGTTCTGACCTGTCATGACTTTTGAGTTTTCTGCTTAGATTAGTTAAGGGTTATGTTTTCTAAGTCAGTTTCAATGATTTCCTCCACTAAGCTACAAAATGAAACATTTCAAAACAGAAAAACACTGGAAATATCATCTAGTCCAATTCTTGCCACTGTATGTAGAAAAAAATTAGACCTAGCGGGGCCGAGGGACTTAGGCAAGTCACCCGGACACCTTGGTTGTCATAACACACTTTAGTCTTCCTCAGCTGTCTCCCAGGCAGAATCTTCACTCAAACTAAGGGTCAGATCTGGGTTTCATTCAAGATCAAGGTTCTGTGATAATTACATATTTACAATTTCTTTTCTGCTTGGCATGGGGCCTCCAAACTAGGGAAATGATGAAGGGTTTAGCTAAGCCTGGAGGTGGGGGGGGGGGGGAGTTTGGGTTTGGTGATGTAACAATGCAGACTTCAGTCTCTGTATGGGGGTGGGGGTGGGGAAGGAGGCACTTCTATTTACTTTTTAGGCCAAAAAGCAAATCCTACCATTAAGCATAGAGTTGGATCTTGTGAAGGTTTTAAATTTCAGGGCATTTTTTAAGGAAAAGAATACAAAAATTAAAAATAGAAATTTAGGTATGAAAGCAAATATTTAGGATTTAAAATGGCATCTTACAAGTTACAAATTTTAAAAAGCTACAAATACCACAAACATGAAATTAAAAAAAAAAGTTTTTATTAACTGACATACCTTTGAAATATTTTTGCTACCTTTTTTGATTGCATATTCTTTGATCACCTCTTCCAATGATATTTTACAATATTCTCTATAGAGATAATAGAAAAATAATTCAGGGGTGCCTGGCTGGCTCAGTTGGTTAAGCATGACCTTTGGCTCAGGTCATGATCTCACGGTTCAGCAGTTTGAGCCCTGCCTCAGGCTCTGTGCTGACAGCTTAGAGCCTGGAGCCTGCTTAGGGTTCTGTGCCTCCCACTCTCTCTACTCCTTCCCTGCTCATGCTTTGTCTCTTTCTCTCTCACACAAATAAACATTAAAAAGAAAGAAAGAAAGAACTCAATCTTTGCTCTAGACCTGTTGATCAGAATTTGTAATTTTTTAAAAAATATTTAAACTTATTTATTTTGAGAGAGAGAGAGAGAGAGAGAGAAAGCAAAAGCAGGGGAGGGACAGAGAGAGAGAGAGAAAGAGAGAGAGAATTCCAAGCAGGCTCTGCACTGTCAGTGCGGAGGCTGACACAGGGCTTGAACTCATGAACCACAAGATCATGACCTGAGCCGAAACCAAGAGTTGGACACTTAACAGACTGAGCCACCCAGGCGCCCCTGTAATTTATTGTTTAATAGCTTGGAAAAAGTTTATTTCAGCTTCATAAGTCATTTTAAGTGATATCCTATAAATATTTGAATTGCCTCTAAATTTGGGAAAACCTCCATCAAGTTTCTTTTATACGTGAGCTGTGATATTTAGGGCACCACCGCAAGATTTCTTAAATATTCTTCAACTTGATGACACTCGCTAACCACATTGCCAGTCCCCCTTCCAGAGCCAGAAATGGGCCTATACCAAGGATAAGCCTTGCAAGTTACATCCCACCTTGGTATACCATATATATTCCCTACATACTTACACATCCTTGAATTCCCCCCAGTCCTTCCAAATAAAGGGCCGGTTTTGCCCCTTGATGACATAAATATTCCACAATGCATCAATGGATGTATAGATTTCATTTTCCTACTGAGGTCACAAGACAGGCATGATGTCTGATTACTTGGCGTATGAATCAAACACTATTTTATTTAGCTAAAGAGATTAAATGGGATAATAAATGAAAAACACTAAAGCATTAGAAAAATATTGGATATAATCATTTTTCTCAGCCTCTATGTCCCCCCCCCCCCCCCGCTACAGTAGAGAAACTACTTACGTCAATTTAGGCAGCCTCGCCTTCGTATAGTATGTAATGTAACAACTGGGAAGCCAGGTGTCTAAACCAAACCATCTTGGTTCCAATCCCAGCATAATCATTTGCTACCCAGGCAGACTTCGCTAAGTTTCCCAAACTCCGGAGGACTTACAATGAGCATTATAAAATCTACCACATAGAGTTGTTTTGAAGGTTAACTAATAGAGGGGCGCCTGGGTGGCTCAGTCGGTCGAGCGTCCCACTTTGGCTCAGGTCAGGACCTCACAGTTTGTGGGTTTGAGCCCCGCATCGGGCTCTGTGCTGACAGCTCAGAGTCTGGAGCTTCTTTCTTCATATTCTGCATCTCCTCTCTCTCTGCTCTTCCCCAACTCGTGCTCTGTCTCTCTCTTCCGCTCTCAAAAATAAATAAACGTTAAAAAATTTGTTTGAAGGTTAACTAATAGAGATGTGATGCTCAGCACGATCCAGGAAGTAGCAAGATCTCAAGAAGCGAGCTACACACATTATTGGGAAACCTGTTCATGAAAATTCCTGAATAAAGCTTCCTGGAGAGAGAGAACTTCCTCACTCACAGGGAGCATGAAGCCCATTGGATATCCCTGTGTAGAAAAGTTTCACAGAGTTTTCGGATGGCCAGTCGTATCCACAAACAGCCGAGTGAGTTTCCTCCCAAGTCAGTGAATTCTCTGTAACGATTTACAGCTTTCTCAGATAAGACTTGCTGTGGCCTATGCTCTAAGTATGTACCAGACTTCATATTCTCCTTCGAAACGTTCCTGTTTGTTCTGCCAACTCCCCGGCTCCCCAACATGCATAGTTTGGGCAATCTATACCTTTGACAGGGTCAGAAGGGCTTCTTCCTTCTTAGCACTGTTCTACTGTTCTTGTTTTCCTTACAGAGGCTTGAGAGGGCCACGGATACTCATGTAAAAACATTTACAGTAGTGGAAGAAAACATCTAGATAAGTCTCACCCTGCCCTAGTGTTCCCAACACATGGAGGAAATGCAACTAGGCATTGGGAAATCTTTAAAAAAAAAAAAAATGTATACGTGAAATAGCACACAGAACAAGTCAAATGAATAGAACTAAAATTTCCTTCAAGAAAATACTATGAGAAACTGAACTGCACACAAAAAAAATACGTTATAATTACAAACAGAGTCAGCTTTTTCATGAATGACCAGTCTCTCCAGGGAAAATATAATACAATCCACAAAAACTAAGTTTGTACCCCACACCTCTGCAAAGGAATGTTCTTGAGGCCAGATGCATCCCCAGCACTGGAAGACCCAGGGCCAGGACAAAAAGAGGCCCACACACCACAGGTCAAAATACTGGAAGTTCTAAATTAAGCTGAGAAACTATTCAGTAAAATAGGTTTTGTCCTACTTCCACTGACAAAATATATCTTCATAACACTTTGCAGGACCAAGTATCATTTGAAAACTCTTGAACTACTCAAATCCCTCCCTAGAACTGGGTGTTTTGGGTAAACACTGTCCGGGGCCTGGCCAACAACATAGCTTCCTCTTTCCACTGCCCCTTCCATCCTACATCAAGAGGGACCTTGTAAGATATGTACAGACACACAAAGCTGTAACACTCCCCTGAACACACCCCATACACACACAGCTGCCCCTTAGCCATCGCTCAGGTGCACAGACCAGTGGCTACATGGGCCCTCACCAAAATGGACCAAAAGGTCCTTGTAGTCTGTCAAAGCTAACAGGGCCATCTGGACAGCGAATTGTGGTTCCCAGGTACCTGAAACGTGATCTAAAAGAGGGAGGAGTTTGGATTCAGAGGCCCAGAGTCTCCTCACCCCATGGACAAGGGGTCTGACTTGAGAAGAATAAAGGTAGTGCCCTCTACAACCAAGGGCAGAGGACCCTTTTGCCCATACACTAGGCCTATATTTTAACTGAGCTGAAATAAACTGGGAGGGGGAGGAGATCTCATCACGAAGGAAGGAAGGAAGGAAGGAAGGAAGGAAGGAAGGAAGGAAGGAAGGAAGGAAGGAAGGAAGGAAGAAAAAGTGGAGGAGGTGAGGAGGCAAGGAGGGAAAGAAGTGGGGGGAGGAGGGGAGGAAGGAGGGAGGGAGGGAAGGAGAGAGGGAAGGAGGGAGGGAGGGGGTGAGCAAGCTGCTTATTTTCAGAGCAGACAGTCTTTCCCACTCACAGCCCCACTAGTCATAGGCACTTAGTCTGCAGCTAAAGCCATCCTAAAGAGCTGTGCTTCAGCCCCATAAACAAAACAAAGATGCTAGGGAACCCATAAGAGCCTAAGCAAGCCATGCTGAGTTGACTACATGTAAGGAGGCAGTTGCTTCCTGCTGAGTGCCAAGACCTAAAAAGCTGATCATAGCAAGTAAAAGGCCGGAACTTATCATGAGGAGAAGAATCTTAACCACCTGCAAGCCTTCAGATTGGGTGGACCTCAACAGTCGAATCTTTCCCCTTTGGTATGCCTGATAAAGTCTGTTCCTTCTGCTCTCACCAACAGTCATTTGCGGCCTGTATGCAGAGGCTGACCCTACGTGCCTGGAATTTGGGCAGAGGCCCCTTCTGCCCACACGCTAGGCCTGGATGGTGCTTGTCCAATCGCCGCCAACAGTCAAACCGTGGGTCACATGAAGGCCTCTGTGATCAGACTAGAAGAGTAGAGTTTCCTTGCAAAGAGACTGCCCTATCTTGATTTTCTGTAGTACAAAGAGAGTCAGGAAGGAGGCAGATCACGTAAGCAGAGCAAATCATGAAATCAGAAGCACTGAACTGATCCTATCAGAGGGTCAGTTTCCCCTGGCTGAAACACGGGGACTCTTCACCCCCTCCCGAACTTCCATCTCAACTTCTGTACTCACAGATACACCACGTAAAAGAGCCAAGCAGAGTGCAAGCGGGGCAAACTTTGAATACACATACACACAAACCTCGAGTGACCTTGAGCAGACTCCATCTTCCCCATTTATAAATAAAGATAGCAGGCTTCTTCTGAAGATTAAATTAGATCAGCCATGTCAAGCAGCCGGCTGCGAGCAGATTTTCAAATGCTGGTTTCCCTTCTCCCCACTTCTCCCTGAGATGAGCTAATGTGCCCGCTCGGCCTTCTAAACCCTCCTGACATGCCAGGCAAGGAAGGAGAATGATCTCGGTGCCCAGGTCAGAAGCAACAGTACACGGGGGGGGGGGGGGGGGGGGGGGGAGACGGGACACAACATTACACGGAAAATAGGTAGCACAAAACACGTGGTGAGTGTTCTTACTGCTAATGCTTCTCTGCTCAGTCACTTCCCCTGAGAATCACGCATTAAATCGGCCAAAGCTGTGAGGACCCAGAGAGCGGAAGGTAACAAGGTAGCGGAGTTATGCTTTTATGTGGAAATTGGCTAAATAATGCCATGCTCTAGCCAGGAAGTAGGTTTCCTCTGCACCCTATTTTAAACTGTTTTGGTGGTTTGCATCAGACCTAAATAACATCCACACAGCTCTGCAGCAGAGAGAGACTGCTCGAGGGCCACTCTGCCCTTAGACCAACTCTGCGTCACTGCTTATAAACCAAAACATAAAACCCTGATGAAAAAAAGAAACTTAAAAGCTATATTTAGACTTCAGCACTTCATTTTTAATGAAAGTCTCCTTTCGACAACCTTCTAGAACAAAAAAAAAGGAGAGAGAATTCAGGATTTACTGGAGAATTTCTTCGGTGGAAACCCTAATGTTTTGGAAGGGCTTAGAATGCCTAATGCTAATTCAAAATGCATAGCTGAAGGGACTGGATGAGAACTTTCCATCATGCCTTGTGAGAAGTTGAAGCCTCTTATTCCGTATCTCACCAGAATAAGAAAACAAGGACATAGGATAAAAACAACCATACTGCCCACTTAGATCAGAGCCAAAACGATTCCTTTCCTTTTTAAATGTTTATTTATTTTTGAGAGAGAGAGACCGAGAAAGCAGGGGAGGGGCAGAGAGAGGGGGGTATAGAGGATCTAAAGTGGGTTCTGTGCTGACAGCAGACAGCCCGATGTGGGGCTTGAACTCATGAACCAAACTCACAAACTCTGACCTCAGCCGACGTCAGAAGCTCAACCAACTGAGCCACCTAGGCATCCCGGAGCCAAAACTATTCTAACCAAAAGTAAGATCTTATCATTCAGACAAACTCCCAATACATAGTGATTGCCGGTTGTTAAAATGCTTGGCCTGGATTGTACCAGCAGCTCAGCTCAACATTTCCTGGGTGCTAAGGTCTTAGCTCAACCTGGGGTTGAGGTTTCTTTAGGCAGATGACATTTGAGCAAAGTGTTGCTGTTGTTTTTTTTAAGTTTATTTATTTTGAGGGGCGGGGGGGAGAGCATGAGCAAGGGGCAGAGAGAAAGGGAGAGAGAATCCCAAGCAGACTCTGTGCCATCAGACAGAGCCCAACACGGGACTTGACCCCACGACCCTGGGATCAGGCCTTGAGCAGAAGCCAAGAGTCAGACAGACGCCTAACTGACTGAGCCACCCAGGTACCTCTACACTTGAGTGCAGTCTTTTTTTTTTTTTTTTTTTTTTTAACGTTTATTTATTTTTGAGATAGAGAGAGAGCATGAACAGGGGAGGGTCAGAGAAAGAGGGAGACACAGAATCTGAAACAGGCTCCAGGCTCCGAGCTGTCAGCACAGAGCCTGACGTGGGGCTCGAACCCACAGACTGGGAGATCATGACCAGAGCCGAAGTCGGACGCTCAACCGACTGAGCCACCCAGGCGCCCCTTGAGTGCAGTCTTAAAGACAAGGGAAAGTTATTCAGGGAGCAGGAGGTGTGAGCAGAGAGCACCTTGAACAAAGACACTAACTAAAAGGGCTAAACTATTCAGGGCGTGTGTATACAGGATGACAGGGGTACACTGGGAAAATGTGACACTTGGTGGGATGCAAAGTCTCAGAATCAAAGGACAACCAGATCATGGAGCATCTTGTGAGGCCTGATTGAGGACTTAATAATAATAATAATGAAAGCTGCTATTTATTGAGCATTTACTATGCTGTGGGCACTGTGTTAAGCACTTCAAAGCTTTATTTCATTTCATCTTTACCATGGCTCCATAATCCCCATTTTACAAATGAGGGAGGGCACTGAGGATGAGAGAGGAAGGTTTCTACATCAGGCGACACAGCCAGTAAGCAGGAGGTGGTTCTGGAACCCAGGAGGCCTCGATTCCAAAGCTTGTATCTCTAAGCCTGTCCTCAAAAGAAAGACTGGATGGGCACATTGGGTCTACCACAATGGCTACAGAGTGCGGAACCAGGGTGGCCCAAGTGGGGACCTACAACATGGCAGGTATAGAAAAGGACAGATCAATGGAAAGAAAAGATGTTCAGAGGGACGGAGAAAAAAAAAAAAAACAAACATTCAACAGGCACTCCTATAAGAGCATTCAACAAGCAAACGGGCTTTTGAAAGAGGGGTCTAGGAAATAAACCACCAGGGTTCATTAACGCCTCCAAGTGCACAGGGTTAAACTATGTGTCCTTGTTTATGGAGGCCTTTCAAAGTCCTTGCACGAGGCCTTTCACACCCTCCCAAACGTTAAGCTCAATGAGAGCAAAGACCAAGTCTCATCTTACTCATTCAGGACAGTGTCCTCAGGTCTGAGCCTGGAGAACATACTCCATAAATACTGAGAAGGCAGAATGAGTACTGGCCACTTTTTACAATGGCCCCAATGAGGTATCATTCTTAATTGGAAAATTAGGGTTAAAAAAATAACGAAAAAATTTTAAAGTAGCATTGATAACTAAGGATTGCTAAATTAAAATGGAAACCATGTGCGGCACACCTGGGTGGCTCAGTCAGTTAAGCGTTCGACTTCGGCCCAGGTCATGATCTCACAGTTCATGGGTTTGAATCCCGTGTTGGGCTCTGTGCGGACGGCTCAGATCCTGGAGCCTGCCTCGGATTCTGTGTCTCCCTCTCTCTCTCTGTCCCTTCCCCGCTCACACTCTGTCTCTCTCTCTCTCTCTCTCTCTCTCTCTCTCTCTCTCTCTCAAGAATAAAGAAACATTTAAAAAAATAAAATGGAAACCTTGTAGCAGTTATGGTAGCCACACAGACTGTAATGAGGACTCATCACCATGGGGTGCTACCTTGATAAAAGGCAATAAATCCAAACTATGATGAGTTTTTTGTATAAACCATAACTGGTGAAAAGTAAGCTGTTATTAAAGGAAGTGGCCTAGGGGTATAAATGTGTTTTCTGAAAAGCAATAGGACCAAAGATCAAATTCCGGGCCTAGCAATCTCTAGCCTCTGACCTTGACAAAGTAAGAACATAACATGATTTTAGGAAAGAAGTTTATCTGTGTGACACTTTTACCAACACTGAGACCGCCACAGAAATCTCGTTAGGTATTTGAAAAGCACAAGTGGCATTTTTCAGATCTGAAGAGTTTTTTGACATGTAAGATTTTCCCCTAAAGAGTATTTGGGGCATTCGGGAAGAGTGGGTCTACGAAACAAACAAACAAACAAACAAAAAAGGATTTAAGAACATTTCTTCGAGAAGTTTGTTCTTACACTGAAATCCTTTGCCCACTTATCAGTCTGCCAAACAGAAGATGGGACTTACTTAGGTGACCTAACAAGACATGGTAAACAATCTCATTTCCTCCCATCTTATCACACATTTAAGATGCTCTGAAAAAGCCTGGACAGTTTACCAGTTATTTTAGAAAAATCCTGAAACCGTTTACTTACATGGAAAATTAAAATGCAAGTGGAAGGTAGGTTTCTTGTTTTCATTATAGCTACCTTCAACCTTCAACTATCCTTGAAAGTTTAATTTCAAATGAATCCAAATTCAAAGTGATTCCTTAGTTCAAATTCGGAAACTTTAATTCCATCAAAATATGAAACCTGTGGGTTTTGCAAAACTGTTCAAAAGCCCGAATGAAAAGCCACTAGGCTCTTAAGCTAATTGTTTAAAAATGTGTATACAGATGAAATGAAACGGACTCATGAAGTACTGAGTCTGGAATTTGAAAATTCATAAATCTTATCCTCGTAAACAAAACCTAACGAAATCAGGGCCTGCTGATTTCCTTCTTTCGTAATCTGAAACGAAGAGTTTTAATGACTTTTAACGTACTCTGAAAATGAAGGGTGCTGTTTCAAATCTTTACTAGCAAAATACAGTTCAGTTTTTAAGTGTCTGGAATATAATCAGAGACAGTTGAACATTGTGGTGCTGCAACGTAGGAAAACATCCAAGAATGAAATACTAGGATCTTATTAAACTCAAATGCGCGTCAGGACGTTATGTTTACAACAGTTCTTCTGCCTTATTCCACTGAAAACTCCCATCTCCATGCCACGTTCCATATGAAGCATCATTTTAAAAAGTTCTCAGCCCACTTCAAATCCTCTGAAAGGTACCATGTAGAACCCGGTGCTTCTCTCTTCTGGACAAACATAAAGGTCAAGTCTGCCTGTGGCCCCTTGGGAAAAACAAGCAAGTACCTGAAGGTGATGTGGCCTGTGAGATCCTCTACACTTCGTCCCAAATCTACCTACACAAGGCATCTCCAAATCACGAAGGGGAAAGGCAGCGACAAGCGCTACCAATGAAAGGGATGTAAAACTATCCCAATGTAACCATTTTACAGATGAAGGAACTGAGGCCTTGAAAGGTCCAAATACTCAGTTCACCTTGACCCCAGCTGCAGACACTCAGTTGTCGGAATCACAGCTGCAAAAACTTTAACTTTTAAGGTCCCGGGGGTTCCGCACTTTCCGCAGCAAGTCAGTTAAGAACTCAATTCCTGCATTTTTCACCTTCAGAAACCTCTAGGAAGCGTACGGACGGTCAGGAATCGAACCTTTCCAGAACCCATCAACTCAGGGAAGGCAGGGCTGTCTCGCTCCAGGCCCCATCTCCAGCACCCAGCACCTAGTAGGCACTGAGTTCCTAATTCTCCGCCTTCCACCTGACCATCCCTGCTCCCCTCCCCGTCCACGCCCAGCCATCGGCGGGGCCAGAGAGCTTTCCTTGGGAAACTGTTTCTTTCCTTGAAACTTGCAGACAGTGACTGCGGGCCGAGAAGCCGGCCTGGGGCGACGTGCGGCGCCTCCCCCGAGCGAAGGCTGGACTCGCTGGCCACTGAGGGGGGTGGCTCGGCCATACCCGGGTGGGCGCGCGGCTTCGGCCCGGGCCGCGGCGACCCCAGGTGCGCCAGCTGCTCTAGCTGCTCGGCGGCCTCGGCTCCGGGCCGCGCGGCTCCCCTGCCTCCTTCGGATGCCCAAGCAACTTCTCAAACTTCCCTTTCCGGGGGTGGGGGCGCGCCTCGGACGCGGCCGGCGCAACGCCTTTCCTGCCCGCACAAAGGGGGCCCGACGTGCCCCGCGCCCCCTTCCCCTCGAACTTTCCTCCTCTTCTGAAAGAGAAACGCACACCCCGGCGCCCCTCTGGGAGCCGGGCTGCGTGGGTGCCGCCGAGGGAACTTTCCCGTTTCCGCCCGAGCGCCGGGCGCCCGGGGCCGCCTGTCAAGCGCAGCGGGGACCCCCGGCGCCCCGCCGAGCCCGCCTGGGGCGGGGGGGGGGCACTCACCGGACTTCAGAACGTGCGGCGGGATCGTGCTGGCGATGCGCGTCCACAGGACGATGTGCAGCGGCCACAGGCCCCGGAGCAGCCCCCGACCCATGGCAGCCCCCGCCGCTCGTCATAGACCGAGCCCGGAGCGCAGCGGACGGCGCCTCCCGGAGCCCCGGCTGCGCCCCCGCGCCGCGCCCTCTCGGGACCCTGCGCCGGCCGGCCGGGCAGATGCGCGGGCCAGATGCGGCGCCGCTCGCCAGCCGGGAGGGGGCCTGGAGGCCGGCGGGGCGCGGGGAGGCCCCCGGCGGCCGAGGGGAGCTGCGCAGGAGGCCGGCTCCTGCCCCCGGCGAGTGCGCGCGCGGGGGTGTCGTCGGTCGGTGCGCGCGAGTGACTCACTCAACTTCGCCCGGGCGCCGCGGGGGAAACAGGAAACTCCTCGCCAACAGCTGGGCAGGACCTCTCGCCGCCCGAGAGCCTTCTCCCTCCGCTCGGCTTTCAGCCCTCGCTCTCTCTCCTGCCTGCCAATCACGTCCCTGAGACCGGCCCCTCCGAGGGCTTTGGCAAACTTTCAGCTGCCCCCGCCGCCCTCAGGAGTTGCTGGCTCCGAGCATTTGCCCCCCCGCGTGACTAAGGGCACGCGTCTCAGAAAGTAGCCGAGCACAGCGAGTCTGCACGCTTTGCACGAGCTCCCGCACCAAGCATCCTCCCCCTCCGCACACCCCCTTTGCATTGTTCCCGGGTGCCCCGGAATCGTGTGTTCAGCCCCCCAAGTGCGGCCCCCGCGAGCGGATGCCGAAATCTGAGGCGTGAGCGCAGTTTTGTTTCAAATAAAATAGCAAGCAGTGCCTCGAGAAACTTTTGTTTCGTTGTGAAATGTTTTCCTTACTGTAGGTCCGAGTCCGGAAGTTTTTTTTTTTTTTTTCCCTTCCCCCCCCCTTTTTTTTCCCTCAAGCTTTAATGTGCGTGTTAACCAAATGAGTATCTTGCTAACATGTAAAATTTCTGATCCAGGACCCCCAAGCTGCAGCGTTTCCGAGGAGCTCTGGGGTGCTGCCTCCCGTTTTGAACTGCCCCTTCCCGGGGGGTGGGGGTGGGGGCGCTTCAGTGAGTGTGAAGGAGCAGCCACCACAGAGGGATAGTGGTGGGACATTTCATGTGCAGAATGGACGGAGTATGGCAGTAAATGTTAATATCACAGTGGCCCAGGAGTGAGAGAAGTGCCAGGGTTTGCACTCCCATACTGCCCGTGAAGGGAGAATCCTTAGCGCCTCTGCAAAAGGGAAAGCTGGGGCAACTTGAACCCTCCCTTCTTGCTAGGGTGACCAGGTTTGCCCGAAAAGATCCATGTGCACACCTGTTTTGAAGTTCGATCATTCAAGGAGCCCCTTTTCCTTTCCCAAGCGTCTTGGTTGGGTAGGGAATTATATGCTCATCCCAGTTCCAACCGTGTACGGTTCTCTGGTCAGGAGATCTTCCAGCAGGTTACACAATGAACTTATTTTCTTTATCTGAGAGAAACATTTGCAGAGGCAGGTGGCCAGGTTCGTTGGGAATAAAAGCAAATAGCTCTCCCAGGAAACCCAACGCCGGAAAACCTCCCTGTCAATCTAAGAGTTCATTTGCCTGATCCTGAAGCCATCAGCCTTGTCACCATTGTTCCACCCAACACGGAAGCGGCCTCTGAATGTCTCTTAGGAAAAGGCCACTTCCCAGCCCTCTTGTGTTCTGGATGCTGGAAGTGCAGGGAAACCAGGAGGGGCTGGGCATCTTCTTGCTCAACCACAGCCTCGCCAAAGCTGGTGCCTCTTGAGCCACCAAGGAAAGTGGAGTTCAAAATCTGCTTCTTGCCATTTTCTCCACTGCCAACCCTTGGGCGGGAGTCTCCCAACCACCCATCCCCAGTCCTGGCCATTCTGGACACCCACTTTCTCAAATCAGAGCTAACGTCCATTTTTCAAAGTGCAAACCTAATTATCCCAGTCCTCTGATTAAATGCATTCAGTGGCTTCCCACTGCTCTTGAGAGAGGGTAGAAATTGGATCCTTCAATTCCCTTCCTCTCCTGCTGAGAGCCTTCTCCAAATTCCCTAGAGCATGTCCACTACTCCTCTTGTACAGAGCCACCCCTAGGGCCCCCTTCCTTCTCTCTGTTCTTCCTTTCTTCTTCACCCAGCCAATTCCTCGTCTTCTTGGTAAATCCCAACTTCCTTGATGGACACGATTTCCCTAACCTCTCTGAATAGACTTTTTATTATATGTTCTCTTGGCACCCTTATGCTTCTCATTTTTAACACTTACTACAGGTATCGTTGTGTCATTATCGGTGTCGCTCTTTCACTTCTATTCCTCTCCCCAGCTCAAGTCCAAATTTTTTGAGGACAGGGATTAAATTTTTCCCTCTGCTCACCATTGTGAGCTTAGTTCCTAGCATGTAACAGGTGTTTAAGAAATAGCTGTTGGATAAACGAAAGAATGCGTTAATAAAGATTTAGAAGAAAATTGGACTTCAGTGCCCTATTCCACAACTCTGGAGAAGGCATTCTATTACCTAATAAATTGAGATGTAAACAGGCTAGTTTTTAGCTACAGGTGATGTCACTATTACTTCCTTTTCTTTAAAAAGGAGAAGTGTGTGGGTATTTTCTTTCTTCTTTTTTTTTCTAAATTTGCCCAAGTTCCTCTGGACAGCTGACATATACTTCCTTACTCCTCCAGACATACTGAGAAGCAAATAAATGCCCAGGTGATCCCAAAGGCTTTTTTTTCCCCCATATTTAATGCAAAGACAGATGTTTTAGATTGTCAGAGGCCAGGTTTAAGATACTCAGTTCCGTGGCAGAGAATTTAACTGGAGGGCCTTTGCCATCATGTGTTAGTAATGTTGACTTTAATGTTGTTTGCCTTTAACATTTCTGATTTAATCCCCAATCTCCTGTGAAATTGAGAGTCTGAATTCAGCGTTGCCAAATGCAAACTCATCCTTTAGAAACCATCAGCCCGATGAAATCAGAGGCCTGTAAACTCACACATACTGCAATTTGGCAATCTTAAAAATTTGTCAGTTTGACCTTCCTTTTGGGATTCTCGCCGTAAAAGAAGTCTGATACTCTCAGTTAAAACATTGCTTTCACACAGAGTTTTATATTTGACTCAATATAATTTTCAGTTAATAGACATATGCAAAACTTGGGGCCATTTGCAGATAGAAGCAAAAATTAAAACCCCAACTCCTCGGGACTTAAAAAACAAAGAGTAATTTTTAGGCCCTTACCAATTTGAAAAACAATAAAAACCAAGTTGAACCAAAGTTAAACGGCTTGAGTGTCTTCACATTTCCAGTTTTACAACCTCTGAGCGCGCGTGCGCACACACACACACACACACACACACACACACACAATTGCACTGAATCAAAATGGTTAACTTAAGCCCTGCATTTTCCAGTTGTGATAAGCCAGAACTTTCCACTCCCCTCGACTTTTTGACACGCAGCTGCTGAGGTTACTGGCAACCAAAGCAGTTGACAGAAGACTGCTCCTCATAGAAATCAATCATATTCTGCATTCTCAGCTCTTATCTCTTGACCAATTCTCCTTCTATTGTGAAACAGGCCAATGAACATTGAGACAATACTGAATGTGTGAGAACCACCCACCCCTTTCAGAATCTTACGTGATGTTAGCTCCTCCAGGAAATATTTTGTGATTCCTCCAGCTTCAAATGATCTCTCCTCTCCCAGAGGGAACCCAAGGAGCATTTCGTTTATTTGACCTATTTTGTAATGTTTATCCCATTCTGACACGGAGTGTGTTATAATTATTCATTATTTTTTTTGGAATCCTACCCCCCCACACACACACATACTTGTAAAACCCTTGGAAACATAGATTATTCATTTTTCAAATTTGAACCACACTTTGCGCCCTACAGTACTCCATGTATGTTTCCTGTCTTCGATAAAGGGAAAAAATGAGAATATCTGTTTTTCTCATCTATCGCCTTGTTTGCAGTTCTCTACAGATATTTATAAAACTATTATACCACATGTTTAGAGAAAGCAGGAATTGTTTCTTTTGGAGAAAACATAGTTGTGTTTTAAATTGCAAAAATAATGTATATTCACTTTAGGTGGAAAAAAACCTAAAATAGAGATAAGCCAAAGGCAGAAATCAATAAAAAGATCCTTCACTCTATCACCCAAATATAATCACTTGTTAACATTTGGGAGCACGTCCTTGCAGTACTGATCTGAGTTTCACTTTACGGGTGAAGAAACTGAGGATTATAGAGATTAGAGAGTTGGCAAAGTTCACGTAGCTAGTAAGGGACAGAGCCCAGGTTTACACTGACGCCTGTCTAGCTCCAGAGTCTACACTCTAGAATAAGTTGATCAAGTGGTCGATCCTAACCACCTGACCAGCCTGATCATCACACTATTTTGGGTGACTATGGGCTGGTGAGAGCCCACCCTCTCCTATCACTACTTCCTCCCTCACTCATTGGTCAGCCCATGGCAGTCACCTCTCCGTTGGAAAGTACTTTTGCTTAGCTCACATCTTGTCTTTAACTTGTGCCACGGATGGGCGTATTCCAATCAGGGGCTTACCTGGCTTCTTGCTGTATTACCTTGGATAGCAGGAGCCTGCTCGCCTCTCTCCCTTGGCATTCTCTCTCCTTTGACTTCAGTGTTGCTCTTCCATTCCTATGTTATGGACTAAATAATATCCTCCCCAATTCATACGTTGAAACCCTAACCTACAATATGACTAAATTTGATGATAGGAGCTTTGAAGAGATAATTAACATTGAAAGAGCTCATGAGGTTAGGGTCCGAACCCCATGCGATTGATATCGTCATAAGAAGAGTTGCCAGGGAGGCAGAAGTGCACACACAGAGAAAACGCCAGTGAAGACACCGTGGAAGACAGTCGGTCACCTGCAAGCCCAGAACAGAGGTCTCAGGAGAAACCGAACCACCAACGCCTTGACCTTGGACCTCCAGCCTCTGGAAGTGTGAGAAGTAGATTTCTGCTGTTCAAGCCGCCCAGTCTATGGTATTTTGTTATGGGAGTGCTAGCAGATTAGTGCGCCCAATTTCCTGCTGTTCCTTCTCAATATCTTGACAGGTTTGTTTTCCTCCGCTCATTGGTCCCATGCTAGTGCTTACCAACTCTGTTCTCTGCCCCTCTCTCACTCCTCCCGGGAACACGTGCATTTGTATGGCTTCACTAATACATGATGATTTCTAAATCTAATCATCAAGCTCTAATTTCACCTAAGCTAACATTATTCCATTTGCCTACTCGCCTCTTCATGGATGTTCCACTGGCATCGTGTACACTCAGAATTTTAAAATTGGACTCCAAAGTGCATGTCCCCTTGGTACATTCCCCATATGGAGAAAAGGCTCTATCTTTAAAAAAATTTTTTTATAAATGTTAAAAAGGGTGCCTGGGTGGCTCAGTTGGCTGAGCATCTAACTCTCGATTTTGGCTCAGGTCACCATCTCAGGGTCAGGGGACTGAGCCTCCATGATCAGTGCAGAGCCTGCTTGGGATTCTCCCCCTCTCTCTCTGACCCTTCCCTCCTCCTTTACCTCTTTCTAAAGTTAAAATTGAGAGAAAATTGTATAAAGGCTCCAACTCCAATGGATAGCCCAAGCTAGAAACATTAAAAATCAGCTAAGAGTTTACTTCTATTTTACCCTCTTGAACTCAGTGGGCATTAGGGTCTGGTCTGTCTATTTACTTTCTGCATATCTCTTGAGTCTGTTCTGTTCCCATCCCCCATTTGCATGTTTTAGTTCTGCCTCTTGTTATGAGGATTACTTTAGATTCTTCACCGGCTTTCCTCTCTAGTTTCACCACATCCCACTACATCTTCCCTTGTGACCAAATATTCTTCTCCAAAGATACCAGAATAGCAATCACATTTAAAATTGTTCAATGGCTTCCCATTGCCTTCAGGACAGAATTTCAACCTGATGTCCATCCATTTATGCATCTCACCAGCATTTGATTCTGTACTATGACCCAAATACTGTGTTAAGCACTGAAAGCATGAGGACTCAGAAAATGTAATCCCAGCCTTAACTGAAGGGCAGGAGGCTGTCCTTATCATCCGATGTGAAACATAGATAAGTAGAAAAATAATATGAATAGCCCTGATAATATAATTGTCACAACGGTGATAAGCTCAGGCTACGACAGAAGCAGGCACTAGGGTCCAAGAACCAGCCTGAGAGTGAGAGAAGACCACAGGGAAGGAGTGCCTTTTGAGCTGAATCCTGAAGCACGGTCAGGCCATGAAGGCCTGTGGAAGCATGTTGCAGATACACAGATCAGCCATGAGAAGACAAGGGGAAGTACGAGCGTAGGCTGGGCCGGGAAATACAAGGAGTTTAAAATGCCCAGAGTACAGATTTGAAGGGATTTTAGGTTGTATTTTTTGGCCCCAGTTCTGCCCCCCTCCCTGAATTCATGTTCTTTGCCTTTTGAGTGTGGAGTTCCTCCCACTAGAGGCAAAGGGTTCTCACAGGCAAAAACCATCATGGGGTCCATCATGGGGCTGGAGGTGAGGAGGGCAAGGCAGCTTTAATTTAGATTCTTGGCATCATCTACACATTTGATTATTTAGGAAGTTATAGAATACAGCCAACACCATGGCTGGCTTGCACAAAATTTATTCTTCCCCTTCCTGCTTTGTTATCAGAGTCTAATTTTGTTTAGGATATGGATTTAACTGTGTCTTAGGGAAAGAGCCTGTCCTGGTTTGTCTGGGCAAAGAAATATAAAAAGGAATACTACTGGGGCTTGTGAGAAAGTTTTCTTTCCAAGGAAAGCCACTCTTCCCGCTCCTGTTTCTTACCTTTAAACATAATTAGGGGAGGCTGAAGCAGTTACAGGGATACAGTCACCTTTCAACAATGACAGAAGGCCAAAAGTATCCCAAAGTAGAACTACTGAACCAATATAAGTAACCACCTCAGGGGCGCCTGGGTGGCGTAGTCGGTTAAGCGTCCGACTTCAGCCAGGTCACGATCTCGCGGTCCGTGGGTTCGAGCCCCGCGTCAGGCTCTGGGCTGATGGCTCAGAGCCTGGAGCCTGTTTCCGATTCTGTGTCTCCCTCTCTCTCTGCCCCTCCCTCGTTCATGCTCTGTCTCTCTCTGTCCCAAAAATAAATAAACGTTGAAAAAAAAAATTTAAGTAACCACCTCAACTTAGACATTATCTGAGTATGGTAGGTAGTCTTTGCAGATGGCTATGACCCTTTCCTTTCCTCACTGGCTTCCGGTTGCTCCTCAAGAGGTGGGATGGATCCTATTTTCTCTTTTCCCTCTCCTTGAATCCAGGCTAGCTTTATAACTTACTTTCGCCTATAGAACATGGTAGAAATGATACAGTGCCCATTCTAGGGCTGGCCTCAAAGAGAGACTTCTCTCAGAAACCAGTTAGCAGGTAAGAAGTCTGAATACCCTGCAACCATATGCTGTGAGGAGGCCCAAGTGAACCCCATAAGAGGCCACATGGAGAAAGATACCCAACCAGCCACCAGCTATTCCAGTCCTCCTGGTAGAGGCATCAAACACATGAGTGAAGAAGCCATCTTGGACTTCCCAGCCCCAGCAAATGCCAGAGAGGATAGAAATCAGCAAGGTGATCCCAGTCCAGATTGCAGAATCACAAGACATCATAACTAATATCATGTCAACTGTCAGTTCCAGTCAAAATTCTAACTAATACAGAGAAGTCCACTAATGAAATGGAAAGAAGGAGATGTTCCAGTCACCACATGGCTGTCTATCTGTGTACCAAATACAGAATCACGTCAATTATGCCTTAACTGTATGATTTCTCCAATTATCTTGGAAATCACACAATTACATTTTTTATGTATTTGCATTCATAAAGAAATGCATATTTACGTGTATATGTTTGTTTATACATAACTAATGTGTAAGTGAACCAAAATTTTGTTATTTCATTTTAGTAGTTATCTAGTTGTGGACATTAACAGGGAATCTCAAAACCCAATAGTGGCCCAGAGTAGCTTGGGCTTGGAGAAGCCCTTTTTTTTTTTTTTTTTTATGTCAAGCTAAAGAGTTTATATTTCATATGTCAGGTGATGAAAACATTGAAGGAAATTTTGATCAAGGGAGGGAGATGATCAGAACTAATCAGATAAGATTTTCAAAATAGTGATTAAAAGTCTGAAGGATGCATCTGAGGGTGTAAGACTATGTCGGGAAAACAACTGTGAAATCACAAGTCTGAGCCAAAGGAGCATGGGAATGGAGGGAAATCAATGGATAAGAAATATATAAAGAGCTCAGTTTGGCAGAAACTGGTGTCTGAATTGACATGGGACGAAGCAGAGGGATAGTCTTGCAGAAGATGGTTTCCAAAACATCCTGCTTAATAATTGTAACCAACATTGGTCGCCCAGCACATTTTATGTTGCACACTGTTCTGAGTTTTTGATATAAATAAATGCCCATAGCCCTCACTGCAATCCTATGAGGTACATGGTATTATCATACCCACTTTACAGGTTGGGATACTAAACCACACAGAGGTTAAGTAACAACAGAGCCAGAATTCCAGCCCAGTAGAGACCAGCTGCATATCCCAGGCTCTAAGCCACTTTGTCATCTACCGTCCTTACAGTGGCCACCCCTTAGATTTCCCCATAGACTGTGGCAGTCTTGAGGCAGGAACTGTGTTTTTCACATCTTTAGCTTCCTGTGCGTGATTTATGTTTGTTGCTCAATAAATACCCGTGAATGATAAGATGATGCAATGAATAGACTCCATAATCTGTAATATTAAAAAACTGAGACTCTACAGATTGTGAATCTGGGAGATAAAATCCATAACACCCTCAATGCCTGACTACCAAATGAGGCTAGAAATACCTGCCATGGAATTTAAACACCAGCATAAACTTCCTCTTAAGTTGTTGAAAAATGCTTCCCATAAGTGAAAATGGTACAAATAAATGAAAATAGATTTTATCTCCCAAGAGAACGTTTATATTTTTGATAGTTACATTGATCAATTTCACCCTGGTAAATGTTCATCTCTGATTTTTAAGTTTAAAAAAAAAAAAAAGAAAACTGCAACAAAAGAGGTTTCATTTTTTTATTTTTAAAATTTTATTATGATTATCATTCAGTTGAATAAGTTGTTATTAACCAAATGATATTATAAGACTTGACTGTTAGACACTTAGTCAAACTTAAGTTATTGCTTTAAATTACAACAAACTGTTTTAGTTGTTCATTTCGCAGAAATACAAAATTACTTAGTGGTACTGGTTCATCGGCTTACAAAATTATACCTTAACGGGAGTTTATGTAGTTGGTCTCAGAAAAATAATGATATAACCATATTAAGAGCTACATTTAATTTATACTTTGATTTCATGGTATTACACATCTCAGAGCATGCAATACCCATGTGTGCTAATTAGACTCGATGAATATTTGAGATTTTCTGATAAAACTTTTGTACCCAAGTCAAAGGGAAATATTTTGTGAGTAACAGTAGCATCTAGAAAGCTCTTATCGAGACTGCACCCCTAAGCAGTTTTTGCCATATTTATCTTAGATCAACTCCAGAAGGTTTGCTAAGTGTCATGTGCAAGTCAGAAATGAATTTTTGTTGGTGAAATGATTGTTGCTCAAGACATATAAATTGGCTTAAAGAGGGAGGCCCAGGCCTAACCCAGTATCCTGTGTTTGGCTTCTGTTGGAAGGTTCTGACCCTTGATCTCAGATTAACTGAATTCTACTGCTAGAAAACGGTCACATTTTCCTGGAGTGACTATTTCCTGCAAAATACTTTCAGAGTGTGTGAAAGGACAGACAGCAGAGACTTCACTTTTCCACAGAGGAGGTGGACATTGGTTTACTTAATAAATATACATACGTGTAGCAGAATTCAGTTTGAGACTTGCTTCCAGTGTTAAGTGTTAACCTGGTGGCAAGGATATGGGGAGACCTTGGGTTCTCAACCCATTTCTAATTTCCCCCATCCACCAAACATATGCAAATGTTGGGCAATGACAAAATGCCTTGAGTCAGTTCACAGCAGTTCTATAAACGCAGAAGCTTTAGTTTAACAGCTAAGAACAATTGCAAAGAATATTTGGTAACAAAACACTTATGCTTTAGTGTATCAGAGGTGAAGAATTCACAGCGTGAAATGCGCTCTTGCATAATCATTTGCAAAAGTCTCAAGAGGTGATTAATTATTAACCCACTGAATCATTGGAAAAGCATGTGCTACATGTGCCTTCGGGCATTTCAAAGGGGTGCCTCCTTCCGGAAGTTGACAATAGACCCATTGGTTCTTGTTTAGAATTGCCATGGTGAATGCTTATCGCCAAGTCTTAACAACATCAAGCCATATGCTTGTTGCAGTCATTCCTCACCTACAGGCTATCAGAATGCTACTCGTTCTTTAGAATTCCAGAGGAAGTAGTTCAGAGAGGCTGCCTTTGAAATTTATCATTATCTTTTGCCTCCACACACAAAATCAACTCCCGAAACACAATTAAAACATTGGGCTATTTTCCCAACACTTCATGTTTTGTTTGACTGATTTTATAGACACCTTTTGTTATGCTCTACTTTTCCTTCATCTCAACCATCTGCTCCCATGAAACGTACTTGTTTCTTTCATGGGGAACACCCATATTCCCCAGGACATTTTTTCTCTAAGTAAAGAAAACTCGATCTCGGTTTTACCATAGACCTTTTATAGGTTTTCAAATCAGGGCTTTTACATGAATATCTTTTACAGAAAAATAATGATTCTGTAGATAAAATTCTACTTCTGGGTGAAGTGTACAATCTCCAGCCAGACCTAAAAATAATGCTGGTGTAGTATTTTCCAATTCACAAAGAGTCCCCACACACCAGATCTTATTTTTGCCTCACGGAAACCACATGATGTTGACAGGGCGAGAATTATGAACTCCATTTTGCAGACGATGAAAGCGAGATTCCAAGACATTAGTGACTTGCCTGAGGCTACACAGCTAGTAAGAGCTAGAACACCAATTGGTTACCTGACTTTTCTTTCTTCTGTTCCTCAGGGACTTCTTCAACTCTCTTTTTTGCTGACTTACATGTCCCTACACTGGGCTCTCACGTCTGCTCCTGGCTCAGGGTATACCGATATGCTTAAGTCCACACCAAAATTTCAAGTACGGTCACTTGCTCCCTATCCAGAAGGGGCCAGAGCGCTCTGAAGCCAGAATGCCCTGGGAGCATTTCTACAGCCCATGCATCATGGTGATTGACAATTAGTGGACAGTGTCTTCACACACAGAGGAGCCCAGTGGAACTGCCTGTCCAGGAGAGTCATCCCTGGAGACTCCTGGGATGGGAGATGCGGTGGGGGTAGACAGTAGAGCGCTGGTAAGGTAGGGGGATACCATCCAGTTTAACCCCCTACTCTTGGCACTCCCATGATGCCCCCATGGTTGCCCTCTCCTTGCTGCATGGCCTCACAGCCGTCTGATCCTGAGGTCAGTTCTTGGACCAGTGAATGACCATTTAGGATGTGATTCTTTGCTGCTGCTTCATAAGTGTGGCCTCTCTCTTCCCTACATGCAAGCCTATAGCATACTTTTCTCCAAAACAGGAGATCTTAATCTGGAATTCATGGAATTTACCATGATGTGCAACAATTTGCATGAATTCACGTACACATGTTTGTCAAAAGAGGGGATCATAGCTTCCATCAGATTTTCAAAGGGGTTTTTGATTAAAAAAAAAAGTTTACTAATAATATTTAGAGTGAATGATAGATCTGGGAACCAGACCCAATCCATCTCACGTCAGAGTCCTTATTCTTGACCCTTTTTTCCTATCTTCCACCTTCTAGGTTGGAGACCCTGAGCAATTTATCCAACATTTCTGAGCCTGATTGATTTTAAGTTTAAAGTCAAGTTGATAATCACATCAGACTTCCACTTCAAAGATGGCTTAGAGCTACTTTTCCCTATACCTCCTGATTAGCACAAGTAAAAACCTTGGACTCTATATGTAGGAAAACATAGGAAGACTATGGAAGGTGGAAAGAAGTAAAACCAACTAGGGACCTCGAACCTGAGGAACCACATGGTGGTGAGTTTCTCAGTCCTCCCCTCTGCCCCTCCCCAAAAGCTCATACTCGGAGCTAAAGAAGCCAACAACCAGGAAACATCAACAGGTAAGGTTAAAAAACAAAAACAAAACCCCAGCCAAAAGACTAGAAAGGAGGCAATCCAGCAAAACAGAAAAATTGTAGACGGTAACTGCTATACTTCATCAAAATACCACATAAGATATTGTGGTTCCACCCATACTAGCAAAGACCAAAAGGGGAGCATAGATTTCCATGCTTGTGTAGTTTTAATGAGGGATCCCACCCCCCCCCCTACTAAGGTGGGGTCAGAGGAGGCCAAGTAGAAAGACAGGACTTTCACCGCCACTGGCCAGTAGAGCGCCCCATTCTGCCCCTTCCTGCTTCTGTGCTGTGAGTGGAGACCATGTAGAGAGCCTGGATTTCTACCCCTATCCTGCAGTGATAAGGTGTCTCTACCGTTTCCCGTTGGGGTGCTATCAGACAAGAGCTCATGGAAAATCAGGACTTTTACTATTGCCCAGGAGTAAGAAGGCCACCTCTACTTTCCCGTCAGTGGATACCACACGGGAGCCGGAACTCCTAACTGCACCCAGCAATGAGAGTCTCCCCACACCACAGCCAGGTGTCAGTGGAGGTCAAATGGGCAGCCTGGACTTTGACTTCTACTTGTCAGTAACACTGTGGTGCCCCTCAACCTATTGGAGCAGTATTGAAAGCCAAGCAGACACAAACACACACACACACACACACACACACACACACACACCAAACAAACAAAACCCTTAAACAGAAGATTTAAACAAGATCCAGAGTTTCACAACATAATTTAAAAAGCCCAGGTTTCTCTAGAATATCACTCATATCAAACACCAGGAAGATCTCAAACTGAATGGGAAAAGATAACAAACGCCAACACCAAGAAAATGGTGCTATTACAATTATCTACCAAAGATTTTAAAGCATCCATGATAAAAATGCTTCAATAAGAAATTAGAAATATACCTAAAAATAAATGAAAAATAAAAACAGGAAAACTCAGCAAAGAACGAGAAATATAAAGAAGAATTAAATGGAAATTTAGAACTGAAAAATATAATAACTGAAATAAAAATCTCATTTGATGGGTTCCACAGATTAGAAATGATGGAAGAATGAATCAGTGAATTAGAATAGAACAATAGAAATTACTGTCCCTATTTTCAGATGACATGATTGTCTATGTAGAAAATCCCATCTATAAAAACTTTCCTGGAAATAATGTGAGTTCAGCAAGGTCACAAGATATAAGATAAACACATAAATATCAATTATATTTCTATGCAGTAGCAATGGACATGTAGACACTGAAATGAAAACTACAATGCCAGTTACATAGCTCAAAAATGAAACACATAGGTATAAATTTAACAAAACACGTACAGAACTTGTATGCTGAAAACTACACAACATTGATGAAAGAAATTAGGAGAGGCCCAAATACAGGGAGAGACACACAAGATCCACTGATTGGAATACTTGAAGTAGTGAAGACACCAATTCTCTTTAAATTGATATACACTTTTAAATCAATTCCTGTCAAAATACTAGCATGATCTTTTGTTGGCATGGAAAAATGTCCTGAAAGAAAAACCTGTTCTAAAATGTACATGGAAAGGCAAAGGAACCTAAATGCCTAAGCCAATTTTGAAAAAGAATAATAAAATGAGAGGCCTCAGTCTATCTGATTTCAAGCTACAGTAATCAAGACTGCATGGTAATGGCAGAAAGAGGAAGACACATAGATCAGTGAATCAGAACCCAGAAATAGACCCGTATAAATGCGCCCAAGTGATGTGTTGCAAACATACAAAAGCAATTGAACAGAGAGAAGATAGCCTTTTCAACAAATCATGCTAGAGCATGTGGACTTCCTTACGTAAAAGCCAAAACCGAAAGAAAACAAGCAAAACTTGGACCTAACCCCCCCCCCCATCTTATATTAAAAACTAAGTCAAAATGGATCACAGACTTAAATGTAGAGGGTAAAGCTATACAAAGTTTGGAAAAGTAAGCATAGGAGGAGAAATCTTTGCAATGTAGCTCTAGCCCAGTATTGTTAGTCTTGAGAACAAAAGGATAAGAGAAAAGAGTTGATAAATTAGACTTCATCAAAATGAAAATGTCTGCTCTATGAAAGACCCTTTGAAAAAATGAATAGATAAGCTACAGGTGAGTAAAAATATTTATGATTCACATAGCTGATAAAGAACAACTATCTAGAACATATAAAGAATTCTCAAAATTATTTGAGAATGTATAACACTACAAAGCAGTAAGGACATGGGCAAACAAAACCAGAAGACATTTGACCAAGGACGACCCACAGATGACAAATAAGCACATAAAAAGATGCTCAACAACAATAGCCATTAGGGAATTGCAGATTAAAGCCGCAATGAGATATCACTACATACCTGTGAGCATAGCTAAAATAAAAAATAAGGGCAACACCAAATGTTGGCCAGGACATGGAGAAATTGGATCACTCAAACACTATTGGTGGGAATGTAAAATGGTATGGCCACTTTGGAAAACAATGTGGCAGTTTCTTAAATAACTAAATCTACAACTCCGGCATAACTGAGCAATTCCACTTCTCGGCATCTATCCCATATGAATGAAGATATTCGTTCACAAAGAAAAAGGGGCAAGAACATTTGTAGTAGCCCCAAAGTGGAAATAACACAGATACCTTTCAACAGGTGAGTGATTGAATACATTGTGATACATCTATACCACGGACTAGTACTATTGGCTGCATCAACGTCAATATCATGGTTGAAATATTATGACAGCTTTGCAATGTTACCATTGATCGATAACTGGATTTAGAGTACCTGGAAGCTCTTTGTATTATGTCTTATAGCCATGTGAATCTACAATTATCTTAAAATAGAAGTTTAGTTAAAGGGTTATGTCTTGGCATGTCTGGGTGGCTCGGTTGGTTAAGCGTTTTGACTTCGGCTGGGGTCATGATCTTGTGGCTTGTGAGTTCATGCCCCACATCAGGCTCTCTGCTGTCAGCACAGAGCCCACTTAGGATCCTCTTTCTCTCTCCTCTCTCTCTCTCTCTCAAAAATAAATACATTAAAAAAAGGGGGGGGGTTATGTCTCACTCTCTCTCTTGTGAATCAAGCGTGATAATGTCTATGAAAACTCTTTATAACTTATAAAGCTCTGACAGATGTTAACTTTATATATATAATAAATATATACAGAAAATAAATTATATATATGTGTGTGTATATATATATACTTTATTATCAAAATAGCACCAACATTAAGCTTTTCTTTGCATGTATTTGGATGTGATATGTTATCAGTCTATTTCACTCCATGCATTTTCATGCACTTCATTTTCAGGTTCTTTAGCGTATATAAATGAGAAAAAGTTAATGAGTTTGCAGGTCTGATTCTAATGATAACAAGAGAAAACCTCACTCCTGAGTTAACATAAACAATGTGGCTTTTGTGTTTGAGGATGCTGCTGCCAACAATGTAATTAACTATCGGTGATGCGCCAGTGAATGGATTCCAAAATTGGCTTCAAAAGCAATGGTTGGAGATCACTGGGCAACTATCTTGTAGCAGGGTTTGGAAGATTACGTAACATGGGGCGCCTGGGTGGCTCAGTCAGTTAAAGTCCAGCTCTTGGTTTTGGCTCAGGTCATGATCTCATGGTTTGTGGGTTCAAGCCCCACATCAGGCTCTGCGCTGACAGCTCAGAGCTTGCTTTGGATTCTCTCTCTCTCTCTCTCTCTGCCCCTCCCCTGCTTGCTCTCTGTCTCTCTGTCTCTCTCTCTCTCTCTCTCAAAAATAAATAAATAAATAAATAAATAATTTTAAGAAGATTATACAACAATGCTTGTAATGGATTGAGCTCAGACCCAAGGGCACAGTAGGTATACAGTAAATATTTGTTGAATGAATGAATGACATACTACTAAATAAACAGTAGCAGATTGTACTACAATTAAGTCTGTACTGGAATGTTCTGAAGACACCTTAAACTCATAATTCCCATCCCTGAACTTGGCATCTCTACCCTGCAATCTAACCAGACACTTCCCTTTTATTCTTGTCCTAGCAAATGACACATCTATCCACAGATCCTGTTGTGTCATACCAGAAAGTTCAATCTTTCTAGACTTCCTGATCCAATTGGAAACTAAGTCCTTAGCAACTACTTAATTATCTACTATCTCCAGCCCCATAGCCTCTGGCCCCCTTCCTTCCCTTGTCATTTGTCATCTAGGAAAGTTCACAACGCTTCTGTTTTCAACACCCAGACTGGTGCATCCTCTAGCGTGATTTTTTTCCACATCACACGAATCTTCTATAGATAGCAGCATTAGTAACTATTTATTGAGCCCTTGCACATACTGCACACTAACTGTGGGATAAGCTCCTTTCCTACACTAACTGTGAGTTTGGTTTAGTGGGCATTTGGGTAGATGTTCCCAAATCTGTCTGGTCCATGCTTGTCTCCACCTCCAACTCTACATAACTTTTCCCTCCTGAATTTTGGTTAAAAGTTTTGTTTATCCACATGTTCTGGGATAAAGTCCTTTCTCTGCGTATTTCAAGAGGATGAACCTTGATGCGTCTGGGCCAAGGATACCATTCTACTATCTCCAGCAGACAGAAGTTAAGATGTGGACAATTCCGCCCAAACAAGATGTTTGCTGATGGCAAGGTGACAAATGGCTTCTGCCCAAGAGTTTTTTTGCTCTCCACAGAGATGCATGACTTCCTTTTTGGTCTTATGGGTGTGGCTACATGAGGAGCTGGTCATCTAGCAAACACAAAAGGCTAATACTGAAGGAAAATACCAACATACACAAGGAATTTTGGTCCTTAATGAGGTCATCAAGTGACCGAATTATCAATTCTGGTCTTCTGTAACGTGAGGTAATTGTTCTTATGGTGAAAGAATTTGAATTTTGTTTTGTGTTACTTGCAGCTGAACTCACCGCGAATAATAAGATCTTATCCCCATTTTGTTGCTGAGGAAATGTGTCGAAGGCATCCACCACTCAGATCCAAGCTTCTGAAGCCCCAGATAATTCCAAGACTGTGTTTTTATTGCTCACAGTACTTACCACACAATAGTACCTTTATTGGTCACTTCACCATCTTCTCCCCAGACTGCGATTCCTTATTGGGTAAGTTTTACACCATCAAATCTGTGAGTTTTTCCTGTGCTGGGACCTTACATTGTCATGGTTTTATGACTGGACATGACATTAAGGCAAGTAAATACTGCACTTTAGAAATATATATCTTTTTTATCTTCTTTGGTAATGAATATTCTGGTGGCCTCTCGAAAATTTGTTTCATTCCCTTTCCCCTGAATAGCAGACATAATGTTTATGTGAGATTAACCAGGCCCCTAGGTCTAGAGGTCAGAATTGGCCCAGGTCAATCAAGATAATTCTAACTTCCTGTGACATTTATAGTTTTAGAGATGCTAAAACACTGAAGGATGATACAATGTGAAGCTTAACACTCTTAACTCATGGTTTGGGGAAAAGCAGTATCCCTCACCTGGAAGTGAAGACTCCAGTATGGAGTTCTGGAAAACACTGGCGGCCATCTTCCTACCACGAGGCAAGCCAGCCTAAGGATGAAATGAAAGCACAAAGGAGGGAGAAGCTGAAAGAACTGAAGGAAAATGAGGCTTGATGATATTGTGAGTCTTTGGGTCAAACAAAACCCAAAGCTTGCCTTAATTCTGAACTTTCCAATTTTGTGAGTCAATACAGTCTTTCATTACATTTGAGTTGGGCTTCCTATGGTGTACAATATAAAGAGTCCTTACTGATATAATCTTAATTACATTTTAAATTAAAACCTATTCCAAATAAAAGATCACATTGCAAATAGTGTAAATACAGACCCTCGTCTGCATTATCCAGCTACAATAATAGGATTTATTACTTGTGCTCCTTTTCAGTTACATTCCTGAAGTATTATAATTTTATATCTAATTTTGTATTTCTTGGCTATAAACCATTGAAGAATTTTAGGAAGCGAAGTGTGAATATTAACCTTAAAGAAGAAAAATGAAATTTTATCTACGTACAGTTAATTCTCCTTTGCGTATCTGTCAAGTCAGGATTCGGGCATAAATACAAATCCTTCATAAGAAAGACAAACAAGGTCAGTATTTAATTGCAGCTAAAGCTGGGATTCTGAACACATGACCCTCTTATTCATTGTGGAAACTTAAATCCAATAACCGGTGGAGCTCTGTTCCTTTTCTTAGAAACGAAATGTTTCTAAGGGAGCCTTTTCTTTTACCTCTGAGCATTTATATGCATACACACCCAGCCATATACACACACGTGCATGTATACTTATGAGGTTCATTTATGTTTTCCTGACGAAGGCAGAAGTTTGCAGTTTGGAGATCTTGATACTATATCTGTGGAAGGGATTACTGAAACCTGACACAGATTTCTGGTTCAGATTTTATAAAGAGTTCAAGCAGCCTTAAATTCAGTTTATCTGGGGGATCTGCCTTTGGAAAAATTGAGGGATTTGTTTGGCGACGATATGGAGATGCTTCTTGACTGTTCTGGTTCAAAAACTGAAATCCATATGTAAAGCTCACAGGCAAGGAATTGATAGTTAAGAGGGGAAAAAAAAATCCATTCTTTGACTGTTGTGTTGAAAGTGAGTTCAATAGCCATGAGGCTGCTATTGAAGCTGGCAGCACAACGCTGTGAAATAAATGGACTCTTTCTATTGGCTCTACTGTTAAGAGAGTTTTATAACCTTTCACAATCAAAATTTAACCATAGGGCAGTGATAGGACTTCTCGGTCTTGCTCACAAGCGGGTAGCTAAATGGCTTTAATGCTGCCTATCTACTTTTATCTGCTTTTATCTCTCTGATTCTTCCACTTGACTTTGCTCTTGATAAAGAATTAATGTTTGAGCGAGTCTTCAAAAGCAATGGCAGACCAAAAGAAAGAGTGATTGGCAGGTACTGAGACCAGAGAGGTAGCCAGGCCTGATCATGGAGGACTTTTATTTTATCTTTATCAAGATACCTCTAGGGTGCCTCCAAGGAACTTAAACAAGAAAGAGCCCCTTGGTGTGGTCAGGTTTGATTATTCCCTTAATGGAGGTTGGTGCGGTTCTAAAAGAGAGTCCTCCTTCTCCCCAACCCCTCTCCTATCCTCCTGTGGTCTGTTTTACTTTCCCTTTTCTGTTCATTCCCCAATTCCAATCCTGGACACTCTATCTTCTTCCACAGGCCAGGGATTTCAAAAAAATTTTAATTACCTTTATCAGTTAAAAAAAAAAAAGTGAAAACACACTAATTTTATTGCACACAGAAAAAGCCCTGAGACTCACCTTCAAGAGTGTCATAAGCTTTTTCTCTTTCTGCTCCCATATCCTTTCTGTGGTTTCCATCCTCAAAGCAACAAGATGGCTACTGTGGCTCTAGCCATCACATCTGGGCCCAAGAAGGAATAAAAGGAAGAGCAAGATCTAAAGGGCTGTATTTCTAGCTTTCTGTTCTCTCTTTCAAGGAAGCCTCCCAGAAGTTCCATCTAAGGTCTTCATCTAAGTGTCCGGAATGTGGTCACTTGACTGTACATAGTTGCAAAGGAGGCTGGGGACTGTAGTACCTTAGTGGGACACACTACCACAGCCAACAAATATCACTGAAGAAAAGAAAGGTTTCCTGCCAGTTTGCTTTGGAATCTATTTTTTTCCAGTCAAAACAGCCACAGCTCCTCTCCAAAACATTTTAAGCAATGCATCATCTCTTGTAATAGTTTCCCAAAATGTATTTCTTCATGGATCTCTGTGTCACAAAGGGATTTAGTAAATAGTGTAAATAGAGACAAGTATTTTTATTCAACTGCACAGCACCTTCCCACGTTGTATCATTCGTTGTAACGGTTGTCTCTTTCACGTCTCTTTCACATCCTCTCCATCCTGTGCTCTGTGCATTTTCCTGTAAGTTTGTTGGCAAACGCCTTTTAGTCTGTTGCCACGTTGCACCTTAATGTCGTTTCAGCCATTTTTATTTTGGAAATAAAAAATAAGCAGTTATAATTGTTGAGCGGCATTTTGTAAAACACTAGATTGAGCATGCGGTGACTTAAACTTCCCTGGATATCCTGGATATTTAGTTTTTAACTGTCTGGTTAGTCATGTTTTCACACTAATATTAGCTCTAAACCCAAACTCCTGCACCTTAATGAATTTTTGGCATGAGCTTCCAAGTCTGGCTCCTATGTTATTAGTATGACACAGCCCTATGCCTTCAACTGCTCAGATAAGTACTAACAGCGATTTAATAGAAGCCATGTTTGTATTTTAATATTTCTAGGAGCCACATTAGTAAGTATAAAAATAAACATGTCAGATTAATTGTAATAACCTAGTAGATCTAAAATATTATAATTTCAAAGCATAATTTAATAAAAATTGTTAATGAGATACTTCATATAAGTATTTTATTTTCATTGTATATTTCAGGTTTTATCACACATGCAAGTTTAAACTACATTTTAATGCTCAATAGCCACATGTGACAAATGGCCAGTGTACTGGTCAGCACAGGCCTGTAACATGGGGGATAAACACCTAGCTATATCCTGGGGATGGGGACATGGGTCCTGTAACCTCCTAATCTCAATGTCAGTTCAAGAATACATTTCTCAGGTAATTCCCTTTAGGATTAAGCTGTTTCTCTATTGTAATGTAAGACGGTGGTGAAGATATTCGGACATTGGACCCAACTCCTCCCCTTCCCCCCTCACGTGTCTCAATGGTCATACAATTTTGTTAGTAGATACAAATCTCACTCACCTGGCTTAACTTCCTAGCATATGCAAATAAGATCTCTCATATTCAACATACCCTCAGAAATTATTATCCCAGGAATATCCTTGTTCTTTCCTGAGTCCAAGATCACTTTGCTCTAGGTCTTATAGCAGCCATCAAAACCTGCAGCTCATGCTGTGTGTGTTTTCTGACCCAGATTTCCCAGTAAAATCCATTAGCGTCCATGTCCTAACTCAGGAAGTTTCAGCTACAAGTAGTAGAAAAACCTTACCCATACTGTATTCAAACACAAGAGCTCATACTGGTTCACACAATTGGAAGAACAGAGAGGGCGGGTGTCAGGCACGGTTTAATCATGCTTTCAGGCACTGTCTTCAGTTGGGTTCCCAAGATAGATAACGTGAAACAGGGGTTTGAGTCCAAATGGTTTGTGGAGGAAGAACCCTCAGGAGAAAGGGAGTGAATGAATCAAGAGGCAGAAAGAGGAGCCAAGCAGAGACATGATATCCTCTGTAGCATGAATGGTACCACAAAGCCAGTCTTAACTGTGAGTTAGGAAGGTAGCCTCTTGTATTCCTGTGCCAGTCAGTCATTTGCTGTCGGTTATTTTAGGGATGGAAGGGTGCATACCTTTTGGGAGGGGACAGTCGGGCATCTCATCCACAGACAGCAATTCTCAGGAGAAAATGGCAGCTGTCAGCTCTCTGCAGCCAACACTCCTAGCAGTGGCATGTGTCAGTGTGGGGTCAGGGCAGGGTACCCACAGCATCTCCTACAGCTGCATTCGTCTATGCTTCTCTCCTTATACTCTCCTCTGTGTATGGATTTTTGCCTTTAGCATTTCTTGTCTCCCGGCTTCACGATGGCTGCAGCAACCCCTGGGGAAACCTGCTTTTCAATTCTTATTCCTGGGGCGGGGAGGGCAGAGTATTGGAATCCCTATGAGTCTCCCAAATGAGTTAGGAAAACTCCCAGAAGCCCCCACCAATTTTCTCCTATGGTTTATTGGCCAAAATCTAGCCACATGATCATTCCCGAACATTTCCTTAGCAAGAAGAGTGAGATTACATTGAAACCAGTCAGGGTCACACCTGATCCGAGGTCACTCCCCACTGAAGGCAGTGGAATAGATAATGGGACACTAGCCTCCAGGCACACAACTCACTCTGAGAGAGCCTGAGAAATCAATTTCTGTCGAAATGTAAGTAACTGTTAATGGTTTCTAGGAAGGTGGTCTTTTCAGGGACTTTTCTCTCTTATCACACAAAAAGGGGAGGATTCAGCCTAAAAATATATTCATGGAACTTAGCATCATATAGTACAAATGTGACCCGGTGACATAGTACAAATTGCAACTTGATGTTTCGTTTTTTTAAAAAAAAATTTTAACGTTTATTTATTTTTTGAGAGACAGAGACAGAGCATGAATGGGGGAGGGACAGAGAGAGAGGGAGACACAGAATCCGAAGCAGGCTCCAGGCTCTGAGCTGTCAGCACAGAGCCCGACATGGGGCTCGAACTCATGAACTGCCAGATCATGACCTGAGCTGACGTCAGATGCCTAACTGACTGAGCCACCCAGGTGCCCCACAACCTTATGTTTCTAACAAGTTAGTAAAAGAAATAGATACAAAGGAAAACTTACATAATATATTATATATAATAATATTATTACATTAATATATTATTATTATGTATATATGTGCATGTGTATACACACACACACACACACACACATGCAAGTTTTAAGAGTTGATGAACTGAAATGGTCAATGATTACCCGATCTCTATAATGTAAAAAATTGTATAACTGTATGCTTATATATTTGACTACATTCATACCCATTCACTCTACAAAGTAAAACAGATCGCATCATGAATGTACATCTTGGGTTTTGTTCCCAACTATACTATTTAGTAGTTGTATAATCCTGGGGAACCGATTTAACTTGTCTGAATTTCCTTTTCTTTATTTCCATCGCAATACATACATACATACATATGTTTCCTACTTTTTTTTCAGGTAGCATCTTCTTTCGTTCTTTTTTTCCAAATTTTTATTTTATTTAAAATCTAGTTAACATACTAGTTAACATAATATTGGTTTCAGGAGTAGAACTTAGTGATTCATCACGTACATACAATACTCATTACCCATCACAACAAGTACCTTCCTTAATGCCCATCATCCATTTAAGTCATCCCCCACCCATCTTCCTCCATCAACCCTCACTTTGTTCTCTATAGTTCAGTGTCCCCTATAGTTGGCCTCCCTCTATTTTTCCCCTTTCCTCTATGTTCACCTGTTTTGTTTCTTAAATTCCACATATGAGGGGCGCCTGGGTGGCGCAGTCGGTTAAGCATCCGACTTCAGCCAGGTCACGATCTCGCGGTCCGGGAGTTCAAGCCCCGCTGATGGCTCAGAGCCTGGAACCTGTTTCCGATTCTGTGTCTCCCTCTCTCTCTGCCCCTCCCCCATTCATGCTCTGTCTCTCTCTGTCCCAAAAATAAATAAACGTTGAAAAAAAAAAAATTAAAAAAAAAAAATTCCACATATGAGTGAAATCATTGTGTCCCTCTGACTGACTTGTTTCACTTAGCATAATACACTGTAGCTCTATCCATGTCGTTGCAAATGGAAAGATTTCATTCTTGTTTTTACCAATGTTTATTTACTTATTTTGAGAGAATGAGAGAGACAGAGACAGAGACAGAGCATGTGCACACAAGCAAGAGAGGGAGAAAGAGAATCCCAAGCAGGCTCTGCACTGTCAGTGCAGAGCCCAATGAGGGGATTGATCCTATGAACCATGAGATCACTACCTGAGCCAAAATCAAGAGTCAGATGCTTAACCGGCTGAGCCACCCAGGTGCCCAGATTTTGTTCTTTTTGAAGGCCGAGTAATATTGCATTGAATATATGTATATATATATACATATATCTCTATAAATTTATTTCCATAGTTTGGCTATTGTTGATAATGCTGCTATAAACATTGGGGTACATGTGCCCCTTCGAATCTGTATTTGTGTATCCTCTGGGTAAATACCTAGTAGTGCAATTGCTGAATCATAAGGTGGTCCTATTTTTAACTTTTTGAGGAAACTCCATACTGTTTTCTAGTGCACCTGTTTGCATTTCCACCAACAGTGTAAGAGGGTTCCTCTTTCCCCACATGCTCACAAACATCTGTTGCTTCCTGTGGTGTTAATTTTAGCCATTCTGACAGGTGTGGGTGGTATCTCATCATGGTTTTGATTTGTATTTCCCTCGTGATGAGTGATATTTTTTAAAACAAATTTTTTTTTCTTTAATGTTTTATTTATTTTTGAGACAGAGAGAGACAGAGCATGAATGGGGGAGAGGCAGAGAGAGAGGCAGACACAGAATCGGAAGCAGGCTCCAGGCTCCGAGCCATCAGCCCAGAGCCCGATGCGGGGCTCGAACTCACGCACCGCGAGATCGTGACCTGAGCCGAAGTCGGCCGCTTAACCAACTGAGCCACCCAGGCGCCCCTCTTGTGATGAGTGATATTGAGCATCTTTTTCAAGTGCCTGTTAGCCATTTGGTTGTCTCCTTTGGAAAAAATGTCTATTCGTGTCTTCTTCTCATTTCTTAACTGGATTGTTTGTTTTTCGGGTGTTGAGTTTGAAAAGTTCTTTGGAGATTTTGGTTACTAACCCTTTATCAGATATGTCATTTGCAAATATCTTCTCCTATTCCGTAGGATGCCTTTTAGTTTTGCTGCGTGTTTCCTTCACTGTACATACTCTTTTTATCTTGATAAAGTCCCAAGAGTTCATGTTTACTTTTGTTTCCCTTGCCTCCATCAATGTGTCTAGTAAGAAGTTGTTACGGCTTAAGTCAGAGGTGGCTGCCTGTGTTCTCCTCTAGGATTTTGAAGATTTCCCGTCTCACCTTTAGGTTTTTCATGCATTTGGAATTTATTTTTGTGGATGGTGTAAAAAAATGGTCCAGTTTAATTCTTCTGCTTGTTACCATCCAATTTTCCCAACACCGTTTGTTGAAGAGACTGTCTTTTTTCTGCCAGGTGTTCTTTCCTGCTCTGTTGAAGATTAGTTGAATATATAGTTTCGGGTCCATTTCTGGGTTTTCTATTTTCGTCTGTTGATCTATGTGTCTGTTTTTGTCCCAGTACCATACTGTCTTGATGACTACAGCTTTATATATACATATATTTCTCCTACTCTGATAGGGATAATGTGACATAATGAACTAATGAATATAAAAGTCTTATGAAGGATATACTTAATATATTTTCTTTCTTTATTAGAGTACTATTACAATAGGAAATTGATTTGGAGGCATTCTCTTCTAGAATACCTCTACATCTCCAATAATGTTCCAGGTACTGGGCCTGATATGTTTAAATATAGCAACTTTTAAATATAGCAATAAATATGATATCTATTTGTGTTAGGCCATAAAAGGCCACTTAGCTTCCCCCTGGTTTGCTGTAACATTTGCTGTCAGAATTCTGGGATACCTTGTAGGAAATCTGATCACCCTGTGGTCACCACGACGGTGAAGCCTCGAGGAGAAATCACAGGTAGACGCCCCGAGTGCAGCCATTTGACTCATCCAGGCTCAGGCACCAGACATGTAAGTGAAGAATTCTTTAGATAATTCCAGCCCGTCCACTCAGGTCAACCCCAGCCAGGTGAACCTTCCCCAGCCAAGGTTCTAGACGGTGCGGCACAGACAAGCCATATCGGCTATACCCTATTTGTATTCCTGACCCATACAATTCATAAGCAAAATAACACAGTCATGGATACACCATTACATTCTGGAGTGGTGAGTGATGCAGTAAAAAGTAATCAGAAGGGTTTCTCAGTTGGCTCCACAAACCCCTGCACAATCCCATTTTTTATAGGTGGAAATTAAGAGAGAACTTCAGTAACTTTTGGTCCTACCATCGATAGTGTCAGATCTAGGATTCGAACTCAGATCTGCCTTAAGGCAGAATCTTTGTTCTTCTCACCACCACATCTGTCTCAAGCTGACCTCTAAGGAGGGCACATGTGTGGCCAGCCTGCTGAGTCCACAGGACGAAGGGGCAGAAAGAGAAACATGTCCTCTTGCTTCAGGGCTTGTTTGTTTCCAGGCTGTCTGCAGGATGATCATTTGGAGAGCTGAATCCCTCACATTTGTTATTATCTGCCTCAGACATCTTAATTAAATGCTTTGGAAGCCTGTACCATACAATCAAAACTCTAAGCACTTTTCTCTCCTTGGGAAAAAAAAACCGTAAACTAAAATTCCTGTCCACGGTTCAAATTCCAGCTATTGATTTCTGCTCTTGATTTTAACCTACTTTCTCTCTGAGAGTGCAAGTCCCTCAACAAGATGAGAATAAATAAAAGCAAGTGGGTGCCACCTGGGTGAAAAAGGGAGGGGGGATTGGAACACCCTGATAAGGGCCTGGGTTGATGGTTCAATAGGAGAGGGGTTAAGGGACCCTAAGTTAAAACTTGTTTGAACTTGAAAAATTCTTTCTTGAAACCCCAGTACAAGGTCTTTATACTTTCTCAGTGCACTTCGCTCTATGTAGGCTCTCATAGTAAGAATAAGAACAGTTACGAGAGAGAACAAGAAAGCAAAGGGATAGTGTGTGTGTGAAATAGTGAGCATTTTACCAACTGATGTTTGAGACGGAAGAAGAATTTACTCCCTCAATTTTATTAGATAAAGAGACGAAGGCCCAGAGAGCCTATGTGGTGTTTCTGAGGTAGCAGGCAGCCAAGGGCAGCAGTGCCCGCAGAATTCTCCATTTGTACTCTTGCTCCCTGAGAATTGATTGTCCAGCTTTATCTACATATTTTTTCCTATTTACTTGTATTAAGTGTGACTGTTATGGCTGATGCTTGCTTTATATAAAATTGGGCCACTTTGGTTCAGTGGGGCCATATTTAGGATAAGAAAGGTTGGGGCACCTGGGTGGCTTTGTCAGTTAAACATCTGACTTTTGGTCTCAGCTCAGGTCATGATCTCACAGTTTGTGAGTTCGAGCCCTGTGTCAGGCTTTGTGCTGACAGCTGGATCCTGCTTGGGATTCTGTCTCTCCTCTCTGCCCCTCCCCTGCTTGTGCTCTGTCTCTCTCTGTCTCTCTTTCTCTCAAAATAAATAAATAAACTTAAAAAAAAAAGAGTAAGAGTGGTCAACACGTTTTCAGAGAGAGTGGGAAAAGGCAAAAAGAAGACTGTTTAAAAGGTGAAATGTCAATGCCATTTTAGCAGATACGACCGAGCATTTCAATCATCTATGGAAGGCTCTGATTAGGTGCTTTGCATATGTTATGTCATTTAATCTTCACGGTTCCCGGAGGTCGCTGTCCATATCTCTATATTTACATAAAAAATTGGCTTTTAAAGAGGTTAAGTTACCTGGGAAATGGCAAAGCTCTGACTTGAATGCAGATTCATCTTCTCCCAAAGTATATGTTCGTTCCACTGTGCCAGTGTTTCCCATGGTATTTACAAGGTTATTTTAGATGGTTCTAGGATGGACATAATATAGTGCAATAGTTATTTGTTGATTTCAGTGTGCACTAAGAAAGTAACATAACAGACACATAAAGCTCAGATATTTACCTGCTGCTATTTCTTATTTCTTTCTTAAGATATTTATTGACGTTAAAAAGGGGCATGTGGTTAAAATATTCACAAAATCATGGCAAAATTATATAAAATAGCTTAGGCAAAAATATGAAGTGGTATGCCATGAAGCTGAAGTTTTAGAAACTGTATATACTAGGTTGTCATGATATCATTGACTGGCTATTGGCCATTGAAGGGTTTCCAAAGAATTCATTCAGATTTCCTGACACTTAACACAAGTGAGGTGTGGTTTTAAAGTCTATCAATTATATTAGGGTTAAAGTATGCTCTTCAAGGAAATGTACGGCTCCTTTAAAATTTATATGTTTAATTTAGTAGAAATGTGCATCTCATGTATTCACAAAGCATTGTTCTTAGATGAGAGCACCATCTATCCATCCATCCATCCATCCATCCATCCAATGGCGTTTGTAGGCACCTGAAATGTAGTAGGAATAGTATAATTAATGCACGTTCCCTATGTTATAACAGAGCTCTTGCCTACTTGGAGGAGACAGTCAGGCAAACATTTATTTATGACATGTTTTTTTGTGGGCAAAGTACGACGGCATCAACTGAAGAGTGAATAACTCCCTGACTCTTCAGGAGTGGGGCCTCTAGGAAAATATCATAATGCAGAGAATTCTATGATAGATAATAAACCGCCACTAAATTCCACCCAGATGGCGGCCAGGTGAAAACCTGCTGCCCACATCTGATAAGTCACAGGAATCTAGTTTGGGGTAAAGGTGAAGCATGGCACTTCACAAGGTGAAAGGTCTAGCATAATTGTCACCTGGAGCTTATCCTTTTTTAACACCACCACTCTTCATTAGATAAAATTATTTTTAGTGTTATTCTGAAGTAAAAGGATTCATAATGATAATGGCTTCAAAGAAGCGCAGAGTAATAGATTATTACTTTTTAAGTACATTAATGCAATCTTCAAAGAGGAGAATGTATACCATAATAGGGTTCACCCAGAGTAATGAATAACAACATCACAGTTCGTTTTTGAGGCTTAGTTTCTTGCGATTTGTTGATGGCCTCACCAAAATTAATCTTCTTCACATATTCCTGGAAAAAAAAAAGAGTATACCTCGAGTTTTCAATCTATTTTATTTGCAGTTGATGAGAGAACATACTTTATTAATTTTAATTTCCAAGAGTTGTTTTTATGTTAAACAACATATGTGGAAATAATTCTGAAATACTTTAAATGTAAGGATCAATTTGGCAGAGACCTTAAAAACTCCACTTTATAATAAATCCTCCAAAATGCATCTACCCATAGATTTGTGTCTTTAAGATAGTGTGATTGATTCTAGGGGCTTTAAGCAAATGCCTCTGTAGCTGAAAAATTATAAACAGACATTAAAACACAATGCAATGAATTCGTCACTCAAGTTCTGTTTGTCGTCTTTGCAATCATCGTGCCATCATTATTCATTTCCAAGTCACGCTTTAAATACAGGAATGCGTAGTACAGGAACTAGCCTGAAAGTAATAGCTCAAAGGATTTCAAACCGTTACTCATGTACTCTCAAAGGGAATTCATATATAGCCAGGTCTAGGTGTTGTGGGTCAGGCTGTCTCACTGAGAATTCTCTGAGTGTCACGTAGCTATATTGAAATATGTTAATTTTCTGCTTACATATATATTTTCAAGCTTCAATGATAACCACAGTGATTGTTTAGCAGTTAAACAACAACGTATTTTTTTAGGGAGGAACAGCTCTATGTAACCGACATGGTTCAGATTTGCAAGTGCATGGTATTAATAAAATGTAGGCTGACTTTTAGTCAATTTTATTATTTTTTTAGCATTGTCTGCAGGCAGTGCCTAGAGTCTCTTGACCGCAGTGGGGGCCAGCCACTCCCAGACCTGCCCTTAGCACGATCTTGTGCTCTTGTGCAATCTTTGTTAGATGGGAGAGCTATCGCATGTCTAATCAGGCCCTGGGAATTGGGCCTGGCCTTTCCGGTAAGAACAAGCATGTAGTTCATAACAGTAACAGTAAGCCTCTAATCTCTGGTATGTGACTCCCAGTTTACTGGGAGACAGCAGAAGCATATCCAGGTAAGGAAATCTGCCCACACATCCTGACCTCTGGGATTCTCTCTCTGGGATTCTTGTGTCTGGAATGATACCACATCGCCTTCTCAGCGCAGGGGAGTCTGACCCTCGGAGTTCTGTTCATCATTACCCCACTGAGGGGTAAGCTGACTTCCGCCATTCTTACGACTGTGTCTGCTCATCTGAAAGAGTGCAGATATTGGACTGCATCAGGGGACACACGCTCAGACGGCCACAGAGGCCGGGAAGTCAACAATGTGAGCGAAGAGGGCCAGGCACAAGCAAGAGAGAGAAGTGGAGGCTGGAAACCAGAGCTCCCACATTCCGTCCAAAGGGGGTAGCGCCTCCCTCGTTCTTGCCAGTCACAGTGTTCTTGGCAGGTACAGTGTTGCCAGATATTTATGCTTCTCCCCAAAAGTTTGGTTATCTTGCTTTTCTATGTTAAATCATTTTTAAACACTGGAAATGCATTAAAAATATTTAAAACCCAAACAACATATATCTAAAGGCCAGTTTATGGTCTCCAAACTTTGTGAGTGTTCTGATCCTTGGATTCTTTAATGATTCTACCTTGCTGGCAAAGAAGAGGTTTGGCTGTCCTTCCTGAGTAGGGCATCCAAAAAATGGTTTCTGGTCTGATGCCAAGCTCACAGCTGGGACTTTCATAAATCAATGACTACATTGTTGGTTTGGTCCAAATCTATTTAATCCATCCAGATCTCATCCACCAGGCTGGGAGAAAAGGGGATTACCTTTTATCAATGGTCTCCATTCTGCATCATGGCTTTGAGGTCCGCTTGGGATCAGGTTGACTTTTTCTATTAAGATACAAATACAAACTGAAATGGAAATGAAACAAATGAAAACTCCCACACTAGACAAAATGAAGGTACAGAATCTTTTCATGCTAAGAAGCCTCTTTATTTTAGTGGTGAATGATGAGGTCATGTGCTTTTCGAAAGGATAAATTGAGTAAGATCTATTTTTCCAGTACGCTTTTTTTTTGTACTCTTCGTGTGCACGTGTGTGTGCACGTGCTAACATTTCCAGCTTAAATCGTTTGAACACTTAGTTATTAGGGACACTTTTTTTTTTTTTTCCTTGCAATTTACTGCGGCTCATTGCCGGTTTCAGTTCTTCTTCTCTTATTGCTTTGGTATTTTTCTAAAATACACAAAATGTTATTTTAAAGAAATCCTACAAAGGACCCTAAAAGATGAACGAGAGATGAGAAGTCACTGAAATGAAGGAGAAAGAAAGGGAAGCAGGGGGACCAGGAGAGAGCAAAGGCAGGGGAAATAAAACCTGAACAGAACTATTACTCACTATAGTCATTAATCAAAACTATTGCTCTTTATTATCATGTTGGGTCCTGGTGGGCTTACCTCTGGGACAGAAACCCGTGCTCTCATTCTTTTGTTCAATGTTTCCATTGTAATGGGAGAGGGCCCTTATTCAAATATAATACCATTTCCGGAGAATTTATAAAAACATATTGAAAGCTAATGTGTGAGAATTCTCTTATCCCCAGTTTTCCATGCCATAAAAGACATTTTCATTTGCATTGTTTGTTGTGAACAATTAAAGTAGAGGAGAGAGCATACTCCGTTACAAATTAAACCTTTTCAGAAGAGGATTAAAAATGATCTTATAAACAGGCTTTTCAGTGCAAGAGCATAAGCTTTAACTCTGAATTGAAAAACCAAAGCCACGTAGAAACAGAAGCAAGAGCATTTAATTAATCTACAGTTTATCCTTTCCTATTGTGATACACAAAAAGAAACCGTAATTTTCTTAGCGCCTTTCTGTTTAATTCTGAGGAACAATTGCATTTACTGAAAGGGTAATTATTACTGCGAAGGAATGCTTGAGGATGCTTTGCAATCGCAGGAATAGCACTGAAATGAAAGTCTCCGGGCTTGAAATTTAATCTCACCCTGCCGTGATCTAATACCAGAGTACCTGAATTTCTACCATATGCAAGGTACTTCTTGCATGTGTCTGTCCTTGCCTGTTTTTATTTAACTCCTGGAAAAAAAAAAAAAAGCTCACATCAGTCATTTGAAACAATTATTCTAAAATATTGCCCGATTGATGAAAGGAACAAAGCATTCCCGGCAGGGACCAAGAAGTGATTTATATATAACACTTCCAATGAATATCTCACTTTTTACTTCGCCTACGTAGACACAAGCCAAGAGAAACCAGAAATGTAATTTCAGAATCTGTATGAGCATTTCAAGGCTGAATGTCAACCAAGAATTTAGGAAAGAAAAAAAAAATCACCATTAAAGACAAGCAGGGATAATCATCCTTGTAACTTAATCTTTGCTCACATCTTTAATTATTGAAATAGGTGACTTTTTAGGGCGGTTTTGGGTCTAGGGGATCCTGGTGGGTTTCCAGTTTTAGATCTTGCTTCAGATACAGACACTTGGGCCCTACCCCAAATCAATGAATCAGAATATCTAATTTATGGGTCTGGAATAAGATCTAGGAAAATGAATTTTAGACAAGCATGCCTAGGGGATTCTGACCCAGATCACTTTTTGGGAAACCCTACACTACAGCTGCCACAAATTACCCCTGTTTATCAGACATTTTGCGAGCAGCGAACTGCTTTTTAAACTCAGTACAGAAACAGAACAAACACAGAGCCGCTCTGACAAAGGCAGGTGGTCATTTGAGGGACCTGTGGCCTTGACCTGCCCTCCAACCTGAGGAGGAACCCCTGAAAGTCTCCCTATGGACTGCTGACTACCAGCACACCTCTCTCCTCAAAGCCCGATCAAACAAAAGCTCTTGTATTTCCTTCCTGGGAAGAACTACAAAGTTGACATGAACATTCTTGTGAGAATTTCACCAATGATTTTGGGGATTTGTATGTAATCAAGACTAATATGTAAATGGCAGCCCTTGCTACGGTCTAACCAGCTGTTCAAGGCCATCCTCTCTTCTGATTGGCTGTTGTGCAGGCCATCAACATTATTAAATATTTTATATCCCCAGTGTTTTTTTTTTTATTATTGAATTTTCGTGGCAGACAGCAATCTTTGTCTGCTTCAAGACTGTTCCCAGCCCCACTTTTGCTTTTCTGCTTTCTACTATAAAGGATAAAAACTCAGTGTTGCCTTTCCCAGCTTCCCCTGCAGCCAAGAACGGCCCTGACACATAGTTTTGAACAGGGTGATGTAAGGGCGGTCTTCTGGAGTCCTTCTAAGAAGGATTTTTCCTCCGTGATGAAAGCAGAAGAGTGTCTACGGAGAGCTTGCTTACCACCCTGCCTGGCCTCTGTGTCCTGCCTTTGGAAGCAGTCAGGTGAAGGAGCCCTGGAGGAAGTGGCAACAACCGCCTGACCATCCAGGGTGGAGTCCAAGAGAATGCGTGGCAGACCCCAGTCATCCATACTGTCATGGCAGAGCTAATGAAGGAACCCCGAAAGGGGCTGCCTCCAGACTTCTTCTTTTTTTAATAGGTGTATTTTAATTTTTAATGTTAATTTATTTTTGAGAGAGAGACAGAGACAGAATGTGAGCAGGGGAGGGGCAGAGAGAGAGAGAGGGAGACACAGAATCTGAAGCAGGCTCCAGGCTCTGAGGTTGTCAGCACAGGGCTGGACGCGGGGCTCAAACTCATGGACTGCGAGATTATGACCTGAGCTGAAGTCGGACGCTCAACCGACTGAACCACCCAGGCACCCCTAGACTTCTTGTTAAATAAAAATTGCTGTGCTTAAATTGTATATCTCCTTATAGTTTAGTATTTTTGTTTCTTTTACCTGAGAGCATTCTCACTGATGCCGTCTTCAACAAATCTCTTTCTTCTTCTCTGGCCCGTCTTCTCTTAGTGGAATATTTTCCGAGGAACTTTCTTTTAGAATATTCTAGAATTTCCAGTGGGGTGACCAATGGTATAATTTGCATATACACCCATACTTCAGAGTCAAGATCAGGATACTCAGAGTTAAATTCTGCTGCACAAGACCTCAAAACTATCTTTGTACACATGATTTTATTAATTGATTGATAGCTTGTCTTACTCGAAAATGTGTTTAGGGGCGCCTGGGTGGCTCAGTCGATTAAGCGTTCAACTCTTGATTTTGGCTCCGGTCATCATATTGCAGTTCGTGAGATCGAGCCCCGTGTCGGGCTCTGTGTTGACAGCACTGAGCCTGCTTGGGATTCTTTCTCTCCCTCTCCCTCTGTCCCTCCCCTGCTCGCTCTCTCTCTCTCTCTCTCTCTCTCTCAAAATGAGTAAATAACCTTTAAAAAATAAAATAAAATAAAATGTGCTTAGAAAAACATACAAGTATTCACAAATTACGGGCACATCAATGTAAGGAATTAGCACAGAATCTAGGGAGCAAAGGTTAGAGCACAAAATAACCCCTGGGTAGAGGAAGATAGAAAACTGCATAACCTGAGGTTCTCGGTAGTAGGGCCATATATTTGTTTTTAAACCAAATAGTAGTTATTCAAAGCGAACCAATTGTTCAGAACAATTGTAACTATTCCTGACCGTAATGTCAGGAAAGATTTTTTTTTTTTTCCTGGGGATCCTTATAAATAGAGCATTGTGTAATGTGATCAGGTTCTGTGGTGTGGCATTCCTTAACATTCTCCCGTGGCATCACACCAGGCTGCGTGGTCCTTCGTGCAGCTTGTCCGTACTGCCCAAAGTGAAGCAAAGAACAAGTAGCCTGCCTAAATAGACCACCTAACAAGGATCGATGGAGCACACTAGGATAGTTTGCTTGGTTTGAATAAACGGAATCTAATTTTTTAAAGAGAGTGTTGTGATTTTAGTGCACCGGGAGCACAGACTCTGAAGTCAGGTTGCCTGACGTTGAATCCTAGCTTTGCCGCCTTCCTAGCTGAGTGTCCAGGGACAAGTTATATAATTTTTCTGTGGGATGATAATAGTAACACTTAGTTCATAGATTTTTTGCAAGAAGTGTGCGTGTTACCATGCCTGGCAACAGTAATTACAATGCAAATGTTTGCTCTGATCCTACATAGGGCCTTGAACTAGAGCACGTAAAACGCTCCACACTCAATTCCAAAGTGGACAGTGGGGTTTTCTCCCACGGAGCAGTTCTCGGGCACCAGCTGGGTGTCCCACAACTCAACTCCACGTTGACACTGTCTACCTGGAGATAATGTCAGATCCCACGGGTTAAGGACTCAGTCCTTTAAGACTGGCGCTCTTTCCCCCACAATAACAACGAGTCCAGGTTGTTCCTTTTGCTCTGACTGACCACTAACTATAATTGAACCCTCTCCTTGGGTTCAATTAAATTGGTGGAGCAGCTCACAGAACTCAGAGGAATATTTTAAAAGGATAGAACTCAGGAGTAGCCAGACGTCATGAGATATCTTAAGACGTAACCCTAGAAGTTCCAGAGTATAAATTCTCTGCATTCTGTTATGCAAGCAAACATAGAGTTCCATATAGATTCCAGGGAAAGGGCTCAGACTCCACATCCTTGCTGTCAACTTTAATCTATCACATCAAGTATACACCCTCCTGGTCCAACCTGGGATATGTGCCACTACATCATTGCAGGTGACCACATTCCTTCTTTAGTCTCACAAGTGCTGTTCAATGAAACGATATTTCAAACACTTTTAGGAAAATATTTGTATTTGGGGACTCTTGACCATAGAAACCATTGAGTATTCACCTAATATTTACTTAGTATCAATACAACCAATTTTGTCTCATAAAACATACACAGGATTTCCCGATTTTAAGATTGGCCATCTCTACTTTCTCCTCTGTGGATTGGGCCACAAGACAATGCAAGCTCTCAGAACTTGGCAACTATGCGCTTAGACATCTGTTACCTACATGAAGCTATCTGATGCCACCAGAGATCAATGCTTGGTGTCTAAAATGCAATACTAACCAGCGTGCCAGTTTACAAGCTTTGCAGGTCAAGTGAAAAGTGGATCACCTGTGTTAGAGACTGAGATAAAATATTATAGTTGAACCCATTGTAAAAATGCCTTCAAGTGGAAGACACCATAACAAAGACAGAAACTTGGACTTTAGCTATGTAATAAAGGAAAAGTGCAGAGTTGTGAAAGAATACAACCAGTCTTAGGTTGGCCTTCTACTTGCTAGAAGTCTCATGGTGGAAGATCCCATACTGGATTTGTCCTCCACGCTGTCCAGCAAGCATAACATTGTGTTTGTTCATGTTTTCTTTGTTTGTTATGGGTGTGTGTGTGTGTGTGTGAATTTGAATGTGTTTGGGTAGTATATTCATGTTACCCTTAGGCACAGTTCTCACCACCCCTTACTGTCACACACTGATCTGTTTCACTTACAGATGTTACTTGTTTACCACCTGCAACTTGAGGTTTTACTAGCTCTGTACATGTCTCTGGTTGTTAACACCTTTTGGGTTCTGAAACTCGCCTCTAACATGAAAGGAAATGAGTACACAAAAAATGTATCACCCAGTCTTAGCTATTGAGAGTATGTCCTAGAACTGGGGCCCAAAGCAGCCAAGGAGAGAGTGGAATGAAGCTTGCCTCACTCGTCTTGGGGGAGCTGGTGCACAATGCTGGCATCACCCATCCTCTGCTTACCTTGCTGGCTGCCTCATAGTGTGACTACTACGATGGCAATGCAGTATGGACCAGACTGGTCCTTACCTACTCTGGTGTCTTGTATCATACACTGTAACCATCATCAAGCCAATAACTACCTCAAAACTCGTGGAAAAGGCATCATTTTGAAAGGATGTGCTCAGGAGGGTGAAATGCTTTCCCTGTAGCTGTCTTATTACTTGGGATAATGGTTGGGCTCATTTTGCCCAGGGTCTGAGCAACCTCTTGCTAACTATACTAACGGAGATGGCAGCAGACTGCTCAATGGCTAATACCTGTGGGGAGGACAACTCTTATACAAGACGTTAGAATGTCATGAGATTGCCTTTTTTATAATCACAAATCAACCATGTCAGATCAAGGTTGCCCTTGTTTTGACAGAGCAAATTCAGAGTTGAATTAATAAATGATTCTATTTTATTATATATATTTGTACTTTCTGGGAGATATATTTTTTCCACTATGAATGTGCATATTCTGTACACGTTTCTTCGTATTCATCTATCCTCATTATTGGCACTTTAAGAAAGTTCATGCTAGACAACAAGAAGGAATGTTCCACAGGTGCCATAGTAAGCAAATTGCTGGATTTTATTCCAGAAATTCTGGAATTGAACTGCAGATCATGGTTGGCTCTCTACTTAAGAGGTCACCCTTACTCTCAGCACCCCTGTCCAAACAGGATGCAATCTGAGACCCTCTGAGTTTTTCATTCTCCTATACGTATTGCCTTTTGGTCCCGTGTCAAGGAATTATTCTCATTAGAACAATAACAACAAAAACCCTTTGTTCTTTCATTGGTCTCTTGGGTGGTTTTAGTGGTATTGAACGCAGGCATACATTTGCTGTTTCTTGAAACCATGAATTCCACATCTCAATGGGATCATTACAGACCTCTAGCATGAGATAAATCAAATTGTATGGCATTTGTTTGAGAGATTTCTAAAGAACAAAAGGAGTGTACGTGTTGGGAGGAAGGATGGGGGTGGATGGAATCTATTCATATCTCCAAGATCATGGAAAACACCTCTCCTTAAAATAGCTGCCCTTTGTGGCAGGTACTGCTTGTTGCCTACCCCAAATCCATTTCCCTTCTTCCTTCCTAGCAGGATCCCTCATTTTGTTCAAGGCTGCAATGGATGTAGTTAAAAAGGCCCATGTCTTGGAGTTCTTTTGTGTTATGGAACTGCTCTGTGTCTTGATTGTGACTAAGTTATATGGATCTGTGATAAAATGTCACAGAACCACATACACAGACAGATAAAAAATGAAAACCAAGTTCATGAAAAAAAAGCTGGTGAAATCTTAATGGAGTCAAACTTTAGTCAAATGTCATCTGTCAGTGATTTTGATAATGTGCTACAGTTAAGGAAGATGTGACCACTGAGGAGGCAGTGTTATGGCTAACTGGGACCTCTCAGTATTTGTGCAACTTCTTGTGACTCTATAATTATTTCCAGATAAAAACTTAAAAATAAAGATCCTGATGCAAACTTCTTTACAAATAAGGATGACCCTGTGACCCAACTTTGACCAATGGGAAAAAGCAGAATTGCATAGATAGTGGTCCTGGGTAGGCTATTTTGTCATATTTAAAGGGGGCAGACTACTGCCTATGTTTTCACCTTTGTTTTTTTTATCCTTCTTCCTGCATGGAACACACACATGGGGCCAGATATATATGTATAAAGTAGAAAGTTTGCATATGCAGGTGAAGTAGAAAATTAGAAGGAACTTGGGTTCTTTACTCTGTTCTCCCAGGAAAACTACTTTGGGGTTTGGTATCATGTGAGAAAAAGAAACCCCATTGTGTTTAAGACTGGGTAGTAGAGTTTATGTTTTTTGATGTTGCATGTAATGCTAAATGATACCTTCTTCTTTGTTCCAAATGCAACCATGGCCACCAAAAGTATGAGTGCCAGTAGACTTTTATGTCATCATCCTCCGAAGAACTTTGTAAAATGCCCTGGGAGCTCTGTGTTCTTACAACAGTTTATTCATGAGCTATCGGTATGCCTTTGGACAAGAAGTCCATTTTCTCTAAGATGAGAGAGTTGGACTTAAGAACACTGAATGCTCTTGTTTGTATAACTAAAGAAAAACCTTGAACCAGGAAATGCATAATGATGGAATCTAGGGACATGTTAAATCAGTACCTAGTAATCAAAGAGTATTGGTGGAGTAAATAATGTAAGAAATAAATGGATATTGGAAGGAAGGAGGCAGATTAAATCGTTTTCCACTACTTAGACTCCTTTTCTTTGTGAAAGAATAATCACTCCTGCTTATTCTCACACATCTGGTTGGGCTTCCTGGAAGAAGAGTAAACATGTTGTTTCATTGACTTTAGGCTTGGCCATATGACATGCTTTGGCCCGCGGAATGTGAGAGGATGTGATGTATATCACGTTCACACAAACTTTCGGAGGCAACGCAGATTTTCTTCAGAGTGCTTGCTCTTCTGTGCTATGAACACAGCCTTGGCTCACATAGTAACTCTCTTCCTTTCTACATTACTGGATGAAAAAAAAATCATGGAACACACATACAGCCTAGTGGCAGTCTATCCACAGCTGAGCAAGGACTAAACCTTTGTTGTTGGAAGCCACTCAGATCACGGTCTTTGTTGCTACAGCCAAGCGGACTAGTACGGAGAGGAACCTAAAAGTCTTTAACAAGAAGCAGTCCATGGACGTAGCTGCAAAAGTGCAAAAGCTATAATCTAAGGAGGAGATTGTGATTAGAAGCCCGGAAATAGAGTCAGGCACTGAGGAATGGGAACTTGGGCTTCGTTTGGTAAATTCTCTAAATTCTGCCAAACATTCCATTTTCTACTATATGATACACTGGTTACAAGCAGGGGATCTGAAGCCAGGTGTGTGCATTCTAATCGCAGTTTTTCCATTTGCAAATTGTGTGTCCTTGGTTAGGTGACATAGTGTCGTCTCTAAAACAGGGTAACAAACAGGATTTAACTCATTGGCTGGTATACAAGGAGGATTAAATGTACTCATACACAGCACTTCAAACAAGTGTTTTGTCTATATTATATACTCAATTGCTAGCTACTATTAGTATAAGAGGGTTTCTTCCCTCCATTATGCCACATTACTCTACTTTTGGCTAAGATAATAAGAAAACTACCAGAACCGTGAACATAAACACTGACCAATGGATAGAGATCTAGAAGGAATTAGGGCAAGACAAATGAAAATCAGAAAAATAAATCCAATGAGAAATGCTTTATCTATCTATCATCTATCTATTCTTCCTTTCTATTTCTCTGTGAATTGGTCTCTAAAGAAAAAAATAGATATATTTACCAAAGACAAAGGCAGATTTTATTTATTTATTTATTTTTATTTATTTTTTTATTATTTTTTTTTTTTTTAAATTTTTTTTTTCAACGTTTATTTATTTTTGGGACAGAGAGAGACAGAGCATGAACGGGGGAGGGGCAGAGAGAGAGGGAGACACAGAATCGGAAACAGGCTCCAGGCTCTGAGCCATCAGCCCAGAGCCCGACGCGGGGCTCGAACTCACAGACCGCGAGATCGTGACCTGGCTGAAGTCGGACGCTTAACCGACTGCGCCACCCAGGCGCCCCACAAAGGCAGATTTTAAAATGGTTTTGCATTTTTACCTGATGTGTCATTTTATTAAGTTAGAAAATTGTAAGCCTACACAAAACTGGAGAGAAACGTACAGAACTCCCACGTATCTATCACTTAAGTATAACATTTATCTACAATGACCATTCTTATTACAATGCCCTCTCTTCCCCTGCCCTGCTAGATTATGAAGAAAATCCCAGATGTCATAGCATTCGGTTGAATAACTTTGAAAAATCACTTACAATTATCTTTTTCTAATAAAAGATAGCATGTTTGGACTCTTAGAGTATTCTCATTAGGAGTTACGTAGCATCAGAAAATTAGAGTATGATAATTAACCGGTGGGTGGTGTCGCAGCTTGTTAAGATATAAAGTGTAGGCTGTGATCATGGTCTAGACCCAAGACACTGCCACACATGCTTCCCACATGGCTTCAGGGCTCTTCTTGGGAGTGCAGTGGCATGAGAGAGATTTTTGAGAGTGGCACTTTAGAAAACCTTAAGAACAAATCAACGCAAAATATCAATTCACTTTATTTCAATATATATTTAAAGACCACCAAGTATACAATGTGCTTTCATATTTAGGAAAATAGGTAAGTTCAAGATGGGCCCTACCTTTAGTGAGGATTAGTCACATCTATAATGAATTATAACCCAAGGCAGTTTGAAGTCTTGTAGTGTAGCATTCCAAACCAAAGGCTCTACTGTCACAGATGGAGTGCAAATAATCTGAATTCGGGGAGATGAGGCAAAGAGAGACAGTTTCATAGAGGAAGCAATTTTTGAATTTAGCTTTTAAAAAATGAGTGGCATTTTGACAGGTGAGCTAGGACGTGGGTGGGTAAAAGCCTAAAAAAATAAAAAAAATAGAAAAGAAAGAAAGAAAGAAAGGGAAAAAGCAAGCAAGCAAGCAATTTTAAAAGTGTGAAAATTTGTATGGAAACCAATTTGACAATAAACTTCATATATTGAAAAAAAAATAAAAAAATAAAATTACCAACTTAAAAAATGAAAATAAAATAAAATAAAAAGTGTAAAAATATACACATCTTTAACCCAGAAATCAGTGATGTTTTGGGTCCCAATTCTGGAACCTTCTGTCCAATGTTATATAAGTCCAATCAGTGTCCTCGAAACCTGTTTTTTAATAGATGCCATTTGCTGATGTAACACATTCTCTGCGTACTGATGAAATTTAATAGGCAAATCAAATGACGTAACATTTATATTCATTTTAAACATTCCCATAAAACTAGACTCAGCAAACTATAACCCTTGGGCCAAATCTGACCCATGCCTGTTTTTGTAGATAGAGTTTCATTGGAACATAGTGATACCCATTTGTTTAGTATTCTCTATAGCGTATGGTGTTACAATCGTAGACTTGGGTGCTTCCAAAGGACCGTCTGACCTGCCAACCCTAACAGATTTACTGAGTGTCAGGACGAGGGTGAGCTGAGTAAGGTATTTATAGTGCAAAACTTAAGTAGACACTCATGCTCAGGAGTGCCCGCATGACCCCGAGAGTGACAGCTTCTTTACATTTTATGCCTTAGATGCTTCACTTGCCTTACCCTAATCCTGGCTCTGTATTTACTACCTGGCTCTCTCTAGAAATGTTCTTCTAAACCTTGCTATAAAATAAAAGGATTTATAGCAGATTATCTTCATAAATTATTGAGCAGTGTTCCTGGGATGGATGAAGTCTGTTCATTCTCCAATGGATGAGAAGGGTGGGAAGTGATGGATTTAACGTTCATTAATTATCATTCTTTATTATCCATTATTTATAGCAATGTGTCACTGAAGGGTACCAGAATATGCCACCCGAAATTAGGCCACTTTGGCATAAGAGTATTTTGAGCTAAAGGCAATTAAGAGCCAACAGACACAGGGAAAGCTCTTCACCTCCCACTAACTGCCTAAAAATAAAGTATAAATTTCCCCTTTATGAGGAAATTTACATTTCTAAAGGAAATTTCCATTTGTGTAGATGTGTCTGTATCAGGAAGAGAGACAACTTTTGTCTTCTCACTCTAATCTGCATAGCAAGACAACCCTTATTTATCATACATTTCTTCCCCCTCATCTTCCCAGAACTTGCCTCCCCTGCCCAGAAGCCCTTTGTTTAGCCTAAGATGGTATATAAGCCTAAGTCTTCTAGCTGCCTCCTAGAGCCACATTTTCTCCTTTGTGAAGTCTGGGGTGTATGTACGTAATTATGACTGTTTTTTCTCTTGCTCGTCTGTCTTTTATCAGTTTGATTTGCAGGCCCCATCCACAGAATCTAGGAAGGTAGAGGTGAGAGGGTTCAGGGCAAGTCTCCCCAAAATGTGCCACTTTGGCAGGTGTACTATTTTGAGCTAAAGGCAATTGAGGCCCTGCGGACTCAAGGGAAACCTTGTGTCTCCTTTAACTACCTAGAAGAATCTAAATGGAAGAGTCTTTCCCAGAATTAGAATTATTACCAGAGATCAAGTGTATCTGAGTGACCCATCTGTGTGGGAGAGCCAACATCTAATTACCAAACATCTGCTTTTCTTATTGCCCTGTGAACAGCCCTCCTCCGTTTGAAACCCCAAGCCCCTAGTTCATTCCTTTCACTTAGGGTGGCATATATACTTCGTGTTATTTTCTGTCTTTGAACTTCTTGTGTATATGGGGTTCCCATACATAGAAAATTAAATTCAATTTCCGGTTAATGTATCTCATGTCAACTTAATTCTTAGACCAGCCAGAAGAATCTTTGAAAGGTAGAGGAAAATTTTTCCTCCCCAATAGAAGAAAAAAGATTTTTCTTCCCCTACGTCATTAAATAGAAATGCTAGTTCACCATTTCTGCAAAGTATCCTGGGGCCAGGACTGGTGATTCTAGCATGAGTGATCCAGTCAAATAGGATTTATTTGTTGGTCTTTTCCCTTTCCTGTTTATCTTACATATGGTTTTCTTTTCCAGATATTTCCCCGATGCTCGTGTTGTTTTAAACTTCAGGTTAGATATGCAGCTTTGAATTGTATACATTTTAAATCAGTGTGTGCATGGAGTTTAATAAAATTACTCTCATAAAATGGAAGTAATAAATTTTTTTTGTTTTTACAAATTAATAGAACCAAACAACAGAAGATTGGTCAGAATAAGTGAAAGCTGAAATGGAATAAGAATGTCTCTTACCCCTTCATCCTCTGCTGAGTTTTCTCCACTCCTGCAAGCTGCTCTAAATAGCATTGTGAATATGCTCAAATTACCAGGTTTCCAGGGCTTCTAGTGGAGCATTTTCTTTTTTTTAAAAAAAAATTTTTTTTTCAACGTTTATTTATTTTTGGGACAGAGAGAGACAGAGCATGAACGGGGGAGGGGCAGAGAGAGAGGGAGACACAGAATCGGAAACAGGCTCCAGGCTCTGAGCCGTCAGCCCAGAGCCTGACGCGGGGCTCGAACTCACGGACCGCGAGATCGTGACCTGGCTGAAGACGGACGCTTAACCGACTGCGCCACCCAGGCGCCCCAAGTGGAGCATTTTCTTATGTGAACCCTATTGTCACATCAGTGAGGGCATTCCTTTCAGAGAAAATTGCTTTGGATTTTCACGTAAATTTTTTTATCCATCTTCTTGTAGCTCTTGACCATGTAAACGATTTCAGGTTGTGTAGCTTGAGAGCATCATATCACTAATGCTACCAACGATGGACAGAACCAGGGACCCAGCTATAATAAGGATAAGTTGTAAGGTTTTTAAATTTCTTTCTATAAGAATACAGAGCTACTTAGTTAAGAAATGAATATTGTTGGATAGATATAAAATATTATATAATGAAAGAAGTCACTGAGTCAACATTACAGTCTAACCAAAACGATTGCAAGTGGTGGGAAATGCCAAGTTGCATTTAGGGCTTTCAAAGCATTCCAGAGTGAAAAACAGGGTTTTGTTTTGTTTTTTTTTAAACAGCTGTGCAAAAAAGTAAATATAAAAGCGGAGGTAAACAGAACAAATGTCTTGATTCTCCCGGTAAACTTAGAGATCATAAATTTTTAATAAGTTTAATCAATATGGACTACTAGAAATTAGTATTCCACATGGAAGCGTGGAAAATTGAATACGTAACGTTTACCCAAGGTCAAAATAAAAAGCTTAGGAAAGGTGGTAGTGTGCTCTGCTTAAAGGACAGAGAAGGCAAGGCACAGAAAAACCAAAGGGTGGTTGAAACTAGGAAAAATATACATCGTCCGTTGTCACCATTCATAGCAGACTTTTTGCAGCTCAGAAATCCCGCTGAGCAAGGTCCCTAGAAATTCAAATCGGGGACAAATGATTGGATATTGTTTATACATCCCACAAGCCTCAGGAAGAAAACCACCCTTCCCATCCTCTCCAAAGGGCCCCCGCTCCATACTCCATCAAGTGGTACACAATAGGGTGCTTATGTGGTGTTTAGTCCTTCCTCAAAAGAACCTGGCATCAATCTCAGTGGGAGACAGGATATCAGAATAAATAGGTCATTGTTCCGTTCCATCAGGGCGATTCTGGTGTTCCTGTTGCTTGACAAAGACACCAGTGCCGGGAAGTGCGGCTGATTGTTTCATGGAACTCACATTTTAATGTTCTCCTCACTTGCTTCTTTGGAGTAGTTCCTCTGCTACAGGCCCATCTGGGGAAAAGGTCTTGATAGCCAAGCCACTGGGAGGTAGCTCTTTCTTTTGTGCCGCTTCTCCTGTTCACCATCTGTTACTAATTACTTAGTAGTTCCATTTGCTGGGCGTTTTAGAAATGGAAAAGGGCGCAGGCAGCTTCAGGTCTGGGTTGGGGAAGGTCTTGTGTTTAAAGGTGGAACGAGAAAGCCTTGTGATCAGTCCCAGGAGACCTGTAGAAGTCGGATCCTGGCTTGATGCTATTTCTTCTTTTCATGGTAATGAGAACGCATTGTAGCCGCTCTCCTCTGTGTGATTTGATAGGAACCAACTGGATTTAGGAATTTTGGAAACGTGCCTCTGTTAGTTTGCTAGGGCTGCCATAAGAAAGTACCGCAGACTGGGGGTGGGGGCTTAGGCAGCAGAAATGTATTTTCTCACAGTTCTGGAGGCTGGAAGTCTAAGGTCAAGGCGTCAGCAGGTTTGGTTTCCTCCAAGGCCCCTTTCCATGGCTTCTTGGTGGCCATCTTCCCCTGTGTCATCACATAATCTTTCTTCTGTGTGTCTGTGTCCTAATCTCCTCTTCTAAGAACACCAGTCATATTGGAATAGGACCCACCCTCATGACCTCACTGAACTGTAATCATCTTTTTAAAGACCCTGTCTCCAAACAGTCACATTCTGACGCACTGGGGGATAGGGCTTCATCATATAAATTTGGGGGGGTCCTACATCGCTCAGCCTATAACAATGCCTTTTGCACTCCTTACTAGCAGCAAATCTTCTTTTGGCTTAGGATTGGATAAGAAAGTATCCGGTTTATAAATCTCACCTCAGCTGCTGAGGGCCCACCTCATACAAGAGAAATGTCTTTTGACTACTCAGATTAGGACAGCAGCAGGCTCTCTCCTCCTGGCTCTAACATGGAGTTTTCCTAAGTTTCCTCAGAATGGAGTGAGGGCTGAAGGGTAGATCTCTCTGTCAAATGCTGATGAGAAGAAATAAGTTTAACTGGAAAAGTAGAAAAACTTGGCACATGATTTACTGTATTATGTGTACCTTACCTTTTTGTAAGGGGAGGAGCAGGAGAGAGGGGGAAAGAGAGAGAGAGAGAGAGAGAGAGAGAGAAAGAAAGAAAGAGATAGAGAATCCTAAGTAGGCTCCATGCTGATGCGGACTTGATCCCATGACCCCAGGGACCCCATGACCCCAATGCAGGACTTGATCCCACGACCCCAGGATCATGACCAGAGCTGAAATCAACAGGTGGCAGCTAAAACCAATTGAGCCATCCATGCGCCCTTGTACTTTACTTTTTTGACATAATTATTTTCTATTTCTCCCCACCTATGTAAGTTTTCCTTTTCATCTTTCTTTTGATGGCAATTTAGAAATATTTTATTGCACCTCTATCTTTTATTATGTCATCTAAATCTAATTAAGGCAGCAACTTTTATCAAAATTTATTTCTCTATTACTATTGTTTATCAAAACCTGCCTTTATTTAAATTTTTCTTAATGTTTATTTTTTTGAGAGGGAGAGAGAGAGAGAGAGAGAGAGAGCACAAGCAGGAGGGGGGCAGAGAACGAGGGAGATACAGAATCCAAAGCAGGCTCCAGGCTCCGAGCTGTCAGCACAGAGCCCAATGTGGGGCTCAAACCCAAGAACCATGAGGTCACGACCTGACCCGAAGTCAGATACTTAGCCGACTGAGCCACCCAGGCACCCCAAAACCTGCCTTCATTTTAGTTATCACTATTAGTATCCCTTGAATACTAAAAATATTTAAAATAACCCTTTCATGTGTATATATATATCAAGTGTTAATCTAATTTTCCGTTAATCTAAATAATTTTATTTAAAAATTTTAATTCCATAAATTTGAAACAAACTTAGAATATCAACCACTAGAAGTATAACACGACAGCAAACAAGTAGCAGTAAGGTATCTGAGCTAAAACTATCGTTGGTGATTAATCCTGATCTGGTAGAAGCCAGATAGAATAAATTGCCATTCTCTTACAAAGGCACACAGCTTTCTCTCTCTCGATGCTGTACTTGGTGGCTGGAGAAGTCACCTTCCACTGTCAGACTAAGATGGCTCTGTAAGAGCCACCTGGAGGAGAAACAAGATGTGGCCAAGACAGAAGTTGAGGAATTTAGGTCATTTCTTTCCAATGACTTGAGGAACGATGGCAATCTCTCTAAAACATAAATGTGATAACTGGATACAAAGCAGTGCCATGTGGTGGACAGCACGTCCCAGTCTTTAAGACTCTGTTAAAGATACAATCATCTTTTCCTCTCACAATAGCCTTGTGACAGCGGGCAGTGCGTCCCCTGAGTTCTAAGTCACAGGGAGGTCACGAGGTGTCTAATCTTCATTTGAGATGAGGAAACTGAAACTCTGAGAAAAAAAAAAAAGAAAGACAATGATTTCCTCATCTGTTAGTCAGAAAGCTCATTGGGAAGTTTATATATTGGTGGCAGCTTTGTGGGATATACTTATAGTCTCGGATGGAGTTACACGGTTTTTTATCGCACGGCCACAATAGACAGACACAAGCCTTTCCTTGAGAAAAGTAAGTAAATCCAGGGTTATATAAATCTTTCCACTTTACAGATTTTTTAAAAATTTCTTTTATCAGAGAGTCTGTTGTACCTACTTTTATAAAGTTGTAACACTTTCATAGTGTCCAATAACTTGGACACCTGAGGATTATACACATATGTAAACAAAATTGGAATCAGGCTAAATATATTTGTTCTTACAAATAGAATGTTGTAAGGACTTCTCACAATTTCTAAATGGATTGTACAATCTTTTTTTTTTTTAATTTTTTTAACGTTTATTTATTTTTGAGACAGAGAGAGACAGAGCATGAACGGGGGAGGGTCAGAGAGAGGGAGACACAGAATCTGAAACAGGCTCCAGGCTCCGAGCTGTCAGCACAGAGCCCGACGCGGGGCTCGAACTCACGGACCGCGAGATCATGACCTGAGACAAAGTCAGCCGCTTAACCAACTGAGCCACCCAGGTGCCCCTGGATTGTCCAATCTTAATGTGCATGCTTTACATTTTTTTAAACCTTGTGATACTAGTTAGACAAAGACAAATACCGTATGATTTCATTCATATGTGGAATTTAAGACACAAAACAAATGAGGAAAGGAGAGAGAGAGAGAGAGAGAGAGAGAGAGAAACCAAGAAACAGAGTATTAACTCTAGAGAACTGGTGGTTACCAGAGGGAGGGTGGGGGGGATGGGTGAAATAGGTGATGGGAATTAAAGAGCACGTGTATCATGATGAGCACTGAGTAAGAGATAGAACTGATGAATCACTATATCGTACGCCTGAAATGAATATGACACTGTATGTTAACTGGAATTAAAATAAAACACTTAATAAAAAAAACTATGCTATTTATCCTTGAACCAAACTGACTAAAAAAGTCTTTGGAGGGAACGCACTATTTCTTGACACTTTCTACTCTTTTATTGGCTACTTTTTACTGAGTTAATCAGATAAGTGAGTGGAAGAAAAGCATTTTAGAAATGGGACACGGGATAAACAGGTTTTGAAGGATGGGAGGTAGTGAGAAGTACAGAATCTAGTGGGTCGAATCTAGTGGGTCTTCTGTATAGTTAGGAGACATCTACAGCAATAATCAATCAATGTTATTTATGGAAAAAATCTCTAGCATTTATTGCTCTGACAATAATCTGAAGCCTATTGGGCTTAGAACCTGTGATGGCCAGGTCTACCAGGCAATGTAGTGCAGGTGTGGACAATTTTCATGACACAGCACTGGCATGTGGGGAAAGGAAACAACTTCAGGAGGAGGCAAACAAGTACCAAAGAGCAAGCATGGAAAACATCCTAGGGGTGACTGGGGGGCTCAGTCGGTTAAGCGTCTGACTTCGGCTCAGGTCATGATCTTGCAGTTCATGAGTTCCGGCCCTGCGTCGGGCTCTGTGCTGACCACTCACAGCCTGGAGCCTGCTTCAGATTCTGCGTCTCCCTCTCTCTCTGCCCCTCCCCTGCTCACAGTCTGTCTTGCTCTGTCTCTCAATAATAAATAAACATTAAAAAATTAAAAAAAAAAAAGAAAGAAACCATCCTATGACTGCTTCTGACTTGACCATGGCCAAGCCCTGAGACTTTATGAGACATGAACTTCTCTGCTCCTTTAAGATGCTAGGGACTGAACACAACACAACCACATCTCCCCAAACTAGTCATTTGCTTTTCCATCACTGTCTGACCTCAACACCAAAGCCTCCTTACAATGGGACTGTGTTATCGGTACTTTTCATTTAACAAGTCACTCTATGATATTTCTTCATGAGGTGTCAACTTAGCCTAAGTTTACCTATTCTCAAATTATATCCTACCACCGATTCCCACTAAATTCAATCAAATATAATAAATAGGCATATTTCCCATATATTCCAGAAGAATTTTTTTCCCACCAAACTCCAAACATCATTTGGGTAAACACTTAGTGTACCACCATGTCATAGCATTTCAGTTTTAAGGCTGAAATCTTTTAATCATGTGCTTAAAGTAAATGGAAAATGGGTCATAGGATCCATTAATCTCATTTTATTTTGTTTTGCTCTTCTAGCACATTCTAAATTTTCATATGTGACAGCCATTAATATTACATTTTAATTGAATCTCACTTTTACTTCCCTTTTTATACTCAGTATTAGTGATTTAAAAAAAAAATCATTTGAATTCATTTGTCCTGGCATCCAAAAGTAGGACATTTCAGCTCTCATAATAATTGCATACAGAAGAGATGAAATCATCTGTTGGTTTTAAATGCTTTTAAGTTGAAAATAATTTCCATATGGCTGAATTAGGCATGATCTCCACACTCATAAAGATCCATATGGCTGAAATTATGTATACATGCCTTTAGATAAAGTGGAGAGATATGAAAATTTTTACCACCAACAGCATATAAATTAGCAAGGATGGATCACTTTTCCAGGGCATCTAAAATCGAAATGGCAGTAACGAAGACATTAGCGATCAAGATTTGGTTTTAAAAGTAAAACTAAAAACATCTATAATTATCAGCACTTACTATGTGCTCGATACTGTATTAAGTGCTTTATACAGATCATCAAATCAGGGGTTGGCAAACGTCTACTGTGGGGAGCCTTTTAGACTGTGGGAGCCATATAGTCTTTGTCATAACTACTCAGCTCTGTCATTACAGCACTGATGCAGCCAGAGAGGGTCCTGAACACATGGTAGTGGTAGTGGCTTTGTTTCGATGAGGCTTCATTTACAAAGACAGACAGGGAGCCTAATTTGGCCCGTTGGGCTCTCGTTTGCCAACCTTTGATCTAAATGAATTCTCATAAGTAACGGATGGCTACCTACTGAGGGCATACCTCTAAGCCATTGAAGCTTGCTGACAATGCAATGGAGAAAATTAGAAAATTTCTCCTCCAGCACCTGGATAGGCAGGATCCACGTCTGCAAATAGTCTCCAGGTCCACATCTTTGGGAGTGTCAGAATTTCTCCGCATCCTGGCTCCCCTTGGGGCACTGAGCATAGGCTTAAGACTGTGGTCCAGGACCACAGTCTGTGGGGTTATCAGGCGTCTGCCACTACTTGGATTTAGGACACTGGTTTACCTATACAAAAAAACCACATGTCTAGCAAATCACTTGCGGAAACCCTTTTCCTAGTGAATTAGCAGTGTCTAGACTCAAGGATAGGGAATCATACCATGACACTTATGTCTCCATCGTCAGGCATGCATGATAAGGTCAGCTCTCCTCTCGTCTGCTTCCACAAGGGTGCTTCCTTTGTACTCACCTGACCTCCTCCTCAGGCTTTCTGTCGTAACCTATGGAACCTCATTCCATTTTAAATAAACTCTCCTTCATCCACAGAGTCTCCATAGAGTCCCTTTTCTATGTGTTCTGTCTTCACTAGGCTTCCTATTTCCATCTGGCCCTTGTCAACTCCTGTGAGGCTACAGAGTTATCCCTGCCTTTAGCCCTTGGGCCACATGGGGACCGTCACAGCCTGTGTCTCTGGGATATTGCCTTTACCACATTCTCTTACTCAACTAAGCCATACCAAAAACGGACGGAAAAAAAAAAGTAGAACTGACACTATTTCATTCACTCCTTTATCTTTAACCAGTTACTGTATAGCCAACTCTCAAGCCTGTATCACTAGCTAGAATCTTCTGAGCTCCTGAAATTTAAATATAACTGTGTAAATACATTTTCCATTTGGTTGTTCCACAAGTAGCTCAAGCTTACTACACTCAAAGATGAGGTCATGACCCTCCGTACAAACGAGTTTTTCCTTAGATTGGTGAATGAAACCACCATCTCGTCTCTTATCAAAACCAGAAACCTGGGGGAGACCTTGACTCTTCCCTTGACATGAAGCTGGTCCTGTAAGATCTAGTTCTCTGACCTCTCCTGTAGCTATTTCTAAGTGGTTCCCAATATTTGTCCCCTAAAATCTTCCTTTTTCCTACTTAATAATCAGATATTGATAATTAAAATGTTTACTTGGAATAAAGGCTACTTTTTCCCAGACTCATTCCCAGCTAGAGGTAACTATGTTACTAAGCTCAGATAAGGAGAGGCAAGCAGAAGTCTCATGTGTGACCGCCAGGAAGGATTCTTAAACAAAGGATGCACTGCCCATTTTTTCCTTCTCTCTTTCCTGGTGTCTGGAATGGAGGTATTATTGCCGCTTCTTGAAGAGCCATCCTGGACCTTGAAGTGGAATCCACATTTTTGAGGATGGAGAAGCAGCAGGATGGAGGAGTCTTGGTCATGAAAGAATTTGTTTTCTATGTTTACTTATTTTTGAGACAGAGACAGAGTGCGAGCAGGGTAGGGGCAGAAAGAAAGGGAGACACAGAATCCGAAGCAGGCTCCAGGCTCTGAGCTGTCAGCACAGAGCCCGACGCGGGGCTCGAACCCACGAACTCTGAGATCATGACGTGAGCTGAAGTCAGACGATTAACCAGCTGAGCCATCCAGACGCCCCTGTCGTGGAAGAATTTAAGAATTTGCCTTATCAGCTTCCAGTTTGGGATTGGGAACAAATGGATTCTTTTCACATACCAACAGAAAAAAAGAAGAAAGAAAAAGAAATACTATATACATAATACCAACACACACACACACACACACACACACACACACATTTATCTTGTTTAAGCCACTCTTACTTTGTATTCTTTCTCTAACTCACCTCACCAATTCTCCATCTACAAAAACCTTTCTAAAAAGCAAATCTGATCATTTTATTCTTCCCATTACAACCCTTCAGTGATTCTTGTTTGTCTCTAGGATGAAGTCCCAACTCCTTAACAAAGCATAAACCATACTGACTCCTGGCATCTTCTCTTGTGGATGCAACCAGTGCAATTGTGATAATAGCTCTTCCTGGGTTGAACTTCTTGTGAAATCTCCTCATAAATCAGGTAAATCTAAAATCAAGGCTAACATTTATTAAACTTATACTATTGTCTAGCTCTAAGAGCTCTCTATAGATTAACTTGTTCAATTATCAAAAGAACTTTGTAAAATAGTATTATTATCCCTACTTTATAACAGAGATACTGACGCATAGAGAGACAAGTTGAATTTCCCAGTCTTGCCTAATAATGCATACTAGGGCCAGGGTTTAATTCCAAGCAACCTAACTCAGGAGCCTGCTTAACTACTATGCAATGTCACCCACCAGTGCTATAAAGGCTAATTCTAAAAGTTCCAAAGATTTTCCAGGGCTCCCTCTTTCCTTCCCATAAACTTCCCATATCAGAAGCAGAGGCCTGTGCTGTTCCCATCTTTCCCGAGATCACTTCAGTAAAAGTGGGGAGAGGGGCTGTTTCATGATTCTCTCATTAACTCCTAAGTCATTTGAAGTATGAGCTCACTGAAGTATGGTTCACTTGGATACTTTACATCATTCTAGGAAATGTCTAGCACTAATTATAATGCGCTCTTATAGTTAATGCCTACTATACAATGCAAATTCATCTATAGTGCATTAACCCCAAGCTTCTAAATATTGTCAGTTTAACTTTTACTTTCCCAAGGTGAACTCAGTCATGAAAACCAACAGTTACTAGGAATTTCCTCATCTTGTAGCAAAGTATAACACATGCATTCCAGCTGAATGAAAAGAGAAAATTTGCATTCTGTAAGTGCTCAGAGAACCAGAAATATTTTAATCGAAGCTTGGAGTTTTGTAATCTTTATATTAGTTTTATGCCTGAGCATGCATAAACAAACAAGATTAAGGGCAAATGAAAGAGATTTAAAATTATAGGACATTTTCTAAATGATTTCCTCAGTAATTCTTTGGAAATGCACAGGACCTATTACTTTCTACTATGGCCAAGTCACAGAACGTTAGACCAGTTCTTAGTGTCAAAAGTTGAAATTCTATCCAATTAACTGGTTACAACATTACTAGAATTACTTCTCACAACGTTCTGTGTAAAAATACTTAGAATACACTGGCAAACACTTCTTTGCTATTAAGACATTTCACTGATGTCTGGGGCACCTGGGTGGCTCAGTCCATTCAGCGTCTGACTTTGGCTCAGGTCATGATCTCACAGCTCGTGAGTTCGAGCCCCACATCAGGCTCTCTACTGTCAGCACCGAACCTGCTTTGGATCTTCTGTCTCCCTCTCTCTCAAAAATAAACAAACATTAAGAAAAAAAAGGGAAACGTATTTCACTGATGCCTTGGCTTTGTCAATGTCTGTCTACTTATTAATAACTGGAATACATTTATTAATACCCAATCTTGTTCCAGAAAGGATTTAAAGCAACTTATTAGGATACATATGAAATAGCAAATAAATGAGGGAAAATGAGTCAGGGAAGTCCGGTAGAAGCAAGGATGAGTCAGGACACAAACAATCACGCTATGAAGTCATGCATACTTGCTAGAGGTGTGCCAACAGCTTGATTTTAAGTTTCTGCTGGCCGATTAGAAGGAAACTTTATAGGTGGGTGATTCACACTATTAATAATGTTAAAACTATCTAGTTGCTCAAGATGTGAATAAGGTTATTGGATTCTGAAATCAGAATTTTCTCCTACAAGTCTTTACAGAAAGAGAACACACAATGTAATGTCATAAACCTCATCTCGATAGTAAACATAGACACAAGTTGTACAGAGGACGTTCGTAAAATATACCATAGCATCGGCTCCCGGCCGCTCGGCAAAGCGCAATCAAGTAAAAGACTTAGTGGGGCCCGTGTGACAGACCATAAGCCCAGGACTCCCTGGGGGCCTGGCCCAAAGAAGTGTAGATCAGAGAATTCATAATAGTACTTCCTAACATTTATATATGCAAGAATAAAAAAATATATATGAAAGGTGAATTTCTATGCTTGTTTTGCAGAGATTTTGGGTTGGTTCGTCTGGAGTGGAACCCTCCTCTCCTGAAGTGATTCCAGTGTAGAAGGTAGGGGAAGCCCAATGGAAGGGACAGAGACCAAAAGTGACAGGCAGCATTATTTGATGTAAATTAATGAAGCATCCTTCCACTACGAGAATAATTAATCTGTAACAACTTGTTTTGGAGTAATGTTAATGAAAAATTAGTGGCCTTACCCTGCTACGGAGGATGTTCTCCCGGAAAATGGTCTTGTATTTTTTTTTTTTTAATTTTTTTTTTTTCAACGTTTATTTATTTTTTGGGACAGAAAGAGACAGAGCATGAACGGGGGAGGGGCAGAGAGAGAGGGAGACACAGAATCGGAAACAGGCTCCAGGCTCTGAGCCATCAGCCCAGAGCCCGACGCGGGGCTCGAACTCACGGACCGCAAGATCGTGACCTGGCTGAAGTCGGACGCTTAACCGACTGCGCCACCCAGGCGCCCCAAAATGGTCTTGTATTTTAACTCTTCTCCACAAAGTGAAAACACCTGCTGCGTCAAAAAATGGAGGGAAATAGGAACTCATTCAGGATCACTGAGTGTAGATTTCTTGAAGGTGATATTCCTCAGATGCGTGGGTATGGAAAGAGGTCTTCTGGGAATCACCTCTGTGGGATATTGAGCACTTCTCAGAAAATGGTGGCTTCATATGGTGGGTGCTATGGCATGGCATCCAGATTCCCACTTCAGGACTGAGACGGTTGATCTCTCAGTCTCGGCTGCCACGAGTATTTCCTTCTGATGGCTTACAGATAAATGTCTGTAGGCGTTGTCCCCCTTCATCAAGCTTACACCTGTGGGGCAGCCGGTGTCCCACAGTTAGCTGGTGTGGAGGTCCAGGATCTGGACAGCCTGCAGTCCATGCAGCTCTAGAACTCAGTGTGGGATCGACTGAGGTCTTTGTTGAACCTGCACCACAGTTCAGCTTCTCCCTCCACCCAATTCTTTGTTCCTCACTCCTTGTATTATGGATCCTTAGGGCATTCTTCCCAAACTTTCTACCTACCGATCTCCATCTGAGATCTCCATCTGCTTCCTGGAGAACCTTACCTGACAGTGGGTTCAGAACTCCCCGGTTTCACCTCAATGACATTATTCATGTTACTTTGTTCCAGAATTTTAGTTCCCAATCCACCACTCCTTTCTGTATCCTTCCTTTTCCTTTTTCTCCTGCTCTATCCTTGATATTTAAGGGCCCCTACTCTGGATCTCTTGTTTCCTCTATCACTGACCTTATTAGGCTGTATCTTCTTTTTACTCTCTGTGAGCCTGACCTCAAACACACACATACACGTACAAAGCCCTGAGGTTTCTGTGATCTAAGGCATTTGAGAAATTCGGAGTTAAACAAATGTGAGTTGCTGCAGGAGTTCTGAGTCTTTAAAAAGCTCATATAACAGAGGCACCTGAGTGGCTTAGTCAGTTAAGCATTAGTCTTTTGATTTTGGCTGTGGTCATGATCTCGTGGTTTGTGAGATCGAGCTCTGCATCGGGATCCGAGCTGACAGCACAAAGCCTGCTTGGGATTCTCTCTCTCTCCCTCTCTCTGCCCCTCCCCTGCTCGTACTCTCTCTCGAAATAAATGAAAAAAAAAAAAAGAAAAAAAGCTTATAAAATGCTCATATAACATACAACTATGATTTTAAAGCGTACAATTCAGTGGCACATAGTACATTTATGGTGTTGTGCAACTGGCACCCCTGTCTAGTTCCATAACATTTCTATCGCTCCAAAAAGAAATCCTGTACTCATTAAGGGGTCACTTTCCACTGCCTTTCCTCCTGGCCCCTGAAAACCACTAATCTGCTTTCTATCTCTATGGATTTACCTAATCTGAATATTTCATATAAATGTAATCATATAACACGATATGTGATCTTTCGTGTCTGACTTCTTTCATTTGTTTAGCATAATGTTTTTGAAGTTCATCCACATTGTAGAATGTATCAACACTTCATTCCTTTTTATGGATGAATGATATTCTATTGTATGGATGTACCACTTTTATTTATGTATTCATCACTCAATGGACATTTGGGCAGTTTTCACCTTTTCGTTATTATAAATAGCATTGCTATTAACATTTGCATGCAAGTTTTTGTGTGGGTACCTATTTTCATTTCTTTTTGATATATCCTTAGGAGTGGAATTGAGGAATTTTGATGATAATTCTATGGTTAACTTTTTGAGGAACCAAAACACTTTTTAAACAGCATATTTGATAGTAAGATACCTGGGAGTAACACCCTTTGAAAAGCTTTCTGTACGAATTCACTTTAAGATGTTAATGGTTAATTATGAGTTAATGTGTTTAACCTTACAATTGTCTGATGCTCCAGGAAGCTTTAACTCAAAGACTTGAATTTGGAATAATGGAATTTTAGGGTCAGGATCTACAAAGGGGAGAGATTTTTGAGAAAAGATATCTTTTAGCATGCTATGCCAGAGGTTCCCTATTCCTCTTATTTTTGTAATCTATTTCTGAACTCTTAATTTTCCTTTATCTTATTTTTATTCTGGAAAAAAAATTTAGAGGGGGAGGAAACAATTTGGCTTTATACATTTCTATAATGTTTAGGCATTCATAGAAATATATCCCTTAAGTCTCTTGGATACTGTAGGGGAACAAAACAATAAATATTGCCATGATACACACAAATTAGCTCAAGTAATATCTGTTTATTATTTAAATAATTTTATTATATATTTAACATTATATGTCTTATGTTATATATATAACATATGGATATTTATATATAATATATATCATATGTGCACATTATATGTAAAAACTGTATATTACATATACTATTTTCACATATATCATATTTGGGCATGGTATATGTCATAGATATTTTACATATAAATATATCTCTTTAAACCTCAAGGAATATTTTTGCTTACTTAGAGGTCAATTAACAGTGATAAGGGACACTTGGGTGGCTCAGTTGGTTGAGTGTCTGATTTCAGCTCAGGTCATGATCTCAAGGTCTGTGGCTCAGAGCCTGGAGCCTGTTTCAGATTCTGTGTCTTCCTCTCTCTCTGCCCTTCCCTTGTTTACCCTCTGTCTCTTTCTCTCAGGAATAGATAAACATTAAAAAAAAAGTTATAACACTTAAATTTTCTTTTCAAACACCTCAAAGAAACTGTTAATTACCTTTCAATGTAACATGATGTACTTTGCCAAGCCTGGTCTGTGTAAGGATCATATCAGTTACCTCATTATGACGGCAGACTGAGCGGATATGGAAGACTTTTTACTCTACTTTGAGCATATAGAAATGCTGAGTAAATCATTTTTCCCTACCGATATAATAGTTAGCATGCATGAAATCCTTCAACTGCATAATCAAAACAAAGAGTGGCAAATCTCCACATACCAAAGCTGAAGAGAGGATCCAAAGGTCGAGCGTGCAAGGGAGTTGACGACTTGTGGTCCAAGTGTCTATAGGGGATGGTGTGCTGATGCCCTCATAGGGACAAGGGTCACAAACTATGATCAGGAAATGACTTTGAAAGTACTGATGACCTGGGCTTAGAAAAACTCTGCCTCCAAACCTTTTACATGGTACACATTTGTGACTCTCACTTATGTAGGCAGTTTGCAAATATGTTATATATTTTACCCAACATTTATACATATTTTGTATTGGAATCTTTCCCCAGGATATTCTGGTTTATTACTGCACATTTGAATCAGTGATAAGAGCAAATGTACATTAATTAAACTTTCCTATTAAGAGACAAAGATTCTCGGGGCGCCTGGGTGGCTCAGTTGGTTAAGCGTTCAACTCTTGATTTCAGTCCAGGTAAAGATCCCAAGGTCTTGGGATCGAGCCCTGAGTCAGGCTCTGTGCTGGGCGTGGAACGTGCTTAATATTCTCTCCCCCTCCCTTTCCCCTCCCCCACTTGCAAGCACACATGTTCTCTCTCTCTCAAGGAAAAAAAAAGACAATGATTTTCACATTGCATTAAACATGCACATTACTAGGAATCAACTACATGTATTTATCAACATGGATAGTTCTTCATATCATATTATTGGAAAAGAGTGAATCACAGCTGCATGGATTAACACGAATCAATCTCTAAAGTAGAATGCATCTTGTATGACCTCATTTATGTAAAGTGCAAAAACAAGCAGAAGTAGACATAGGTCACCATGTCATTGATTTTCTTTAACTGTACTAACGTCTATGTAATATACATTCCAAATTTTTAAAAGAGTAAAAAAAGCAAATTACAGATTGGTATGTATAGCATGATGTCATTTATATAAATTGTAATAGCACAGTTTATATTGTCATTGGGTAAATAGATATGTAGAAAAAAATATTAAAAAATACACTGCAGTGATCAATGCCAACCTCACAGTAGTGATCGGTTCAGAAATGGGGGTTTGGAAATGAGAGTGAAAAGAGGGTAAAAGGGGGACTTTTAAAGTGTCTATAACAAACGTTTTTAAACTGAAAAAACAATTTGAAAAAGAGAGTCAGAATAAAAAGTTTATGTAATGGTGAGATGCCAATGAACTCTCAAAGCAGCTCATTGCTGGGGTCTAATTCCTTCCATGACAATTTAGAAAGTAGTTGAACCATTAAACTATAGACACATAAAGGTTAAATTTTGGGCAGTGTATCAGAGTCCATATTGCCAGAATAGCTCACATCCAAAAAAAGTTTTAATGTAGAAGGAGCTCTTGGGGGGGAGGGGGAGGCGGGTAGGACTGCATCTCTAGAGGAGGCCAAATCAATAGCACAAATTATCCCTCATGGTTTTCTATATAGATATGTACCCATGTAAACCAAGCAGAGGTTATATATCATTGCAACGAGAAGATAAGCTGACCATGGCAGGTCTGTGCAAGGAGCCGGCTGTGTCTGCCCCACCCCCTTCTTCCAGTGGGAGGGCCTGAACCCAAGCTCAGGGTGCAATGCAATGTCCCATTGACCCCAAGGTCTCCAGGTTCTGGCCCATCATCATTCCCAGGCAGTAGCTGCTCCCTGAAATTCAGATTGCCTGGCTCCAAGAAGCGTGTGTGCTCCCCGTGGGCCAGGCTGCTTTCTCAACAGCTTGTCTACACCTCAGAGACGCGCAGGTGGAAGAGATTCATGTTTTGAAATGCAGGCCTGTCTTCCAGCCCTGGCAGTGTCCCGGCCTTGGGAAGCCTCTTATGGGATAACGTGAGGATTAAGTAGACCTGAGCTGACATTGTCCTGTGCCGATTTTCCCATTAATGGCTATTCCTTACCCTACACCATCTGTATTGCAGAATGTGCCTTGAACTCTAGAATGTAACATGTGGAGACCTGGATGGGCCCTGGTCTGCATTATACAGAGAGAGGCATTGAAAGAGAATATACAGGCATTATAAATAGGCCATTTATTTCCAGTGTCTGAGAAATAAAAAGAAAGAAAAAATCGAGGAAAATGTTAATAATGGAGCAGTAAGCTTCAAAGATTAATAAAATATTCTTTGATGTTCGTGATGAAACAGCTGCCCCGCTAACCTGGCCATTTAGTTCCTTGGGAATGATTTCATTTGTGGCCTGTGTGTTATTGCCTCTGCCACTCTCCTGACTGCCTCTGCTTTGACTATGGCTGCTTCTGCTTCTCTGTGAATCTCAAGCTCACAAATCCTGGAAAGATCAAATTAATCCTCATACAATTAAAATCCTGTTGAGTGGTATCTTCCCATTTCATCAGCGCTGGATTCTGTGGGATTCTTTTCTAGTCTAAATAACTATTGTTAGAATCAAATCCCTCAAATATGGCACTTTTTGTACAAGGGGTAAGACGAGTCTTCTGGTAAAATCTGAGTGTGGCAGCCTTTTTCTAATTTTATGCACTCTGCTCCAGTATGGGCAGTGCGAGAGAGTTAGGATGCTGCATTATCCAAACTGGGACTCAATGGAGAACCCAAAGAGGGGATATTAATAATTAAAGTGAAGGCATGAGTCAGGACTGTTCTGGCCAAGCCAGGAAGTATGTCACCTTAGTAAAAGAGAAAAAAAAAAGATAAATAGCCAACTAAGCTATGAGCCAGTGGTGGGTTTGGAGTTAACCATATTTTTTTTCTGTTTCCTGTCTATAACGCATTTTCCCACCAATAAATGTGGGTGTGATGGTTTCCTATAGTATTCTATGATTTTCACATTGTTTTGCTTCTTTCTGTTTGTTTCTTCAATATCTGACTTCCCTGTTAGCGGCACAAGAGCAGGAATCTGACTCTTTCAAACCACCTATCTATGTATCACAGGGTTTGGCATATGGTAGACACTCAGGAGCTCTTTCCTGAATAAGAGGATAAAGGGATATACCCAGGCATGTCAGGGAATACCTGCTTTCTCAGTTAAAATATCCTAGAGAAAGTTGTTCCACACGTGGCTTGCTAATATTGACAGCAGCAGCAGTCGACGTGGATGCCATCCGACCAATGTTCGACAGAAGTATTTTCTGCAAATTTATTATGTTTAATAGCATGGGGTGGGGGAGAAGCAAACAAACAAAAATAGTAAACCAATAAAAATTGATACTTTTAACTTTTTTTAGTGATGGTGTTTGCAATAAAAATATAGCAGATTATGTAGAGCAACAAGGTTGGACAGTGAGAGGAAATAACATTCCTCAAAACTCAAACTTGAGCGATGATTCACACTGAGCTATGTAAAAAATTGCAGGAAGAAAATTCCAGGGAGAGAAACAGCATGTGCAAAGGCCCTGAAGTAAGAAGCACTTGGATATGCAGGGAACTGCAAGAAAATGTGTTCAGAGCAAAGCATGCAAAGCACAGAGCATTCAGAGATGAGGTCAGAGGAGGCAGGGAGAAGCTCATGCAGATGTTTGAAGATATGGGGTTTGGATTTTATTCCAAGAGGATCACATGCTTTCATTTACATTTTAAAAATATGATTTTGATTGGCGAAGGTATGATAGACTTAGGGACACAAGAGAGAAAGCAGACACCCCAGATGGAAGGCTATTGCAATCATACACGTGAGGAATGATAAAGATGATAAGAAACAGCTGGCCTCAGAATGAACTGTGAAGGTACAAAGCAGGAAAGAATATCTAATGGAAAAAAGACAGTCTCTTCAACAAATGGTGCTGGGAAAACTGGACAGCGACATGCAGAAAAATGAACCTGGACCACTTTCTTACACCATACACAAAAGTAAATTCAAAATGGATGATAAAACGCCTAAATGTGAGACAGGAAACCATCAAAATCCTAGAGGAGAACACAGGCAGCAACCTCTTTGACCTCGGCCGCAGCAACTTCTTACAAGACACGTCACCAGAGGAAAGAGAAAGAAAAGCAAAAATGAACTATTGCGACCTCATCAAGATAAAAGCCTTGTGCATGGCAAAGGAAACAGTCAACACAACTAAAAGGCAGCCTATGGAATGGGAGAAGATATTTGCAGATGATATCTCAGAGAAGAGGTTAGTATGCAAAATCTCTAAAGAACTCACCAAGCTTAACACCCAAAAATAAACAATCCAGTTAAGAAACGGGAAGAAGACGTGAATAGACATTTTTCCAAAGAAGACGTCCAGATGGCTAACAGACATATGAAAAGATGCTCAACATCACTCATCCGGGAAATGCAAACCAAAACCACAATGAGATACCACCTCGCATTTGCCAAAATGGCTAAAATTAACAACACAAGAAACAACAGGTGTTGGCGATGATGTGGAGAAAGGGGAGCTCTCTTGCGCTATTGGTGGGAATGCAAAGTGGTGCAGCCACTCTGGAAAACAGTGTGGAGTTTCCTCAAAAAGTTAAAAATAGAACTACCCTATGACCCAACAATTTCACTGTTAGGTATTTACCCAAAGGATAAAAAAAAATACAGATTTGAAGGGGTACATGCACCCTGATGCTTATAGCAGCATTATCAACAGTAGCCAAATTATGGAAAGAGGCCAAATGTCTATCAACTAATAAATGGATAAAGAAGATGTGCATAGGGACGCGTGGGTGGCTCAGTCGCTTAAACATCCAACTTCGGCTCAGGTCATGATCTCATGGTTCGTGATCTCATGATCTCAGAGTTTGCACCCTGTGTTGGGCTCTTTGCTGACAGCTCAGAGCCTGGAGCCTGCTTCAGATTCTGTGACTCCCTCTCTCTCTGCCCCTCCCCTGCTCTCTCTCTCTCTCTCTCAAAAATAAATAATAAAAAATGTTTAAAAAATTTAAAGGTATATAAATATATACACACACACACACACACACACACACACACACACACACATACACACACAATAGAATATTACCCAGCCATCAAAAAGAATGAAACCTTGCCATTTGCAATGGCATGGATGGAGCTAGAGTATATTATGCTAAGCGAAATAAGTCAGTCAGAGAAAGACAAATACTATATGGTTTCACTCATGTGTGGAATTTAAGAAACAAAACAGGTGAACGTACGGGAAGGGGGAAACAGGAGAAAGGGACACAAACCATACGAGACTCTTAACAATAGAGAACACACTGAGGGTTGATGGAGAGAGGTGGGTGGGGGACGGGCTACATGGCTGATGGGTTCTAAGGAGGGTACTTGTTATGATGAGCACTGGGTGTTGTATCTAAGTGATGAATCACTGAATTCTACTCCTGAAACCAGTATTGAACTGTATGTTAACTAGAGTTTAAATTTTTTAAAAAAGGAAGGAAATGTGGAGGTACAGCAGAAAGCAATTGGAAGCATCCATTCAATTAATGGGTTGGATGGGAGATGTTAGAGAAACAGTTAAATCAAGGATGATGCCTAGGGTTTTGCCCTAAACAGCTGAAAGAATGGTGATATGGTGATGTGTAATGCTGCTTGCAGAGGTAGGGGGATGGAGGTGAGTTTGAAGACAGGAGTGAGTGGGCAATCAAGAGTCTGTGTGGACAGGTTGAGTTTAAGAGGCTGGTTAATATCCAAGTGGAAATGCCAAGTTGGCTGGTTGGTTATACCAGTGCAGATTTTGTAGGAAAGATCAAAACCAGGGATGTGATTTTGGTATTCATCAGGCTAGAGAGGCTATTTGATGCACGGGTTTGTATAAAATCATGTAGGGAATGAGCAAGAAAGGAGAGAAAGGCTGAAATGAGACTTGAGGCTGACCTCAGGAAGAGAAGGACCCAATGAAGTGTTGCTACAAGGCGCACGCTGGGAGAGAGGAGGAAAACCGGAATAGGCCATCTCGGAAGGGAAGAGAGTAAGGCATTTTGAAAAGAAAGAGTGAGGATCAGTTGTGTGAGATGCTTTTAATTTTTCTGAACTCCATCCCTCTTTAACTTCAGCTTGGATTTGAAGATGTATCGAATGGCAACATCGACTAATTAATTAAAGATTAATTAAAAATTAATTGTGCTTTTTTCTCTGAGAAGAGAGAAGAATCACAATACATCTCTGTTCATCGGCTTAAATAACGCACATGCAGACATTCTCCTCAATCATAAACAACGAGCAAAGGGCATAGTAAGCATAGTAGGGAGGTGTGAATTGGTAGAATTTACAAAAGCCAGGCTAACATTTACACAGATTTTCCAACTGCCTGTCATCTTCTGAGAAGCTGTAAAGCAGATTACATTCTTCGCTCTACTTTCTAATCGAGTTTAAGTAACTTTATTTTCTCTTCCAGAGTCCTGTTTAGAGCAGTAGGAAAAGCCATTTTGTTCTAGGTAAGAGAAAGTTTGATGTCCCTAATTTGACTTTTTTTTTTCTTTAAGCTTACACTGTTCTGTTTGTTTTGGAGTTTTCCGAATTGAACGTCAAGGGTCAGTGTCTGTCACTTGACCTGAGGGAAATGGCAGGGTTTTTTTTTTTGCGTGTTTTCCTTTCCGTTTTCCACAGAAAGGAAAGGATGACAATATACTTGCCTCTTCCTCTTCAGTGTCGGGTCTTACAATGACAAATGGGATGACCAATACTTCAGAACCCTCTAAGGTAACGGATTCTTTGAGCCCCAACAATGTCAAGGGTTTAATGGCTTGGACACAATTTCAGGCAACTCAAATAAGGTCTTCAAGTTTCCATTGATGTGACCTGGAGAACTGTGGGAGAAACTGCTCAACAAAACCAGACCCTGGAGTTAACTTGCACAGTGCCAGTGGCAGAAATATCTAGAGGAAAAGTAAATTCACCTCTACAGGTGTTAAGTCCGCCCTGCCATTCTTGTACTAGGACTGTGACTCATACTTGACTCTTTGCCCCACCTGTGCTACAGCAGTGTGATCTTACATGTATGTCTCAGTTGTGCCAAATTCCATTTACTACATTTAAAAAAAATTGTTTTAAAGTTTATATTTACTTATTTTGAGGGAGACATAAAGAGCAAGGTGGGGTTGGGGGGTTTGGGCAGAGAGAGAGGGAAGCAGAATTCCAATCAGGCTCCACGCTGTCGGTGCCGAACCCTATGCAGGGCTTGAACTCAGGACCCGTGAGATCATGACCTGAGCGAAGTCAAAAGTTGGATGCTTAACCGACTGAGCCACCCAGGGGCCCCCATTTACTGTATTTTGTAACACTAGCTTTACAGCACCTTCCCTGCCTGTCTCACAGAGTTCAGGTAAGAGCCCAAATCAGAGTGATGTAATGAACCTGTTTTCTAAATTAATAACATTACAAGAATTCATAATGTCATTTTTTATCATACCTTAAATCCTGGATATTTCAAAGTGTTTTATAAAGTAATCCTTTGTTGTTGTACTTTGTCTTGAAGTTTCTTAGATACCTAGAAGGCACCCTAAACCATTCTTTTAACCTACATCAAAATAATAAGAAAGTTCGACTTAAAATTCCCGAGTTCCTTCTCCTGCTTTGTCCATTCTTACTAGCATGACCCCAAGGTCAATAGCATCATCAAAGCCCATTACTCTTTCTTCTAACTGCCTCCCAGCTTTTTATCCTTCATGCAGCAACCTTACAGTGATCCTTTAAAACAAAACAAAACAAACGAAACAAAACAAAACAGGGGTGCCTGGGTGGCTCAGTTGAGCATCTGATTTCAGCTCAGGTCATGATCTCACACTTTGCGGTTTGAGCCCCGCATCCGGCTCTCTGCTGTCAATATGAAGCCCACTTTGGGCTCTTCCCCCTCTCTGCTCGTCCCCCGCTCACAATCTCTCTCTCAAAAATGGATAATTTTTTTTTAAATCCCAGAAATGATCATATCATTCCCCAGTTGAAAACCCACAAATGCCTCCCCAATGTCGGCAGGATAGAATGTGTGATTTTCAAGATTTACCATAAGATTTCTGCTAGCATTTTCATACAGAGTATCCTTTCCAGTTCTTGTCTCCAAATCTTCAGGCAGGCTGAAGTCCTTGCATTGCCGTGATCGATTGACAGATTTCCACCTGTCCCTTCTCACATTGTCTGCCCACTGTTCTAACTCCTGGTCATCAGGCTTCTCATCTTTTAAGTTTCTGGGTTATGACTCTACACATTCTGTTTGATTTCCCTTCTTTATCCCCTTACTCCAGCCAGAATTTGTACCCCTTCCGTGCTTCGTTGTCAGCTTAGCCTTCTTTCTCAGACCCTGAAGCCTAGAACTTCAGGTAGGTGTTCACGTGATTGCCTCCTTCTTGACTGTGAGCTTCTTTAATGGAGACACCATTTCTATTTGTCTTATTCAATATTGTTTTACTCCAGCATCTGGTGGAGAACCTTGTAATCATTCAACAGGAAGGAAGGAAGGAAGGAAGGAAGGAAGGAAGGAAGGAAGGAAGGTTGTAATCATTCAATAGGAAGGAAGGAAGGAAGGAAGGGAGGGAGGGAGGGAGGGAGGGAGGAAGGAAGGAAGGAAGGAAGGAAGGAAGGAAGGTTGTAATCATTCAACAGGAAGGAAGGAAGGAGGGAAGAGAGGGAAAGAAGGAGGGAATAAAGGAAGGGCAAAAGGAAGAGACTGAAGGTATAAATCATTTTATTTATGTTGCAAGTTATATCTACTCCTAATACTAAAATAAATGATATCTACCCACCAATCAATCAAATTATTTTATGTTGGATACGTTTCTTTCACTACAATCTGTCAAAACTAAACTATATCTCAAGCAGCCTTTGGTAAAAGGTGGCACAGTTCTTGTTATTTCTGTGCTTTTCCCTGGGCTCCAGCCTCTCCCTGGGAAGCCTCTAGTTCTGAAGGTCGCAGCTGCTAATAGCAGAACTTGATGAGGAAGATGCTAGAATCCCGTCTGGAATTCACAAAGTCCTGGCCAGCCTACTCACAAAGTCTGAGTCTCCTTTAATCCAGCGGAATTAACTCAAGAGCATGTGGGACCTGAAATCCATGCTCTGCGTACCAGTGCAGGTGCCCAAGGCAAAGTGAAGGCCCTGCTTTCCACGTTTGAGACGCATTTTAAGCAAAAGGTCTGTTCTGGCAGGTGCACAAGGAAGCGTCAACCATACTACAGAAATGTTGCGTCCAGGAATCTCTCTTCTGGAGTGTGAGAATTGATTGTGCCCGTGACTTCCCTTCTCCGTGTTAGTGTTGTCAGAGCAATTGATTGAAACCAGCCATCGTAAGAGTACGTAAGCCACAAAAATTGGCATAAACATCAGGGCTTTTCCTTTCTTTCTGGAGAGCCAGTTGAACAGCACGCCATCCTCTCCATCTTGCTTGCCTCTTCTCTCCCACCAGCCCCCTTCCCAGTCCATACTTTTAAAAAAATTTTTTAAAAATGTTTATTTATTTTTGACAGAGAGAGAGAGAGAGAGAGACAGAGCATGAGCGGGGGAGGGGCAGAGAGAGAGGGAGACACAGAACCGGGAGCAGGCTCCAGGCTCTGAGCTGTCAGCACAGAGCCTGACGCCGGGCTCACACTCACAGACTGTGAGATCATGACCTGAGCCGAAGTCAGAAGCTCAACCGACTGAGCCGCCCAGGTGCCTCCCCAGCCCCCGCCCCGGTCCATACTTGAAGAACTGTGCTCCTAATGAACCGCTGGTGAGAAACATACAGAACTCGTGTCTGCACGGGAAGATTTATTTGTTCATTTACCTTAATAGAGGAAGTTCCTCTGCAGTGTTTTTTAGATGGAAGTGCTGAAAGACCACGTCCTCTTTGGCTATTCACTTCAGCTTTATGGGGACTTTGTTTGCCAAGAAGGTGTTGAAATCTTCCCAGAACACAGTCTGAAAAAACTGACCATGAAAAATCCCAGTTAGTAGACTAAAGTTACAAGTACACACACACACACACACACACACACACACAAGATCCACCTTTACAACTTTCCTTTCCTCCCTTCCCTTCTCCAGACTCTCCTAGACCACTCAGTAGGGAAAGTTTTGAAATTAACAAACTAAGGAGTTCAAGTGCCTTCAGCCCCTGGTCTGAGTGGTTTTATTATTGTTGTTGGTACTCTTTCCGAAATCCTGTCATTAGAAGGGGTTTATCATAATGCTAATGAGGCTGAAACTTCAGGACCCTTTCTTGAAAGACTCTTCTTCCCAAATTACAATGTGTTCGCGTGATCAGATGTCTTTTAGAAAATTAAGAGTAAGAAAATTTTTGGTGAATTATTTTTTCGTGAAAAGTGTGCCACATGTTGTATAAATTTCAGGTCCCGCAAAAACTGGATTCATCCCTGAGAGTTATTTTACATTGGTTTTCCCTGACTTACCTGAAGTCATAATCACGCTTCTAACCCTATGCTTCTCATTAACTAAACTCTCATCCTCTTTCCCTTGTTCTAATAAATTCACAGTGAAACCTCTGTGTTATAGACTTGCATTTTTAAAGTTCTATGTTATTACCAAGAAAAAGAAAATGGATATGCATTTAACTTCTAAAGGGAAAATTGTTGACTCAAGGGTCTACCTTCCCCAACCTCCCCGTCCCCCACCAGCCCACTGCCTACATTTCAGCCGTTTCCTTAGTCTGGTAACTTTTCCTGGTCCTTCAGGCTCAGCTTAAATCTCATCTCATCTCAGGAGTCCTTCCTAGGTTAGGAGCCCCTCCTATGAATTTCACTGGACCTTGAGTTTCACCCTACAGTAGACTTACCACGCCATTAGGAATGGACTTACTACACCATTAAAGCATGAGCTCTAAAGGTCAAGCATGTGTCATTTACATTACCTCTTAGAGTGCCTGGTAGAAAACCAGCCCTCAGTACATATTTATTGAATGGATACATGAATAAATAAAAGAACATTTCTCCGAATTAAGAGTCGGGATACCCAAACTCTGGTTGCATCTCTGCTACTAAGAAGCTGGAGAGCATTGAACAAACCCCTAAACACCCTGGACCACATTTTTCACATACAGATACGTATAGCGGGCATCCCAGGTGGGCCCCAATCTTTTGGGTTGCATGTGTCTGGAGCTAGTTTTTACAAGGAGGAATGAGAAAGATCCTCCTAAGAAAGAGCACATCCTAAGGAAAGGCAAAGGAGTCTCAGGTAACCTGGTTTGAGAGTGGTGGGTTCCTGCTAAGGCGGGTGGGGGTCTCGAGTATCCCTGTGGCCTGCCACTCTGATGGCTCTATAGGCCAGGCCCCATGGACACGCAGTATGACCAGGTAAACAAAGTCTGTTTTCCTTTTTTTTTTCCTCCTACTAATTGGTTCTCTGGGCTTTGGGATCTCAATATGTCAGCAGCATGAGTACTGGCAGCATGTGCAGAGACAGCATGTGGTGCTGGTGGCACTGGCTCGTCAGCATCAGCAGCAATTGGTGGGCACTGGAGATAGGTAGTCTTTCTTGATCTACAAAGAACCAAAGGCACCATCACAGTGCGATGGAGCAGAAGGGAAGAACAGGGCAGACGCCTTCCGTCTTAAGAAGATAACTCAAGGGTGCGTATCACAAACACCCTAGACATCTGGAAAACTCCACGGAAGGAATGTCAGCAGGGCTCTGTGTCTCGCAAAATCAGAGATATGTGACTTGACTATTACTGTGTGAACCTCCTTTTACTCCAAGGAATGAACTGGAAGATGATTTGGGGGTTTATCTGGAATTCAAAATTCCAAATGATTGTTCTTACCCAAAGAATGTAATACATATTCACAGCTCAGATATTAGTAAACTGGACAAAGAAAAAAATAAACCTCACCATGGCTGTGAAATTGGGGGATATAAATTCAGAACCTATTTCTTCTATTCTCAATGCCATAGAAGGGCCTTAGAATTGGGCTGGTATCCTAACTCTGGTACTTAATAGATGGGGTAAATGAGTCAAGTTATTTCACTTGTCTTATCCTCAGTTTCTTACCTAGAAGATGGAGATAATAATATTTATTTTTCAGTCGTGTTGGGAAGGGATTTAATATATAAAACACCTAGGCAGGTGCCTGGCCCTTGGGGGTGGGGCTTGATAAGCATTAGTTCTCCCTCCTGCTTTTATCTCTACTTACTAATAAAGCTTTGTCCTCAATCCCAAGGTAATAGAAGTTCAATGGAGAGAGGACACAAGGACAAGAAGAAATAAACTTCTTGTGGTTCTAGATGATCTCTATTGACATTCATTACATTTTTAAAGGGGTTGAAGACTGTATAAAGAATGGGAAAAAAAGGAAATGTTTGGCTTTTGGTCACTGAGAACAATTTTGTGTCATTGCTTCAACCTCGTTCCCCCCCCCCCCCTAACGCGGCCCCATGCTCACATTCCAGTTGCTGGAGGTTAGCTGTGGTCTTCTCCACAAAAATATCAAGGCTGTACGTCCTATAGAAATCATCTCAAAGCCTGTTAAAAATAAACTGGTATTTTTTCCTTTTTTTCTCCCGGGTGTGTAAAGGTACTTGACTATCAATGGATTTTATGAACTTACTATTGACTGTGCCACACAGATACTAGTGAAGTTCCAGATGGAATTGTAAGTCCAGGCCCATAGTATTCCATTAGAAATGAACCCCAGGAAAAGCATCTCCTAGATTCAAATATTTCCATAATTATGCACACCTTTCTTTTTTTTTAAATTTTTTTTAACGTTCATTTATTTTTGAGACAGAGACAGAGCATGAACGGGGAGGGGCAGAGAGAGAGGGAGACACAGAATCGGAAGCAGGCTCCAGGCTCCGAGCCATCAGCCCAGAGCCCCACACGGGGCTCGAACCCCGAGATCGTGACCTGAGCTGAAGTCGGACGCTTAACCAACTGAGCCACCCAGGCGCCCCTATGCACACCTTTCTTTACCAGCAGATGTTTTTATTGTTTGGTGAGTGGTATGGAGTGTGCATGGGCTTGTGTGTGGACACACACAGTGAGCTCTAACATATTCTGGTGAGTAGAATATGGCTTTTGGACTGGGGTAGACCTGAGTTTGCTAGTTCTGCTGTTCACTAACTCTGTGACTTGAGCATTTTACTTAGTCTCTCTAAGCTTCAGTGTTTTGTTAATTTAAAAGTGCAATTTTGAAGATTTATGCACAGAGCACCTCCAGAATGATAGCTATGCTATTAATATTCCAAATATAATAAGGCAGCATGCTAAAGGCATGTTGCTAAGGCAACATACTACACGCAAACATTGTTAACAAATAGGTTTTGGTGAAATTTTAAAAAATAATTGCTCAGCTATGTTGATAGCAAAGACCACAGAAGGTAGCCAAAAAAATTTTCACTAATCAAGGGAAAAGGAAGGCAACATGTAAAAAAAAAAAATATTGCTTTATCAGTCCTTTCCCACTCAGTCATTGGAACTTAATAGCAAAAGCAGTATTTGATTTGTCATACTTACTGAAACTTACCCAACAGAGATCGTCCAGGGTCTGTTATCTTTCCAAGAGAAACTCTGGCTTAGCATTCTTGCCTCTTCCAAAAATTATCTGGCAGAAACGGTATCCTGCCCGGAATTCACAACGTGTCTTTGTTTGTGAAAACAAACAAACAAAAAAGTTCATTTCCTCCCAAATCTTCTCAGGATCCTTTCTCCTGATTTATCTTCTGGAAATGAATTTTCCCATAACCTTCTTTACTCACTTTCAAGGTGGAAACACAGCTTGTGGGGAGAAATGTAATATCACTGAATATTTCATGATTAAGTCTGAAAGGATTTAAGCAAACTCTCCATGGTAATTATTTCTGACAGATGGTTCTATAGGTGACAAAAACTCTAATTTTTTTAATTTATCTTTGTTTTCCAATTTTTTCTACAACAAATAGTTATTACTCATGAGATAGAACACAATGAAAGTTAAAACAAAATGTGATGTCAAAATGAGGCACTTGGGTGGCTCAGTTGGCTAAGTGTCCAACTTTGGCTCAGGTTATGATCTCTCGGTTCACGGGTTTGAGCCCTGTGTTGGGCTCTATGCAGACAGCTCAGAGCCTGGAGCCTGCTTCAGATTCTGTGTCTCCCTCTCTCTCTCTCTCTCAAAAATAAATAAACATTAAAAAATGTTTTTTTCAAGTGACGTCAAGGCTGCAGTCGAATACACTTTTCTTAAATTTTGGCTGTTCTCATCTGGAGTTGTTTTTATGGGCTCTGCACTTGACATATGCTATTTCATTGTCCTGACTATATCTATTCACATTGCCCATTCTATCCTTGAAAAAGCAAAGCTCAGAGAGTTTAATAGGTTGATCTAAGTCTTGCATCTAGAAAAAGGCAGTGCCAGCATTCAATCATCATTGAATTCAGAGGCTCATTTTATTTTATTTTACTTTATTAATTTTATTTTTTAAATTTACATCCAAATTAGTTAGCATATAGTGCAACAATGATTTCAAGAGTAGATTCCTTAATGCCCCTTACCCATTTAGCCCATCCCCCCCACAACCCCTCCAGTTGACCTAAGTTTGTTCTCCATATTTAAGTCTCTTATGTTTTGTCCTCCTCCCTGTTTTTATATTATTTTGCTTCCCTTCCCTTATATTCATCTCTTCTGTGTCTTAAAGTCCTCATAGGAGTGAAGTCGTATGATATTTGTCTTTCTCTGACTAATTTAGCTTAGCATAATACCCTCTAGTTCCATCCACGTAGTTGCAAATGGCAAGATTTCATTCTTTCTGATTGCCGAGTAATACTCCATTATATATATATATACCACATCTTCTTTATCCATTCATCCATTGATGGACATTTGTCAGAGCCTCATTTTAAAACACCCTACAAGTAAGAGGCAAAGAGGGGACTTGAACTCAGTTCTGTCCAAACAAAGCCTGTATTTTTAACCACAGTTATTCCTTCAAATATCTTCTTGGGGTGAACAAGTCCGAGTCTGACCAATGTGGTTTATTTTTGTGGCCATAGTCAATATGAAGAAAAGAATTGGTGTTTTTCCTGACAATGAATGGACAGTTTTGATTTTTGAAATTGATGGATTTTAGGAGATAAGAGCCTCTGCTATGTCCATGACACTTTACTAAAAGGACCCATTCTAACCCCAGAATATCTGTAAAGTGTATCTTCACTTTCAAATTTGTAAAGATGCTTCCAAAGATACTAAATGACAAGAAAATATAAAGAAGATGGTGCAGAGGAACAACACAGATAAGAGGCAAAATGGGTATCCCAAAATAAGGCCAATTAATGCAAGAATGGAAGAACTTAACTCTAATACACACCACTAGTAGGTAATTAAAGAAGAAATGACTTTAAATAATGCCTACTATTCTAAATTTTTGTAGGCAGAATTTGAAACTCTTAATTTTCACTGGGTTGCAATTCAATGACCATTAAGTACCTTCTCAGCCAGAAACATTTGGACTTCTTTTGACATTTAAAAACTTGTCCCCAAACCTTTCCCTTCCATGCTTAAATTTCTCCTCTTCAGACTCTGGTCTTTCTTCAAAAAAAAAAAAACAAAAACAAAAAACAAAAAACAGAAAACAAAACTCTTCTGTTTATTTTCATTCAATTCAAGGTGAGAGACAAGGGATTACTTCTTTCTTGTAGAGTTCTAGCACCAATGCTGAGTTTAATTGAAGGGCTAAGGGAATGAGTCTAATGGCAGCAAATCTGAGTTAGTCCAACTGCCAAGGAGCAGATTATGAAACTAGTCATGTGCTTGTAAAGCAATCCCAGGTTTCGCTTTTGGAAAGCTGGATTTAAGGGTAACTAAAATAAATGCCTTGGGTCTAATGGGGGAAGAATAAAGTCTGATCTGCTTTCATCATATTAAGTTTCAAACCCACCATCCCCAGTCTCAGTTTCAAGAAGAATTAGCTGGAAAGCTTGAGAATGGGACACTCGGGGGTCTAGGGGAATTGACCGAGAAGGAACAACCAGCTCCTTGGGTCAAACTGCACAGAGACACGAGGGGAGCCCATGCTGCCAGTTTGATAAGCAGCCCTACTGATTCTTCAGCTCATCAGAGTTCTGGACAGAGAGATGTATGATTTTATTATTGTTTATTCCTTGACCTAGAGCCAAAATAAGCCCCCTGAACTGAAAATCCAGCTTTGCATCTAAGGCATTTTGGTGTCTCCACTGTGGCAAAGGAAAACACTTTTTTCCCCCTGTTGCTATGTACATTGGCAAATATCCTATCCAAAGAATTGTGCTCCAAGAACTCTGGAAACACCTGCCAGCAGAAAACTTGGGAGCTTTGTTTAAATAAGTGTACCTGCCAACTTTCCAGAACTGTTGACTTTATAGGACTGAAAAACGTGGACTATTTTAAAACCTACTTGATGGATAACAGGAACTGGGCCATAGAGATGAGGCACGGAATGTGCCTAGAATCATGTTTATCTTTTTTTTTTTTTTTTTAACATTGCGTAGTCTCAGTCTTGTGCAAGGACACTGCAATATTAATCTCCCTTTAGCACTGAGCCCACCACGTGGCTCTGAATCGAGAGAATGCTTGGGACTGAATTCAAGATATTTGGCAAAACAAGAGTTTCCAAGAAATACTGTGGTAATCCAAAGCACTAGGCTCCATGACATGCACAGGCATGGAAAAGACATCTTTGAGGTTATTATACGCATGTAGGTTCCTTTTGCATTATCTTTTAGGGCAAATTGTCAATCACCCAGTGTGGACACTCTTGAGTCTTAGAGTGTATTTGCAAGTCTGAGTCTTGCTTGGACTCAAATATAATAACAAGTTCCACTCTCATCTCCCCTGTCAAGTTAATACCATAAGTAATTGTCCAATGGGCAAGAGGCCATCTTGGGGGTATTAAATAAAGGCATTTAGATGTATACATCTTGATCGCTGGCATTAAAACATTTTGTCCTGCTCAGGACAATAGCATTTAGTGGAATTTTTTTTCATTGCAATAGGAAGCACATGATAGTTTAAGAGGAGCTGAGCTGAAGTCAGCAAGGAAAGTATGAAGATACCATGTTATTCCCACCTTGCAAAGCATGAGGTGGTCCCACTGAACTTCAGCTTTTTCCTTGGCTGGGCATGATATGATGTTTTCTGGAGAAGACCAATGCTGCTCCTCCAAAGGCCCCTGAAGATGCTCATTTACTTTGTGTGATTGGGAGGAAGGATGTTGAAAACCTCTTCTTTGGGGTGCCCATCTTCTGGCCTGCCATGAGAGTTCTACCATTTTGAGGTAGGACTTCATTCCTTTGGATGAAGTCTCCTTAGGACAGTCACTTTGTTTCTTGGATCCTCAGTGTCCTCACCTATAAAATTGGGTTTAAATTATGTATCACTTAGCTGCCACCATGATAAATGCTTTACACTGAGGTTTACAGGTCGTTTCTGCCTCCCCTGCCATTGGCTAAGGCAAGTCACATGACCAATGCCAAAGTCAAGAAGTGTAGAAATATACTGCATCTATGAAAAGGCGATGGTAAGAGTGTGGTACAAGGAGAGAACTAAAGTTAGTAATTCAACCTACCACAGACTGGTTCAGTGGGTTCTAAACTCTGAGGTTTTTGCAGCTGAAAAAGAGATTTCTCAAATATGATCTGTTGCAGAATCCCAAAATGAAAAAGAAAATGTATTTAAAGCTATAATTATTCTGTAGGTCCTCTAGGGAACTCCTTAAACATTAGTTTTCAAACATTAGTGCATATAAGTATCATGGTGTGAGTTTGGAAACATTAAGGTCCTGATACCCTCTGTGACATTCTGATTTAGTGGAACTGAGTTGGGGGTCTGGGAAATCCCATTTTCTTTTTTTCAATTTTTTTTAACGTTTGTTTATTTTTGAGACAGAGAGAGACAGAGCATGAACGGGGGAGGGGCAGAGAGAGAGGGAGACACAGAACCGGAAGCAGGCTCCAGGCTCTGAGCCATCAGCCCAGATCCCGACGTGGGGCTCGAACTCACGGACCATGAGATCGTGACCTGAGCTGAAGTCGGACGCTCAACCGACTGAGCCACCCAGGCGCCCGGAAATCCCATTTTTAATAAAACCCTCCAGATTATTCAGAGGCAAGGGCTCTGTGGAGCCTAATGACTCTAGGATCCCAGGATTCTAAGCAGCACCTCTATTTTGACAGGACATAGAGTGTCAGGTACCAGCATGGTTTTACTGAGTCAGGTTATGTATGTCAGCTGAGACATATTACAGTTTCTTTCCCAGTTGATGCATTTGGCAGGGACAGCAAATCCACAAGCCAATGCAAATAGAAAAGGTGGAAGCAGGAAGGGAGCAAAGGCATTTTATCAAGGTCGTTGTTTACAACAACAATTCTAAACAGTAAAGGTGGGCGCTGATTTTAAATATTGCTTCCAGAAGCTCAGAGTTAATCAGCAGTTATCCCAGGCAGTGAAAAACTCAAGCAAAACCTTAGTTATTTGATATAACAGTTAGTGTTCCACTGGAGAAACATAGCCAGTAGGATATCTATCTGTCATCTGTCTATCTATCATCTATCTATTCATATCTATCGACCTATCTACCATCCATTGATCTATCATCTATCTATATTATCTATTATGTATCTATCAATCAGCTAATTCAATTAGCAGTTGTTGGGGCTGGCTCTACATGTTAGAATTCCTTGGGACAGGCCATGCTGTCAGGAAGGACAGGCTGGAAGTCTTGGACAGGAGTTGAAACCTGAGTCTACAAGCAGAATTTTTCCTCTTCCAGGGAAACCTCAGTTCTGCCCTTAAATTCTTTTAACTGATTCAATCAGTCCCAACCAGATTATAGAGGGTAATCTCCTTTACTTAAAGTCAACTTATTGTAGATGTTAATCAGATCTACAAAAATACCTTCACAGCAACACCTGGATTAGTGTTTGATTGAACACCTGAGTACAACTCAGCCAAACCAAACAGACACTTAAAACTGAGCATCACAACTGAAGATTCCTCTTCTAGCTATTTTCCATCTTTGTGTGTCATCTACATTCTTACTTAACATTTTTAAGTGAACTCATTGCCCTCCTCATTTTAGCTTTTCCTAAGCAGTGATTACTATGAAATTACTGATTTGATTTGCTAGTTGTGGAGATTATAAAAATAAAATTAATTATAACTATTAAAAGAATTAAATAATTTAGCACACCCTCGTGGAAATGCTATATCATCAAACCACCTGCCAGAAGGCTTTGCAACAAAGATGGAATTTTAATGCATCAAAGAAAGTCTTGAGCCAGTTACTCACCTAGGCATGGCAAAATCCAGGAAGATGTTTCCTGTTGGACAACATCTTGGGAAAATCTGGTGTGTAAGTACCCAGGGCTTGGCAGTGAGACAGCTGTGTTGAGGAGGAAGGATGGAAGAATGCTGAGGGCTTTTGGACAATTTCATATATTTTTGAGGAATGACTTTAGCCTCCTGTATTATAACTTTCAGGAGGCAATGTTGCAAAGAACTTGAAATAATTGATTCCATCAAACTAAAGAGACTGAAGATGAAGAAGAACTAATCTTTGCCCTTACCACTCCTACAGTCTAGCGGTGAAGAGAAATAGCAAAAGGTGATTGTAGACCAATATGGAATATGTTGCTGAAGACCCGCGGGGTGATGAGTAAAGGAGTAGAGCACTCGGGAGGGGCTGCCTGGAGAAGAGGGTGTCTGAGTTGAGGTTCAAAGAGTAGTAGGAATTAACTTGGTGAATAGGTCTGAGAGATGGGGTAGGGGGAGCATTCCATGTAATGTGGTAGCATGAAAGAAGTCACAGACTTGAACTTGCATAGTGTGTGTGTGTGTGTGTGTGTGTGTGTGTGTGTGTGTCTAGGGGATAGGACTAGGAATAACTTCAATAAAGGTAAATATAGTCAAAACAGGGTTACCACGCTGCACAACTCCAGCATTCCCCAGGAACAAAGACCTTAGTTCCCACTGTAGAGTCTGCAAGGACATAGGTGCCTGAGGCACAAATCATGGAGGTTGGAGTAGTAGGAGGTGGTGGTGGAGAGGTAGGCAGAAATTAGATCATCATGAGTTCTTAATTCTATGATAAAGAATATGGCCTTGGGCAATCAGGCTACAGGGTAATGCTGGATTTCCCAATGGTCGGATCAAGCATATACTTAAGAAATCAACGGATCAGGAGAAGAAAATAATTTTATTTTGAAATGATTTGTAAAATTTGTAAGAGCAAAAGTAGCCATTTTAGAAAAAAAAATCCCAAAGCATTGGGTTTTCTTATATTTATTTAATGTTTTAGTATTGCTTTTGTTTTTAAATTACATATAGGAGGATGGAGCTAGGCAGGAGGCAGCATAATGTTGTCCATGTTTTGGACAACTAAGGGTTTTCAGATCTTGCTGTTGATGATGTGTAGCTTTTGAAGACTGTTACTATGAAAAAAATGAAGGAGGGAGAACCTGGTTGACCAGGGTTAGATGCCTTGTTTTGGTATTAGATGAAATAAAATAGTGTTTTGCTTTTGTTTTTACGTTCACTGACCTCTGTGTAATGTATACGACAGCATCTTGATATTACAAAGTTTCAAAATTATTAGAAGAAAAATATACTAAATCAAAGTTCCTGACAGGAAACACATGACACATTCAAATGAAAAAATTCAGGGCAATTTACCAAAGTGATCATTTACTGACGAGGGTAGAGCAATTACTTTGGTTTAAGGGAAACCAACAGGGAATATTCTGAGACTAGCAACGGTAGGAAGCCGTTAGGAACCCATAGAGTGAAGGGCCAATGGCTCGGAGTAGTAAACCGAATCCTGAGATCCTAGATGCAGTTGTTTTTTTGTTGTTGTTGTTGTTGTTGTTTGTTTGTTTTTAGTTTTTTCTTTTTATTAAGTTTATTTATTTGGAGAGAGAGAGCATATGCGGATGGGGGAGGGGCAGAGAGAGAATCCCAAGCAGCCTCTGAGCTGTCAGTGGAGAGCCAGATCCCGCAACAGAACTTACAAGCTGTGAGGTCATGACCTGAGCAGAAACCAAGAGTCAGATGCTTAACTGACTGAACCACCCAGGTGCCCCTAGATGTAGTTGTAAGAGGCCAACAGAACTGGAGCTGTGACCTTTGGGTAGAAGCACAGAACCAACATGAGCTAACCAGCATGGAGAAAGCCAGGAGAAGAAACAACTTGTGCTCATTCTCCTCTTGCCTTCTAGATTTCTGACAATGCCTCCTGAGTTGAGTTGACCAAACTCAAACAGAGCCAGGGGAAAAGGTTGTCCAGCAATGAATCCACAACAGTCAATTTCCACTACAGAAAACAGGATGAAGAAAAGATAGCCAAGTGGGACTGGAGAGGTGAACAGAAAATAGCTAGCCAAGGCATACACAGCAAGCAAACATTTAAATAAGTATTTACCTTCTACACGAGGTATCAGCAAAACATGGGCCATATCCATTCTGCAGCCTGTTTTGGGAAATAATTTTTTATTGGAACACAACCATGCTCATTTATTTATATATCTTCGGTGGCTCCCTTTGTGCTACAATGACAGGGCTGAGCAGTGGGTACAGAGACTATCTGGTCTGTGAATCTGAAAATATTCATTATATGGCCTTTTACACAAAATCTTTGCCAACTCCTGTTCTACATAATAAAAAGTAGGCCTTCCCCTTCGTAAAAGTGTTTCATAGTGATAACGACATACACGCCAAGAAGTGCCCTCCTTTTTTGACCTCTGTCATCACTAAATGTGTATTATTTTCAGTCTTGATTTTTTAATGAACTGAAGCTATGTTTTTATATAAATAAGTAAATAAATAGAAAATGCATTTGAAATAAACAAAAGTAGCAAATCTAGACTGACATGTTTATGGTAGCCTTCCTAATTTACCTGGTTGCTCAGGTGTGTTTTTTTCTTTTTCTTTCTTTCTTTTTTTTTTTTTTTTTTTTTTTTTTTTTTTTTGGTTGTTTTTGTTTCTGAGCGAGAGAGAGAGCGCACATACACACACACACGCACACACACACGTGGGGAGGGGCAGAGGGAGAGGGTGAGAGAGATTCCACACCCAGAGTGGAGCCCAGTATATATAGGGCTCTATCTCAGGATTGTGAGATCATGACCTGAGATGAAATCAAGACTCAGATGCTTAACTGACTGAGCCACCCAGGTGCCCCAAGTCTGGTCATTTTAAAAGCATTATTCCAAATGTATATAAAATATATATATATTTTTACATATATAAACTATCTGGGATGCCTGGGTGGCTCAGTTGGTTAAACGTCTGACTCTTGATTTTGGCTCAGGTCATGATCTCACAGTTCATGAGATCGAGCCCTGTGTAGGGCTCCGTGCTGATAGCGTGCAGCCTGCTTGGGATTCTTTCTCTCCCTCTCTCTCTGTCCCTCCCCTGCTCACATGCAGGCATGCTTTCTCTCTCCCTCTCTCTCTCTCTTTCTCTCTCTCTCTCAAAAATAAATAAGCTTAAAAAAAAACTTGACCCAACTCAAGCATATGATTATTTAAGTGCAATTGTCATGGTGAGAGAGAAGGAGAGATAAATATAAAGAAAAATTGAAAGAAATGTAGATTTTCACATCAAGGGTCATGGTAGGTTCACCTGTGACTTGTTTCCAAATGATTTTTTTACCCTGTTGTCTTGTTAATGAATTTATATCAAAACTCTTAGGTGCTGCTCTTATAAATAATGGCTTGGATCTTTCTTGCTACTGTTCCATTCCACATTTCCACAAAATTTCCACCAGGATTTATTCTGCGCTCTGAAATAGCAAAGACTATACTTGAAGTTAGAAAGTGCACCATATAGCTTTTCTTCAATAACTGCTGGCAGCAGCAGTGAAGGAGAAGGAGAACAAAAGACAATGGAAAGGAAAGAAATGTTTAATACAGTAATATACTGCCTCCTATAAATGTGTATAAAGACTGAATTCTTTTAAACTATATGTAAAAAATTACATGTCAAAAAACACCATAATGAAGTCAAAGTACAAGTTGAAAAACGAATATATATGTTTATGTGTGTGTGTATTTGCCACTCATAACACCAAATTTCAATAAATGAATGAGAAGGAACAAATCGATAATCAGTCAGAAAAAATGGAACACAAGTGGCACTCACATTATGGGAAAACGCTCATTTTTATTTGTAATAAGAGAAGTCTGAAACAAAATTATGAGGTGGCATTTTTCATCTTTCTCGCTAATGCGGTTTGATTACACACACCTATGGGATCAGGCATGCTTGTGCGTTGCAATATATGAGCGTGAATGGTTACATCCTTAATGGAAAAAATTTAGCAATTTTTTTGGCATTATAAATGGTATACAGTTCGAACCCATGGATTCTGCTTCCAGAAATCCTGGTAGGATTCTATATGTGAGAAATGATGTGGGTGCCATAACCAACAATACATGCATTATTCACTGTTCCATTATGTGTAAGAGCACAAGATTGGTGTCACTTAATGAGATCTAGAAGATTGGTTAACAAATCAGGAATGCAAAGAATAAAGATAAGTCAGCACATAGATCCACACTCCTAAAATGGCCCCCAAAAGGGTGTGGTGTCTTCAACACGCCATTCTCTATTTGAAGGTCGTGAACCTTTGCCTTAGTAAAAGTTACAAAGAATGCAAAATTAAGAAGCTATTAAAAAAATACAGCGTCTCTATCGAAATGGAATGATCTTGAAGATATATGCTATACAATCCAGCAGGATGCCCATACAAGTGAGTCTGGGTGGTGAATTTCTTAGGAATCAGCCTCCTGAAGGCACTGAGCAGGACAGAGAAGACTGAGGAATAACTCTAGTAGGGCGATTATTATTATTAAGCATGGGGGCGCCTGGGTGGCTCGGTCAGTTAAGCATCCGACTTTGGCTCAGGTCACGATCTCGTGGTCCGTGAGTTCGAGCCCCGCGTCAGGCTCTGGGCTGATGGCTTGGAGTCTGGAGCCTGTTTCCGATTCTGTGTCTCCCTCTCTCTCTGCCCCTCCCCCGTTCATGCTCTGTCTCTCTCTGTCCCAAAAAAAAAAAAAAAAATTTATTATTAAGCATGCCTCTCACAGTATTGTTGCCACGAAGATCGAAATGGGCAAAATACTTTGAAAAGCACAACATGTGATATGACTGAAAGACCTATTTATTAACCTGTTGGATCCACTCATGGTGTAGGCTCCTTGTTGGTTCCAGGTCAGACTTAATTTTCATCTGTCAGTTACTTGACGAGAGACATAACTTGAAATGCTTGGAGAAGGAAAAAAACAAGAGTTTTGAGTAAGACCATCTACTACATGTCAGTGTTTAAAAACACCGAGCTCCAATCATTCTGTCCTCGACTCAGAAAGGGGGTGGGGGAAGGTCACAATAAAAAAGTACAAGTAAATGATGTGTCATCTTGTTGTTTCTTTGGGGTTAGACTGTCATAGACAAAAAATCATCTACCTTTACCTCTTAACCCCAAATCAAATCTTGGGTGGGAACTTTCTCAAATGCTAGATTTACCATGAAGCATGTTTTGACCTCCCCCAGATCTGGAAAATCACCTCTCATTTTCCTGAATTCCCCTAGCACTTTACTTTGTATTCCTTACACACAATATCTCATCTTATACTCTGTAACTTTGTCATGTAGGAACTGGGAGGTCCATTGCACAGAGGAAGTAAGCCCTGATTCATTCACCTTTGTGAGTTATCTTCTAAAATGACATCACAGTGCCAGATACTTAGCAGGTATTATGGGCTGAATTTGTGTCCCCCTACTATTCATATGTTGAAGCGCTAACCCCCAGCATCTCAGCATGTGACTGTATTTGGAGATGAAGATTTTCAGGAGGTAATTAAGTTAAAATGAGGCCTTTTGGGTGGGCCCTATCCAATCTGACTGGTGTCCTTATAAGAAGAGGACATAGGACACACAAACAGACACAAGGGGGGCCAGGCGAGGACACGGTGAGAAGCTGGCCACCTGCAAGCCCAGGAGAGAGACCTCAGAAGAACGCAAAATCTGCTGACGCCTTTATCTCGGAGTTCCAGCCTCTGGAGCTATGAAAAAATAAGTTGTTGTTCAAGCCACCGGGTCTGTGTCATTTTGTTTGACGGCCCCAGCACACTAATACAGTAGGTATTCAAATAAATATGACTTGTCATACCCTACTGAGCTCAGCTACCAAGTCATACCATGTGTCTACACTTGACTGGAACTCAATTTATTTAACTCCTGGAAAGGATATATCTGAAACAAACAAAGCTAGAGAATGTACTTGCCATTGAAAGAAAGTTGGTAGAATTAATCCATAATGGGCATTCTGTAAAGGTAAGAAGGTTGAGAATTTAAGAATTTGTACCAGAATTGGATAGCCTCTTGATCAAACATCAGCACCACTGTTTGTTTTATTGACTGTGGGTAAGTTATTTTAGCTTTCTATGCCACAACTCCACAACTTTCACATCGGTACAATGGGCGTAATCGTAATTTTCTACTTCATGGGGTTTTTGTGAATATTAAGTAAGTCCATGCAAAATGTTCAGAACAGTTCTCCACCACAGAAAGCACTCAAACTTTCTTTTTTAAAAGTTCTTATTTGCTAAAGCTAGTTATGAACTAGGGTGATGATGGCAGCCTCTCTGAAAAGAGCAAATAAATCAGAGTCTGTCTTAGATGACCATATAATTGACAAACGCTGTCTCCTATTCTAACTTACATCCTCAGAATCAGAGAGGAGTTCATAGTTACAGAATCAGAGCCACAACAGCTTAAGGAAGTGGGGTGACAAGAGAGTAGACTTCTTTGGTACCATTTTACTTAAGAATAGGTGTCCCTTTACAGTTGACTTTCAAGACCATTGGCAAATATGTACCCAATACTCACAAGCAGAGAGTTCTGGTGTGACTTGTGGTATAAGTGTCAGTTTCCAAATGACAGTCATTATTTAAATAGGATCTCCCTACCAGAAAAATGAGGAGGATTCTGGGTCATTTCTAGAGCAGTATTGCTCTATTGATCTAAACATCAGTCGGTTTTATGATGAATCATAACCAAAAGGCAGACAACTGGATGTCCAGGCATCCTGGGGGTTATTTACGGTCCTGAGCCCTGAATCCATAGAAGGCAGGGCTGATATGGGAAGCTGATATTACCCACCAATATTCCATGCTGATGTTGCCTTTCCTGGAAAGCTCTAGATGATTGGGAAATATGACGACCAGCAAGGACCTCAGACACTGGCTCATCCTAGAATTTGCATTAGTGGGTTTCTCTTTATCTTGGGGGGTGAAGTGTCTCATTAAAAGTCATGACCTGATCTCAGTGAGGCCTGGACGACTCAGCCAATTAAGTGTCTGGCTTTTGATTTTGGTTCATGTCATGATCTTACAGTTCATGAGTTTGAGCTCTGCATTGGGGTCTGTGTTGACAGCTTGGATCTGGCTTGGGATTCTCTCTCTCTCCCTCTCTCTCTCTGCCTCTGCCTCACTTGTGCTCTCTCTCTCTTTCTCTCTCTCTCTCTGTCTCTTAAAAATAAATAAATAAACCTTAAAAAAAGCCACAACCTGATCTCTAAACAGAGAAAACAAATGATACGTTCCTCAGTCTCCTCTGTAAAGTAGAAATACCCATAACATCCCAATCACAAAATTGTTATCTCTCATGAAATAATAAGGTATTCAGGCATTCAGAACAACAATACCTAGTGCATGTGCATGCATTCACATGTACGTGCGTGCACACACACACACACACACACACGCACATTTTATCTTTTTCTCTTTCTCCAAAAATATCAATTCCCACTCCTTTCCAGTTTTTCTTTCTATAGGGGTGATAACTTCAGAATAATGGCTTTCATTTATTGAGCCCTTATTATGTGCCAGGTTCTATTTGATTTTCATAACAACTTTGCAGGGTACATGCTGTCTCTGTGGTATAGATGTGTCTCAGAAAAGTGAGGAACTTGCCCAAGCTCTCACTGTTGGTGAGTTGTGACGCTGGGATTTGAATCCAAGCTTGCCTGGTAATGGCACCACGCACTTCCCATATTGCCACTTCGATAGTTCACAGGAAAGTTTGCACCAAGTTCATCTCATTTATTTATTGAGTCATGAGGACCTTGTCACTTGATCTAAGCCGGCGCTCATGGTTCTCAGTTCTTTAAGATGAACAACAGGCTCTTCCCATAATAGAGATCAGCATGGAGGGCATGACCCATTTTTCTCTCTTGCATCAAGACTGGCTATTTTACTGGTGGAAGACATGACTCTGTACAACACGAATATCTGGCAATGTCTCTGCTTCGTGGCTCCAGCTGGGACTGGATAGTGGCAGGCATTCAGTTTCTTCCATCTTGCCTCTGACAGGGATGTGGTTGGGCTGTGAATCACTATTTTAACACTTGCACACAGATGTGTGAGGTTGGACGATACAGGAGTCTGAAGTGGAGTATGAAGAACAGACTGCTAGAGGTGTTGGAAGCTCTCCAAAGTCTCCCAGAAAGCACAGTGGCTCAGGACTTCCAGCTGAAGGTCAGGAACAGTTGCCAGTGAAACAAAGGGTCTACAGCATCACTCTGATCTCTGTTTTCCTTTTACCAGCCCCCATGGGTGTTGCTGCCAGCAGCTCACAATTGAACGCCTCTTCAGAGAATTGTCCTTGGGCCGTTGGAGCTGCCTAGCCCGGCGGGGTCTGGGACTTATGCCCTGACTCCCTCTGTCATCACTCGGGGCACACCGGAGCCAATGACTGGCCAGTGCAGGACTCAAAAGACTCACTCTCTCATCTCAAGGTAGGACAGACTCTATGGTATAGGTTACCCTCAGGGGTTCCCTGTGAGACCAGAATGAGGCTAGACACAACCTGAAACCACTTCTGTGCCTAGATTCTTCTCCTCCCCTGTGTCACTGTTCTCACTTTCTGGCAGGTTTCTCTTGGAAGCTCTCCTTCATAAGTCACCTGCATAAAAATCCCCATCTCAGGGTCTGCTTTCTAGGGTCTAAAGAATTGTCAGGAGCTAGATGACAGCACCGGCAGAGGAAAGATGTAAAGACTATACAGTAGGGACCACCAGGCTGAGAGGAGGAGGACAAGTGCTGTTTTGACGTCATCCTAGAGAGATGACAGACCCTCTCTAGTATGTTTGTAAGATGGTCGTGCTCTGTATGTGGCTATGGGTGGTGAGGGCAGAGAGGGGGCGATAGGGAGGGAGAAGGAGAGGACCCAAGAACCTCTTCCACAATTCCTGAATTCTCGAAGAATTACTCCCTCCCCCAACTCTGCGAGATCAATAATCCTTCTTCGACTCTTTCCAGAGAGAGTTACACACGCCCAAGTCTAGGCCTTGAATCCTGTTATATTCTTCATTCTCTGAGGAGGCGGGGGAGGATGCATTGTTAGACTAGGCTGTTCCAAGTGTGAGGGGCCTCCTGCCCTAGCACAGTTATTGTCTTTTCTTTTCTACCTGGGCATGGAGGGGAACCCTTGACTCTGGCAGCCGTGCAACACTGGGGACCCTCGGGGTCTGGAAGAGAGAGATAGATCCCCAAATCTTTAGAGACAACCAGAGGCACTTAATTTCTTTATTCAACCTCAAAATATTTACCTAGCATCAGACATTGTTCTAGACCTTGAGAACCCAAAGGTGGACAAGGAAAGTTGAGCTCTGTCCCTATGGAGATGATGATCCAGAACAGGAGACAAAGAAGTAATCAGGGAAGCTCCATCCAAGGGCTCTGTGCTGTAATCGGTGACCCAGTGTGCTGTGGGAACTTGGAAGAGCGGCAGCTTTACAGATTTGGGGGTGAGGTGGGGACACCTTCCCAGAAACCTGACCCTGAAGCTAAGGACAAGCTGGAGCTGCCTAGTCAAAAAAAAAAAAAAAAAAGAAAGAAAAGAAAAAAAAAGGTGGGGGGTATATTTTTGCATGAGCAGGAGGGAACTCTAAGCAAAGATCGGGAAGCAAAGAAAGCTGGGGATTTCACAAGGCCAGAGGAAGTTGAGAATGTTTAGAGCACAGAAGCAGAGGTCACACTGGCAGGTGCACGGATCATTTTGAAAGCCAAGTTAAGGAACTTGGGTTTTACCATATGAGCAATGGGTGGGCATCAGTAAATTCTTAACATGAAGAATGCATATACCATTTTTAGAGAGATCACTGTAGCTTTTTCATGAAGGGTAGAAAAAGAAAATAAGTGAGAAAGTTCTTAGCACAGCTTAGGAAAGAAGGGGGTGGGAGAGGGAAAAAGAGAGAGAGACACACACACACACACACACAGAGTAGTGGCCCGAGCTGGACAAGAGATAGTATAGAGATACAATTTCCTTAGAAGGTCAGATAAACAGGACTGGATGATTTGGTGTTGAAGCAGAGGCAAAGAAGCGAGGGAGAGCAAGTAATCAAGCTGATTTTGTGGTTTGGGGTTTGATGGTAGGGCCATTCATCAGAATAGGTAACAACAAATAAGAGAAGATTGGTGGAGGAAATGAATCCGGTTTTGGAACAATATGACTTTGAAGGATCTGTAGAACATCCTAGAGGACAGTTGCATTTATGGTTCTAGAGCCTCAGAGAGAATTCTGGGCTTTACATCTAAATGTGGGAATCCCTGGGATAAAGACCACAGCTGGTACATGGGTTTAGGTGAGAATATCCAGGGAGAATGTGTAAGAACAAGAAGGTAAGAGGGCCTAGGTCTAAAACCTGAGTGATCACTAGACCTCCACAGAAATATCTACACCAAGACTATTCAGAGACTGGGGCATTGCCTCGGTGGTGGATAAGATGGTCATAGCAATGATGATGATAATGATATCAACCACTAATTGTTCTTGAATGCTTACTATGTGTTATACGCCTTTTAGATTTTTCTCTCAGTTTTATGAGGTATGCATTATCATTATTCCCATGTTACAGACGAGAATACAGATTCAGAGAGGTCGCATAACTTGCTGGAGTCCACATGGCTTGGAAAGAGCAGAGCTGGGGTCCCCATCCAGGCCTGTCTTTTCAGGGCTCTCACTTGCCATGTTTTTAATGGAGGTCTCAGATACAACCCCAAGACTTTCCAAATCTCAGTGCGTGGATTAAATTAGACACACTGCCCTCTGGGGGTAGATTTAAGTGCAATCTGATTTTGTCAAAAATGTTAATGAGCTATTCATGCTACTGATAATAACTAGTAGTCAGAATATTGCCTGTGAGAGTTGTCCCAATTCCTCACAAGTGTTAGGGACAGAAGATAGAACATCACAGCCCTCTAGAAAAGGAGGGCTAAAGGGCACCTTAGAACATCTCATCACAACCTCCTCTACAGCCGAGAAAGCGCAAGGTCTCAGGTCACTCAAGAGCATAAAGCAAATGCCAGGGTCTTTTGGGGCTCCTTTCACCACTATCTTATTTTTTTTTTTTTAGTTTCTCACAGCAGAAAAGTATGCCCCATGTGCCCTGTTCTGGCACCCTGGAGAAATGAGAAGCCTCAGGTCAAGCCAGAAGGTAGCCTGGGCATCACTATCCCCAATCCTGAGTACTGTGTGCACTGCCTTCCTCTGAGTACATGGCATACTCATGCAGGGGGAGAGGGCATGTTTTCTGAGCCCACATGTCTGGGCACAGCACGTGCTTGGGCTTCCTGTCCCATGTGCACTGAAGTTGGATCTCATTTCTATTTCTCTTGTGAGCCGTTTGCACTTTTGGGTAAGGCAGACTTATTTGGAATCAGTTGTAGCTGCCAGTTATGGGAACGTTCATGACACTTCTCTGTGGGACAGCCATCTGAGAGGGAACCCAGGGTCACAATTGTGCTGTCTCCTGTAGACTTTGGATAGACATTGTCAGGGGCAAAGTATGTGTGTGTGCCCTGGAAACTCTGCCTCTGCCATCCCATCTGATCTAGGCAAGGGTGGCCTCTGTTGGCAACCTGGGAACACAGGACATAATGCCATTCAGGCACCAGGTCTTCCCAAATGTAAATTTCAGCTAATGTCTCAAAGTTGGGAGGAAAAGCAAGAAGGAAATGAGCATTTACTGCATCTACTATGGGTCGGCCTGGGACACCTCTTTGCATAAATAACTTCTTTGAATCCTCACAAGATACTTACGAAATGAACCTTATTGATCTAATTTTTCAGACAAGAAAATAAGAGGCTCAGAGAAGTAATTTGCTTGGATCAAAAGCAAGCAGTGTCCCTGCCCTCCTAATCTTGTTTCCTCTAAGTGGCTTCCTGTATTTTGGGCAGTCTCCACCCTCTTACATTTGCGGGGGGCTTTTGAGTTTGCAAAGCACCACTGTTTCTCTTATCACCATTTGGATGGTATTATCCCCATTTCATAAACAAGGAAACTGAAGTGCATAGAGATGAAGATTTTGCTTGAGAACATACCTCTTACAAATGGGGCAACCAGAGTTGGAAACTGGATCTTCTAACAGCTTTGAAACAGCCAGTGTATGGGGAAGACCCTCCATGAGTGGAATATTCTTCCACTTATTCCCTGATGCCCATGTGCCCAAAGAGCTCTTTTTCCATCCTTCAAGCCCCAAATCATGATCGCGATAAACATTTATGAAACACTTACTGCATACCTGCTGCTCTCATGTATGCTTTCACTTGTTTGCTCCCCAGAATCACCGTGTGAGATAGACACCTTCAGTGTCCCCATTTGACAGATGAGGGAATTGAGCCTGGAGAGATTCAGAACTTACTGAGGTCACACAGCCGATCAGAGGCCGAGCTGGGCTTTAAACCCAGGCAGAACTACTCAATATACTGGACTCTTTATTCTACACGTGCAGCCTCTCAGATGGTGTCCTTATTATTTGGGATGTCTGTCCTCACTCCCCACTCCTGCTTCCCTTGCCCTTCTTAAATAAACTCATTGTTGAAAATATATTATTTCATTGAATTTATTTACTTGTATCTCTTTTTACCATTGCACTGTGAGCTCCCTGGGGACAGGAACCACATCTTACTTATGGGTTTAACTGCTGGTGTTTGTCATGGTGCCTCGTGAGAAATGGCAACCTAAAAGTTGCTGACTTCCAATAGAAGGATGTGCTAGCAGGTGTCATGGCTACAATGTTATAGCTTTCCAGAATGTGTTTTCTCTTAAATTGAACAAAGTCATTCTATCTTGATAACCTCTCCCATGGTTTTTGTTTATTTGTTTTCATTTAGTGGTTTCCCCGCTGAGAGTGTGAGGAGATGTGTGTTAATGTTTCAATTTGTTGCAATGATTGGGGTCACTGTTACCTTTTAGTGGGCGCGGATGTGGAATGCTGCTACGGACTGAATGTTGTGTCTGCCTCAAATTCATATGTTGACAACCTAATCCCAAATGTGATACTATTTGGAGATGGAATCTTTGGGGGGGGAATTAGGTTTAGATAATATCAAGGGTAGACTCCCCCTTGATGGGATTAGTGTCCTTATAAGAAGAGGAAGAGACACCAAAGCTTACTCTGATTGCCACAGGAGGACACAACAAGAATGTGCCTGCTGACAAACTAGGAGTAAGGCTCTCACTAGACGTTGGCACCTTGATCTTGCATTTTCCAGCCTCCAGAACTACGAGAAATAAATGTGTACTGTTTAAGGCACACCATCTACAGTATTTTGCTGTGGCAGCTCAGGAAGACTAAAACAGAGTTTATAATCTTCCAGTGTAATGTTCAGGACAGTCCCACATGATTGAGATTTTTTTTCTACCGTGAATACCAAAGGGCTCCTATTCTAAACACTGGTCATTAGATCCATATATTTGTACCTGGACGATGGTCCCCTAGGCCAAAACATCTGGTCAAGCTGAACTTCTTCAGGGATTATGGAAGGCTACCGAAAAATCCCAGGTTTCTCTGAGAAAGGAAGGAAAAGATGGGTAAAGCCAGCCTGAGACAGAAGTCAAAGGTCCCAGCCTCTTTCCTAAGAAAGTTCTCCACTATCCTCTCAAATAGGTTGTATCTGCAGTTCTGCTGGGGAGCACTGGTATTAGAAGACTAGTATTCCAAGACTAGCTGGGGAAAGACGATCCCTTGGGCTTACATAACCTGCAGTCAAAAAGACACTCCTTTGAGATAAGAGCGGCACCTGTGCCCCACATACCTCACTAGTGTCTAAAGGATACTAATATCTTCCTAATTATAGTTAGCCACATTTGTCTCCTTCAAGAACCTCTGGGACCTCAGAGTCGTTCGTTCATCTACGCAAAAGAGGGGTCCTTGCCATGGTAACAAAATGTCTGTGACGAATAGGTGATTGAATGGAGGGAGGCAGAGACTGCAGGGGAGAATATGAATGAACATAATGACCCCTGTCCTCTCCATCTCCCTCGCCGGTTCCCCTGGTTCTGCAAGCCCCGTGGACCTCACTGGACGGGAGAGATTTTGATTCACCTGGGTACCCTCATGTGCTCTAAAGCAGGGGAAGGGAGAAACTTTCCCTTTCTCAGACATGTCCCCTCCTTTTGGTGATCTAGCACGCTAGTAAGTGAGGCTAATGGAGAAACCACACCATGATGTGGCCCCAGAGCAGAAGCGCTTCTCACTGATAGCCTCATTGTGGTTACAATGTAAACTCCTCCACCCTTCTTTCTCATCCCCTCCCCTAAAAATGTTTCCTGTTATTGACAAACCTAAAGAGACCAAACAAAGGGACAAAAGCCATGGAAGTTTCTTTAGAGTTTCTTTTGCCATGCCTACCTTGCAGAAAGTGGAAATGTTTTCCAAGATAAGGGGAAAAGAGACCACAAATTATAAGGTATGTTTGATGGACAGTTCCAGATCCTGCCTGCCACAGCGGCCCTCATTATTCCTGATAAAATGTTAGCCCCTTCTTTTATTTTCTCAAATACCAACAGTCGTTCAAGGCCTCCAACATGATGTGAAGTTTATTCTGGAAAGGCTGAGCTCTCCACAGAGACTCGGGGCAAAGAAACATAATTAAAGGCCTTTATCAATTCTTCTATCATCTTGTCCCAGTTTTGTATAATGCTCTTGACGGAGGCAGAGAATGGCAATAAGTAATTAGTTTCTTCTCCCAGAGAATTACATGGGAATAGGAAATCACACAGGAATAAGTTCGGAGAGCAATCTGTCCTGTGGTCTCAGAGTCCTAAGAACATAGTCTATTTCTAAGAGAGGAGAGAGGCAAGTCAGTGCTTTTACGGGATGTCTATGCCCGTGGAGGGGGTATGAATGAGCTAGTTATGCCGTAAAATAGCCACATCATTTCTTGCCACCTTTTTCTGCTTCCAGCCCATATACACCTCATGTGTTTCTTGGCTTCCTTATTCGGATGAGGTACCACCGTCCAAGTGAGCCGAGGGTGTCGTTTTAAAAGCTGCCCTTTGAGACGGGGTGGTGGCCGGGCCCACAGGAAATGAAGAAAGCTGATAGGCCGAACCTTTGAGCTCCACACTGAGGCCCGGAATCAGGACACTTGCTCTTGAGGACAAGAACTACTTTGTAAAGAATAACCAATGAACCCGCAGCCCAAAGGCTCTGTGCTTAAGCTGAGCCAAGCCCCGAAACTCATTTTTCCATAAACAAGGCTCAGCCTTAGACATAACTCTCTTTAGGCTCTCTGATGACTTCATTTACTAGGCATGCCAAAGTGCCCAGATGTATGACTCCCCATTCACTGGGAAACTGATCTTGTCCTCTGGTTTGGTATTAGCAGAAATGTCATGTATCAGAGCTTTGCAAGGAGATCACCTACCCATAATTCATCTCTTAGGACTCCGAGGTCATTTTGAGGGTGACTGTCTTCCCCTGCCTCCACTTGCCACAGTCACACATACTCTCTTCCTAAGGTATCTGGACCTCCAGTTCCCTCACGGAGTGGGTGTTTCGTTGACAAAGACTGCCACAGCCCTTTGAGTCTCTTGGATATTTCTATGCATGAATGGCTTATTATTTAAAAAAAAAAAAAAGAGGAAAAGACTTACTGTCTTCACTGTAGTCTTTTTAATGTAAAATAATTCCAGTGACAAACAGCGGCAAAACAAGCTCATTTCCCTGCCAAGCATGTTTCAAGTTGGACAGGAGTTTCTCATCTGTCCTCACTGCTGGAGAGAAAGTAGGGTGATCAGGAGAAAAGCTAGACCGCGACAAAAGTGCTTCATTAAATTGGGGGAGTGGGACTGAGGCAATAAGGCGGGAGAAAACAAGACACTTCTCTAAATTTTTATATGGCTCAGCTTTTTTATTTAGGTGGTTTCAGACAGATGGCAGAAGTTAGTTTCAGCTTCCCATCAGCTGGCACCCGCGGAGACAATTGTGAATTCCCATGTAGATAGTCTGCTAGGTTTTCTGTAACTCCAGGCGCCACATCTCCTGACTTGCCAGGCCATGCTAATTTCAACTGCACTCTCCCCTTCTTTCTATAAAAATCTTGACTTTTTCATGTTTCAGTTTTTGCTCAGTTTTGATTGTTTATTAAAGTATAATTTGCATACAGTAACGTATACAAACCTTAAGTGCACATCTTGAGAGTTTCACCTAGGTACACCCCTGCACAGACAGAGTATTTCCAGAACCCAAAGAGGTTCCTTTGTGCCTCTTACCAGTCCTAGGAATAGTCCTACTTCTGGCTATGTCATCTTTTTGCTTTGCCTGTTGTAGAACTCCATAGAAATGGGACCACGCAGCGTGGAGTCTTTTGGATCTGACCTCTTTCATTCAGTATAACACCAGTGAAGGACACTTGGGTGGCTCAGTTGGCTAGGCATTGGACCTCGGGTAGGTCATGATCTCACGGTTTGTGAGTATTGGACCTTGGCTCAGGTCATGATCAGGTCTGTGAGTTTGAGCCCCGCGTTGGGCTCTGTGCTGACAGCGTGGAGCCCAGCCTGCTTCGGATTCTGTGTCTCCCCCTCTCTCTGTTCCTCCCCTGCTCTCTCTCTCTTTCTTCTCTCCCTCCCTCTCTCAAAAATAAACATTAAAATAATTTTAACACCTGTGAGTCTCGTCCATTTCAGTGTACATAATAGTAGCTTGCTCCTTTTTATTTCTGTGTAGTATTCTAATTTGTAAATACACCATGACTTTTGGTGGTGGAAAATTTGGTCACCCTACCTACAGGACATCTGACATCAGCAAAGAGTGGGACAAAAAGTACAAGGACTGTCAAATATGATACGAGGGTTCAGATACCCATTGGCTCTGCCACAGATTAGCTTTATGCCCCTGGGGAAGTTACTTAATTTATCTGAGCTTGTCTTTCATGGCATGATATATTTAATACGTGCTATTACAGAGAATCATCCCAGAATGGAGTTCAGGAAATTGGTTCCAAAGATTTCTTATTTCTAGAGACACATACTAATTATTGAATGCTCATCCAACAGATGATTGCAAAGCAATTACCATATTCCAGGCACTGTTCCAGCGGTGGATCAGATGGACAGTTTATCCTCATAGCTATAGGGGAGATGGATACCAAAGAATCAAACATTTAAATGAACAAGATAATTTGGATATCAGTAGGTGTCGATGTAGAAAAGAAATAGGTCAAGGAGATAGAGTAGTGGTTGTCAGGTGCCATTCTAGATCAGGAGGGGGACAAGAACACTGAGGAAGCCATAGTTAAGTAAAGAGCCAAACAGTGTGCATTATTCATTTATCTAACTCTGGGGAAAGAGACTTCCAGGCAGAGGGGAAAGCAAGAAGCAAGGTCTCTAGACAGACATGTGTTTGGCACATCTGAGTAACAGCAAGGCCCCCCAAAGTGCTGAAAGTGGAGGGAATGGGTTGGGGGTGGGGATAGTGAAAGTGGTTGAGGTTAGAAAGGTAGTTGGGGGCCAGACTCTATGGACGCCTCCCACTCACTTTCCATCAGAAGCTTCCATATGTGCCTTATGAGCTGCTGGGACAACAGGGAAGGGCAGGGGGATGGGATTAAGTGACTTCTCTAAGATCATTCAGAAGATCTAAGATCTAAGTTCTAAGATCATTCCCATGTTGCCTGACAGTAAATAATATCATCTCATCAGCAGGGGAAATGAATGACTAAATGTGAATGATTTTGGGGCAACATCCACCGAATGATTACTGAGGCTTAAATTAGCCTGGCATGTTCTATAGAGCAGGGGTAGCTGACTTCAGCCCGTGGGCCAGATCTGGCCTGCTGCCTGTTTTTGTAAGGCTCACGAGCTAAAATGGTTTTCACATTTTAAATGATTAACAAAAATCAAAAGAGAAATAATATTTTTAGACATGTAAAATGATATGAAATTCAAGCTTGTGTCCATAGAGTTTTATTGGGATACAGCTGTGCTCATGCGTTGCTGGATGTTCTATGGCTGCCTTAAGTGCTATGATGGTGGGGTTGAGTAGTCGTGATAAAGACCGTATGCCCCCCTCAAAATAAAAAAAATATATATATTTACAATCTGGCCTTTTGTGGAAAGTTTCCTGACCAATCTTCTCTATAGCGTAAAAGCTGTGAGTTCAGCAAGTGAAATACCTACCCCCCAAATACCAAACTTTAAATAATACAATATTTTTGAGAAATGTCCAGGACAAATATGTTGCAAAATACACTCTTAGATAACTGGGCTGCCTTGCTGTGTGGAGTTGCCAGCCATATGCCATTATAGGCGAAATAAAGATTCTTGATTTTGGAATATTTGACCTGCATGCCTTCTCTGCACCAGCAACTAGGTGATGGGTCTGGACTTTTGTTTTATTAAGGCTACTACTCATATATAGCAAAAAGTACCTATTGGCCTATATGATCATGCTTGTTTTTCACTTTTCTATATCAGTGGATATATTCCTAAATGGATGTGAAGCACTGAGAAAGAGCAAGCATGTGTGGAAGGTGAGGGAGAAGGAAGGGCATTATGGACTGGATGTTTGTGCCCACTGCCCCCCTCCCAAAAAGTCATATGTTGAAGCATGATAGTATATTTAGGCAGGGCCTTGGGGAAGTAGTTAGGTTTAGATGAGGTCACAAGGGTAGAGCCATCATGATAGGATTAGTGTCATAAGAAAAAAAGAGACTAGAGTTCTCTCTTCCTCTGTCTGCCATGTCGTTACATAATAAGAAGGTGGCCCATCTGCCAGCCAGACAGAAAGCCTTCACCAAGAACTAAATCTGTTACATGTTGATCTTGGACTTCCCAGCTTCTAGAACTATGAGAAAAAAAATTCCTATTGTTTAAGTTATACAGTATATGTTATTTTGTTATAGCAGCCCGAGCAGACTAAGACAGAGGAGGAGGAAGCTAAAGAGAGACAGAACACATTCTTACTTAACTCATTGGTAATTCTTTCTTTTATTTTAAGGTTTATTTTTTTGTGGGGGGTGCAAAGGGGCAGAGAGAGAGGGAGAGAAAGAATCTCAAGCAGGCTTTGCACTGACAGCACAGAGCCTGATGCGGGGCTCAAACTCACAAACCAGGACCTCATGACCTGATCTGAAGTTGGACGCTTAACCAACTGAGCCACCAGATGCCCCAATTATTTCTAATCTTTCAAGAAAATAGAAATTTCAGGAGAATTCTTACCAACCTTGACTCTTAGGTAGTGTTAATATATAGGTTTTCTATAAATATGACTGTCCCCAGTCAATGCTAACTCTGTGGTTTATTCTCTTACTTGTATGGGTTAAAGGCCAATAAATCCTGAGAACCATCTCCTATATTCCTGATAGATATCACTCTGAGATGTTAAGGAATGTGACAAAAGTTTTCTCATGAATAGAGAAAAGAAGAAATAAACTATAATTTATTGAAAGCCTGAACTGGGCCCACCTTTATTATATGCTATCTCCATAATGTCTTTAACAACATTTTAAGGTAGTTACCATTACTATTGTCATTTTACAAGAATGACACTGAGGCTTGGATACAAGAGACAAGTGATGCTCAAGGTCACATAGCTATCAAGTGGTGGGACTGAACTTGCAGCTTAGCTCTACTTATGACAAGGTCTCCACTGTTCAAAATGAAAGATGCCCCTTACTAGCAGACCCTCGGCTCTCAAGAAAACCTCTTCACTCTAGGTGCCAGGGAAGAGATAAAACTTCCCTAAAGTATGCTAGAAAAAGGAAGACTGAAAAATTTCAGACTAAGGGCAAGAAATCCCCTATAACAACAACTTTATTTTAGAACTATAGAAAGTCCCCTCTGTCTGGAACACTAAGGCATCTGAACAATCATCCAATGGGAGGCCTGCGGTGGTCACTCAGCTGGAGAAGGCACTAAAGGGCCAGCTTTTCCCCAGACTTTCTCCACTGCCTGTCCCCCCACTGGCAGTGGGTACTGACCGTGCACTTTGGAGTCTCTAGAACAACTGAAAGTCAATGGTAAAGGACTATTTTCTGGTCTTCTTTTATTCATTGTCTTTAGGGAGCAGAATATAGAGAAGTGGGTTCTTCCCAAAGCTCTGAACGATCCTTTGTAAGACACTGGGAAATCTGCTTTTGAGGATTCAGTCTGTCTATGCAGAGAGTAAAGTGTTTTAAGTTCTTCTGATGATTTTATATATTTCTCCTTAACTCCTGGCCCTTGTCACACTTTTCTGTTTTGAATTTTTTGTTGAGCACCTATTAAATGCATGAAATTGTACTTCATGCATTGCTGAATGTGAATTGACAAGCAGCCACTCCCATCCCCCAAACCCAATCAAGAGTTTACCACATAGTGAAACAATCCGACCACAGTACAAATCTTTTACGAATCTCTCACAAATGACCTCTTCTCTTCCTTAAACTTACTTGAATAATTACGTGATTTTGTCTCAGTGTGTCTTAGGAGATGCTTCATGACTGGAGAATGTGAAGGGCAAGATTATATCCCTTCCTTTAAAGAGTTTAGGTGCCTTTATTTTATAGCAGGATAGAAGTTTGCCAACGGGATGTACATCAGTATTGGAGAAATTCCGACCTGGGTTCAAATGATAGCATTTATTACCGTGTCACTTTGGACAAGGCATCCAAGTTCCCTAAGTCTAGAATATCTCTTTTTAAAATGGACACAAGAAGGGCACCTGGGTAGCTCAGGCAGTTAAACTAGCCTGACTCTTAGTTTTGGCTCAGGTCACGATCACACGGTTCGTGAGTTCCAGCTACACATCGGGCTTTGCACAGTCAGCTCAGAACCTGCTTGGGATTCTCTCTCCCTCTCTCCCTGCTCCACCCCTGCTCACTCTCTCTCTCAACATAAATAAATAAACGTTATATATATGTGTGTGTGTGTATATATATACGTGTGTGTGTATATATATAAATCAAATCAAATGGACACAAGAAAAGTAAGTGGTTTATAAAATCGCCCTGAGTTTAGATGGTGTTTGACGTGCCTGGTGTGGAGTAAGTATTGACTACGTGTCATCTGCAATTTCTAACCTTCCACACATTGAATTGAGTTAATTAACTCCTTAGACAAAGCATGTGCACTCTTCGGTGAATGATCCATTTTGTATTATTTTCCTCTCACCTTGCATTTATGGAGGAATGCCTTAAAAATGGTACAAAAGAGTTTCAAAAATGCAAGATTAAACAGTTATACAGCTTCCTGTATTGAAGAACTACTGAGAGCCTTTACTCTATTACTAAGCATTTATGCATTATTTGGTAACAAGGAGAAAGAGTGTGCAGTGTTTTGCTAAGTGATTCAACCAGAGAATTCTCTGATTTTCTTCTTCTTCTTCTTCTTCTTTTTTTTTTAAACAGATGAACCTTGTAAATTGAATATTCCAAGGAACAAACCCTAGGACAGGCTGATTTAGGAATTGCTGCAAGGAAAATTGACCCATAATTAAGAGAAGAGAATAAATTTGCATTCTCTGCATACTACATATATTGAATATTTAATGTAAAAAAAAAGAAAATATATGAAGACCATAACAAAATATATAAGAATATTTCAAAATATTGGCATATGAAAGACTTCATGTGCCTAGAACAAATGAAAAAATTGCAAAGGTAAATATCAGAGGGCTGGATTATATAAGGGCCTAAATATTTCTTAGGCCAAAAAAAAAAAAAATCTTAAATTTAAGAGGCAAAAGTCAAACTAAAAAAAACATTTCTTAAAATAAAATAATCAAGGCGCCTGGGTGGCTCAGTCACTTAAGCATCTGACTTCGGCTCAGGTCATGAGCTCACGGTTTGTGAGTTCAAGCCCCACAACAGGCTCTGTGCTGACAGCTCAGAGCCTGGAGCCTGCTTCAGATTCTGTGTCTCCCTCTCTCTGCCCCTCCCCTGCTCATGTGCTGTCTCTCTCTCAAAAATAAACAAACATTGAAAAAAAAATTTTTTTAAATAATCATCTATTAAAATATTGAATGAAGAACATTATATAAACAAATGGTCAAAAGATATCAATTATAGTCAGAGGAGCCAAGATGGCGAAACAGCATGGAAGTTTTTTTATGTGTCTCCCATCCATGAAATACAGCCAGACCAACACTAAACCATCCCACACCTAGAAAACTGATTGGGGGATTAACACAACAATCTGCACAACCTGAACCACAGAATTCAGCAGGTACGCAGCACAGAGAAGGTGAACCTAGGGCGCTGAACTTGGGGAGCGAGAAGCCGCAAGGGGCAAGGAGGTGCTTTTGCGGGTGGAGACAAGATGGAGATGGAGGGGAGGGGAGAATAAGGGGAAAGCACCCCTCCCCAAAAGCAGCTGGAAAGAAAGTGGAAAATTGGAAACAGCCGCAGGAACTAAACTAAAATGGGAGAAAGGAGAAAGGAGAGGGTTTAATTCTATTAAGACTGTAAACAAGGGGAGCGCAAAGGCTGCAACTCCGCGGCTCCATACCTGGCGGTGCTCTGGTGGGAAGGGCGAATCCCCAGGAGCAGAGTGGGGTCCGGGAGGTTCTCAGGCCACACAGGGAAAAGCGGCTCCACTGCTGGAAGGACATTTGGTAGAGACTGTTGAAGCCACCTGGTCCCGGCAGACCCCGGAAGGCTGCCACATTCGCTGGTGCTGGAACAAGGTCCTTAAGGGTGAAGCCTGGTGCTGGATGTGTGTTGTGATTTTCCATAATCCCTGCTGCTACACTGTCTCGTGAACTTTTTCTGGGGCGGGCGGCACCTGGCCGCAGTCTCGGGGCACCGGCACCAACAGGGTCCAGTGGACGTACCTGGGTGCAGCTGATATTGGGCCACTGCTCATTCGGCCATTGCTCAGTGAGACCTTCCTGCAGAAGGGCGGAACGGGTCAAATCGCAGTCCTTCAGAAGTAAGGGGCCAGGGAAAACAGCCGAATCGGAGACAAAACTCGGGAGAGAGGTGCTGCCTGGGACCTGGTCACGGAGAGTGAAAGAGCGGGGAGTGGACGAAAGCTGAAGACAGAGGATGGGTGCGTGATTGCTGACGGAGGAGAACAGCCTGGGTGGCTGGGTGACGCCATTTTAACCGCTCCCGCGCATGCCCATACGCACCTACGAGCACCGCAACGCTCCGCCCCAGTAGGCCAGCAGCGCCATCTAGTGGAGAGCGGAGCCGTTACACTGAGGCCCGCCCAACTGCGCCAACCTTGCTCTTCAAGAAGACACGTCTCACCGCCTGCTTAGTTCATGGACTATAAAGCGCTTCATAGTCTGACTTCTAGGGGAAAATGAAGCAATTTCAGTCCTACTTCAATCTGTTAGCAGGTCCATCTATTCAATTTTCTTTCTTTTTTTCTCTTTTACACTACATTTCTTTTTCTCCAATACAGAGAAAAAAATTATTTTTATTTTCAATTTTTATTAAAAATATTTTTCTTTCGTTTTTTTACTATTTGTTTTACTTTTGTGTAAATTGTTTCAAATTCTATTTTACTTCCATCATTTTATTTTGGTCTACTTCAGTGTATTCACTTCTTCAAATTTTCAAACGATTTCCTTTTTTTCTTTTTCTTTTTTCTCTTTTTTCTTTCTTTTCTTATTCTTGAATGCAGAAAGAGAAAAACTTCATTTTTACTTTCAATTTCTATTAAAAATATTTTTCTTTAATTTCTTCTTACTATGTTTTTCACTTTTATGTAAATTTTTTCAAATTCTACTTTACTTCCCTCATTTTATTTCAGTCTACTACAATGTATTCACTTTTTCAAATTTTCAAACGATTTCCTTTTTTCCTCTTTTTTCTCTTTTTTGTTTCTTTTCTTTTTCTTGAATACAGAAAGAGAAAAAATTCATTTTTCTTTTTAATTTTTCCTGAAAATATTTTTCTTTATTTTTTTCTACTATATTCTTTACTTTTGTGTAAATTTCTTCAAATTCTGATTTACTCCCATCATCTCCATTTAGTCTACTTCAGTGTATTCATTTTCTCAAAATCTCAAACGATTTCCTTTTTTTACCCCCATTTTTTCTCTAATCAGTCAAACCACTTTCACCACCCAGACCAAAACAAACCTAGGATCTAGCATCATTTATGTGACTTTGTGTGTGTATGTTTAATTTTTTAACTTTAATATTTTTTAATTTTCATTTTTCTACCTAATTAATTCCTTTTCTCCCTTCAAAATGACAAAAAGAAGGAATTCACCCCAAAAGAAAGAGCACGAAGAAATGACAGCCAGGGATTTAACCAACACAGATACAAGCAAGATGTCTGCACCAGAATTTAGAATCACGATAATAAGAATACTAGCTAGAGTCGAAATAGATTAGAATCCCTTGCTGCAGAGATAAAAGGAGTAAAAACTAGTCAGAATGAAATAAAAAAATGCTATAACTGAGCTGCAAACACGAATGGATGCCGTGGCAGCAAGGATGGATGAGACAGAACAGAGAATCAGGGATATGGAGGACAAATTTATAGAGAATAATGAAGCAGAAAAAAAAAGGGAGATTAAGGCAAAAGAGCACGAGTTAAGAATTAGAGATATCAGTGACTCATTAAAAAGGAACAACATCAGAATTATAGGGGTCCCAGAAGAGGAAGAGAGAGAGAAATGGGGGCAGAAGGGTTCTTCATGAGCAAATCATAGCAGAAAACTTTTCTAACCTGGGGAAAGACACAGACATCAAAATCCAGGAAGCACAGAGGACTCCCATTAGATTCAACAAAAAACGACCATCAACAAGGCAGAACATAGTCAAATTCACAAAATACTCAGGCAAGGAGAGAATCATGAAACCAGCAAGGGAAAAAAGTCCCTAACCTACAAGGGAAGGCAGGTCAGGTTTGCAGCAGACCTATCCACAGAAACTTGGCAGGCCAAAAATGAGTGGCAGGATACATTCAATGTGCTGAATCAGAAAAATATGCAGCCAAGAATTCTTTATCCAGCAAGGCTGTCATTCAAAAGAGAAGGGGAGATTCAAAGTTTCCCAGAGAAACAAAAATTAAAGGAGTTTGTGACCACTAAACCAGCCCTGCAAGAAATTTTAAGGGAGACTCTCTGAGGGGAGACAAGATGAATAAATAAATAAATAAGTAAATAAATACATAAATAAATAAATACCAAAAGCAACAAAGATTAGAAAGGACCAGAGAACACCACCAGAAACTCCAACTCGACAGGCATCATAATGGCAATAAATTCATATCTTTCAGTACTCACTCTAAACAAAAGCAGGAGGCATCACAATCCCGGACTTCAAGCTATACTATAAAGTTGTAATCATCAAGACAGTATGGTACTGGCACAAGAACAGACACTCAGATCAATGGAACAGATTAGAGAATCCAGAAATGGACCCACAAATGTATGGCCAACTAATCGTTGACAAAGCAGGAAAGAATAACCAATGGAATAAACACAGTCTCTTCAGCAAGTGCTGCTGGGAAAACTGGACAGTGACATGCAGAAGAATGAACATGGACCACTTTCTTACACCATACACAAAAATAAACTCAAAATGGATGAAAGACCTCAATGTAAGATAGGAAGCCATCAAACTCCTCAAGGAGAGAGCAGGAAAAAACCTCTTTGATCTTGGCCATGGCAACTTCTTTCTCAACACGTCTCTGGAGGCAAGGGAAACAAAAGCAAAAATGAACTACTGGGGCCTCATCAAAATAAAAAGCTTCTGCACAGCGAAGGAAACAATCAGCAAAGCTAAAAGGCAACCGACAGAATGGGAGAAGATATTTGCAAATGACAAATCAGTTAAAGGGTTCATATCCAAAATGTATAAAGAACTCATCAAACTCAACACCCCAAAACACAAAGAATCCAGTGAAGAAATGGGCAAAAGACATGAATAGACACTTCTCCAAAGAAGACATCCAGATGGCCAACCGACACATGAAAAAAATGCTCAACATCACTCATCATCAGGGAAATACAAATCAAAACCACAATGAGATACCACCTCACACCTGTCAGAATGGCTAACATTAACAACTCAGTCAACAACAGATGTTGGCGAGGATGCGGAGAAAGAGGATCTCTTTTGCACTGCTGGTGGGAATGCAAACTGGTGGAGCCACTCTGGAAAACAGTGTAGAGGTTCCTCAAAAAACTAAAAATAGAACTACCCTATGACCCAGCAATTGCACTACTAGGCATTTATCCCTGGGATACAGGTGTGCTGTTTCGAAGGGACACATGCACCCCATGTTTATAGCAGCACTATCAACAATAGCCAAAGTATGGAAAGAGCCCAAATGTCCATCGACAGATGAATGGATAAAGAAGGTGTGGTATATATATACAACGACAATCAAAAAGAATGAAATGTTGCCCTTTGCAATTACGTGGGTGGAACTGGAGGGCATTATGCTAAGTGAAGTTAGTCAGAGAAAGACAAAATCATATGACTTCACTCATATGAGGACTTCAAGAGACAAAACAGTTGAACATAAGGGAAGGGAAACAAAAATAACAGAAAAACAGAAAGGGGGACAAAACAGAAGAGACACATAGATATGGAGAACAAACTGAGGGCTACTGGAGGGGTTGTGGGAGGGGGGGATGGGGTAAATGAGTAGGGGGCACTAAGGAATCTACTCCTGAAGTCATTGTTGCACACTATGCTAACTATTTTGGATGTACATTTAAAATAAAAATAAAATAAAATAAAATAAAATACATAAAAAATGAATAAATAAAATGACTTGGTCAGGCTATGCCACATTGAAAACCTATAGTAGAGCAAAGACTGGAAGGAGGTGGTAGATTGAGCCACGCAGCTATGAGGTAAGTCGTGTGGAATAGCAGTGCAGGAAGAGGGACCACCTTTAAAAAAGCAAGGTGGTGTGGGTATGGTAACGAAGCCAGTGGGCTAGGGCAAGGAAGCAAAGAGGAGAGTCCTGGAGAGGTCAGAGGGTATGAGGGATAAAAAAACAATGAGCGACGTGTTATAACCGTGCAGATGTGCTTGAGTGAGACAGGAAGTCATCCAAGGATTTGCTAAACTGAATTATGTTTGCAAAATCCTTTGTCTGCTATGTAAGAATACAACACAGAGGCAAAGGTGGAAGTCAGGGGACCAGATAGAAGGCTTGTACATTTTTTTGGAGGCGAGCCACAACGGTAACTCCAAGTTCAAGACCAAGTTCATGAAAATGGAGGTAGTAAAGGTTCTTAATTGGGGATATCTTTTAAATGAAAGTCAAAAGGATTTCTTGACCACTAGGATATAGGTAAGGGAGAAAGAGTTAAGGATGACTCTAGGATTTGTAGCCTGGGAAACTAAATAGACTTGCCATTTAATGAAGTGGACTAGGTTTGGAGAGGAAGATCAGGAGTTTAGTTTTGAATGTATCAAGTTTGAGAAGTTTATCACATATGTAAGTTGAGCTGTTGAGTGTAGTTGAACCTATGATTCTAGAGTTTAAGAGAAAAAAATGGAGAAGGAAATATACATTTGGGGGTCAACAATATATTCATAGGACACTAAGCCATGAGACTGAATGATTTCTAAAGGAGTGGGGAGAAAATGGACAGAAAGGAGGAAAAAGAACACACACACACACACACACACACACACACACACAAACCAAGGACTAGTCAACTGCCATATTTCTGGGAGAAAAACAAAAATTTTTTAGTTAAAGGTGAAACTTACATCAAAAAAGGCAGAGCATCTGTTTCCACATCTTTCAGTAGGTGAAATGGTTTTATCTTATTTGTGTTGGGTCACAGCCAGAGCTATAAACCAAAAGGTTATTTAACCTTAGAGTTGCTCTGCCAGACATGCTTAGGCACCATTAGATTGGTTGTACCCAATTCTCTTCACTTTGTTTTATGTTACGTGCAGAACATAGGAAAGATTATAGGCTCCCTGGATTTTTTTCCCCTAAGTTCCTAGAATCATCTAGCATCACATGGTTTCTAGGTAGCTTTGCTAATGTTTTAGGGCTGCAGACTGTGGCTTCAACCAGACAGAAATGGGAAGGTAATGAAATGAGCCAGTCCAAGGAATGGCCTATAATCTGTTAATCTATTGAAAATATAACTTATATTTCAACGGAAATGGAGGGAAATTTGAAAGACACATAAGTACAATGAACTAAAATGCATTAAAGTAAGCTTGTGCACAGAATATACAGTCTTTGGAAATAGAAACAGAAGCAGAATAAGGGGAAACTTCTGGACAGTTTAAGTTAATCAAAAAACTTTGGCCCAAGACATGGAGAAGGACTTTACTTTGAGAAGCTTCTATTTTGAGAAAGACAACTGGGAAAATATCAAGACATCTTCAGAGGAAGGCCAAGTCTTGGAAAAAATATAACTCCTTCCCCTCAAGAATTTGAGATCTAAGAAAATACAGAGAGTTATTGTGTTAAAGTCACAGATAGAGCACCGGCTATATAAGCTTGTGAGAAATTGCGCCCGTGATACTCGGGCTAGTGGAACCAAGTAGCTACAGAAAATAGGGGCTGATCTGAGAGGGATACCTCCTGGGTGGGCAGGTAAGTTCTAATATACCATAGTTGTTTTTAGTAGGCTTATTAGGCATTTGATGCCTGAGGAAAATGTACAGAATGAGGACCCCTACAGAACAAGGGTGACCACATAATTTATTATCCAAACTGGGACACATCTTGAGACTGAAAGTGGTATTATTAACCTGTTAGCTTCCTGGGGCCGCCATAACAAATTACCACAAACAGAGTCAGAAATATATCCTCTGACCATTCTGGACACTCGAAGTCTCTGTGGGATCTCAGGGGAGGATCCCTGCATTACTCCTTCTACCTTCTGGTGGCTTCCAGCAACCCCTGGTGTTCCTTGACTTGTAGCTACATCACTCCAATGTCTCTCTGCCTTGCTCTTCCCATGGCCTTCTTCTCTGTGTCTTCTCCCTTTCTTATAAGGACAGCATCAGTGAATTTAGAGCCCATCCCATTCTATCCAGGTAGGTCTCATCTTGAGAACCTTACCTTAATTACATCTGCAAATACCCTTATTCCAAATAAGATCACATTATGAGTGTTTGCAGAGATATATTTCTTTTGGGGGGGGGGACACTATTCAACCCGCCACAAATAATTTCACCAGACCAATCAGATTAAACCAGGACTGTTCTGAGCAAACAGGGATATAAGATAAATCTAATAGAAAGTGCAAGAAAGATGGGATTTATGAAGGGAAGCAAGACAATACAATGACAGAACAAGCCTATGTCCAGCTTGGGGGCTAGTTGAATGGAGACTCCTCTTGGATGGGATTTCCTTACTCAAGGAAGTGAAGGAAGACAATATTTTGTTGAACAATGGATGCCCTTGCCTGTCTAATTCTCAGTGGTTTCAAATCTCTCCAACAGCCATTGGTACCACAAGGGGAAAAAAAATCTCAAAGAGTATGTTAGAAAAAAAATGCATAAGAACAAGGTTAAAGTAAAGAACAAGTTCAGATTCTGAAAACAGTGCTATCCTAATGAGAAAGAGAAAAGGAAAGGAAAGGAAATGACTTTAAAATATTGTTAAAATGGTAAAAACTTCGGTGAGACATCCCAAAAGGAAAAGGGGAACAATACAGGGAAATTCAATCCCACCAGGGATATGTATATACCTCGTTTCAAAAATATGAGGAGACAGGAACAAATGTCACTGCTGTTATTGAGCTAAAAACTAACGATTCAAGGTCTACAAATAAATGTTGTGATTATTTTTATGTTTTAGCAAATTTTCATTTAAGAATAACAGGCAGAAAAGGCCACAAATCACAAGCATACATCCAGGTGACTGAATTTTCAGACTGAATACAACCTTGTAACCAGCCTCAGAAATTTCCCTTATGCCCTCTTCTGATTGCTACCCCCTTGAGAGTAACCTTACCCTGTTTCTAGCAGCATAGCTTAGTTCTGTCTAGTGTTGAACACTGTATAAATAGAATTACGCAGCGTGTACTCTTTCGTGTCTTATTTGACCTAACTGTGGTTTGTGAGAAGCTTCCATATTTATTTTGTATATATTGCAATAGTTTGCATGGAACTACACTCTCTGAGTATTCTTCACCATATTTATCATTGTTAATGAATACTGAGGTGGTTTCCAACTTGGGGATGTTATCAAAGGGCTGCTATGGACATTCTTGTACATGTCTCTTGGTGAGCATATGTTTGCATTTCTGTGGACACACACCTAGCAGTGGAATTTCTGGGTCAAGGGGTATGTTTATGTTCAGTTTTAGCGGATACTGCCAGATAGTTTTCCAAAGTGAATATACCAATTAAGGGCTAGACATTTCATTCTAAAAATAGAAAGGATTCCTGAGAAGGGCTTGTGGCAGAGATCTTGGTCCTTACAGGGCCCCAAGGGCCTTGGGTTTCAGAATCATCAATGGCAACTTCGCTTCAGGAATTTGCTGGAATTCTGCAGCTGAAGCCAAGGTAGGGAAGAGAAGGAAAGAGCCCACAGTGGGCAGAGTTCAGAAACCAAGAGAATTAACTCCATAGCAAGAAGCAGTGATGGTACACCTTTGGAAAAGGGCTAAAATCACTTCCTAAAATGCCCAGAAGTAGCAGTTACTCTACCAGACAGAGGTGTCGCTCAGCCTTGGAGAAGCATTGACTCAATGGACACTGGACACTTAGAAGCTTTGGGTATGTAATATGGGGACCAGGGAGACTAGAGCAAGATGTAATGCTGGAAAGTATGGTGGGCATGATGACATCGTTCAGTGACAGACTTGTTCACCTGGTGGGAAGGTTGCTAGTGGGGAAAGTGCCTTCAGTATCAATTCCCTCAGAGGTCACCTCAGAGGCAGAGAGTCACCTGGCCCGAGGTCACACCCTTTTCTGGACAACCCACATCCAATGCCTGGTCAGTGAAGTAGGACAAAGTCCCGGACACCTTGGCCTAAAACTCAGGACAATTCTTAATCCTTCTAGCTCCCCATGGAAGTTGGCCAACACTGTCTGGGGACTATATCACCACTTTCCTCCCTTTACCTACTCGTTTCCTTGTCCTCCCTTCCACAAGTTTTAATCCCTTGGGAACTCATTAATACACATTCTACATACTACATTCTGTTTCAGAGTCTACTTTCCAGGAAAGCCAACCTGCGACAAGGCCACTTTGCAAAAATGACAGGAGTATCTCCAATGTCCCTCCCTGCTGCTATAATAAGTATGTCCTGCTAATTTGGAGACTCTTCAAATAGCATCCATACAATGTGAGACTCAGTCTGGAATTACTTCAATTTCAGGGATCACCAATCCAATGAGAGATCACTAGGTTCCAGCTGCTAAAATCATTCCATTTATACCTTGGCATCTAGGTAAGGAAACTCTGGCTGAGACTAAAGAGAATTAGGCACTGGGGAGAAGGATTTGGACTTTAATTTCTTTAGACTTTAACCTAAAATGGCAAGAGGATTTAATTTGAAGCCTTGTATTTTACCCCAGGATTTAATAAGAAGAAGGAAGCTATATTATTCAAAGAAAAGACATTTTCATTCTGCTACTACTGTATTATTTGTGATGGTTTTGTGCTGTCTTTAGGATGAACAGCTCTTGACCTATATTGGACAAAAAGGCTGGACATGATAACGGAAGTAGAATGGGGAGCAGTCGTTCAACTTGGGGTACAGCATGAGTTCATAGTTGATTTAATGAGTGTCCTGTTCTGAACCATTTCATAATCTTCTCTCCGTGAAAACTAACATGCCCACCAGAAGGTGTAGCTGAATGAGGGTAGGAAAAAAGTCACTTTATTGAAACATACACCATTGTTTGCCCAGTGGATTAAGAAATCAAAAAGAGGGGCGCCTGGGTGGCGCAGTCGGTTGAGCGTCCGACTTCAGCCAGGTCACGATCTCGCGGTCTGTGAGTTCGAGCCCCGCGTCGGGCTCTGGGCTGATGGCTCGGAGCCTGGAGCCTGTTTCCGATTCTGTGTCTCCCTCTCTCTCTGCCCCTCCCCCTTTCATGCTCTGTCTCTCTCTGTCCCAAAAAAAATAAATAAACGTTGAAAAAAAAAAAAAAAAGAAATCAAAAAGATGCTAAATGTTGGGAAGAATCCCCTGGACAGATTCCGTATCCCCATAAAACGTCTGCAAATGGGTTGCCTGGGTGGCTCAGCTGGTTGAATGTGTTACTATTGATTTTGGCTCAGGTCACGGTCCCAGGGTCATAGGATCAAGCCCGATATTAGGCTCTGTGCTGAGCATTGAGCCTGCTTAATATTCTCCCTCTCTCTCTCTCTAAAAAAAAAAAAAAAAAAAAAAAAAAAAAAAAAAAAAAAAAAAAAAAAAAAAAATGTGCAAAAATAACATATCTGTGCTCTCTCTTTCTCTGTCTGTCCCTTTGTCTCTGTCTCTGTCTCTGTCTCTTTCCCAACTTCCCAGGAAGGAGGAGTGACTATTCTGACTGATGAAAATGGGAAGATCTGAGTATGCATGAATTGGCCCAGTTCCATGTGGAAAGAACACATTGTAATGGCCAAGACCTGCGTTTCAAAGCAAGTGTGGAAACCCCTAAGTCTCTACACATGACGACACGGTGGAATTAAGGCATCAGTTCCGGCAAAGCATTTTGCTCAGCAGACCCAAATTCATTCTTGAGTGGACTGTCTCAAAATCAGGATTTGGGGAAATCTCATTGTGATTATGGATGCAAGAAGCCTAGCAAATAGAAAGCTAACGTCTTACCATCATTAGTTTGATTCATGTGTCTATTCCTCAAATACTCTGAACTTTGGAAGATAGAGACGAGAGTTATTTACTGGATAGGATGATTGGAGGCATACCAGAGAGGGCCTCAAGTGACAAACTAAGGATTGGGACATTTTCAAGAAGATTTATAAGACTATTTGAAGACAGAAAAGGGTATTATTGTTGCAAAGGAGGTTTTCCCCCTTCAAACCCCTGGCTCTGGGTAGACTCATTTAAACCTCAAATGTTCATTTGTGCCTCAGGCATCAATGATGGGCATGTATGCGGTCCATTACTCATCCAGCTCTGATGGGTTCAGAGGCAGGCGCCTGCCCTGAATTTCACACCAGATGAGGCGATCTGAGTTTAACACTTTGGACTTCAGACTTCACAACATAGCTTCTATTCCTCAATGAATACTTGAGATGTTTTTGCCCACGCTTCTTATTCAGTTTTGTTTATTACTTTCACATTGAGGAAATTTGCCCAAAGGCTATTAGAAAGTAATAGAGGGATAAGAACGATTACTGATTTAAATAAATAAACATTATTGATATTCTCTTCTGATGTGTAGTTTACCATATCGTTTTAGCAAATGTAAAATACCTAGGAGATTTTTCATATTTTTATTCAAGACCTGATTCCTCTAATGCTGGTGCCCTCAACTTCCATTGTTCCCTGTAAAGAAGAACTTCATCCACTACGCCCAGGCTTTTACACCCCTCACTGTGGGGAAAGGACACGATCCTTTGGATATCACATCAGGTCATTGTGCTTGCTGGTCCCTCAGCCTGGGGTACTCTTGACCCCCGGTCTTCATTGCTGGCTTTCTATCATATTCCATGACACTGTTTTCTCTTGTTGATATTGTATGAGATTTTTCTCATGTCATCACTTACTCACTTACTCACTTATTTATGGTAGAAAACCACATGGAAAAAGAGAAGCCACTGTATGCTCAGCTCGGAAAAGTGCCTGGTAAGTATGTGATGAAGAAATGCCCCTGGGCCTAGAAAAGGAAATCTGTTTCAGCTTTACACGAATTCTAGATTACGGCTAAACAGGAAAAGAAGTCCAGTGGTTTCTCTGCTCTGAAATAACTTCTGGAGTAGTTGAGGAGAGACAAGAGTTAAGAATAAAATCACTCAGCTTACAAAGCAACAAAATTGTAAATACCTGAAAGAGAGACCAAGCATATGTGCTGATACAGACATTCATCTACAGATGTCTCGGGTTAAACATGAGCTGGAGAAACTACCATTTTCCAGAAAGGCTGCACCAGTTGGAACACTTACTCCAGTGGATTGAATCACTAATCCTGGAATTTCAGGCACAAGTGCAGTTTTATTTGAGCTAGGATGTCAGGGAGAGGTGAGCAGAGGGAAAGAAACTCTCTTAAGAATAGGAATTTAGTGCTGGGATTGCTCTTTGGGTAGATGCCGATGTGCATGTTACAAACCGGAAAATCAATGACCATTCAGCTTTCCCAAACCCTGCTCCTAAGGGGGGACTCTTATATGGGGCCTTAATAATCATACTTTCAACAAATAGTAATAATAATAATAATAATGGTAGTAATTACAATTACAAGAGCAGCTGTTCAGTTTCTATGTAAAAGTATTTGGCAAGAGAGAAATTTAGAGTTGTTTTCTTTGTTTGTTTGTTTTAACTTACTACAGATGTAATTATTCTCATCTCAGTTAAGAAGTCACCTCAGATGGATGCCTGGCTGGCTGGGAGGGAAAAGCATGTGACTCTTGATCTCAGGGTCATGAGTTCGAGCCCCACGTTGGGTGTAGAGATTACTTAAATAAATAAATAAACTTTAAAAAAGAAAGAAAGAATGTCATCAACTGCTCTCTTTGGCAGATAAACTCTTCAATTCCTCCTGCAACCTGGCAGAGTCCTTGAATGGTTTACACACAGTTGGACTTTTTCACACTTCCTGATTTGGGAAACATCTGGAGAAGTCCCTTCACAAGCTCAGGAATGCACTGAGTGAGAAGATAGCACCGCGGCAAGACTCAGATATGATGGATGCCCATTGCATGGTTTGGGAAAGTTGTTTTCCATGGGAGATGTGGTTCAGACAATCATTTACCATAACCTGTGGCTCCACTTCGTGCCCCCACCAACTCACCTCTAATCAGGTCTGTCTGTCCACCGTGGTAGAAAAGCAGTGGTTTGGACCCAGATAGCCCTAGATTCAAACTAGTCACGTCGCATTGCAGAGGCTTGGTCTCTCCATTTGGGGAATAAGAAAAATAGTGTCATGAAGGCTGTACTACATATAACTCTCCTGCTGCATAGCTGGTGTTCAATAAACATCACCAACTGTCATACGCTTCGGAGAGGAAAAATGCAAGGATGAAATCCTTCGTTCATCCATTTCTCTTGGTTGGCCATTCATATTTCTTCTGCCTAATAAATTGCCAGAAACCCTCATTTAAAAAAAACAGACTGTTCTGTTTAAATCACTGATTATGAAAACTGAATAAATCGTCTGCTTTACTCTTCCCTCCTGATTGACCCAGAAGTGAGATGCCTTGATTCTCAGCCCCAGTGGATTCTGAAATCTCACTCCCAAACAAAACCACGGACAAAGGCATAAGACGCACAATCAATAACGTTGGGAGATTTCCCTTTTAGAATCATTGCTAGGGACTTAATAATTATTCAAATGACTTATCAAGCATGTGTCAAGTCTGTTCATGTCTTGCAAGTGATGATTTCAAACTAGCAGGGTCCCTGGCTCCTTTTGCTTCAGTGTTTGAGCTGCGTTAGTGTTCTAGCTGCGTTAGTGTTCTAGCTGAGGGTTTACTAAAGAAATACAAATTGGTGGCATTTAGACTACAGTTATGCAATTATGCTACATATTAGCAATCCATAGGAAAAGTGTAGAAGGGGAGCGTGATGTGAAGATTTCCTTAAATAAGAGTCGGGATTGTACAAGGTTTAATGTAGCATGACAAAGGTCATGCATTATCATACCCTTGCATAGCATCCTAATGTACAATGCACTTTCACATGCCGCGTATATTTCACTGACTACCAACAACTACACTATGATGGAGTTATTAACAGTGCCATTTTACAGATAAACAATTGATCCATGGGAAGACTGACATGCATGACATATAATAATAAATGGCAGATCTTGTATTTAAACTCAGGTAAAGATAAAATTCACATACCTACTAAGACTCAGTGGGCTTAGATATAATGTAATACTTATTCTATAAGTCAACCATCAAGAAAGGTGACATACCCCTGATACATACCTACTGTGCAGAAGCACTTAGGTAAAGGCACCTTTCAATGGATGGATACTGGGGTATCCCACCCAATCATAAAAAAAGGGGTGGGTGAAAAAGTCAAACATATCAAAGGTAGGAATGTAGTTAGGCTTCAGGAAAAGCTCAATCTAGGAATTTAAAGACTTTCTCCAGCTCATCTCTACTTCCTTAAAAAAAGTTTTTTTTTTTAATGTTTATATTAATTTATTGAGAGAGCATGAGTCAGGGGGTGGGCAGAGAGAGAGAGAGAGAGAGACAATTCGAAGCAAGCTCCGGGCTCCAAGCTATCAACACAGAACCTGGCACGGGGCTCAAACCCATGCACTGTGAGATCATGACTTGTGCCAAAGTCAGAAGCGTAACCAACCGAGCCACCCAGGTGCCCCTCGTCTCAGCTTCTGACTCTGATGGCTTCATTTCTGTCACTGAAGTCCTGCTTCTTCTGCATGGCAAATGTCAGAGTTAACTGTCTCCTGTATCCCAGCTTCATCACTAAAAATGAGAAGCATATTTCCCCTCAGTTACTGTTTGAAAAATCCAGCTGAATGACCTATTTGCCCAATTTGGTTTGGGCGTCCGCTACTGGACAAATGAATTGTTGCCAGTGTAACAGGGCCATCTAAGAACATAGAGACTGACTCTGTGACCACACCAATGAGATATGTAAAGAAATAATGGGGCAAGAAAGCAGTGTTCTATTCTGAGAAGGGGAGAATGCTAGGTACAGCAAACAACCGTCCACCTCCAAACTGTAGCATATTAGCCTAACTTGTACCTTATGGGCCATCAGCCTCATGAACCACTCTCTCCATGTCTATCACAGGTGGATCAAGCCTGTTACTTAAAGAGTAGGGAAGTAAGGAGAGGGTAGGCGAGGAGCTAGGACATGTTCCAGGTACTAAGTCATCCACATCCTCATAACAATTCTTTTTATGGAAGAGAAAACCTAGGCCCAGGTTAGCTAAATAACTTGACCCAAACCCCAGAGCGCCTACGTGACAGAAGCAGGATTCAAACCCAAGCTGGCGGTTACAGAAGCCACTACCCCCTAAAGCCTCTCAGTGAGAACAGAGAATAAGATATGACCAGCACAAGATGGCGGAGAAGCTGTGTTTCAAGCCTGTCCTGAGGCTGACGAGCAGTCGTCAAGCAACAGAGGCTTAGGGGCCCTGCTGCGGGCCAACTGTGGGATCTTGCACAGCAACTTGACATCCTTTAGACAGTTTCTTCATTACCAGGAGAACACACTGAACAAGCTTACGCGTTCCCAGGATCTGTTGTGCCATACGATCAACTGCATCCGAAAGTCCAGACGGGTAACTTGGGTTACTCTCCTTTTCCTAGAATAGAGCCTCTGGGTGAATCGGACGCTGTGTCTTGAGATTCTTGCCAGGCCTGCCTCCCTAGCTACGTGCGGTGCTCCCTGGGAGTGGTTAGAGAATCTCCAGTTGCTCAGCCCAACTGTGATAAACTCATGAATCAGGGTTACTGGATCTCAACGAATATGATGAGGCAGGGAAAATCTCTCCAGGACACGCACGCCAGAGAGGCCACAAACGAACCACTGCCTTTTTTTTTTTTTTTTCTTTTTCAAGTCATGACATCATTCAGATTCCTTTACCCTTTTTCACAATTCATGCACTCCTCCAGCCCCAACTCATCCACACCCCAATATGGCTCACATGTCCTTGCCTTCCACCGAAACCCCTAAGTCAGAACTGTCTTAAATGCTTATCCTAATGGAAGGAGCCTGGCCCCGTCTAGCTAAGAGGTGAGAAGAAGGGCTGGCTGTGGAAAGACAAATTTGATGAATGTCTGCTGCTGAATAATGCATGTGCTCTGTTTGTGAAGCTAATTAACTGAATTCACTTAATGGAAAAAACGGTGCTAAGAATTCTTTTTCTTTCAGAAAGGGCTGAGGAACTGAATAGAAAAATGCTCCCTCAACAGCATACCCCTGCTCTAAGTGTCACCGGGAAGTCACATCAAATGCTCTGAAGGTGCCGGATATATTTTTCCAATTGCTTTTTAGCTTTGTAATTACAAGGATCTAAAAACCTTGATTTGCCTTTTCAATAACTTACGGCGAAACCCCGTTGCCAGCACAGGCAAGGCAATTTCCAGCGTGCCTGTAGGACGGATTGGACTGTGAAGGAGCAGAAGGCTAGGAAAGCGATATTTCTTTTTCTCTCTCCTCCAGTGTTCTAGTTTGTCACTCATTTTCATTTCCTATTTTTAACTGCTAGCTAGTGAGCATCCAATTCGGCATGCAGGGATTGTTTTCCGATTTCAAAGCCCTGCAAGGCCACATTCAAATAGGAACGGGGACTTATTTCAGTTAAACTCTGGAGAGCATGGAAATGAGATTTTTGTTTCCCTCACTGCATGTGTATTATTCGTCATTCTCTGCTATTTCGGTGAATTTTAAGGACAAGGCAATGTGTTGGTACTGTCTTTCACCATTACTCAAATGCCATTCAGGGCCTTTAATTTGTTCTTTTCTGATTCACTTTGTGCAGGATTTGTTTTTGCGCTGTTATTTTTTGCTTGGTTATTTCCTTTTTCCTTTTTTTTTTTTTTCAATTTAATCTACCCTAAGTTTTTTTTTTCTTAAATAATCACCCAATGTTTGTATTCATCTTAAAATCATTCACACCCGTCAATAACTGCTTAGTCTACTGACAGTTGACTTTAATAGCACGTATACTGAACTTTCAGTCTTAAAATCCACATCACTGATAGTAAATAAGGGAGCCTACGATATCTGCAGGGAGAGAAAAGCCACTGGGCCTGTCTCCAGATTTTCTCACCTGGAGTTGTCCCGCTTGACTACCTTAAGGCTCTCTGGAGGGCAATTCAAAAGCTTGGGAGACTTTTCTTATGAGCCCCAGTGGGGCTTTGAGCTCAACCCAACCCAGCTTAAACCACAAGCTGCCTCTGTCTCTTGGATCTGTGAGTTTCCTCTGCTCTTATACCGAGGGGCTATGAGCAATCAGCCAGCTATGCCACCCCCAGACTTGGGTGGATCCTAGAACAAAAGGAGTTTCCCTGGGTCTATGCCCTCTGCATGCCATTGGCCCAAACTTCCCCAACATGTGGCTACTGTACGTTTTCATTCTGTGAAGAAGACGATAGGGAACAAAGATTACGTCAACATCACTTGAGAGGGTACAAAAGCCAGATCAAAGATGGGGATGCTCTCCAGAGCAGCATTCCTTCAAGGGGTAAAAATGGTCACAACTGATTGTGTCATCTGAGAAGAGAGTTGGCATGACTGTTCTTACCAGGATCCACTCAAAGGTGCCCTCACGGGTATCTACCTGATATGATATCAAAGGCCTGGGGAGATTTCCACATGCAGAAAAACTGAAAAAGAGAGAAAGGCAAGAGAGAGGACAAGAGAGAGAGAGAGTGAAAACAACCCCACCCAGCCACCCTGATTACTGTAAGATCTCTACGATTTCACTAATGAGACTATATTCCTTCCAACTCTCAGCCTCCTTGGAGAGGCGGGCCTGGGGCCTCTTTTGAACATCATTAGTCACTGATTTTCTCAGTTGAAATCAGTGATGGGAGATTACTAGGCCTCGGGGCCAGGACTGGAGTGAGGCAAGCCAGGTGTCCAGGGACAAATATTTCAGGAGGCTCTCACTCTCAGGTGCTGACAGAGGAAGATAGAATAAAGACGACTGAAACAAGAGTATCCAAACTGCACTTTTAAGAAAATGGGTTGGGGGCTCCTGAGTGGCTCAGTAGATTAGGCATCTGACTTTGGCTCAGGTCATGATCTCACAGTTCGTGAGTTCGAGCCCCACGTCAAGCTCTGTGCTGACAGCTCAGAGCCTGGAGCCTGCTTCAGATTCTGTGTGCGTGTGTCTCTCTCTACCCCTCCCCTACTCACACTCTGCCTCTTTTGCTCTCTCTCAAAAATAAACAAACATTAAAAAAAAATTTTAAAGACAGTTGGGACACCAGGCAGGAAAGGAAAGATGAGAAAAATAAAGTGACTTATCCTAAGCATATGCAGCAAAGGAAAGGAAACACAGATCTTCTGACTTCTGCCTGGACTGCTTTACCTGCTTGTTTTTGAATGCTTTGGAATCCAAGATTTTTGTTTTATGCTGGTTGTTGCAAGAACGTTTTATTATCTCTGCATTTTTTTGTGTGCTTTTTGACTTAATTGAAATAGCTAAGCTTTGGGGTAGGAGAGACTGGATTCCAGTTTTACCGCTTACAAATTTATGCAGCTTTGGAGAAATTATTTACCGTTCGTGAGTCCCAGTTGCTCATCTGTAAAGTGGGGCTGTTTGAGAACTGATGAGATCGTTCAGATGGGTTTAAGCAGGCATTCATTCAGCAAAGTGTATTGAATGTCTGTCTAAGCCAAGTCCTGTGCCAAGAGCTGCAGTTAAAATACTGAGCAAAAGCAACATATCCCCGGTTTTCAGTCGCGTGAAGGAAACAGAGAAACGAGATCTTCTGAGTAGATCAAACATTGATGAGCACCTGCAGATGGTTTTAGGTGGAGTAGATACCAATATCCGTGGATTCACTTCTGCTTCATAAAGGGGCGCAAGGATTAGTTGGCATAAAGAATTATTTCTTCTTTATTCGCAGGTTTCATTTTTTCCCCCAGTGGATTAATTTAGCTTTAAACCTCACCAGGCAGACATCAGAGCTTATTGAATGGATAATGCACTTTTCATAAATTCCCTGACATAAAGGAGTACAATGAGTCATGCTTTCAAAAGTGTCTGAAGATAGATTTACACCACATGATAGTCATAACGGTTCATTTGGAGCAGTTATGTAGTCTGTTGGGTAAATAATGAAAGTTGTATAAATCACATCAATGCTGTGTTTACACAATAGACCGTAACTACTCCAGAGGAGCTCAAACAATCTGATACAAGAACATTTTATAAATGATGTAAATACAGTTCACGTTTAAGTTAATCAAGTGAAGCAGCCCCAAAGGAGGACAGGGTTGTCGGGAAGGCCTGCAGGAGACAAGAGGAATGAAATATGTATCTTTGGTGAAAGTTTATATCAGTTAAGCCTCCTGGCTTTCAAATAACGGGAGCCAACTTAAGCTCCCTTAATAAGAAACAAAAAGGGGTGGGGTGGGGAGAAGGGCAGGACAATTTCTTAAAAATATACAGGGGTGCTTCGCAGAACCTGAAAGTCAGCATACATCTAGGTTTTAAGGAGAAACTGCAATGAGGAGAGAGAATGCTGCAAAACCCCAGAAAGTGTGTCCTGTCTGTTGTTTTCTTGAAACTTCATTCTACTCTCTGCAAATCTGCATTCTCTACGTTCTTGTCCTTGTGTCTTCCATAGCTTCCCTGTTTACTGTTCTGTTCTGTTACTGTTTCTATCCCTGGTTACTGTTGCAGCTGCATGTAGAAATAGATTCCCTGCCTCTCTAGGTCGGAGTTTCAATTTCCCAGAGAGGGAGTTTCAGTGGCTCAGTTTGAGTCACACACACACACACGCACACGCGCACACACACACACACACACACACGTCCGCCCTGCTCCCAGTAAGTTCTGCGAGAAGGCTGGGGACAGAAAGTATAATCATGGCCAACCGTGGCACATGCCTGTGTGTAACGAGAGAGTTCTCAGAGAGGAGAATGACTTCTGAGCAGGAGAGACAGTAGATAATCATCTACTCGAAGTGCTACAGTCTTGCTAGAGCCCAGGGGCAGAGACATACACTGTGACGAGACCGGAGAGATATTGAGCCTCTGTAGAGCCAGCCCATTCCTTGCTACAACCAGGAGAGAGAAGAGCCAAGAAAATTACTGGCATGTTGCCTATTTTATAACTCAACTTACCTTATAATTCTTCTTCTAGGGAAGTGCTTTTTATAACGAAGTACTCATGTCTTGGCAGTATGCACTGCAAAACAAACAAACAAAACCAAAAATTCGAAACACCAGAAGGACAGGTTTTTTGGTGTTTCCCTTCATGCCCTGTACCCATAAAAGGAACTCAATAAATATTTGCAAATTTCCATACTTTATATAGAATCCAGAGTAGAAACCTCTTAAGAGAGTAGGCACTTGATGAGTATCGTGGGATTATTATGGGATGACCATTACATTTTTAAGTGCATTATTTATAAAATTAATTAGCCTATCTCAAAGTGCTTCAGTACCTGTGTGACTTTGGCTCGCCCCTGTGTTGCCAGGAAAAAATGACTGCAGACGATTTTCATCATCATAGTGTTAGGATAGTTCTTTGAATATACAACACATGTGCTCACCACCTCCTCCAACATCAGTGGTCACCCTCTTAGGAAGCCCAGAACCTCTGCTTTCCTCTCCTTGTCTCTTTTCTTCATTCCCCTTTCTGGATGGCTCTCAGAACCAAAGAAAAAAATTCATCAGCTCACTAGTTGAGCTTATGACACTTTATTTACCTTATCAAACAGTCCAGTGTATATGTAAATGGACCAGCGTCCTTTGTGGAGTGTCTGGGAGAACCTGCTTCCTTTTCTTCCAACACAGACATAATCAGTGTCAGAAACGCCCATCAAATTTGTCGTGATACTTTGCCGAAAGTTTGTTGGTTGTTTTTCTCCCTTTGTAAGAAACAAACACAAGAAAGTGTAAGAAGGAAAGCAAACAACAACAAAACACACATAATTCCACCAATCAAGAGACGATCAAGGTCAACATTTGAGTTTATTTCTTTTTGGTTATATTTATTAATAAGCTTAGCTGAGCCCACATGGTGTCAGCAGAATTATACAGGACTTTTGTCCAAGTATTAAACACCTTCATAAATATTTTAAGGGATACAACATATTTCTTATGCAGGTTCTATCATTTTCCTAACTGCATCCTCATTTTTCATATTTATGTTTTTTGCAATGATTTTGATGTATATTACCAAATTATCTTTTACAAAGATGGTATAAATTAATATTCCCACCAGAAAAACCCCCTCACATGTACTGACTACTGACGAGAAATTTAAAATGTAAAATGTCCTGCCCTTATTTTAATGTACAGTTCTCTATGTTACATTTCATGTATTTATTAACCATCTTATTGCTTCTTATATTATTTATGCCTGTATCTCTCTATATAATTGATATTTTTTAAATTTATTTTTTTGTAATTTATATCCAAATTAGTTAGCATATAGTGCAACAATGATTTCAGGAGTAGATTCCTTAGTGCCCCTTACCCATTTAGCCCATCCCTCTCCACAACCCCTTCCGTAACCCTCAGTTTGTTCTCCATATTTATTAGTCAGTTATGTTTTGTCCCCCTCCCTGTTTTTATATTATTTTTGTCTCCCTTCCCTTATGTTCATCTGTTTTGTCTCTTAAAGTCCCCATACGAGTGAAGTCATATGTCTTTGTCTCCCTCTGACTAATTTCACTTAGCATAAAACCCTCCAGTTCCATCCACGTAGTAGCAAATGGCAAGATTTCATTCTTTTAGATTGCTGAGTAATACTCCGTTGTATATATATACCACATCTTCTTTATCCATTAATCCATCAGTGGACATTTGGGCTCTTTCCATACTTTGGCTATTGTTGATAGTGCTGCTAGAAACATTGGGGTGCATGTGTCCCTTCAAAACAGCACATCTGTACTCCGGGGATAAATGCCTAGTAGTGCAATTGCTGGGTCGTAGGGTAGTTCTATTTTTAATTTTTTGAGGAACCTCCATACTGTTTTCCACAGTGGCTGCACCAGCTTGCATTCCCACCAACAGTGCAAAAGAGATCCTCTTTCTCCTCATCCTCACCAACATCTGTTGTTGCCTGAGTTGTTAATGTTAGCCATTCTGACAGGTGTGAGGTGGTATCTCATTGTGGTTTTGGTTTGTATTTCCCTGATGATGAGAGATGGTGAGCATTTTTTCATGTGTCGGTTGGCCATCTGGATGTCTTCTTTGGAGAAGTGTCTATTCATGTCTTTTGCCCATTTCTTCACTGGATTCTTTGTGTTTTGGGTGTTGAGTTTCATGAGTTCTTTGTAGATTTTGGATACTAACCCTTTATCTGATATGTCATTTGCAAATATCTTCTCCCATTCTGTCGGTTGCCTTTTAGCTTTGCTGATTGTTTCCTTCGCTGTGCAGAAGGTTTTTATTTTGATGAGGTCCCAGTAGTTTCATTTTTACTTTTGTTTCCCTTGCCTCTGGAGACGTGTTGAATAAGAAGTTGCTGTGGCCATGATCAAAGAGGTTTTTGCCTGCTTTCTCCTCAAGGATTTTGATGGCTTCCTGTCTTACATTGAGGTCTTTCATCCATTTTGAGTTTATTTTTGTGTGTGGTGTAACAAAGTGGTCCAGGTTCATTCTTCTGCGTGTCACTGTCCAGTTTTCCCAGCACCACTTGCTGAAAAGACTGTCTTTATTCCATTGGTTATTCTTTCCTGCTTTGTCAACGATTAGTTGGCCATTCATTTGTGGGTCCATTTCTGGGTTCTCTAATCTGTTCCATTGATCTGAGTGTCTGTTCTTGTGCCAGTACCATACTGTCTTGATGATTACAGCTTTGTAGTACAGTTTAAAGTCTGGGATTGTGATGCCTCCTGCTTTCGTTTAGAGTGAGTACTGAAAGATATGAATTTACTGCCATTATGATGCTTGTCGAGTTGGAGTTTCTGGTGGTGTTCTCTGGTCCTTTCTAATCTTTGTTGCTTTTGGTATTTATTTATTTATTTATTGATTGATTGATTGATTCATCTTGTCTCCGCTCAGAGAGTCCCCCTTAAAATTTCTTGCAGGCCTGGTTTAGTGGTCACAAACTCCTTTAATTTTTGTTTCTCTGGGAAACTTTGAATCTCCCCTTCTCTTTTGAATGACAGCCTTGCTGGATAAAGAATTCTTGGCTGCATATTTTTCTGAATCAGCACATTGAATGTATCGTGCCACTCCTTTTTGGCCTGCCAAGTTTCTGTGGATAGGTCTGCTGCAAACCTGACCTGCCTTCCCTTGTAGGTTAGGGACTTTTTTCCCTTGCTGGTTTCATGATTCTCTCCTTGCCTGAGTATTTTGTGAATTTGACTATGTTATGCCTTGTTGATGGTCGTTTTTTGTTGAATCTAATGGGAGTCCTCTGTGCTTCCTGGATCTTGATGTCTGTGTCTTTCCCCAGGTTAGGAAAGTTTTCTGCTATGATTTGCTCATGTAACCCTTCTCCCCCTATTTGTCTCTCTTCCTCTTCTGGGCCCCCTGTGATTCTGATGTTCCTTTTTAATGAGTCACTGATTTCTATAATTCTTTTTTTTTTTTTTTAATTTTTTTTTTTCAACGTTTATTTATTTTTGGGACAGAGAGAGACAGAGCATGAACGGGGGAGGGGCAGAGAGAGAGGGAGACACAGAATCGGAAACAGGCTCCAGGCTCCGAGCCATCAGCCCAGAGCCTGATGCGGGGCTCGAACTCACGGACCGCGAGATCGTGACCTGGCTGAAGTCGGACGCTTAACCGACTGCGCCACCCAGGCGCCCCCTTTTTTTTTTTTTTTTAATTTTTTTTTTCAACGTTTATTTATTTTTGGGACAGAGAGAGACAGAGCATGATTTCTATAATTCTTAACTCGTGCTCTTTGGCCTTAATCTCCCTCTTTTTTTCCTGCTTCATTATTCTCTATAAGTTTGTCCTCCATATCCCTGATTCTCTGTTCTGTCTCATCCATCCTTGCTGCCACGGCATCCATTCGTGTTTGCAGCTCAGTTATAGCATTTTTTTATTTCATTCTGACTAGTTTTTACTCCTTTTATCTCTGCAGCAAGGGATTCTAATCTATTTCGACTCCAGCTAGTATTCTTATTATCGTGATTCTAAATTCTGGTGCAGACATCTTGCTTGTATCTGTGTTGGTTAAATCCCTGGCTGTCATTTCTTTGTGCTCTTTCTTTTGGGGTGAATTCCTTCTTTTTGTCATTTTGAAGGGAGAAAAGGAATTAATTAGGTAGAAAAATGAAAATTAAAAAAATATTAAAGTTAAAAAATTAAACATACACACACAAAGTCACATAAATGATGCTAGATCCTAGGTTTGTTTTGGTCCAGGTGGTGAAAGTGGTTTGACTGATTAGAGAAAAAAATGGGGGAAAAAAAAGGAAATCATTTGAGATTTTGAAAAAAATGAATACACTGAAGTAGACTAAATGGAGATGATGGGAGTAAAATAGAATTTGAAGAAATTTACACAAAAGTAAAGAATATAGTAGAAAAAAATAAAGAAAAATATTTTCAGGAAAAATTAAAAAGAAAAATGAATTTTTTCTCTTTCTGTATTCAAGAAAAAGAAAAGAAACAAAAAAGAGAAAAAAGAGAAAAAAAGGAAATCGTTTGAAAATTTGAAAAAGTGAATACATTGTAGTAGACTGAAATAAAATGAGGGAAGTAAAGTAGAATTTGAAAAAATTTACATAAAAGTGAAAAACATAGTAAGAAGAAATTAAAGAAAAATATTTTTAATAGAAATTGAAAGTAAAAATGAAGTTTTTCTCTTTCTGCATTCAAGAATAAGAAAAGAAAGAAAAAAGAGAAAAAAGAAAAAGAAAAAAAGAAATCGTTTGAAAATTTGAAAAAGTGAATACACTGAAGTAGACCAAAATAAAATGATGGAAGTAAAATAGAATTTGAAACAATTTACACAAAAGTAAAACATATAGTAAGAAAATGAAGGAAAAATATTTTTAATAAAAATTGAAAATAAAAATAATTTTTTTCTCTGTATTGGAGAAAAAGAAATGTAGTGTAAAAGAGAAAAAAAGAAAGAAAATTGAATAGATGGACCTGCTAACAGATTGAAGTAGGACTGAAATTGCTTCATTTTCCCCTAGAAGTCAGACTATGAAGCGCTTTATAGCCCATGAACTAAGCAGGCGGTGAGACGTGTCTTCTTGAAGAGCGAGGTTGGCGCAGTTGGGCGGGGCTCAGTATAACGGCTCCACGCTCCACTAGATGGCGCTGCTGGCCTACTGGGGCGGAGCATTGCGGCGCTGGTAGGTGCATATGCGCATCCGCGGGAGCGGTTAAAATGGCATCACCCAGCCACCCAGGCTGTTCTCCTGGGTCAGCAATCGCGCACCCGTCCTCTGTCTTCAGCTTTCATCCACTCCCTGCTCTTTCACTCTCCGTGACCAGGCCCCAGGCAGCACCTCTCTCCCGAGTTTTGTCTCAGATGCGGCTGTTTTCCCCGGCCCCTTACTTCTGAAGGACCTTGGCTTTGGCCCGTTCCACCCCTCTGTGGGAGGGTCTCACCGAGCAGTGGCCGAATGAGCAAGGGCCGAATGTCGGCCGCAGCCAGGAACGCTTGCTGGACCCTGCTGCTGCCGGTGCCCCGAGACTGCGGCCAGGTGCCACCCGCCCCAGAAAAAGTTCACGAGACAGTGTAGCAGCAGCGTTTCAGGGATTATGGAAAATCACAACACACATCCAGCACCAGGCTTCACCCTTAAGGACCTTGTTCCAGCACCAGTGAATGTGGCCGCCTTCCGGGGTCTGCCGGGACCAGGTGGCTTCAACAGTCTCTACCAAATGTCCTTCCAGCAGTGGAGCCGCTTTTCCCCCACGTGGCCCATGAACCTCCCGGACCCCACTCTGCTCCTGGGGATTCGCCCTTCCCACCAGAGCACCGCCAGGTATGGAGCCGCGGAGTTGCAGCTTTTGCGCTCCCCTTGTTTACAGTCTTAATAGAATTAAACCCTCTCCTTTCTCCCTTTTTAGTTTAGTCCCTGCGGCTGTTTCCAATTTTCCGCTTTCTCTCCAGCTGCTTTGGGGGATGGGTGCTTTCCCCCCGTATTCTTCCCCCCCACCCCCGGCTCCGTCCTCTCTCCGCCCTTCAAAGCACCTCCCTTCCTGCGGCGTCTCGCTCCCCAAGTTCACCTCTCCATGCCGCCTACCTGCTGAATTCTGTGGTTCAGGTTGTGCAGATTGTTGTGTTATACCGCAGATCAGTTTTCTAGGTGTGCGGGATGGTTTAGTGTTGGTCTGGCTGTATTTCATGGACGTGAGACACACAAAAAACTTCCATGCTGTTCCGCCCTCTTGGCTCCTCTCTTCGACCAAGTCATTTTACATTGGAAACCCTCCTCCAACCTCTGGAAATTCCAATCTTTCTTTTCTTCTTTTTACCCTTTGCTCACTGGTGTCTGATACGTAGTAGGTCCTTATGAAGTATTTGTGCATCTGAATGAATGGATGTAGATATATTCCCTGCTGAAGCCCAATCTGCGCCCATAAAAACACTTCAGGGCAATTTGTAGAGGCACCTATAGCCCATGCCTGTAACAAAATAGCTGCATAATCACCATGGAAGCTACTATAATTAGAGAGGCTTGAGTTTATGAAACATTGAAGCTTAAGACCTAATTTTCCTGCCCTGATTGATCCAATAACTTCTTGTCTCCATGGGTTCCACGGATTATTTCAGTCTCTGAATATCAGTGCTTACAGCTATCTATCCAGATTCCCAGTTGATTCATTCATTGGAAGTTTAATGAAATAATAAATAACATTTCTCTCTTGCCTTTCTGAGTTCAAAAATAAGGAATAGGTAAATGAATTAATGAGATGTACATCAAAATATCAACTCTATTTACAGCAGAGGAGAAAGCAGCTCAAGGCTATCACTATAATCAGGTTCCTGATGTATCCCCCGTTCCTTTGTATTTGTTTATTAATAAAGTTCACCACAACTCTGTAGGTCAATTTTAAGACTTCAAAGTACTGAGTCCTGAGGAAAGAGGACTTTATGTCTTGGTGTGTGGGGAGGGAGAGTGGTTGGAAGTAAAGATAAATTTTATCTATTGCTAGCTTTCACTATAGGGACAATTGTTTTTTTTTATTTTTAATTTTTTTATGTTTATTTATTTTTGAGACAGAGAGAGACAGAGCATGCACGGGGGAGGGTCAGAGAGAGGGAGAGACAGAATCTGAAACAGGCTCCAGGCTCTGAGCTGTCAGCACAGAGCCCAACGCGGGGCTCAAACTCACGGATTGCGAGATCATGACTTGAGCTGAAGTCGACGCTCAACCGACTGAGCCACCCAGGCGCCCCACTATAGGGACAATTGTAAAGAATGGGTCTTTCAGAATTAGTTTCCATAGTGTCTTTGGTGACATGAGCCAGCATATTCCATCAAATAAGAGAATCTTGTCAACTACCTATGGTCTTGATTTCTTTATTTTTCTACTTTTATATGGCTTCCAAAAGGGAGAAGAGGAAAGATACCACTCCTGTCAGTTCCACTAGCTAATTATTTTCTCCTTCTCCTCATCCATCATTCTCTCCTTTTTCTCTTCCACCTTTTTTATTCTCCTTCCTGACTGCAGTATTTTCCTTTTTTGACCTACGGAAAAGAGATCTGAAACTTTTGATTACTTGAATTTCCCTTCCCTCCCCTTCCCTGCCCTTCCCTCCCCTCCCCTTCCTGCCTCTCCTGTCTTTTGCTCTCCTCCATGCACTCTCTGCTTGGATTTTGGGTAGTTGTAATTTATTCCACACTTCATGAGTTCAGATGCTTTAAAGTTTGTTGCAAAAAGTAGTGTTTTCTTATTTCCCATCATCTTTTCCTAGGATGATAAGTTCTAAAATTCTTTTTTTTTTAATGTTTATTAATTTACTTTGAGAGGGAGAGAGAGTGCACAAGTGGGGGAGGGGCAGAAAGAAAGGGAGAGAGAGACAGAGACAGAGACAGAGACAGAGAGAGAGAGAGAGAGAGAGAGAGAGAATCCCAAGCAGGCTCCACATTCTCAGTACCTGATGCAGGGCTTGATCCCATGAACCTCGAGATCATGACCTGAGCCAAAATCAAAATCAAGAGTTGATTTTGAACCACTCAGGTGCCCCTAAGTTCTAAAATTCTTGAGCCAGTGAATCCCTGACATATAAACAAAGACTAGGGAAAGCACCCTGTGACTGAGGCATTTTAATAGCTATGGTAATCCCAGCACCAAATGTTTTCTATCGCCTTCTCTGCAGCTGACTGCTGCTTCAGATACGATTGGTTCATGAAATCATTTAAGATTCAGTTCCAAAGCACAGGCATGGTTGATATTTCTAGACATGTCCCTGATATAAAAACATTCAGCGTTTTTCATTTAAACATTTATGAAAGATCCCAAACATGTTAGCATTTTTATGGTCTCAGCAGTGATATTTATAATGTTACCAATTTTCACAGATTGAGGAAATGTTTATCATAAAATGTAAAGCACACTATAGAATATCTATATGGCTAAGCATCTGATAGCAAGAGACATAACCCCCTCACCCTGCATTTAAATCCCCACTCCCTTTATAGGCTTACATTATGCATTGACCCACTCCTTTCTCACTGACCTCTTTAAAGCTATGGACAAACTCAAATACCTACAGACATCAGAGAGGTAATATAAATGAGAGAGATGTTTGAATACAAGAAAACCAGCAGAACAAATTTGAAGATAAACAGTAAGTCCCTGCAGTCTCAGAGATACACTAAAGAGTGGGAAAGATTGTGGTGTATTAGAAACCACATACCCTGTCTAAAGGGAACAGGATACTCTCTGCATTGTTACCTGGTAAGAATATAGCCATGCCTTGCCAGATCTTCCAAATTTTTTGGAGAAGCTGGAATTTGGATATTGATGTAGAATATTCTATTAGCCCAAGTGCTAGCAACTTACTCAGATAACTTAAAAGCACTGTGTGGAACGAAGATCATCTGAAGAGTAGAACTGGCTCAAAAAAGCTACAGCTTTGTTGTGGAACAATTGAAACCCACCGTCTCTGACGATTCTATTGCTTTGCCATGGACTCCAAAGTCATTAATTGACTAATGAAGGAGAAGCAAAAATAAGAAGGAAATAAGATTTAATTGGAATCTATTATGGTCCAGGCAGAGTGCAATTACTTCAATACCATTTAGAAAATGTTGGTTGAGTATATACTTCGTGCCAGACATGAGGCAAAATTCTTGGGATATATCAGTGAACAAAATAGACAAAATCTCTAACCTCATTGAGTTCATTCTATCTACAGCTCCTACTGAATGTCAACTTCAATCCTGAAGAGAAGAAGTGTTATTAGCATCAAGTTTTAGATCGGCCAAAAACTGATGGAAAACACATTTGAACCCAGTTGAGCAAGACTTCAAATCCTTATTTGTTCCCACTGTGCCAAATCCCATGCTAGTGCCCAAGACAATGGAGATGGGGAGATGGCCTTCGAGATAAAGTGGTTTCTATGTGTATTGAGGGAGTGGGGTGTCACTGAGTTACAAATGACAGTTGACCCTTGAACAATGTGGGGGTTAGGGGCACTGACCTCCCCACCCCCAGCCCCTGTGAAGTAAAAAAACCTCCTATAACTTTTCACTCTCCCAAAACTTAACTACTTAACTCCTAACAGCCTACTATTGACCAGAAGCCTTACTGATAATGTACACAGTTGATAACACATATTTTGTATGTTATATGTATTATACATTGTATTCTTATAATAAAACAAGCTAGAAAAAAACCATTATTAAGAAAGTCATGAAGAAGAGAACACACACGTATAATACTGTACTGTATTAACTGAAAAAAGTACACATGTAAGTGGGCCATGTAGTTCAAACCTATGTTGCTTGAAGGTCAACTGTACATCTCGCAACTGTAATAACAATAGCCATATCAGCACACATTTATTAAGTATATTCTTGGCTCAGCACTGTGCTAAGTACTTTTCGTATACTAAATTCTACTGCAATAGTATTGTTAGGTAACTGCTATTACCCTCATTTTAGAGATCAGGTAACTGAGGCTTAAAAAGAATAAAAAATCTACTCAGGCTCACACAGATAATCAATGGTATATATCCAATTCAAGATCAGATGTGTCCTGATCTAAAGCTTGTGCTCTAAAATCCAGCTCTACTCTGAGTCCCATCATTCAGTCCTTTTGAGATCAGCAAAGACAGTGGAGTGAAAAGCTACACGCTAGAATGCAAGTTTGATACACTATCATTACCCATTGGCAGGAAGCCCATGGCAAGGATCCATTCTTAAAGAGTGTGGTCAGGGATTTGAACTCTGCCCTGCTCAGTATGAAAAGCATAACAGCAGGAAAACCAAACCCTTCTTTCCCCCCTGATCCAAGTCTTTAGTTCATAGGCTGCCTAGCAGACTTGGCTGTTGTCCATCCTTGTGCTTTCTCTTACTGATAGAGCCGGCCATCTCAGGAAATTCAGTAGACCACGTAGATATCAAAGTAAGAAACCCACTAAGCCAATTATAAGTGGGAGAAGTCATGATGTAGACTAGTTGCATTAAAGCCACCTGTTCTTTGCATAATATACACACAGCTAATAATTATTAGCAAGTAATTTACCTCTCTAATTTGAGTGAAGCTGGGAAAATATTTGAGCTATTTATAAAGAAATGCTTTCTCCTTTTCAAGTATTTATGAATAAGTACTGAGTTCTATAGATTATGTAGTAAACTCTTTATCTTCTCCTATAAGTCTGTTTCTTGTTTTCTGTTTTCTCCTCAGTAAATGCACCTACTCACCCAAGCTAGAAATTTGATTTTTTGAACAATTTTCCTCTACTTTAGTCCTTATATTAATCATCAAGGCCCTTTTAGGCACTTCTGAAATTTCTTGAAATTTTTTGTTCTTCTTCATATCTGCTGTCTTTGGCATAGATTGGTCTCATAATCAACTGCATGAATGATATGATAGCCTGCATACTAGTTTGTCTGCTTTCATTTTTTTCAACATGATTGGTTTCAAGGCATGTTAGAATATGATTCTGTTCTGTTAAGACCCTTCATGAGTACCTTATGGTCTATAAAGTTCAAACTCCTTTGTCATGCATAATGTTTAAGTCCATTTATTCATTTAAACTTTTATTAAGCTTCTGTTTACTACCTAGAGGAAAAATAATAAAAAAGGAGAATTTCCTGTCATTGACAGAAACTACCTAGAGTCTAGTGGAGGACTTGTATATATAAGGACATATACAATATGTATAATAGGTGTAGTTAGAAGTTTGTTTGAGGTAGTATAAGGGTTTAATGAGGGAGTGGTTAATTAATTCCTGTGGGGTATAACTGTTTGTTGATCTTGTAACATCCATTCTGTAATTTTCCATAATCCCACATCATGCTGCTCTTGGGTTTAGTCACAGAAAATGTGATATAGGTTAAGCCAAATCGTGTTTTCTTTGTCCCTGGTCTCAGACAATGGTTTAGGGATGCACTTATGAACTTGGCTGGTCAAACAAAAATGAGTGTTGGGACTTCTGTAGGAGGCTCTGGATCAGAGATGCTCTGTTTCTTTCTGGACAAGGAAGCATGATAAGCCAGGACTTGCTGGCAGCCATTTGGAAAATAATATGGGAGCCAGGTCAAGATGAAACTTGATTTCGCTTGAAAAATCAAGCAAAAAGATGATAGTAAATGTATCTTTAATGATGCTGTTGAGCTGGGGGATTAAGTATTCTTAAACTCTGCCCTAATTCTGAACTTTTTAGTTAGGTGAGACTCCTTATTGTTTGGCCAAGATTATATATAATTTTGCCTCCAGTTTTTAATTCCTCTTCTCTTGGAAACTGTTGGGAACCTTACTTTTTCAGCTTAAAGAAGACCTCGTATCTGGTCTAGATTCGTTCCTGTGAGGCCTACTTAATTCTTGCCAGCTATGTTCTTATGTGTTGAAATGTCTACTTTTTGCTTTAGGATTCTCATTACTAAGACCAGTCTTTCTCTCTCTCTCCCTCTCCCACTCCCTCCCTTTAACCACATGCTCTTTCAGATGGACAGTGCTGTTTGCGCTTCCTTAAAATCAATTCTTCACACTTTATCTTTGGGAAACTACCCCTCTCTTATTCTCAGTCTGTAAAATGTTGGTATCTGTGACTGTAGCCTATGAGTCTAGGAGAGCTAATTAGTGGCTGATGAGCTCACTGTGTTTCTCTGGTTCCAAATATTAGGTTAGCAGGGGATCTGTGGCCACTCCTGGTCAATATGAATGAATAAGCACCCTCCCTGGTGTATCACTCAGGGCCCAGTCAAGAAAGATTAATTGATAACTTGATAATTATAATAATTTGATAGTAAAAATATAATTTGAAAAGGAAAATTTACTATAAAAGATTGTTAATGATAAAAAGAGGTAGAAAAGAAATCTAAAGCACATCCTAGGGCTGAAGGAGGATATCTAAGGAAGAAACAAACTTGGTAGGTGGGAAACTCTCACCAAGGCCAGGATTCAGGCCCCACTGGAGAGGATGTGATTGTAGACACTAGATGGTGGAGAGGTTCCTTAGGTTGCTCAGACCAGAGCTGGCTCAAAGTTGGTGGAACATGGCTGGTAAGCAGAGAACCACCAGTTGGGAGTGCTCCTGAAATCACCAGGAAGCTGCCTATAGGAGTTGCTGTGGAACCTGCTGTAAATCAAGCTGGAGTAGAGTGGAGGTAGGGTTTTAGGGCCCAATGAAGACACCGGGGAGCTGTCACCAGAAAGCTGATAGCAAGTGAGCTATGGCACGTATAGAACTCACCCCGAGGAAGCCTGCTCTGTCACTCCCATAGCTTGCCTGGAAGCTCTTCAATATGAGTTTGTTCTAAGGATCTCACTGCTGGGAAGCCACCTAAGGAGGTGAGTTTTACTGAGTGTCTCACATGCTAGCACAGCACAATAGCAGCAAGAAAAAACCAAGCATACCGGAACTAGGAAGAGAATCCCTTTACTTTTCCAGGGTCCCTCCAGCACCTTCTACTGACAAAGCTTAACATCATTCTAGCTGGAAAGGGGAAAATGTTCCGATTATCACAAGAAGGGCAATGAAGCCTGGCTTTGTAGGTAAGAGGCTATAATGAATTGCTGTCACATTTGGAATTTTTATTATAATATGAAAAAAGAGAGGCTCCCTGATGTCTACTGATGATCACTCAGAGCAAAATGGTGGCTATTTTGCCAACAGGAGGGAAAAGTTCACCTTAGAATAAAACCAGCACAGAAAAAAACAGAGCTGAGAGATGAGGAAAGGCAAGTCGTTACAACATTGTTTGAGTGCCTGGATCCATCCATACCTTCAATCCACATTGAGGAGGAGCAAAATATGTGACCCTAAAATATGTCATTTGGCACGTGGATTATTTTGAGCTGAAGGCAATCAAGAATCAGCAGACTCAAGGAAAACTTTTATCTTCTCCTTTAACTACCCGAAAGAAGAACTATTATCAAAAATAACTTTTTATCTGAAAGACCTATCTGTATAGAAGGGCGAATATCTAATAATCACACATTTGCTCTTCTTACCATTCTGTGAATTGCCCTCTTCCTCTTTGAAGCCCCAGGCTTCTATCCTATTCCTTAGCTCAGGACAGCATATCAGCCTTGATTGACCTACTTGTCATGAGGTCTTATATTCTTATGGGATTCCCATAGGTGCGTAATTAAGTTTTTTTTTTCTGTTAATCTATCATGTCAATTTAATTAATAGACCAGTCAAAATAGCCTAGAAGGAAAGAACAGAAAAGTTTTTCTCCCCTGCAACATACACTTGGACTTTTTAGTTATAAAGCTAATGAGTTTTTCCCCTAACTAAACCAGTTTGAGCTGGACTTAAGTGGCTTACAGTCTAAAGTGTGCTGATCAAATCTTCAATAAATCCTTAAGCATTCAGATCAGTTCAGTGTTGTCTTTTTAATCTGCATATATCGTCTCAATTTTTGATATTGGTTCCTGAATACATCATCCCAGATACCGTAGTGACCTAGAATCTCCACATTTGCACAGCCCCATAAACTTCTTATGGAACATCCTCAGGCTTCCTGTGTCATGCCCTTTTCAGGTGTATCTCAGGCTTTTATGGTTCAATCATTTCATGTGCAATATCATATTAATTACAGTGGAACAAACGAGATTGAAAGGGGTTGAGTGACAGTGATGGGGGAAAGTTCTTAATGAGAGAATCTAGGTTTGAGAGGCTTAGTATTTGTTTTCCAGATTTGGGGAAATTCCTGGCTGGATAAAGTCTTTCCAGAGAGCCAAGATGCTCAACAAAACCCAAAGTATTACCTGCCCTTTTCTGAACTGAATGATTTCAATGTGAAAGACGAATGAATAGCTGTAATATGGTCCCATAAACTTAAATGGTCACAATTTAAGAAATTGAATTGGTTTTGATGGGTACTTTTTCCTACTGCTGTTGAAAGGTAATTTGCCTGAAAGTCAAAGACAAGGGGAGAGAATTTTGTTGAACACACAGAGGAATGGTTTCCAGGTGAACCATTAGCTCTGCTCCACGATCTCAGTGCCCTCAACCGAGGCTGAAGTTGTATCAATAGCAATCACTCATGTAATCTGACAGGGGAGGGATTGCCTGATGGAGAATATTTCCAAACACACAATAGCCCAGAAATTGCTTTCAAATAACCTGGCACTGTTCCCAGAGATGACAGCCTCTATTATATATATCTTTGTAAGAAAAGATTTCTGCATTTCTCAGATTCCACAAATTTAGTCCAAGTTAGAAGGTTTGCAGCAGAACAGAACTTCATGTTGGAAGAGGCAATAGAATTGAAATACTCATCTCATTGATCTTGGCAACTTTCAACCTTCTCCAGCTTATTCTACACGAAACTTTGGCCTGACATAGGTTTTGAATGTGGAAAAGGAGAATGAAAAGGAGAAAATAGAAGGAATGTGGGGGAAGTGAAGAAGAGCCATTGGAGGATCTTCATTCATGGTCAGGAACTTGACACAATGATGATTGGGGAATCAAGTTCTTCTTCCCTGATATTCCTCTCCTTTCAGAGAGAGAATCAGGGTGTGAATTGAAGCTAAATATTCACCTTGAGGATTCTGAGTCACCAGGGTAGATTATTGGGAGTCCTCTTTCATAAAGGACCATAGATCTTCTAGGATAAACAGTGCATATTCCAAGATGTGAGCCCAGAGCTCTCTAGTTGGAAGATAAGTGGTGCCCCAACCTATCAGTAAACAAAGTTTACATTTTCTCAGAGGGCAGAAAATTCCTCCTGAGGGAAGAGTGTTCTAAAAGATACAGATAGCACACCTGAATGTTGTGCTTGCTGGTGGTTCACTAAGCACAGGCCCTTGGGGAGCTTAGTCTAACTTCTTAGAAAAGGATGATTGTTACACTGGATTTTTAAGACAATCAGTTGGTCTTTGGAAGACCCAAGAGAGCCATAATCATTGACAAGTGTACCCACTTACAGTAGGTCAGAAAAACCCTGCTCACTTTATTTGTAATATCCAAAAACTAGGAGAACCCCAAGTGTCTATTTTTGGATGTATGGATAAAATTGTGAATATCCTTCTAATGGAATACTATTCAGCAACAAAAACAAATGAGAGAGGGATACATGTAACAATACGGAGGAACTTCCAAATAATTATGCTGATTACACAGAAACGCAAACAAATCTATAGTGACAGAAAACAGTTCAATAATTTCTTGAATATTTGGGGAGGGTGAGGAAGATGGGAAGGAGGAATTACAAAGGGGCACGAGGAAATTTTGGGTGATGATGCGTATGCTCACTGTCCTGATTGTGGTGATTGCTTTATATATATACCTGTCAAACATATCCAATTATACACTTTGAATTTTGTACGCTAATTATGCCTCAGGAAAGCTGTTAAATATATAAACAAACAACTCTGCTCACCTAGTGGCCAGAGTAATTACATTTGTCTTTAAGACCTGGAAAAGAAAACTGCCTCCTGACTTCAGGATGCGTTTCATGGAGATGATGAGAACATCACAGTGGCACATTGGTTGTGGAATAGCCACGGGCAAGGTACAGTAGCTTCCAAGGTGGTCAGAGCTACTGGATTTGGAATTGTAATGATGAGATGAAGCAAGAGTTTAGAGATAAATCAATTTAACTTTGTTGTTGACATGCAAGTCCTTGATTATAGCTAAGACTTGAATTGAAGTCAGGGATCAGAAAAGATTACATGATACATACTACAAATGTGGACTTGTCACTTACAGCCATGAAACTGGGATGTTCTGAAGAGACTGGAAAGCAGGAAGATCAATCTCAGTGGCCTGGACCAATACCTCAATTTGTTCCAGTTCAGTCCACAGACAACAAGGCCTACTTGTTTTCTTTTTCATTTTATTGAGAAGGCATTTACCAATTGGGATTGTATGGGCTCAGGATTGATAAAACAAATGAAGGGAAAATATGCCAGTTTCCATACTATGCTGTGCATACAAGGAATAAGAGTTCTTTGTGGCTCAAGAGGACTGAACGTAGAGTGAATGGATAAAAACTATTGGGTGATAGCACTTGATTTAATATGAAGAAGTTATTAAGAATATGGGTAATATTTTACAAATGAAATGGGCTGCTTAGTGAGACAGTAATCTCCGTGTCAACAAGAGTATTGGATCTTAAGCTAATTATAGATATTATTTCTATAGTTTGTGCTCCCTTAGCTAAATAATACAATCTGTATTATGCAGACCACTATTAGTTATAACATGACAACTAACTATATGGGCATAGAAAAAATATTGCAGGAAGCAGAGTAATACATAGATTTTTAGTGGCTGCTTACTTAATTTGCGTTACATTCCCTTGTTTGATATATGCAATTGTAAATTGTGTTACAATTTTGTAAAGTGTTGTAATATAATTTGAATTATGTTCATTTTGTAAACAGTGTGCAGTGTAGGTGATATGGAAGTATATCTGTGGATTAATTGCCTTTATGACATGATTTTTTTATAAAGTAAGATTTCTTATGATTAAAACTCTAACAACTATAGTGTCACAGCCCCTGTAGAAGGGATGATCACACTGGACAATATTAGACTAGATCCTCTAAGGTGAATGGCAATTCTTCAGTTGTCTGATTCTAATAATTGTAGAAAAGTTCATCGAAGGGGATAGAGTTCCTTCTGCTGGGAACATTCCCCTCATCCACCCCCACCCTTTGCCTGAATTCCTCCTTCTTATTACTTAGGTCCCAACTCAGAACCTCTGGGAGGACATTTTGGAGAGAAAGGATCAGTAGTTTGTTTTCAGCCATGTTACAATGTTAGATACTTTTCTGACACTCAAAGAAAGAGGTGAGTTGGAGGCTGAGTGTCAAACGAGGGAAGAGAGAGCATTGTACTGAGGGTACCTATTTCCATGAGATTTCGATAAAACAAGCAAGAAAGAATGTGGATAGAAGAGGGAGGAGAACACAGGGAGCACCCTGGGCCCCTTTGACATTTAGAGATCCAATAGAGAAGACAAGATGCAATAGCCAGAGAGGTAGGAGAAATTCAGATGAGCACCGTGCGACAAGCGCCTGGAGAATTTCCAAAAGGAGGAAAGGCTACACCACCTGAGTTTTGTGCTCTTTTTATCAAAAATGTATAACTGAATACGATCATGGAGAAACATCAGACAAACTCAAATTGAGGGACAGTCAGCAAGATAATAAGTGGCCTGGAGTCTTCAAATATATCCAGGACATGTCTGACAAGAAAGAAGTGAGAAATTGCTCCAGATTAAAAAGAATAAAGGGACATCATGCATAATGCAATGGATCTTGGATTGGACCCTGGTATAAAAATAATATAGGGCCGCCTGGGTGGTCCAGCCAGTTGAATGTCCGACTCTTGATTTTGGTTCAGGTCATGGTTCCAGGGTCATTGAATGGAACCCCATACCAGGCTCTGCACTGAGCATGGAGCCTGCCTGAGATTCTCTCTTCTCTCCTTCTGCCCCTCTCCCCAGCTTGCGCTCTTGCTCTCTCTCTCTAAAAACAAATATATATGTGTATATATATAATATATATGTGTATATATGTATTTATAAATAAGTTTATAAAATATATAAATATGTAAGATAAAAATATATAAATATATAAAATAAACAAATTTATATATATATATATATATATATATATATGATTATTGGAACAACTGGCAAAATTTGGGTAAGGTCTGTAAATTTGATAATATTATTTATATCAATATTAACATCCTGATCTTGATAACTCTAATGCAGTTGGGTAAGAGTGTCTTTGGGTGTTAAAGGTAAAAGAGCCTAATGTTCAGAATATGTTCTCAAATAGTTCAGAAAAAATACCATCTATCTATCTAGTATCTATCTAATCTGTCTTCTTTCTTTCTATCTATCTATCTATCTATCTATCTATCATTAATCTATATAGATAAAGTAAATGTAAAATTTTAATTTGGAGAAATATGAGTGAAATATAGTAATAATTGTACTATCTTTACAACTTCTTTTTATCTAAAATTATTTCAAACTACAAATTTCATTAAAAATTTGAAAAACAGAGGAGAAAATGAAAATACAAACATGTCCCTGTCAATTATCATAGACTATCATTATTATAGACCATTCAGTGTATCATTATTATAGACTGAAAAATGTGGCCTTTCCTGACCCCTAACACCTACCATCTGTTGTACATATGTCTTTTAACCTCACACGTGACTTTCGATCTTCTTTCTGCTTCAGAAATTGAGAACAAGTTCTCCAGACTCAAGGTGCCTTAGACCATTTTTTTCCCATAGAAGGATTTCTAATGATCCCGGATACAATTAAGCCCTGATGAAAGAGTACTTCAGTATGGTTTATGGGACTATTCTGCTCGACATATAAGTCTATTAAAATGACTTTTCTCATGAAGAGATTCTTTGATACATTAGAACAACAATGATATTATTGTCACTCAACCATTTCATTCCAAGAGCCAGAGCTATATATAAGTCATAAGAATGCATTCATAAGAGATGGAAAACACAGCTTTGTGAGATTGACAAGAAGACGTTTTAGTATTAGAACAGGCATGCTTTCTGAAGAGCATTTCAGAAATTGGGGTCAAGAAAATGGCAGCTGGGTCTGTAGGATATTCACATCAGCACTTTTTCCCTTTAACATTTGCAGTTTTACAGAGGCCAAAAATTATATCTTTGTTTCCCTCAGATTTTCTTGACTTCTCAGACATCTGAGTGATTCCTTAGTTGTCGCTCACCAACAAAGACTTAACATTTACCAGAGGACTTGAGAGCAAATTCCTCAGGCCTTCAAACCATGGATGATTAGAAAAGCCAGCATTTAGTAATTAAACCATGAAATGAATGTGAACCACGGAATATTTGGAAGGTTATTGCAGAATGTCCCCAGCAGCTGTCAAGCATGAAGGACTTCTCCTAGAAGAGAAGCTCTTCAGTCTTCAAGATGTCCAGGGGACCCCTCTAGCTATGTTACAGTTTTTCTCTAGCTGGATATTTTCTCATACTTCTTAATAGCTAATATAAATCACAAAATTTCATAATGGTAGACAGGCATCCTAGGGTTGGCTTAATATGTATCATCTAGCAATTTGCAACACAACCTACTGGGTAACTCTGCATAAGTTATTTTGATCAGTTTATGCAGCATAATGATAATGGCTTTTGTAAATTGCTTGTTTTTCCTTTTGTGTGATAGATTTACTGCTCCAGATTCTGAGGGAGCTCAGAGACTCATAACTTTGGAGAAATATCAAGCCTTCACCCCTCTGTGTTAAAACATGAAAGTTTTCATGAATCAAGAAAATGTACTCTGTATTTCCAGAGCTTACACAATCACAGGACACCCATCAAAATATCTGTCTGCTGAGAGTATTTACTAGTATCTGCTTTTGTAGCAGCATTTCCTGATGGACCCACGTTGAATGATATTGTTTTATTCATGAAGGGTAATTCTTTCTTCAGTTGGATTTATGATCAGGCTTTTTCTAGATTGGTACTCTTCCATGAACTCAGAACACATGCACCAAAGTTGAAGAAAAAAATAAATGAGAACAACAGTATGGTAGGCCCTTTTTTAACCTTACCCAAGGTGAATAAAGTATTCTATCTTTATTCTACTTTCTGCAAAGTATCAGTAAATAGTCAGCAAATAGTCCCTGGGTACCATCATGAGCAATCCAATGGGGGTAATCAAAAATAACATATTTTGCTAGGTTTGCCACCCTGTCATATCTCTGTTATTTTTGATAAGGAAGAACAGCCTCGTTGGCTGGTCTAATGGATGTAGATGTTAACACCTGCATAAAAATACACCAGTATTCCTATCTTTGTTGTCATAACTTTCAGTGACTTTTCTTTAAAGGTATAGCTTTGGCAGGTAAAAACCTCCAATCAAGGCTCTTGGTCTGGTGACCAGGAAATGATAAAGAGAGATGAAATTAAAAATGGGTAGCTACGGGGTGCCTGGGTGGCTCAGTCAGTTAAGTGTCTGACTTCGGCTCAGGTCATGATCTCGTGGTTCATGCTTGGGATTCTGTCTCCCTTTCTCTGTCCCTCCCCTGCTTGCTCTCTATCGCTCTCTCAAAACAAAACAAAACAAAACAAAACAAAACAAAACACTTAAATGATTAAGAACACAGGTAGCTCCTACTAACATGACACTTCTTTGTCAGCTTAGACTTTTGAAGTTGAAAGGAGCTTTAAAAGTTGCCCGAGGAAATTTATTTCTTGTTCTTGGATTTCTTCCTCAATTAATAATTGTCCTGACTTTGGATTGTTTGGGTTGATATGGCTTGAGATTGGAAACTCACTACCTCTTAAGAAACCTCTGTAAAAAACACCTTTTCTGGGGCGCCTGGGTGGCGCAGTCGGTTAGGCGACCGACTTCAGCCAGGTCGCGATCTCGCGGTCCGTGAGTTCGAGCCCCGCGTCGGGCTCTGGGCTGATGGCTCAGAGCCTGGAGCCTGTTTCCGATTCTGTGTCTCCCTCTCTCTCTGCCCCTCCCCCGTTCATGCTCTGTCTCTCTCTGTCCCAAAAATAAATAAACGTTGAAAAAAAAAAATTAAAAAAAAAAAAAAACAAAAAAAACAAAACACCTTTTCTTATTAAAATTTTTTTTCTTATATTCAGGGAAATAATTTTATTATTGGTTTCTTTCTATGTGTCAAGCATAGTTTAATTTACACCCTTTGACTCAATTCCTAGGTTTTGGTGCCATACAAAACAAGTCCAATTCCTTTGTATGTGAGACATATTTAAGCACCTGAGGCTGGTAATGACATTCCTTTATTCAGGTTAAATACCTTCCATTTTCAACTGGACTTCATAGTTTCAAGTTTTCTCCTCATCATTTTACCAGTTAACCATTTACTTGTGACCCAGATCCAGACAATGTCCCTTGTTTTACATACTCTATTTCCATGCACATGCCCTAAGATGTAATTAGTTCCTGTTTTTGGCAGCTGCACTATATTGTTGATTTATTTTAATTAGTGTTTATCAAGGAACTACTTTTTACCAAGTACTGTTATGTGTTAAAGATAAAATAAAAGAGCGACATGGCCCTTGACATGGAATCTGTATTTGTATAAGGTCAACAAACAGGATGAATACATGACTAAGGGTGATACAATGTACTTCATATTCTATTAGAAACATCAAAATGCTCTGGGAGCATAGGGGAAGACTTGATTACTTCTACACGGCTGTGTTGCTGCTGCTGGTAAAATCAGAAGGCTTATCTAAGAGCAACTGTTGAGCTAGATTATAAGCATGCCAATAAAACAGCAGATGAGTTGGAATTCTGGAATATTCTAGGAAGATACAAGATAGAGGCCAAGCAGAAGTGTAAAAATATGAGCTTTGTTTCAACAATGGCTAGTAGAGCAAGAGTCAAGGCCAAGGACAGAGAGGAAAGTGGTAGAAATGGAAGGTAGAAATGAGCTGAAGCAACGACTTCTAAAGAAAAGCGTTTAGAGTTTGTATGATGGGTCCTCACCTCTCCAAGTGTGGTTTGTGGGTTAGCAGTAACATCACTGCCTGGGAGCTTGTTAGAAATGCAGAATCTCAGAACTGCATCTTAAGAAGGCTGCCAGGTGGCTTGTGTCCACACTGAAGTTTGAGAAACATTGCTACAGGTGACAGAGAGCTCTTTATGTGGAGTTTGGGGCAGAGAAAGAGGTGAAAAGGAAAGGTGTATGGTTTGGGCACCAGTGTTATCTCAGTAAGTCCTCACAAGGAACTTCTATTACCTTCTTTGCATAGAGAGGAAAGCTGACACCTGAGGAGGTTAATTATATCATCCAACATCATGATTCAATAAACAGCAAAGCAAGAATTCAGACTCTGGTATTTCTAGCTCCAAAGAATGTCTGGCTCCATTTTGAGACTAATGGTGATTTCATCAGCATTGAGTTTTAGAAAGTTAAATGTGAGAGAGTCCATGAAGGGAGCTGAGTCTGCCTTTCAGCTGGAAACTACCCTTTTTGCTCTTGTAAGGACTGAATGAGATGGTTTAGGGAATGAGTGACATATGGCAGGGAGATGGGATCTGTTATTTTTAGTTATCAAGCCCTAGAGTCTTTGCTACACTCCTCTTTCCAGGCTATGATTATGTAACCAAGTGTCTTCATGGTCTCTTCCCCCTCTAATATCCAAATATCAACCATCCGAGCTGTCTTCCTGAGTGGGGAAAGTCTGGTCTTTTATTTTATCCCCACTCCAAGCATATCTGGGAATGGCAAAGGCTTATTTATATGTGTGATGATCCCTGTGTGGCTTTCACTTTTCAAGTTTACCAGCCTTCTTTTTGATAACTCTTTCCTCATTAGTTTCACTCTAACAGTGGAGATGAACATCTCTATTAATTCCCCAAAGGACTATTAAGGTCAGTGTTTGGGCACAAGAGTAGGAAACAACAATGCAGAAAATATAATTGGATCCTGAACAGCTTTTAAAGTCTCTTCTAGTATCCTCCTCTCTTTCCTTAGCTTCGGTTTGCTCTGATGTTTCAGGGACCAACCTCACTTTTCTCCACGTGGGTGTTTTGATCATTTCTACTCTGCCTTGAAGGCAGGCTCGCAGCTTCTTCCTGGGCTCAATAAGAAGGAGAAAGGGATCTTGACTTCCCCAATTCCAGACTTGCTTTTTTTCCTTATTCCCCAAGATTCACGAAAGTGGAAATGTTCATTTCCTTTAGAAGAAATATCAGTCTCTATCTGAAGGGTGTAAATTGGCCTCCATGTCTAAATTAGGCAATTGCAGTACTCAACATTTTATTTCCTGTTTGGCTACTGTAAGCTAAAATAACACCATGAGGGGGATACCAAACTATGAAGATAGCTCCCCTTAGCCCTCTAGCACTTTATTCCTACTGATGTGGCTTGGTATCATAATTAGTAAGAAGCTACTTTTCAAACACACCCACACAGTAAGAACAAATAGCTTCCTTACAAAGGAAAGTCTGAAGTCTAAACAACATTTAATATCGTGAGCTGAAGTAGGCCTTCCCAAGGACAGTAAGTAGATAGTACATCTGCATAACTCAGTGGGCTTAGTAAGCCCATCCTACACTGTCCATTATGACTGGCACATCGCATCACTCTTAGAAGAGGTACATTTATTAGTAGGTATGTGTGTGTGTAGAAGTAACCACAAGGTTATAGAAAAAATAAATCCATCCAACTGCTATATTCTTTGACACCATCTTGACACAGTAAACCACAGAAACTGGCAGTATCTAAACATTGATTCATAGTTCCTGCTTGATTTAAAGGTCACTCTATATTAAGGACTGGAGGAATGGTCTCCAAAGAGGGTACACGTACCCCAGAGACAAAGTTTACATCTACCTTGAAAGCAAAAACTTCCTGTAATCCATCTAATGATACAATAAGCTTCGACAGTTTTAATATATTTCCCTCCATGAACTACCCTATTACTTGTGCTCTGTTGTTTGCCTTGGATACAAAATGGAGACTTTGCCTTCACACCTATGAAAATTATTCAAGGTATGTTTAAGCCACAGAATAAGTTTTTTATGTCCTTACTGGATGAAGTCTATATTTTCAGTTTGGAGTTTGAAGGAGTAGGAAGAAAGAAAGAACTGACACTTATATTGAGTTTTATGCTTTTGAGGACACACATCCTTATGTACCTAGAAGCTGTGGGCTTAGCCTCTAAAAATGCACTCGCAGATAACATTAAGAATATAATTTGACCTGATATATTCTTTCAAACCTTTCATGGATCCCTCCATGAAGACTTTTGATGTAAGATTATTTCAGAAAAATGGGGACAATATCTTGGTACCGTTAAGTGGAAGAAAATGTTAATACCTTTAAGGTAGCGGAAAACTTTATACCTCTAAAGAGTAATCTCGGCATCATGTTATTGCTTCAGTCTGAGGTAAAAGATGGACTTCATCTGTTACCATGATGGTTTTCCTGAGGCCAACCAAGTTGTTGACCAGATTTATCCCTGCAGTAGTTAATGCTGGATGCCTGCGGCTTGAATGGCTTTTGAAAGTGGGTAGGAGCTATAAATCAATGGTTGTATATTGCTAGTTTCTGTGGCTTAGTCTTCAAAATGGAGCCAAGAACAATAGCAATTTAAAGGATTTAGTTTCTTAGTGATCAGGTATTTCCTTTTCTTTCACACCCACACTTACTCACTGAGTGATGGTGTGTGACAATCACTCCTGCTCTTTGAACACTTGCAAAGTATTTGATCACTGTAACTTACAGAGTTGCTTTAATGGAACCTTCCTCATGACTTTTCTTCTGGTAAAGGGACAATTGCTGAGTGTTCTCTAAAACCTAATGGGGAAAGAGAGAGTGAGTGACAGAGAGAGAATATCACGTAAATGAGTCAACCAGGATCGTTGATTTGTGGATAGTGGGAGATTCTGTGTTTCTCAAAGTAAGGAAGGGAGGGCAGGGCAGGATTAACATCATTTATGTTTTCGACACACAGGCAAAACAACAGTAGATCTTATTGCTTAAGTAGTGTGGATTTCAGCAGGTGCTTCTCTGAGGTGTAGGTTTTTTTTGAAACAAAATTTTAAGAATGTCAAAGGGCACTTAACTCAGTCAAATGTCACTTCATTTCAAATCTTGGAAATTCCAGTAGTACATGTCTCTGATATAGAAACACTGGTGTGTAAATTATTCAGATAAGGTCTCAAATGTTAAATGTTAATGCAAAATAATGGCTTGAGTTCCAGGGAAACGAAAACTTGTGTGATCGGGTCCAAGTCACTAGCATGTCTAACTAGGATCATTCTTTTTCTCTCCTTGCTCCCTATGGTCCATTCTCCACAAAGAAGGCAAGAAAACATTGCAAAAAAAACCCAAAAAACAAAAAACAAAAAACTTAAGACTTTAACATTTATTCATTTGTGAGAAACAGAGACAGAGTGTGAGCAGGGGAGGGGCCAAGAGAGAGGGAGTCACAGAATCGAAGCAGGCTCCAGGCTCTGAACTGTCAGCACAGAGCCCAACTCAGGGCTGGAACTCACAGACTGTGAGATCATGACCTGAGCTGAAGTTGGACGCTCAATCTGACTGAGCCACCCAGGTGCCCTTGTCTTATTTTCTTTTATTATATTTATAATATAATCATATATATATATATATATACATATGTATGTATATATATTACTTAAAAATATGAAATTGATTAATTTTGTATACATATTTATCTTCTACTTCCTCAGTAGGATGTAATCTTCCCAAGGGCAAAGACTTTCTTTTATCCAGAATTATATCCCCAAGTTTTAAACAGTGCCTGCTGTAGAAATAAGTACTCAAAACAGCTGTTTGGAGTACTGAATGAATGAAAGGGCTAGCTCTCACTGGGATTTCACTTTGCTGGATCTCATGATGAAATACAGAATGTTAGAGAAAAAAATATATATTTCTCAGACTCATTGGGCCTCCCTTCAACACAATCTCAAACCTGTCTCTTTTGAGAGCAAATGAAGAGAGATCCCATGGAAGACATAGTCTGTGATATTTGGGACTCCTATCACCATTGGAGGGAGGGCAGGGAGAAGCTTCAAAAGCCAATGACAAATACAGAAATGGAAGGAAACCTGGAACATAGCAGTTCAGCTCTCTGAACATAGCACCCGATTAAGTCACTTTAACGGTTCTATTTCTTGGGCAGAGAAGGCCTTTGAGCTCAGAATATAAACTCAAGTCCCATTCTTGCTAAACATAAACCCCTGCAAACCTGGACAACGTCCAGACTCCTGGGTCTATTTTATCATCTGTGAAGTGGGAATACTAATAAAAAGAGCCAATAATTTAATTGAGTCTTTATTCCAAGCCCTATGTAAATATTTGCATGTATTATTGTATTTAGTTCTCACAATTGTCCCCATGATATGGGTGTTATTTCTATAACCACCCCCACCTCCACATCACAGATGAACATCAAGAGGCATTTGGTAATTATGGAAGGGCTATAACAGAGCTGGGATTGAGGCTTCATGTCACTTTGAACTAGAAACTTAGGATCTTTAAAAAAATTTTTTTAACTTTTTTTTTTTTTTTTGAAGGAGAGAGAGATAGAGTGTGAGTGAGAGATAGAGAAGGGCAGAGAGGGAGACACAGAATCTGAAGCAGGCTCCAGGCTCCGAGCCATCAGCACAGAGCCCAACGTGGGACTTGAACTCACAAACTTGAGATCATGATGTGAGCTGAAATGAGACACTTAACTGACTGAGCCACCCAGGCGCCCCAAGAAACTTAGGATCTTAACAGATAGGCTATGTGGTTTCACCCTTTTAACACAGTTGGAAAAACAAAATGAAATAAATATGTAGCTCTAACTGAATTTATCATACACTCTTGCAATTGTCATAAACACATAGAGCTTCCGCCATTAGACTGGGAGAATTTCAAGGTTACAAACATGCTTTTTATTTACCTCTGTGTCTCCAGGATCAAGTGTAGAGCTCATAAAATTAAATAAGTTCCCTCTCCCTTCTCACTCCCTTCCTTGCTTTCTTTCTCCTCTAGTGATAGAACTTACAGGTGCCTTACCCCACTGGGTCATAACAAAGGTGTTCCTGTGCAAGGAGAAGCGGATCACGGCCAAGGCACGCTCCCCAGCTTTCCCTCTTCCAACCAGCTGGAAATCCACACTGCCGCCCTGCTTCCTGCAGATGCAGCTTTGCCAAGTACTTTGCACAATTCCCGGGCAGGTTAGGGTGAGTGCTATGTTTAGAGCACAACTATAAGTCTGTAGGAGTTTTAAAATTCTAGGAAGTATCATTAGCTCTGTCTGAAGCACAGGGCTTGGCTTCATTAACTTCATAAAGTACAGGAACAAGGCTTCTGGTCACATATTGTATTTAGATTCAGTGGTGGTAATTTCACAGAGGGTTGGGGGGAAAGCCTCTGTGATTCAGGAGCAGGAGGCGGGAATTCAACTAATACTACAGGTTACACAAAGAAAACAGATTTATTTATTTATTTATTTAGTGCCACCCACTGTTGAAGTTATGGGGGAAATCATTTAGTTCCTACTTGGTTCTGATCAGGGTCCCAAAGGAAATGTAAACAGCTGTTCTCAGCTGTGTGATTTTTGTTTATTAGTGTTTTAAGTTTATGTTTGTGCAATATGTAATTTCCCTTTGGATCCTTTTATGCATGTAGATAGTAAATAATAATGTGACAGTCCACACACCAGAGTGTATTAATCATTCTTGGCAGGTAGAGAGCTGCTACTCGTTTTTCAAATAGAGGGAATAAAAGTTCAAGAACATTAAATGGCATGCCTTGGATCAGTGGATGGGACAGTCATGATCAAGACTGAAGAGCAAAGGCCAAACCTGAAAACTTCCTCATTAACTCAGTAATCAGAATCTGATTATGTAGAAGCACATTGGAAAGAAAACAAGAAAGCAGGCTGATACTTCAAACTAAAAATAAGCTTGGGGAGTTTTTAATTGTTTACCTTGGCTGTCCTCTGCCCTTTAAATGACCTTGACTGAATAGCCATTTGGGGATCCTTAAGGCTGATCTCCTTTTCCCTAAGCAAACAAGACTTTCACTGCAGTTAGAGGAAGTTGAATATTGGAAGGGAAAGTTGTACCACACCATCTGCACTTTCGCTAATTTCACTTAGTCTGTAAATGGCCATCACTTGAGAAATGAAAATAGAGTCACCCTATTATGCAAAGGTACAAAGTGTAGGAGCAGGCAAATAGATTCACTTCTTGATGCTGAGATGAGCTTTTGTGCTTTAAAACTCTTAAAATTCCACAAATAAATGTGGGGCAAGCCTACCCATTCATGGCACTCTGCACAGACTCAGAGGGCTGGATGGAGTGCTGGAGATTACCCAGAATCATGCTCCATTTAACAGATGAGGAAACTAAGACTCCAGAAGCACAACTGTGACTGGAACCCAGCTCGCTTAGTTAATAGTATTCTTCTCAAGTCCTATCCACCATTTCTCAGGGCCACCATCACTGATTTCCAAGCCTCACAGAAAGTCATACAACTAGCATATTACAAAGCGCAGATTTTTGGACTCAGTCCATTGGTCTTTCCATTTTTGTGCTGGACTCGCTTTTGTAACAAATAAGAAAATTGTGCCATTGTACCTTCTGGTCTCTAGACCTTATTCTGCAAAATGACATCCTAATTTCTGTTCTTAGAGTGAAAATATTTCATAGAAATAATGGGTTGAACCACAGAACCACAGAAAGAGTCCCAAGGCATTCTGCTGATGGAATTGATTTTTCAGAGCTGTCTCCTTTGTTCTGAAAGGAAACAAGTTGGCAATCTCACTGGAAATGAGGACCACATTAATTATTTATTATAAGTTATAACCATTTACACAGAGATATAACAAAAGCAGGTTTGGACATGTTTATTAATAATCCCAAAGCTATTTTTTAGTACTTGACTTATTATAATTCCATGACCAACGTAGGAAATCGAAGAAAAATGACTTCCCTTCAAGATACATTGGGAAAATGTTATTTTAAAATATCTTCCAATTCTGAAAGATAACACAGTGTTTTATTTTAAATTTATATCTAGAGCTCTCTGGCGTTTTCTTGGTAATTGTTCTTTAGTGGCAACAACTAAAATCTTTTTTTAAATTTTTTTTTTTTTCAACATTTATTTATTTTTGGGACAGAGAGAGACAGAGCATGAACGGGGGAGGGGCAGAGAGAGAGGGAGACACAGAATCGGAAACAGGCTCCAGGCTCTGAGCCATCAGCCCAGAGCCCGACGCGGGGCTCGAACTCACGGACCGCGAGATCGTGACCTGGCTGAAGTCGGACGCTTAACCGACTGCGCCACCCAGGCGCCCCAACAACTAAAATCTTAAAGAAAAGAAAGCACAGGGAGATTCCTGAAAGAAAAGACACAGGAAGTTGTTTCTAAAAATGGAGCTGCTTTTCTGTTGCAAGGGGGGACATAATTGATAGTCCCCAACTTTTTTTTTACAGTTCTGATGAACTGAGTTCAGTGCAGAAAGTAAGCCCCACTCTACAAGGACCATGGGGCCATTACCAAGTAGGGAAAAATTGGCCAGAATGGTTGTGAGGGCAAGAAGGGCCAGGGCTTAGTTGATCTAGTGGTATTAGGGCACACAAAGGAATTTCTTGATAACTGATGCTCTTATTTTCAAAAGTAGTGTGAGGTGGCATATAATAAAAGACACAGGGATGTTAAGGGAACGAAATGAGGAACAGAAAGTTGAGCTTCCTGTAGAAAGGCTCTTTATGAATAGACCATCCTGCTGTCAGTTACTGAGACAGTCGCCCCCACCTGGTCCCTCTGATAACTCTGAAGAGAGCTCTTGATTCTTCTCAGTGAACGACACCCATTGTTCATCCCAGAACAGGAAAGCCTTCTTTCTTTGCCTCTGCCACTTTATTTTTAATTCAAGGTACAATTTATATGTGAATCGTACAGTGAAATATACAGGTCGAAAGTATAGCATCTGATGAGCTTTGACAAATGGATGCATCCCTTTGACCCAGACCCCAATGAAAGTATAGAACATTTCCAGAAAATTCTGTTGTGCCTGCTGTCTCCTAAGAAATAAATTGTTGATTTTAAAAATAATTCGTTTGTTTTCCTCGGTGCCCTGGCAATGTTTCTGTGGCCTCCTTTGTCAGATAACTGGGAATCGAGACTGTATGAAACCATACTGCTTTCAGTGGCCTTGGCTAATTGAATGTTTAGTGAATTTCTCGGTGTAATTATCACTGATGATATTAAATCAACTCTGCAAATAAGGTGACATGGTCAGAATGCCTAGGTCTTCAATATAAAACCGTCATTTCACTTTCTGTAGGAGAATGTGTCCGTGTGTATTAAATAGAATGGTCCCTAATGCCAAAGGTGTTCCCTGGCTGTAGGGCAGGAAATATTGGGAGCTGCCTTTTTATGACTCTCCTGCTGGTTAAGCAAATTCTCATATCTCTCAAAGGAGTGAACTTAATTTCAGGACGAATAAGCACTGGGGAAATAAAGTTTCACATGGGTAAGCAGGCAGAATTCTGTGTGTTTTTATAGCTGGCTCTTGAAAAGTCTTTGAGCTGGATATATCATTCACACCACGGAGGAGACTGGTCACATGACAGGCTTGCTGAAAGTTGCTCAACCAGGGTTTTGTTGAGAGGCTCCCAAATGCTGGCCTCTGGTAGAACCTATGTTGACTTTATGGCAAGCAGTTATTTAATGTGCTTAGTCTTTGGGGACCAAAGCAATATGTAGACACTGCCTACAAAATTCCACTCCAACCACCAGGCCTGTGAAAATGCTTGTTAGGGAAAGAGAGAGATGGAGATTTATCCTGCTTTTTAAAATTAAAGATGCCTTTCCTATACTAGGGCCTCCTGAGAAACATGAACTTTCTTTAACTGCAGTTTGTGCCAGCAGCAAAAGTACCAGCAGGGGAGCTGTTTAGCTGAAACTGGGTTGAGGCGCTATAGTTTATTTTAGATTAATGGGCTTCTCTGGTTTCATTCCCAAAGTCCCTACCTGATGGATGTTGACATTTCTCCAGTCCTGGAACAATTATACCTGCCCTGGGTCTATAGCATGATTCTACCTGCAGATGTTGTCATTCATTTTTCTGGGGCCTACGAGTTGTTTTCTTAAGGATAAAAGATGTAGGATCAAAGGATGATGGAGTCCCACTGGGAGACTGGTCTGACTAAAATTTGTTGGTATATTTGTAGAAACCCCTTGCATAACATCAGGAGTACATTCATACTCAAATCATGCAGCTAAAAAAGACTTAACCCTGCTGATGGAGTTTAGGAAGGATGCAGTTATGAAGCTTTGAGGATGTGTTGGCATTATTCATGAGGCACCATGGTATAGGAACGCATGCTGGACTGAGAGCTTGGAGGCCAGCATTCTCGTCTCAACTTCACCGCTAAATTGATGAGTCACTTGCCAAGTAGGGGGATTAGAAAGAGATACACGCTGAAGTCTTCTTCAGCTATAAAATTTTAGGTAGTATCAAATCAGATGCAGTTTTATGGGAATGAAATTAAAATTTCAAGATTGGCAATAATGATGACCTGAAACTCACATAAAAATTTCCATCAGCAAATCTTTAACAGAATGTGACTTCTGCTTTTTGCAGTGATTGGAGTAGTTTATACAGGCTGATCATTCTGCTTAGACACCAAAAAAAAACAAAAACAAAAACAAAAAAACAAAAAAAAAACCCCTAGGTAAAATAAAAACAAAATAAAGCAAATCCCCCTCAGGCGTTTGAAGGCCTTGGAGAGCAACAATGATTTTGAAGAAAAAAATGCATCATGGTGAGCAATGTTCCTAGCTACTTTTCTCCTTGAGGCATTAACGCATTTGTAAGAGGTGTGGGGCGAAGAAGCCAAGTAGAAGAGAACTCAAGCCTCTGTAGTCTCACCAGCTATAGGAGACAAAGAGTGGTGTTCATGTTTATCAAGCTAGCTGGAACTTGAGGGTCTAACATCTCAGAGAAAAGGGAACTCCAGTGAAGTGATTCTAAAATCCTACACAGGTTTTACGCTCAAAGCATTTGCAAAATCATAAAATACATGAAGTGAAAGCATACATGAAAACAGGGAGCAGAGCTAGACTCTAAAATGTTAATTAAGCACAGTTTTTTAGTAAGTTCATGATGCTGGGGAGACCGAATTTGAATTTCAGGGCACTTCAAAGGAGGTTCCTGGTGAACCTGAGAGGCTTCGGAGGCTATATCCTAGGAGTAAGTAAAAAATTAGAAATAGATCAGCCCTTACAGCAAACAGAAGCTCAGGCTTTAGTTGTCTTAATTCTTGATTGGATCATGGTGATCTGGCCCCTAAACTACCTATCAGAAGGAAATAAAATTTTCTCTGAGAAAAATAACATGAATAACATGAGACAGATCTTTTGCAGTATTTCATTCACAATGCCCAGCATTCATTTAAAATTACCACATTTACCAGGAGATAGGGCAAAATAAATGTAAACTGAGAAGAAGAAAAGAATAGTCAAGAGAAACAGGCCCATAGGTGATCCATATATCAAAATTGCTAGTCATGGAATTTAAAATAAATGTAATTTTCTTTGGAATATTAATGAAAAATATTCTAAATTGTAGTGATCATTGTGCAACTATATGAATATAGTTCATGTAACCCATTGTATTTTACATTTTAAATGGGTGAACTGTACTATATAAAGTTGGCCAAACAAATCCTAAAAAATAATCCACCAGAAAAACTCAACAATACTAAATTTGTATAACATCAAAATATATAGGGCAAAAATTAACAAAGTTTTGAAAAGAAATACAGAAATTCACAATCATCGAGGCAGATTACAACACAATCCTCAGTAACTAATTGAATAAACAGATAAACAAAAAGTAAAAATAAAAAGTTGATTTATTAATTGACCTAACGATCACTGCAATCAATAAATGCAATGTCCACATTTAGGTACAGAATGAAAATTAAGCAAAATTGATCATAAGCTGCGTCATAAAAGCAAGTCTCGACCAGTTTGAGAGGATTAAAATCTAGCAGGTTCTATTCTCTGCCCAGGATGGAATTAAGCTGGAAAAAAATTTATTGAAAGCTAATTAGAAATCCTACTAGCTGTAAAAGATGTAAATCCTACTAGATAAAAGATGTAAAAACAAATGTAAATAACCAATAGTTCAAAAACATCACAATGCAAATTAGAAAATATTTTAAGCTCAATGGAAAAGAAAATATTTTACATCAAACCTTTTAGAATGTATGCAAAGCCTCATTTACAGAATTTAAAGCCATAATTGGAAATCTTAGAAATTAAGGAAGTGCTAAAAGTTAATGACCCAAGTATCTAGTTCAAGTAATTAGAAAAAACAAAATTAGAAAAGAAAGTAGAAAGAAGAAAATAATAAACATAAGAAAATTGATAAAATTAATAAAGTAGAAAACCAAGACATAATAGATGTGATCAACAATCAAAAGTTGGTTATTTGGAAACATTTTTACAGGTGGTAAAATTCTGGGGCACCTGGGTGGCTCAGTTGATTAAGCTTCTCACTCTTGATTTTGGCTCAGGTCATGATTTCACGGTTTATGAGATCAAGTCCTGCATTGGACTCTGTGCTGCAGCATGGACCCTACTTGGGATTCTCTCTCCCTCTCCTTCTGCTCCTTGTCTGCTCGCATGCACATGCACAAGCTCATGCTCTCTCCCTCTCTCTCAAAATAAATAAGCATTTTTTTTAAAGTGGTAAAATTCTGACTTGATGGATTAAAAGAAAGTAGTGAGAAATAAAATCACAATATAATGAATGAGAAGCATCATCATAGATCCTATAAACAACAAAGAGATAATAAAAGAATTTTATGAGCTACATTATTCCAATGTATTTTAAACCTTATATTGAATGAACAGTTTTTTGTGTGAAAAACAAACTACCCAAAATGACACAAGGGATAGATAATTTGAATAGGATGATGTTTATTAAAGTAATAAAATTCATAATGTAAAAAAATTCAGCAAAGAAAACTCAGAGACAAGTGGCTTTTCTGGCAATTTTTTCCCCAAACATTAAAGGAGAAAAATATCAGCCTTACTAACTGTGGAAAACAAGGAACATTTTCCAGCTTGTTTTACAAGGCCAGCAAAACTCCGATGGAATTTTTGACAAGAAAGGGCCACTATAAGTCAGTCTTTCTCATGATCATTGGCAGAAAAACCCTAAACAAAACATTTGAAAAGAAAGCCCATCGATGTATAAAATTTATAGTATCACAACCATATTGGGTTCATATCAGAAAAGTAGGGGTAATCAACATTTAAAAGATCAATCAATTCAAACTCATACATTAACAAGACAAAGAAGAAAATGATATGATTATCTCAGTAGATGCAGAGAAAGCATTGATAAAATCCAGTATATATTCATGATTAAAAAATTACTTTTTAGTGATTTTGAGTGGAAGAGAACTTTTTCAATGTATGTATATATAAACCTATATATATAACAAAGAAAATACTTAATGGTGAAATGTTGAAAGTAGCACTGCTAATATTAGGATGGAGGCTAGGAAGGTCATTATCATGGTGATAATGTTGCTGCAGTAGGCAACGTGCAACATGGCCCCTAGGAATCTCAGAATCCTGGTGTTCATGCTTTTATGTCATCCTCTCCCCTTCAGTAAAGGCTGTATTCACTTATAAGAAATTAAATATGGCAGAAGCAATAAGATGTTATTCTGAGATTCTTTATTAAAAAATTGTCACTTCTACTTACTCGCTCTCATTGTCTTAAGTCACTCTCCATGAGAGAAGCCATCTGCCATGACCTGACACAGACCTGTGAAGATGCCCAAAGTAAGGGAGCTAGACCTGCTAACATGTGAGCTGGGTTGGAAATGAATCACCTCCTCCATACTTCTCCCTTTGAGTCTTCAATTAAACCACAGCCTCTGCCTAGTGCTTTGACCACAGTTTCATAAAACACCTTAAACCAGAGGCCCTCAGATAAGTTTCATCCACATACATGGCCTGTGAAATAATATTTTTTGTTTGAAGCTACTAAGTGTAGAGGTAATTTGTTATGGAGTAATAGATAACTACTATAACTACCATTCAGCATTATCTTGTTGGCCTTAGAATGCTCCATAAGAAAAGATATTATCATTGAGTATATAGAAAATAAGATAAATTTATTATACTTAGAGGTTACAAGATCAATATACAAAAATAATTGTATTATATTCATATAGATATAAAGTATGTATTAGCAATAAACAATTTAAAAATAAAATATAAAACATCAAAAAAGCACTGATAATAAAGAGATTAATAAATTGAACCTCATGAATGTTAAGAATTTCTATTTATCAAAAGATATCATTAAAAGATTGAAAGTCAGGCCATAGGTTAGGAGAATATATTTTAGAACATATGTTCAAAAAAATAAACTTATTCAGAATATATTAAGAATACATACTAATCAAAAGCAAAAAGAATCCACCATTTAAAAATGGACAAAATCCTGAATTGGCATTTCACAAAAAAAAGGATATCCAAATAGCCAATAAACATATGGGAATTGCTCAACATCAGTAGTCATCAGAAAAATACAAAGCAAAAGTCCAGTGAGATACCATTCATTATATACCAAACAGAAAGGCTAAAAAAAGAAATTGTAACACTAAATGTCAGTGACAGTATGGAAAAATTAGACTCTCATCTATCATTAGTGACAGTGTAAATTGATACAATCGCTTTAGGAAACTATTGGCAGTGTCTGTCAAAGCTATATTTATGCCTTCTTTCCCACATAGCAATTCAATTTTTAAGTATATACCCCAAAAAGGCATACATATGTGCATCAAAGCACATGTAAAAGAATGTCCACAGAAGCATTGTAAGTAAGTGATACAAACTAAAAGCAATACATAGGAATGGGTAAATAGTGATCTGTTTACACAATGGAATACTATACAGTAAAGAAAATGAGTAATTCTTGCTATAAGAAATAACAGGAATGAATTTCAAAGTCATTATATAGACTTAAACTATTTAAAAAAGAGTACATTACTGGTATCCCATTTTTAAAAGTGCAAAGCCAGCCCAAATGAGTCTGCAGTGTTAGAATTCACAATAGTTGTATTCTCTGGTTAGTAATGACTTGGCCAGGGGATGGGGGGGTGGGGTGCAGGGGACAGATGTGAAGGAGGATGCTATAATATTCTTTTTTGTTTGTTTGTTTTTTTGTTCTGGGTGGTGGTTCTACAAGTGAGTTCATTCTGTGAAAGCTCATTGAGCTCTACTGATTCATGTTATACTTCAGTAAAATGTGGACTAAAAAATTCTTCAATGTCATCCTTTTTCTTGTTGGGGTAAATTCATGAAGCCCAAGGCAGGGGCACCACACTCAGAATGCACAGTGTCCAGCAGGTAAAATGAAGACAGTAAGTACGCATGGAGGGAATTCTGGCAAAGTGGAGCCTGCCCACCAGCTCCGGCTAAATGGCCAGTCACTGCAGCTTGGTCCACGGTGGACTTTTGGGAATACAGGCCAGCCTGATATACCTCTCAGTTTTTCAAGGGACTTCAGAAATTCACATTTGTTTATGAAATCTTCTGACTTTTAATGTTGGCATCAAATTAGAATTCCTTTTTTTTTTTAAATTTTCTTAAGTTCATTTATTTTTGAGAGAAACAGACAGAGCATAAGCAGGGAAAGGTTAGAGAAGAGAAGGAGACACAGAATCGGAAGCAGGCTCCAGGCCCAGAGCTGTCAGCCCAGAGTCCCACACGGGGCTCAAACTCCCAAGCCGCGAGATCATGACCTGAGCTGAAGTCGGACGCTTATCCCACTGAACCACTCAGGCTCCCCAAATTAGAATTCTTTAAAACACTACAGAGAGAGAGAAGAGAAGAGGGGCTAGTACAAGGCTGTGGGGCCCTCTGACATTTATGCTACTCATAGAAAAAAGAAGGGCCAAACAGATGATTTACAAGGAGCAGCCAGTAGGATGAGAAAAAAACAAGGTAGGTGTAGACTCACAGAAGCCCACAGACACAATAGGAGGAGAGAAAATCCAAGTACAGTCTTGGGTCAGTGACCACTCTATAAGATGGAGCCCCCTACGCCTTTAACACTCCTGTAACACCGTAGCCTCCAGCCTCTTCCTCCGACTATGTCATGCTGCTCTTTCCTTTGTTCATGACATTACAGGCACACTGGCCTTCCTCCAGAGTCCCAGGCAAACCCAGCAGGCTCTCACCACTAGGGCTTTGACCTTACTGTTGCTTCTACTTGGAAAACATCCCTCCTGGCCTCTCACTTGGTTTGCTCCTCATCCTATATTTGTCTCAACTTAAATACCACTCCTCACAAAGGCCTTCCCGGTGGACTCCCTAAAGCAGACCCTACTCTAGGCCCTGTATCATTTCAGTCTGTTTAATCTCCCTCAGCACTTACTTTAGTGAAGTTTCACTGTGTACATTTTTGTTTGATCTTTTATCATCTGTCCCTCAGGGAGAACAGAGCTCCATGAGGGCAAGGATGTTTTTGATTGTGTCCAATGCTGATCCTAGCATCTGGGGAAGTGTCTGTTTTGTTTGAATAAGTAAATAAGTTGGAGGAAGAAAGCTAATTGAGTTCACAATAGGAAACCTTGATGGCAATATTAAAACAGTCATATATCCTTATTTGTCCTATTTTATTAGCCTGCTAGTCCTGCCATAACAAAATACCACAATTTCTCACTCTTCTGTAACCTGGAAGTTTAAGATCAAGGTGTCAACAGGTTTGATTTTTTTTTTTTCCTGAGGCCTCTTTCCTTGACCTGCAGATGGCCGCCTTCTTGCTGTGCCCTCACATGGCCTCTCCTCTGTGCTTGAGTATCTCTGGTGTCTCTCCCTCTTCTTATGAAAACAAGTCCAGTCCTATTGGAATAGGGCCCCATCCTTATGACCTAATTTAATCTTAAAGGTCCTTAAAAGACCCTCTCTCCAAATACAGTTTCACTGGGGAATTTGGAGGGGCAGGGCACAATTGTGTTCATAACACCTGTGTTTATCTCTGGCATGTCCACTCTCCCATTGTGTGAGTCTGTGATTCGATTCCACAGTGTGACTGAGTGCCATTTGTATTCTCCTTGAATCAGCTGAGGAGAGGGTGGGTAGAGCCCTTATTTAGTTACATATAAATGACTTTGTCTAGACTCAAGAGGACAGAATCCAGAGGACAGAAATGGGTAGTATGCTCTTTTCTTTAAAAAATATTCTACCAGGAAACTTGGATATTTCCATCATCCACTCCAGAACATTAGCTTTCTTCCTCCAGAGATGTGGAAATTCAAGCGTGAAATTCTGTTATTAAAGACCTCATTGTTTCTCTTCAAATAGCACATAAGGCCTAGAAATACAGTTTAATTATTTAAAGCGACCATGTTATAAGTAATGATTGACTACTACATTGCTTAGGTAGGGAAAAAAATCATGTTGGCGCATTTAATTTTGTTGAGTAGTGAGCAGTGACTTCTTTTTGATTAATGGCTTCACATTAAGTGCTTCTCATTTTGCTCTCTGAAACAATACAGATTAGGTACAATTAGAATAACCTTCACCTTTCAACCTGGAGAGCTCTCCTGGTCTGCTTGTATCTTCACTATTTAACTGGAAAACTGCATTAAACAAAGGAATGACACTGAAAGAAACAAGACCACTGTGATTTTCCCAGGGATTCTTGGGTAAAAACAGAAATGACTGATGCGTTTTCCTCTTGCCCCCATGCAAGGATTGATCATTAAGTGGAGGTTCCCGGCATTCCCTGAAGCTGCCTATTATAATTAATGTACCAGCCTTATGGGACACCCAACCATGTGCGGAGTACAACAAACTAACAGTGCCTAGGCTGGCTCTGGGGTGGAGATTTTAAGCTGTGTTCCACTGGGGCTTCTCAGTGTGTTGTCTAGAAAGTGCGTTGAACCAAGTCTGAGACTCGCTGTGAAAAACGTGTTTTGTTTGTTTGTTTTTTAAGAAAAGCACTGAGTTGATTTTTGCAGAAGCTTTTTCCTATCAGACTATTGAGTGAGAACACTTTGATCCTAGCAAGTAATAAAAACACGGGTGCTTCAATTCCTGCTGACACACCGATATCCTCCCAATTGGGGGATCCCGAGCACCCTTGTGAGATGAAGTTCATCTGGTGTTTGGGGGCTTTCCTGCTGCAGTCTGACCTTTGTCATACTTTGAACACAACCAGATCTAAAAAAGGCAATTTGTTGAGAAGCAGAATGTAACTTTGCTCCTTTCGAGTTGGTTTTCAGCCGCCACACAGCTGTGGTCTTCTATCGGAAGGTGGGGATTTCTTCACAAACAGGACAATCAGGAAGCCAGGCAGCAGAGTCTGTCCACATATGAGTAGAATCCTCTGTGACCTTTACAGGCCAGGATCTACCTGAACTGAGTCTGTTTTACCCCCAGGTCAGCCATAACTTGAAGCTCAGTTTTTCAACCGTTTTCACAGATACCCTCCTCAAAAACACTGGGGAGTCTACAGAAAACTCCGGAGGTTTTCTGCTTACCCTTTTTTCCTTCTACCCCAAGAAAGCAATACAAATTCCTTTTCTGGTCCTTTATTCCCTTGTCATTTCATCGAGAACCAAAGGTAACATCAGAAACAGGGTGAGGGTAGGTGGGCTTATCAAAGAATGTCTTCAATACAGTACCTCTCTTTCCAAGAATACTTCTGATGAATACAATTTTGGCTGATCCTGGGATAAATCTTTATTCCCTTGGAGTCATCTAAAATTTGAAGGTAGCAGAGAAATCATGGGCCTTAGAATGACACCTATCTGGCTTCAAATTTTAGGTTTCTGGCCTGTCAAAATCTGCTGTCCTCTATAACTCAGCGCAACCAATAGTAAAATGATGTGTCAATAAGGTAAGATACAAAGCTCCCAGAAAAGGCTGGCAGTTTCCTTATTTCTTTTCTCTTCTTTACATCATGTGTAGTACCTAGCTTAGCTCCCGGAGCCTGAGACATGTTTACGTGTTTGATAAGTTGAAACCAGTTTAAAGTAAGCTCTGGAAGAGGGACTTCTTTATCCTGGAAGGACTTTGCAGGCCAGGAAGAGCAGTCTCTTATGAGAAGAGAGCAAATGTGAGTTTTACATGGCTGTTTTAGCGTTGTTTTTTAGAAATACAATGTCTGCCGTGCTAGGTCCAGTTATGAATACATAAGAATCTGTTGCTTCTGAACGTAGGGCAGTAACCTTAGCATCATTATTTTGCAGAGAGTGAAATATTTTGAAAAAAACATCTGAGACCTGTTAAGAAACTGAAGAATCTACAGCTGCTGGTGTGGGAAAGAGACATAAAGAGGTATAGTGAGAAATTCACATTAAGGTTATTATTTTGGGTCAGAAGAAAATAAAATACCTGTCTCACCTCAGTCCCTGCTCTAAGTATGTTCTCTCTAGAGAAGCACGGCATCCCCCAAATTCCATCCCACACTGGAGTAAGTTCTATAGTTAACTCCTTCCCGCCTTCATGTTTAAAAGCTTATTGTAGAGTGCTCCCTATTGTAAAATCCAATAAAAACAAAGGGCTTGTTTTCCATCTAGGCTGTTTTCCTAACTGAGTTTCTCCCAATGAGTTTAATGAGCATTGATTCAATTTATAGGCGGTGCGAGCGCTTCAATAGCCCCCAAGCCTATAACACCACGAGAGGCAAATACCCTTATTCCAGGTGGTAAAGTGTAAATGCATCCTCTATCCCACCTGTTTTCATTTAATCTTGGATTGTTTGCCTCATTTTGTTCTTCCCACATGAAATGGAAATGCCTGGTGCTGCCGAGAGAAGCCAACCAAATTGTAACATTTCAACTTTTAAATCTCTCCTGAGTCAGTTAGAGAATAAATTCAAAGTTCTTTTTTTCCCATTTGGAATTGGATCTGGTCCTCCCACCCCCCCCCCCATCCCATGATAGGGGAACATACACCGCATTTTGCATTTTAAAGTTTCTGACCTCTTCTTTGTCTAGGAAAAGGCAATGTAGAAGATTATTTATATGATAATTTTTCTTTCCTCAAGCTTTTCCAACTCTAGCCTAAAGATTGTCCTTCCACTTCCCCTCCTCCCCCACCCCAATCCATACCAAGAATTTCAAAAGGAAACAGTGAGATGAAGAAAAATGGTGGTGGAAACTTAGAAATAGAACCCAGAGTCTCCCGAGGACTCTGGGTTTCCCTGGCCCTGCCAATCTAGTCCCTTTTCTATTGAGCAGACAGATCTTTTCAAGGAAATGAGCCAGACTTCCCTATCCAAAAGACACTTCTGATACAGTCCCAGCATTGACAGATGTGGATCAGATAGGAGGAAGAAAGGGAAAAGAACAATTTGTAAAAGCGAATGAGGAAGGAAAAAGCGGGTGGACAGCTATTCAGCTTTTCTTTTCCCAGTTTTTTTCCCCCAGAAGTCTTTTTCACACGGTCTGCTGGGAGGTAGTTTTAATTTTTCCCACTTAATACTATTTCCATTATATGGTGAAATGTTAACTTTAGAAGAATTGAGTAACTTGCCCCAAATCACATGCTCATTAGGTGGTAGATGGATTTCAATCTGAGTCTGCTGTTTCCATGACAATCTCCTCTTTTTTGGGTAGAATGAAGAAAGGATGAAAAGATAAAGGAGAAAAAGGACTCTGAAGAACAATATAGTGCTATCAGATAATTACTTATATTTGAGATATTTAATACTTTAAAAAATGTGTGTGTATGTATAGGATCAAAAAATTGGAAAATCCTGTAAGATATAAAAGAAGAAATAGAAATGATCTCTCATCTCAGTACCTACAAACACTGTTAATTTCTGGTACATTTCCTTCCAGGGCTTAAAATTTTCTTTGGTATTTGCCATATGTTTATATATACCTCGAAGTCATCTATTTTTAATCTGCTTTCTTCACTTAATATATTATGAACATTTTTCTTTGTCTACATATACTCTTCTATAATATGATTTTAAATAACTGAGTAGTTTATTCAATTAAAAAAAAAAGGCTTCATTGAACATGTCCTATATGTCCCAGGCACCATAATAGGAAATAGGGATTCACAATAAATGCGTCAATGAATAAAGCAAACGTTATCCTGGACCTCAGAAAGTTGATAAGAGGAGGCAGATAATAAACAATGAACAAATAAACAAGGCAAATACAGAATGTGATTTACAAAGCATGATGAAGAAAATGCATATAAGAATATAATAAAAATATCTATTTTGGTTAGGAAAATCAGAGAGCATTTGTGAAGCTGTGATATTGGAGTTGAGAATTAAAGAACAAAAAGGAAGTTTAAAAAATAAACTAAGAAATTACATTTCAAGCAAAGGAAGAGCAGTCCACAGGGCCCAGCAAGTAAAAAGACTTTGGACAGGAGAGATCTTGCTCTGCTCAAAAAGAAAGTCTGTGCTGCTGGAATAATCATGGGAGGAAAGGAGAGCTGAAAGTTGTAATCAAGGAGGAGAGCATATGGGGTCTTGCAGCCCCAGAGTTTGGATTTTATTCAAAGCACAACTGAGAAGCAATGCAGCATTGCCCAGCAAGGATAGCCCTGATTTGATGAAGGTTTAATAGGCATGAATTTCTCAGTCACAGACTCAGGCATGTAAAAAAAGAATTTATTTCTTAACCCAGTTTAATTTCTGACTTTTAGCCTCAAGCTTGCCCGGCAGCAATCAAATCTATCCATTTGCAGGTTTCTCTCAGTTCAATCCAGTGATTTTCTAGTAAATCCTCAAGTATAATCACATTCTACCCTTCATCTCCTTTTTCTAGGAAGAAGAGGGTATGGACATGTGTTAAGATGTGTGTGTGTGCGCACGTGTGTGCGTGTGTGTGTGTGTGTGTGTGTGCTCAAGCGTGTGCATATGCATGGGTGTGTGTGATGGCATGTGATAGTGGTGGTGATGTGGGAAACAAAGGCAAATGGAAAATTAAATTTCCTTACAATTTATAGCCCATTGACAAGTCCTTGTGACAGAAAGTGACATTCTTCCTGGGGCCCAATTGTTAACGCTTTGCTAGAGGAAAAACAAGTGGTTAACTGATAGAGATCACAGTCCTGCAAGACCTCACTCTATCAGTTTGCAACTGTCTTGATGATTTATAAGAAAAAAGCAATTTTTGTGTTTTTTTATTATTATAATTTTTTTTTAATCAATAGCTAGGCCTCCAGGGTCCTGTGAGTCTTCTTTAACATATAAAAGTCCTTTTGGAAACTTCCCCTTGCCTTCACCTCCCCCAACTCCCAAGTATATCATTAGTCACTCCTCACAGCCCCAGTGCAGCTCTTTCTGTCCATGGGTCCTGTCCCCTGCTTTAACAAAACCACCTTTTTGCACTAAAGATGTCTTAAGAATTCTTTCCTGGCCGTTGGCTCTGAACCCCTACATTTTCCACATCAGTGGATTATTGCTTCTTTGCTGGCCTTCACTGCTGATATAACTGGTCCAGTCCTCAGGCACATTTCCCATCCATGTGGATATCTGTGAATTGTCCAGTTGTTAACCAATGCTCCCATTAATATTATCAGCGTAAAATTTCAACTTTGAAAGTCTTCTCTTATAGAAAGTATATTTTTGTGATTTAAATTACTTTCCTTTGACATGCTTATTTCCACTTTAATACCACACCTTTAATTATTGTCTCATATATGTTTCATATTTAGCTGGGAAGTTTCTTTTCAGTATTCCTTGTTTATTCAAAATATCCTTGGCAAGTATCATCCCTATATTTTTAAAAATGAATTTTTATCATTAATCTGCCACGTTTTTAATAAGCAAACACCTTGAGTTTTTTTTTTTTACAAACTTTGTATTAATTTTTACATTTACTTGGCAAGAATTTATTTTCATTCCATGTGCATAACAACCTATTTTTTCTTATAAAATTATTTTGTACATATTTTTTTCTATGGGGCATAGTCCTAGATATTAAATGTCTTGTTTTCTGTTGTGAAAGTATTCATTTTTCCACCATGGCTATTGGTTTCTACATATTTACTTTGTCTCTGGACATTAGTTCCGTAGGATTTTCTAGCTGATTTCTCTTCATTTTTCTAGTCAAATGATAGTACCTACAAATAATAATTGTAACCTCTTTTGCAATTGTTGAACATCTTATTTATACTTCTTGTTTTATGTTACTGATTAAATCTTTCAAAACAAGGTTTAGGGGCGCCTGGGTGGCTCAGTCGGTTGAGCGGCCGACTTCGGCTCAGGTCACGATCTCGCACTCTGTGAGTTCGAGCCCCGCATCGGGCTCTGGGCTGACAGCTCAGAGCCTGGAGCCTGTTTCGGATTCTGTGTCTCCCTCTCTCTGACCCTCCCCCGTTCATGCTCTGTCTCTCCCTGTCTCAAAAATAAATAAACGTTAAAAAAATAAAACAAATTAAAAAAAAAAAAAAACCACAAGGTTTAAGAAAAGTTAGTGGCGGGGCACCTGGGTGACTCTGTCGGTTGAGCATCCAACTTCGGCTCAGGTCATGATCTCACAGTTTGTGAGTTCGAGCCCCGCATCAGGCTCTGTGCTGACAGCCTGTTGGTGCAGAGTCTGCTTCAGATCCGCTGTCCCCCTCTTTCTGCCCCTCCCCCACTTGCACTCTCCCAAAAAATAAATAAATATTTTTAAAAAAAAGGAAAGAAAGAAAAGTTAGTGGCAATAGTCCAAATTTTTGTCTCTTTCCTTATTTTAATGGAAATGTTTCTTGCATTTTATTCTCTTTGTCTAAGTTTATTTATTTATTTTGAGAGAGAGAGAGAACAGGAGAAGAGCAGAGAGAGAGGGAGACAATCCCAAGCAGGCTCTGCACCACCAGCGTGGAGCTCGATGTGGGGCTCGAACTAATGAACAATGAGATCATGACCTGAGCCAAAATCAGGAGTTGGTTACTTAACTGACTCAGCCACCCAGGTGCCCCCCTCTTGCATTTTATTCTTATACTGTAAACTAGCCTTAGATTATCTTTTAACTGTGTAAATGTTCCTTCTGTTTGTAGTTCAACATTTTCTGTATAATGTATTCATAGTCACTGAATGCCTTTTCAACTTATTACATAGTTTTTCATTTGATGTGATAAATTATATCATTATATTTTTTACTGAGAGATCACAATACAAGATTTTTACTTTATGTCCTACTTGCTCTTGACATATCACTTTTTAATAAACGACTGAATTTGTCTATTATTCAAGAGCTTAGAAATGATATCAATAAGTTTTATATTTTTATATTCTAACTTTATTGAAATGTAGCATTTATATGAAAAAATTCACGCATATATTTATTGTGAAACAATCACATGAAATTTGTTTTTATTTTATGTTTTACTTTATTTTAAAATGTTATGTGTTGGTCTTGTCTGTTAGATTATAGTCTCTGGATTAGGCTCATTATATAAAATGAGCTGTGAAGCTTTCCATCATTTTCAGTGATGGAAAAAGTTTGTATGATATGAAAATTTTCTGTTGCCTAATACTTTGAAATAACTAATCTATAAAACCAGCCTGAGCCTACATCTTTTTTTATGAAGCTTATTCTTTGGAACATTTTCCATTTCTTCCATGGCTATTGTTCCATATTTCATCTGTGTACAATTTTATACTATTTTGTGTAGGAATTGTTAATATATTTTATTTTCTTATTCTTTGAAAGCAATATCCATTTCTCTGGTTATATTTTTAAAGTTGATTTTGTGAATTTATGCTTTTCAATTTCTTTTTGAGATTACATTTGCCAGAAAAATTCATTGTTTTTCTCGAGAACTTGTTCTTTGATTTATGCAATCTATTTCTTTCAGTGTAATTATTTATTTTCTGCTTTTGGCTTTATTAATTCCTTCCATTTTATTAAGTTTATTTTATTGTTCTTCATTATTAATTTCCTCCATTTTATTAAGTTTATTTTATTGTTCTTCATATAATTTCTTGAGTTAAATTCTTTACTCATTTGTGTTATTTTTCTTGTTTAATAATGAAAGCATTTATAACAATGAAATAACTCTGAGAACATGCAGTGTGTTCTTATATGAGTTGTCTGATTTTTTATCCTCTTAAAATCTTGCAATTGTTCTCTGAATTAGAGTTCAGGAAGCTTGAAGTGTCTAAATTGGGTTTTAGTGGTCTTTAAACTTAAAAATAAAAGGTAGAAGCTTACTTCTCTTCCACATATTAAGAGTTCCAAGATGGTCCATAGCCAGTAAGATGGTTCTTCACATGGTTGTCCAAGGTCCCAAGATTCTTCAAAGGATTTGCACCAACATCTTAGCAGAGAGAGAGAGAGAGAGAGAGAGAGAGAGAAACACTTTCAGAAATATGACTCCAAAGTTCATCTGAATTATAATTGTTTGTAGTAAAACACTTTGCCCAGGGTATTTGTTTTAATTCATTCTTGTGCACCCATGTGCAGACACATATCAACAGGTAATTCAAGAATTACGTGAATTGGCATTAGAACATGAATTCTTTGCCAAATTATATGGCTACTGAAAAATATTGTGCAGTTCAGTTGTGAACTGGAGGCTTCAGTGCTGAACTGTAAGATATTTGAGGCCTGTCACAAACACTGCCAAGGAGACAAGAGCTCTTTAAGAGGGACCCTGGAGTGTCTTCCTGAGGTCAACCCTCAGAATGGAGTGGGACCAGCACCGAGTTTTCACTAGCCTAGCGATGTTAGCATGGAGGAAAATAAGGACCACACTGATAAGTTCGTATAAACTAATATATATTTATTAGAAGGGAGGAATTTAGGGGAGCCTGGGTGGCTCAGTTGGTTGAGCATCGGACTCTTGGTTTCAGCTTGGGTCATGATCTCGCGGTTTCGTACGTTTGAGCCCTGCGTGGGGCTCTGCACAGACAGTGCTATGGAGACTGCTTGGGATTCTCTCTCTCTCTCTCTCCCTCTTTCTCTGCCCCTCCTCCACTTGTGTTGTCTCTGTCTCTCTCAAAATAAACAAACTTAAATTTTTTTAAAGGAGGGAAGAATGCAAATGTCCCTTGTTTTTACAACAGTGGCACTGATGAGTGCTATTTGTTTGTAGGCTGTTTTTTCTAAATGTCTTCACTCAGTAAAATTAGAAGTTTGCAAATCTTGTGTTGGGTCACCCATTTTTTAATTGTTAGTTTTACCTCTCTTTCATTCCTAAAGCCTGGTAGTCTTAGTATAAGGGACATGATGGTTTTCAATGTTCAGATTTGTCAGCCCTTGTTCTGTGTCATCCATCCACAAATGTCTCTTGCATGTCATTGAACCCATTTTTCCCCTCTGACGACATCTCTTCAAAGAAATAATAGCTGCCTCTGGCTTCATCAGAGGTCCTATGCAAATGGAATACAGGCTCCTCCCATCTCCTCTGAGCTTGTCCTAGACTGGAGGGCCATGAATCCTTGTGCTGCTCCCCTTCCATGTGCCTGAGAAATTGACCTAGGACCAGCACTTGCATCAATGACAAGAGGTCAGAGGGAAGGGAAAATACTTAGGATACAGCTTGTAAAAATACAAGACAATTGAAATATTACACAAAATACCTGAGAAAATTTTTTTCTTTAGATGTAAAAGCATGTATCTTTCCATTAGAAAGTAAGATTACTCTCTCTCCTATTTTATGACAGCTGCAACATCTTGGGCATATATGCAGTGATGGCAGTGATCCAGGTTTCTGCTCTCCACTCATAACTCCCATGATATTCTTCTTATCTTAAGGAGTTATTTGATTTCTAACTTTGCAATAATAGGCCACATCCACCCTTTTTAATTACTGGGTTTTAAAATATTTGATAACTAAGTCCTGGTTTCTGGATAGTATGGAATAAGAAGTCTTTACTCTTGTACTTGTTTTCCTTTTTAAATCTATTTATATTCACTTTCTTCCTAAAGGTAAGAAATCAAGTTATGCCATAAAGAGCAAGTTAAATTGTATTTTTCATTGTCATAAAAGGTAACGGTACTGAATTATGAGTATCACACTCACTAATCTCAAAGTATTTCAAAATGGCGGAATGATGAGTATCATATTGGCATCTTGGGATGTCTGTGGGGGAGAGGGAAAGAGAGAGGAAGAGAGAATCTAGGGAGATAATTCTTTAGTCATTTTCTGGATTCCTTTTTTTTTTTTTTTGGGTCCAAAAAACCCACACCTAAATTATTATGTCTCTGCTTAGTTTGTATGTATGCATGTATACATAAAGCATTGTACATATGTGTCAGGCTTATTTCATGCAGGATGACACTAACAAGGTGATTTTTGTAGGCAGGGTGCAGTTGGTGGGTGGAAGGAAAGTAGGAGAGGAAGTGTCACAGAAAGGGCTTGTATGTACCTGCACTCGCCATCCCCACGTGATGGCCTCAGTGCTGGGAGAAGGGAGCTTACGTGCCTATAAAGGGAATCCATGCATAAACATCCTGAGGCCCTATGAAAGGCAGGGTGGTAGAGTCTGTTTAGAGTAAATGATTTCTCCTGCTTCCTGTGGTCCAGAAGTGGAAGAAAATAATCCTTTACAAGAGTCCTCATCCCTTCTGGGAAACAGTGTTTCCGGTCTGATCAAGAGATGAACAGCTTTGAGGACAGAAGCATAGAGAAGATGGGCGGATCCGTTCTTGTGTTGGAATTTTTGGCAGAGACTACTAATTAGCGCCCAAAGGCATTCTTCTCTGTGGCAGATTGTATCATTGCTCTAAATACTTTCCGTCCCTCCATCTCAGTTTGGATTCCCAGAAGGAGACCCTGAAGCAAAAACTCAAGTGCAAGTAGTTTATTTGGGAAGTGATCATAGGAAATACTAACATGGAAATGAAAATCAAGACAAAAAATGGACAGATGCCAAACAAAGGGCATGTTATGAAGCAAGTTACTGCTGAGAGCAACTGGAGCTTGATTTTATCCCAGTAGAGACCATGAACTTCAGAGTTGCCCTGAGGGATGAGAGACCTGGGATGTTTACTGGATGAGGTTGCCCATGGGAGCCGGTGGGAGGAGGCTTTAATTGCTCAGCATTATGGGCCTGTTCTAGACAGGGACAAGGAAGAATCCATGCTAGCAACTGGATGTAAGGCTGATTTGTACTGAAATAGCAAGCACTAAGCAAATATTCATAGCGGGCTCACTGTATCCACTTTACCCTCCTGACTACTTAATTCAGAATTATTTTATATGGAAAAGAAGCACAAACTTTAATCTCTTTAAGGCCACTGGAATTTTTTATTTCTATTACTAATATCTGAATGCGAATTGAAGCTGATTTAATGTAGTCATAAGACTCAGAGGGGAGTTGGCTCTAGAAAATGTCCAAGACTTTGGTGAGCATGGGCAGAGTTTGATCGGTGTGCATTCCTCTGGGAAGGCCTAGATTGAGGCACCAGGTTGAGATGAGGAGTATGTACCTCCATGCCAGGGGATGCTGCACAGTGGTTTGTGGATGGGCTAGCAGGAAGGGCCGGGACAGTAAGCGGCTGGCTTAGCTGATGGTGGCCTGAAACATCAGCCCTTAGTTCTCCTTAGGCTTGCCTAGGAATGTCACACAGTACAGCTCTGGTAGGAGTTTGTATTGTCTGCCAATCACTATGAGTGATCCTTCAGGACGAAGGGGTTATTCTTCTCATTATTTGTATAGTAATTCCTCTTGTAATTATTTGTGGCAAAATGTGAGATGAGGACTCACTTTTTTCATTATCTACCTCTTCCTCTTGGTATTTTACTGTACTTATGGAGTCATCTTGAGCACATTCTACAGAATTCTGATGAAAAGCATGCAATTCCATGACATGGAGAACTTGGTGATAATTAGCTTTATGTTTCTGACAAACAAAGGAGTGCTTGTTCAGCACAGAGATGGGGCCGATTTAGGGCAAGTATGGATTCCTTTATCAATACTGAAGTTCACTTTCCCCTTAGTGAACACATCCTGTAGCTACTGGCCTCACAGGACTGTGAAAGCATTAACAAAACCATTGAAACATAAAATAGGCCTTCTTTTTCCAGGGTCCATTAATTATTTGCAAAGAATTACCATGTCTGGTTAGTAAAGAAAACCTCAATAAATTCCAAATGTGTGTGTGTGTGTGTGTGTGTGTGTGTGTGTGTGTTGTCATGGAAAAAAAGTGAGAACGTTACTTCACTAGATTCACAAGTCGCTAGACTTCAGCAAATATAAAGCATTGATTTGTTTAGATTCAGATTCAAACAAACCAACTATAAAAAAAAAGGTTTTTGAGAGAGTTGGTCAAACTAGTTATGGACTAAGATTTATATGATGCCAAAGAATTATTGTTCATTTTGTTAGAGTGATAATCACAGCACTGATTCTTCCTTCCAAACTTACGAGTTTCTAATAAAATAAAATTTGTTGAGTGGGAGGCAGAGGATTTGGCTACTGTGGAAAACCTGTCGCAGCCTGGCCCTGCCACTTCTCCAGCACCATCTGTAACCATCATAACAATATGTGTTCCAGCCAGGCTGCTATCCTCGAAATTACTCAAACACACTCTCCTTTTCCAGAATTCAGTATCTTTGCAAAAGCCATTCCCAGGAGTTTGCCTGAAACCCCCTAACCCTGACAAAACTATCCTGTAAGACTCAGCTCAAAAATTGCCTTCCTATGTTCTTTCCTCAGCAGATGTGGCACATAAGTCCTTGTGTTCCCACATTTTTCAAGCACTTACGCCATTAGACAGTATCTATTTCTTGGAACATCTGTCTTTTCCTGGTGTGCCCTGTATATGCTTCCATCCTGTCACCTCAGTCTGTCCATTTCCTTCAGAAGTGAGGAGTCTCCATTTTCTTACCTCTCCTTACTTTACTCCACACCCTATTTCATTATTGCTTCCCCACCCACCTCTTCAGTGAACTGATTAACAGTTCCAACCTTGTCTAAGGAAATCACAATTATGGGCCATAGGACTTCATCTTGCTAACAACCGTGTAATGAGCTATGAGGATGCACTTGAGAATGTTCATCCTGAGGTTCATAAGAAAGTCATATTTACTCACCATTTTCCATTCCCCACTGGTCGAGGGTTGCTCCATCGGCTGTTAACAACCTTGTACTTCTATGCTTCCATGAGTGGAAGACTTGTTGAGTGGATCCTTGCAGGTGCCCTTCTTGCTGATGGCAGCAAATCCCCACAGCAAAAATTTCCAGTTACTTGTTATAGCTGTGACAAGATACTTTCAGATTACATTTGAGCTCAGCTGGTTGCTCCAAAAATGACAAGGTTAAGAGTGGAAGTCCTAGCCTCAGCAATCAGACAACAAGAAGAAATAAAAGGCATCCAAATAACAAAGGAAGAAGTCAAACTCTCACTCTTTGCGGATGACAAGATACTCTATATAGAAAAACTTTCACTGTTTGCGGATGTCAGGATACTCTATATAGAAAACCTAAAAGACTCCACCAAAAAATTGCTGAAACTGATACATGAATTCAGTAAAGTCACAGGATACAAAATCAACATACAGAAATCTGTTGCATTGCTACACACAAATAATGAAGCAGCAGAGAGAGAAATCAAGGAATCAATCCCATTTACAATTGCACCAAAAACTATAAGATACCTGGGAATAAAACTAACCAAAGAGGTAAAAGATCTGTACTCTTAAAACTATAAAACACTGATGAAAGGAACTGAAGATGACACAAAGAAATGGAAAAATGTTCCATGCTCATAGACAGGAAGAACAAATATTGGTAAAATGCCTCAGTAATCTACACATTTACTGCAATCTCTATCAAAATACCACCAGCATTTTTCACAAAACTAGAACAAATAATCTGTGTATGGAATCACAGAAGACCCCAAATAGCCAAGGCAATTTTGAAAAAGAAAAGCAAAGTGGGGTGCATCGCAATTCTGGACTTCAAGTTTTATTACAAAGTTGTAATTACCAAGACAGTATGGTACTGGCACAAAAACAGACACATAGATCAATGGAACAGAATAGAAAACCCAGAAATGGATCTGCAAATATATGTAAACTAATCTTTGACAAAGCAGGAAAGAATATCCCATGGAAAAAAGATAGTCTCTTCAAAAATTGGTGTTGAGAAAACTAGATATCAACATGTAAAAGAATGAAATTGGACCACTTTCTTATACCATACACAAAAATAAATTCAAAATGGGTGAAAGACCTAATGTGAGACAGGACCCCATAAAAATCTTAGAGAACACAGGCAGTAACCGCTTTGACATCAGCCATAGCAAATTCTTACTAGATATGTCTTCTGACACATCTAGGAATCAAAGCATAAATAAACTATTGGGAAACAAAAGCAAAAAACAAAAAACAAACAAACAAAACACAAAAAACTGTTGGGACTTCATCACTATAAAAAGCTTTTGCGCAATAAAGGATACAATCAACCAAACTAAAAGACAGCCTACATAATGGGAGAAGATATTTTCAAATGACATATCAGATAAAGGGTTAGTATCCAAAATCTATAAAGAACTTATCAAACTAACATCCCCAAAACAAATAATCCAGTTAAAAATGGGCAGAAGACATGAATGGACATTTTTCCAAAGAAGACATCCAGATGGCTAACAGACACATGAAAAGATGCTCAACATCACTCATCATCAGGGAAATACAAAGCAAAACTACAATGAGATAGCACCTCATACCACTCAGAATGGCTAAAATTAACAACACAGGAAATGACAGGTGTTGGTGAGGATGCCAAGATAGGGGAAGTCTCTTACACTGTTGGTGGGAATGCAAACTTGTGCAGCTACTCTGGAGAACAGTATGGAAGTTCCTCAAAAAGTTAAAAATAGAACTACCCTATGCTACAGCAACTGTACTACTAGGTATTTACCCAAAGGACACAAAAATCCTAATTTGAATGGCTACATGCACCCCGATGTTAATAGCAGCATTATCAGCAATAGCCAAATTATAGAAAGATGGGTTAAGCAGGTGATGGGGATTAAGGAGGGCACTTGTGATGAACACTGGGTGTTGTATGTAAATGATGAATCACTACATTCTACACCTGAAACTAATATTACACTGTGTGTTAACTGGAATTTAAATGAAAACTTGAAAAAGAAAAAAACAAAAACAAAAAAATGAAATAATAAAATAAATGTCTGCAGAATTATAAAAGGAAGGAAGGAAAGAAGGAAGGAAGGGAGGGAGGAAGGGAGGAAGGAAGGAAGGAAGGAAGGAAGGAAGGAAGGAAGGAAGGAAGGAAATCAATAGGGCACAAGAAATGTTCATTTTTTTCCTGGATCCTTGTACCCTACTAGTCACTTACATATTGGTGTTCCTCAAGGCTAGTCCTCAATCAAATGCTACATATTCATTCATCCTTTCATCCATTCAGGAAATATATATTGCAAACCTATTATTTTCTAGGCAGTTGAGATTCATTAATAGACATCATATAAAGGTACCTGCATTTATGGGCTCAGCATTATGGTATTACATAATAAATAAGTAAATTAGCATATTAGAAATATTATGCAAAAAAAATTAAAAGAAGATTGGAGAAATCAGGAGTTTTGGGAACAGGGGTGGGTTTGCCAGGGGAGACTACATTAAGGAAGTGACATTTTAATAAAGTCTTAAAGGAGGTGAGTGCATTCTCTATATGAACATCTGGAGGAGATTTCCTGACAGAGGGAAGAGCTGGTTCAAAGGCCCTGAGGCAGCAGCATGACTAGCTACCATGTTTGAAGGCTAGTGAGGAGGCCAGTGCAGTTGGTCATGCTGAGCGTGGAGAGGGTGGTAGGAGACAAGAGCAGAAATGTATCAGGGACTGGATAATGTAGAGCATGGGAAGCCGTTGTAAGAACTTTGGATTTTACTTAGGGTGAAATGGGAGTCAGTGTAAGGTTTTCTAAAAAGGAGTGACATGACCTGACTTACAAAGACATCATCTGGCTGCTGTGTTGCAAATAGGCTGCCAGGAACCACATGCAGCGGCAAGTTAACCAGAGAGGAAGCTGTGGTAGGCAGGCTACTGAGAGAGCCCCCAGTGATTCCCAACTTCTGGAATTCACATTTTTCATGGGATATCCTACCCTTGAATGTGGGCTGGACCTAATGAACAGACTATGGCAAATAACGGATGCCACTTCCCGGATTAGGTAATAAATTCCTCTCACTCGCCCCGATGAAGCAAGCTGGCATATTGTGAGCCACCCTACAGAGAGGTTCACGTGACAAAGAACTGCAGGAGGTCTCTGCTCAGGAGCCACTGAGGAGCTGAGGCCCTCAGTCCTGTCGTCAATCCACAGGAAATGGATCCTGCCTGCAACCTCATGCATGAGCTAAGAAGTAGATCCTTCCACCTTTGTGCCTGCTAGGTAACTCCAACTGAAACTTGGAGCCTGTGAGAGACTGCAGAGTAGAGATGTCAGCCAAGCCACCCCTGGATTCCTAACCTACGGGAACCGTGAGGTAATCAGTGTTGCTGTTTCAAGCCACTAAGGTTTGGGGGAACTTGTTATACAGCAATAGATAACCATATGGCTGTTATTGCTGTATTCCGAGTAAGAGGGGATCATGGTTTGGAATAGGGTGGTAGCGGTGGAAGTGGTAAGAAGCAGTCAGCTTTGGCTTCGAAGGAAGAGTCAGGAGGATGTAGGAAATGAGAAAGAGAAATGGGCCAAGAGTGATGTGCAAAGGGCTCAAGTGACATGAGTGACAGAAGGTCGTCAGGTGAACAGGTTCTCTGTTCCTAGGTTGTCTATGAAGGGGTATTCTTGGGCCAAGAAGCAGATGGATTAGCTTAAAGAGAAGGGACCTACTCTCTTCTTGTCCTCCCTTTTACAGGAGGGGGAGGGAGAGAGCAGTCTTACCAGTAAGGATAAACAGATCTCTGAAGTGTCAAGCCGGCTAGGTCTAGGTCGTAGGTATTTACAAAAAATTGCTACAAAGGCCAACTGCCGGGGTGCCTGGTGGCTCAGCTGGTTAAGCGCCTGACTCTTGATTTCAGCTCAGGTCGTGATCTCATGTTTGGTGAGATGGAGCCCCGAGTCGGGCTCTGCACTGACAGCGTGGAGCCTGCTTGGGATTCTCTCTCTCCCTCTTTCTCTGCCCCTGCCCAGATAGATCTCTCTCTCTCTCTCTCTCTCTCTCTCTCTCTCTCTCTCTCTCCACCCTCTCTCTCTCTCAAGATGAACAAATAAACATAAAAAAAAGCCAACTGCTAACTCCTGACAAATTTATGGGAGGCTGAGTTTGAGTGCAATCTCTCTAACTGTAATAAACTGGACCAAAATATGTATTTTTAAGATGGAAGAACTAACAAGATTTTCCAATGGCAATGATCCAGTAAAAGGGGGAAAATCAGATAAGAAAAGACAGAATTGCTGGAACAAAGTCCAAGAGTAAGGGATCCACTACATGAGTTTGGTTTTAGATAGGCACACACAGCATTTCATCATTCTGTCTACATGTTCTCTCTCGGTAAAGCAGGAGCAGTAAAATCAAATTAAATGCCTGCATTAGACTGTGGCATGCAGGAGAACACCCGCCTTGTCCAAAAGAGTCACTTTCTAGACACCTCAAGCTTCAGCCAATTGTTGACAGCTCAGGAATGTGGACCTGGCCTTGCCAAGTCTTTTGATTTTCAAAAGAAGCCTGTTATGCTGCTTTTATGTGAGATCTTCCAATTTTTAAATGCTTGCCAACTAATTCGGAAAGGGGAAAAAAAGCACTCCGCAGGCCAAAGCACATTAGCAGGTTGAATTGAATTGTGGTCTTTGCCCTAGGTAATCACATGCAGGTTCACTATTTTAATTAACATCTCCTTTTCCACATGGTAGCTGGAGTGGGTTTTTAGAACACAAATCTAATCATATCACTACCCTGCTAAAAATCCCATCAGTTGCATGAGGGACAAAGTTTTGCACCCTGGATAAAGTTTAAACTCTATAAAGCAGGTTTTCCCCATGATTGTGCCTGAGCTAATTTTCCCAGTCTCGGCTCCTGCCATTCTGCTCTTAGACCTGACACTCCAGCCAATGGAACTTCTTCGTCTTCCTCAAGACTGCCATGCTCACTCCTGCTTTCTGGTCATTGCACACAAAGCTTCCACTGCTTAGAAAGTTCTTTTCTTCCCTCCTTTACTAACTTTTCCATTTCTACTAACTCCTCAGGTCTTGTCTTCGTTTTCTTTTTTCCTAGGCTGCCTGCCCCATTCCCCTCCCCCACCCATGCCACCTGGAGACCAAACTCTGTAAGGAACCCTTCCTATGTTCTCGTCATACCTTGTATTTCCTCCAATAGCATGAGTATCTTCTGCTACATTTGCCTTCTCATAAATCCCCTATTTAAATCCCCTAGATTCTAATACCTTTGGGGGTAGGGACATTTTTGATCTTATCCACTGGGTGTCTAGTTTAGTGACCATTATGTGGCAGGCATTAAGTAAAAAAGTGATAGAATTTGGTGCTATCCATATCTTGATACCAATTGTTTCTCCTAAGCTCTGTAGGGCCATTCTCTAATTATCTCTGCATATCTGGATGTCTACTGGCCCTCCAAATTCAATATGCCCCCTCTCCTTATTTTCCCTTCTCAACTGATGATACCAAAATCCATTCATTTACATGGGCCACAGAACTGAAGTCTTTCTGAGCCCCACATCAGGCATCACCAGATTCTGTTGACTATTTCTTGACCATCTCTTAAGTTAAGCTATTGTTTTCCTTCCCACTACTACTGCCTCTGATAAGATCCTCTTATCTCTCAGCTTATGTATATACCCAGAAACATCTCCCTCTACCTGTCACCCACTCATCTCTGCATCTACTCACAACCCCGTTGGCAAAACCAGTCCTATTTTCTTCTGCTTCAAATGCTTCACTGATGCCTCATAGGCATTTAGGTCTACTTCAAATGTGGTAAGAGGTTCCTGACATTCAACTCTTACCCATTCATGACCTACCCAGCTTACATTCCCTATGGCCTCCCACCACACTGCCCCATCTTGCACATTATGCTCTAAAATATCAAGCCTCTTGTAGTATCCTAAATGTGATTTCCATACCATGTCTTAAGTGCACTTACCCGGACTGTTATTTCTTCCAATATTCTGTTTCATCTCTCCAGAGAGACTGTTACTCATCTTCTGAATTAGGCTCAAATATCCCCTTATCTAGGAATCCCTTTGTAAAATTTCCCTCTAAGAATTACTCACTTCCTATGAGCTGCTTGGATGTTTATTTATATTTCTGTTGTACTTACTTATAAATCTGTTTCTTCCCCTAGACTATGAGATCTTTAAGAACAGAGACCCGGCTTCACTCATCCCTGTTGTCCCAGCGACAAGCACAGAACCAGACACACGGTGATTGTTTATAGACTGTGTTTCATTTAATGGCGGCCATACTTTTTCATGGGCATCTCGAATGTACCATTGATTCTGAGACCACTAAATACTCCTGCTTGTATTTAAAGTAGTTACCAAAGCGTTTAGATTTTAATGTACGAGGAAATAGAAAGGATCTTGTTGCCCTGCACTTGAAGTCAATAAGCATTTATCTGCTCATATCTGCTGCGGAGTAACCAGGAAAAGAATACGCAAAATTGTGAGAAAGTGGAAGTTGTCTTTGGTATCTTCCTTGTTTCCTTTCTACTGTTCATTTTTCTCTTCTGAAATGTTTTTCCTTCTAACTTTCTCCCTTTACCCCCAACATGCTTTTCATATTTTCTCTTCCCAAGGCACATCATTTCCTGGAATCGCACAGTATCAGAAATTTTGATCAGCAATAATCTTTAGAGTAAATTGAGTTTCTTCTTTGAATTCTTGGTCTGAAAGGAAGGAAATCACTGGTGAGAACAGAGGGACAGGATGTTTGAAATTGAGTCTATTCCAGAAAATGTATGACATATGTCCCATGTTACTGAGACAGGGAAACTGAAGGACTCCATAAAAATCTGCTTTTTGCTCCTTTTCTTGTTTCTGTTCTCACTAGGACCTGCACCCCAACCCCACTTTACATATGCCTTGTAATACAGATGGCATGTGTCCTCCCTGTGAGGGACAAGGAGCTAATGATTCTCTAAAATAAATAGCATCTAAGGAAGGACCAGTTGAGAATGATAGGACGAACCTATCATATGCAAATTCCAGACCACCTAAGCTAGACATCTCTACACCAAGGCGCCCTTGGCTCCAAGAAATAGCACCTGGGTCCTCATCTTTGTTCTAACTGGTTCCTGGATGCCTGAGAGGATGCATACACCAGGCCACCATAAGCCCCAGACCCTAGACAAAGATGAGATCCCTTCCTTTTCCAAGTCTCCCAGATTCTCTGAGTGTCTATTTCATATATCTTCAATAAACTCTGCTTTCACCTCCTGCTGGCTTGCATTTGATTTCCATCCTGCAAGAAAGCCACGTTACCCTCTTGGCGGGTCCTGCAGGACCCCCTCTGGGTCCTTGGACCCAGCCTGCTGGCATCATCACCAGAAATGACTTTGCTTCATACTTCGTTTTATGGATGAGAAAGCCAAAACCCTCAGACACTGCCCAAGGCTGCACTGCTTAGTGGTTCCAGGACAGTCTTCCATACTGCCATTCACAAATTCTCACAAGGTATTAGGCAGGTAAGAGCAAATCGTTTTTCTACCACATTTCCAGAGGGGACTCTTAACATTGGAATACCATAGAGGATATAGATAAATAAATCTCCACTGATAAAATTCTGAACACAAGTGAGTGAATATTACATGACATTTAATTACAGGCCTTATAATGAACCACAAATGCCACATGGCACAAAGAAGAAAACAAAGTCGGGCCAACTTCCTATAATTTTTCTGTTCAGAATCTCAGAGGGGCAAAAAAAGTGAGCACACAAACCCAGTCCTGGTTTTCATGTGACAAAATTTGTGATGGCACATTATAGGAAATACCTATTGTCACTAGGATAGATCTGGGAGGTTTTCTTCTTTCCTTTAGATGAACAACCAATATGGTGGCTATCCTTTGGAGAAGATAGCAATGGCATGGTTTTAAACAGCTGATACCTCAGATGCTACAGATGAGGACAAAAAAGGCTGGTAAGATTTTGGAATTGTGGCTAATCAACAGGCCTGGCCTTGCTAATCGTAGTGAGTGTCAAACTGCAAATTTTGCTGACTGCGGGGCCTGTCTGGGAACTAGACACCCCATCTCATAATGAGTGGGAACAGCATTAATAATCTTCTGACAAACACCTTCACCCAGCTCTTTGTTTTTCTGTTCAATTCCTATAGCTCTTTTCCCTGGGTTTTCTCTCTGGAGTTGGAGTTAGGAAGCTAGATGATAAACGCTGAATACTAATTATTCACTAGTCACTGTGAAACATGTATTATTTCATTTCATTATTAAACAAGCTACAATAAAGCCCATACTCTCACCTACAGATGTGGAGACTGAGGCAAAGTAAATTCGAATAATTTGTTAGAGATCATAACAACTAGTAAGCACATCGCCACATCTTTGACAAGCCTTTTTTCCCCTTAATTTGGAGATACAGGTGTGTAGTGGGTAGGACCTTCAGTTCCCAAACTCAGGTGGGCAAGAAACATAACTTCAGGTTTCCACACAGAACACAATTTCCACCATAAATCGTCCATCTGACCAGTTGGTAGAACCTTCGGCTCCATCAATTCTGGATTCCTCCTCTTTGCCCTTTCCTTGGTAGAAATTTATTTTGGTCAATTCTTTCTCTCTTGCCTGTTTCTTGGAGAGCTGTCTAATTCCTGGAGGGCTTGTGTCGCAATATCAGTGCTTCAAAGGAAACACAGAGGGTGGGCCGTCGACTCTCCAAGCTGGCACCCACTAGGATGGCTTCATTCCGGCCCGTCTTTGGGTGCTGATCCAGGCAGGTCCTTCCTGAGCTGGTCTTAATAACCGGGCTCAAGCCCCATAGCCAGGTTCCTCTGGCTCCAGCCCTCTCTCCTTTAACTCTCAGAACCTTCTTGGGATTTGGAGTCATCTCCCAAATCCAGACTACCCTGGGATTAGGGAATTTGGTTTGGCCACCTATGGCTCTCCCGTTATTTCCTTGTTCGTTTTGGATGCTTGCACACCTCTACAGTGCCTGTGTCACAATGGAGCAGTGGGCAGATTTTGAAGCTGTCAGTGCCTCGTGCCTGGACAGTCCACACAGCCATTTCTATTCAGACATCTTGCTATTACCCTGAGCTTGGTCTGTGAAAGGGAGCATAGGTTTCCCCTGCGCTGGAATCTCCAAAATTATCTCAGGCGACTTGCATATCTGTATACCCCAAACTGATGCCAGAAAGGGGCAGGCTCCAGCCCAACCCATACCTCCATGGCTTATACCGCCATCCCACCCCTCGTTAACTCTTTCAGTCCTTTCTTCTACCTCACCAGGGTGGTTTTCGTTTGGGGAGGGTAGTGTATCCTGATTCTTATTCAGAGTAAATCCATCTTTTGTCCCAATTCTTCTATATATTTTACACGTATGCTACTTTTCTTTTGAAAAATCTAGATTTTTGAAAGAAAAAATGTAATATATTCCTTTATTTTATCTGTTAGCATTTCCACCTTTCCTTGAGGCAATGACCATAGACCTCTCTAAACATCTGCGTGAAAAGAAGGATCACGAAGTAACAAGAAATCTATAAGATGGGAAGCACATTGGTTAAGTTTTCAAAAATATAATTTGACCACATTCCAACATGGAGGAATTAGTCATAAAGAGTTAAGGCTGGACTGTGACTGGAAACGGAAGAGAACACAGGTGGTATAGCACAAATTAAATGAAAGTAGATTCTGGAAAATAATCAACGGTATAATGTAAACCTAGAGAAGCACCTGCTTTGTGTCAGGCTCACTGCTCTGTACTTTGAAGAAATTCCCTTTTATCTTCTTCACAAATCTACTGGACAGGTTTAATGGTCTTCATTTTACAGAGGATGAAAATCGAAGTTTAGAGAGAGAAAATGACTTGTACAAACTCATCTTGCATAGCATTTTCCAGAGTTAGAAAGGACTAGAAGCACAGATACTAGTCAGGTACAAACTCTTCCAAAAAATATGAATAAAAAGTAAATTATCCCTTTCTTTTTAAGATGCTAGAATTCCAAAACTGGATGAGGACTATAAAAGAGAGATAATTATCAGGTCACTTCATTTATGATAATAGATGTAAACACTTTAACTAAAATATTAACTAACTGAATTTAATAAAATATTAAAATACATCATGATCAATTAGGGCTTCTTCAAGGAGTGCAAAGAAAGTTTAGCATTAGAAGATCTTTTATGTTAATCACCTCCAGGATTGGGCCCAAGTGAGGTATTTGAGGGATCTACGGTGTACTATTTAAGCACTCCCAGGCTGAGAACTTGCTTACATTTTGTGCCCTACACTCTCGGTTTGCCTTCTTTAGTCCTGGCTCTGATGACCATATGAGGGATTGAAGAAAAAATTCACATCTGCTACATAAACAGCATTAAACAGCATTAAACGTCAACCAATTTGTATCAGAGACTCTCAGAAAATGATTTTGAAAAGGGAACTCCTTTCATTCATAAAAGCTGGGCATCCAAAACTTAGATAAACATCCAATATGAGAGAAACTTTAGATGCATTTTCTTTTAAAATCCAGAAAAAGGTGAAGGACCTTGTATCGCCATTATTGTTCAACATAATTTTGAAGAGTCTGTCCAATTAAAGCACTAAACGTTTCAAACCCAGGAAGAGAAAAGATAAAACTGTTATTATTTGTAGATGACTTAATCATCTGCATAGAACCATTAAAAATCACAAATTATTAGAATTAATAAGAGAGTTAGCAGGGTTGCCAAAGGTAATATAGATAGAAATTGATAGTGTTCTTTTCACAGTAATAATCCGGGAGAAATTATAAACAAAAATAAGATAACATTCTCAATGTGCTACAATATTTAGCAATAACCTTAACAAAGACAATAAAAGAACCATAGAAAGGAAATATTTAAGCTCTATTATAGGGCATTGGTAAGAAATTTGAATAAATGGAGAGCTATACATTGTTTATATTTGCAAAGACCTGTAAAGATGTCAATTCTATAATGTCAACCTATAAAGATGTCAGTTCTCCCAACGTTGGCTTATACATTCAATAAAATTCCAGAAAGACATTTTTGAATAAAATGGCAAACTTATTTTAAAATTCATATTGAAGAATGGAGGTCTAGCCAATTTGAAAAATAAGAACAAAGAAGAAGGGCTCCAGCGATCAAAGTCTTTGAGGCAGTGTGGTGGGAAAGGATTTTATAAATCAACACTACGCCCTCTTTCACGAATCATAAGGCAAAGATTAATGAACTTGACGAGTCAAAATTACTACTACAGCAAGTTTGTGTTTAGTGCGGGTCACACCGAACAAAGCTGACAGATGTCATCCTGGAAGATGATATTTGCAAAAAAAAAAAAAAAAAAAAAAAAAAAAAAAGGCAGTTGTTAGTCCGAATATATCAGGAGTATTCTAATCAACAGGACGAAAAGACAAAGGTTAGTAGGAGAGATTAGAATCAGCAATCGCCCAAAGGGTCAATAAGGATACAATATTGGAAGTGGGCACTGCATTTGGAGCAAAAGCCAAGGATAAAAGGAGCTAGAAGCACAAATTTAATTTGTCTTGAGACTCTGACATGGAGCTGGCATGTCGATGTTTAAATGATTAATGTTTGCAGCTGCTTCCCGTGGCATGTGCTGCTGTGATAGGATTTGTAGGCAACTCCTACCACATGGGAGGGTCGAATTTGGAATTCACAGATTGGACGGTGATGCACTCAGCACCTCCCCCCACCATGAGGGGCCTACTTCTCTTTTATTTACAATCGTGTTTCCCGTTTGGATAAGGGATTTCATTGAGGGTGGGGACTACCGTTTACCGTTACAATTGCCCTATGGACACAGCATAGCATTTGGCACATTGTTTGGGTGTATGATCAACATTTGAAACACCACAAAACTCAGTATTGGCTAAGGATGACGGTCGAAATGAGCCCTCTAGAATGGCCTTTGATTCTGCAAGTGTTGCACACCTCTTTTAATAAAAGAAATATTTTTACAATTTGCCCTTAAAGAGGAACATTCCCTATCTCATTGCTTTTTTAAATTGACATACGTCAGATCAAAAGCTATATGAAATAGGCACGTAACGCGTTCTCAGAAATAATCTGTGTTACCTGCCTTATATTTATTCAGTTTCCCAAGCTGTAGAAAAGTGTGTTAATTTGTACTTTAAACAGAAATCTAAGCAAGATACACACGCATTTAAAAGAGTTTTACAGGGCACCTGGGTGGCTCAGTCAATTGAACATCCGACTTCAGTCCAGGTCATGATGTCATGGTTCCGGAGTTTGAGCCCTGCATCAGGCTCAGTGTTGTCAGCGCAGAGCCCGCTCTGATCCTCTGTCTCCCTCTCTCCCTGCCTTTCCCCATTCACTTCCTCTCTCTCAAAAATAAATAAAACATTTTTAAAAAACCCAGTTTTATAGTCTTTTTATTTCGTCAGTTTATTTATAGATTTATTTATATATATGTACATATATAATATGTATTATAAATTATAATATTGTATAATAATATCTTACGAAACATTAAACTATATACTTTTTTTTTTTCCTTTCAGCATTTCAGCTCCCAATATAGTTACTAGCTTTGAAATGGTGAATATTTTGACGATTTCTCTCAGGGGAAAATACTAAGCAAGTATCAGCTGCTTTGAGAGTCTGTTTTTATTTTTTAGTGCCTGACATGCTCTATCCACGAAACTATAGAACGTCTACAGTAAAAGGTGATGCTATGCTCATAATGAAATATCTTTACGTTTGAGTCTAAGCCAATTCATGTAGTAAACAATGTGAAGGGAACATAATTAACATTCTTGGTTTACTGTCAAGGCCTGAGTCATGGGAAAGAAGGTGGTGTATATGGCAGTGTCCTTAGGAAAGCACGTTTGAAAAGTCAAAAAGACTAACAAGTAAAGCTAAAGGAAGGAAAAAGCAGTATTTCATTGGTTAGCAGGTTTTGAGAATAAATTTGTATTCGGCACAGTCCCGCGTGGCTTGCTGAATACTAAACATATGGAGAATGATATTAACACAGATCCCACTTTCCCCTATATGTTAACCAAATAACCTAAAAAATGGAAAGTTATAACTGAAATACTAAAGCCATAACAATGTGTGAAGCAAACAAGCATCCCATTTTTAAAAGAAACTTGTGATTTTTAGGAAGGATGAAAGCTGTCCTAACACTGCAATCTGAAGGGGCTGGAACCCGCACCAGGTGTGGCTTACTCCTTTCCATGTTAAACAAAAACTGAAAAAAAATTGTTTAAAATAAATAGATCATCTTTTCTCCTCACATTTATTTTATCTACCCTGTTTCACTATGTTTGCAAATGGGTTCACTTTTATTCAAAGACAAGATGCATTTCATGTCGGTTTCAGACATTATGAACAAAGCAAGAAGCATTTCTTAGCAATTCTATATTTTCTGTTCACCAAATAAATGTTTTCCTATTCTTTTATTTGTCAAAGAGGAAGTGTTTTCAGGAAAACTGGGTGTAAACTTGGATGGTCCAATTGACATCGATCTAAGACTTTGGTCTGGAAGGCTGCACTGAGAATTTGGAAAGATTCGTACAATTCAAACCCAAACAAGGGGATTCTGACTCCTCACAAATCTGTTCCACTAGAGGACATTTGTCATTTGTTATTCAGATACAATTTTAAACCATGTCTTTGTGTTCACTGAGTTGTCTAAGATAAGGTGAATGGTTTATTTGTTGTGTCTTTATAATGAATATTGTTGCCACAATAATCATGAGGAATCCATTACTGGGTAATACTTTTCTATTAGTAGTAAGGCACTTCAAATTAATTTTTTAAAAATAAATTTCTTAGCAAATAATGCAAATATTTGTTCCACCTTTTCATTCCCTATAAGTAAAAAAGCAATTTGATTGGTAAGTCAAGTATCAGTGCTAGGATATGAGACTTTTCTCTTTGGGGAAAAGAATAGTAACTAGGATAATTAGACTTGAATTTTACCCTGGCCTGGCCCCTTATTAGCTGTGTGAACTGGACCATCACACTTCCCTTCTATGTGCCTCAGTTTCCTTTTCTGTACAATGCCCACCTCTTAGGGCATTTGTGAGGAGTGAATAAAATCACACTTGTAGAAGGCTCCAGTTGTTAATGTGCAAGCTGAATCCTGCCCATCGATATGGTTTGCCTCTCTTATAGAGAGCTTAAAATTTTTTAAATTTGTTGATAATAGTTAAAAATTAGATCATTCAGATTTTTGCCAGTTTGCTTTTAAATCTAAACACTGCAAAACTTACAACTGGCTGGAACTGAGTGTTGGCTTAGACACATTCATACCACCATGTTTTGTGTTCACCCATAGTGCCTAATAGATGTTTCCCCATTATTATTATTATATATATTATATATTGTACAATATTATAATAATATAATTATATAATATATACATATATATACACACATGCATACACACACATATATTTATTGGCTACCCTAGTGACATCCTATTAAAGAAAAATTTTTCAGACAAGGAGATCTCGAGCACAACAGGAAAGTAGTGACTATTCCAAAACAGGAGAGGAAAGAGATGCGTACCCAGATGACAGAATGTTCATACAAGTCACTGGACAGAGAAACACAGATACTGGTTTATTTCATAGAGCTGTAAAACCATCTCTTTTACAATTGGTGTGGATTACATTTTTAGGACATGTGTGATTTGAACCATCCACAGACATGAATTAGCTGTTCATCAGAAAAAAATAAGTCATCTGTGTCAGACATAATAAGTAAATTGATCTGTGGCTAGTAATTAGTAATAGCAAGCAACAAGGATTTATTCCTTATACAGTGAGTGAGTGTGTATGCCGCAAAGAGTGTTAAGAACAGTTCAGCTAACAAAAACATGGGGGCCTGATTCCTCTCAACCAGCTATGAAAACTTTCTCCACATTGTGAATTAAATATGTAAGCACAGTTTGATTACTTCTCAATTCAGACATAAATGCATTTTTCAACGTCTTCTATCACCCCAGAGATCTATATTTCTTTTTTCCATATTTTCATTAAAGTATAAAATTATACAGAAAAGTGCACAGGTAAGTGTCCAATTCATTGAATTTTCACAAATTGAACACCCCTATGATCAAAAGCCAGGGTAGTTGTCCTGAATGTCCGCTACCTCTGTGTTCCCTCTGGACACTACCTGCCCACCCATTGCAAGGGTAACAGCTCTCATGACTTTAAATACTTTTGCTTGCTTTTGAGCCTCATTTAAATAGAATCGTAAGATCTTTTCAATCTCTACTTTCTCGCACATATCATCATATTTATAAGATTCAACCATATTTTCAAGTATAGCTGTAAACCCTCTATTCACGTCGCTGACTAGGATTTCATTGTGTAAAACTGCCCCAATTTATTTATGCATCTACTGTTCATGGCCATTTGGGTAGTTTCCAGTATAAGAGCTGTTATCAGTAGCGTGTCTAGGAATATTATTGTACATCGTTTTTGGCGCACACATGAATGCGTATCCGCTGAGCTTTCCCAATTATTCCTACCATCCACTCTAAGAGATTCGCCATATGCAGAGTTCAGCAGAACGCCTGGATGCCATCACAAGGGCTGTCCTCATTATCCTCTCTGAGGTAGAGGCTCCTCTGGGTTTCAAGTGTTCTTTAATTGCTGCTCTTCTGACCCCCTGCCTTCCTGGAGCATCTTCATTGTCCTCCTCTCTGTCATCTGACTACTCTCTCATCTGACTGTTTGCTGGTTCTGTTGTTCCGATGACATTTCTTGGGTCCGATCCCTCCTGTGTTTCCCTTCCCTTCTTGTCTTTCCTGTCCTTGTTTGCCATCTTCGTCTGAAGCACTCCTGTGCAGCCAATGATCCTAACACAGTTCTTTAGACTTTGCCATGTTAAAAAAACACTTGCCCATTCAAATAAGTAGGAAGATTGTAGAGCAGAGAAACGAAGAGCACAGGCCCTGAAGCCAGACTTTCTGGGGGGAAAATTCTGGTCACCATTTACCAGCTGTGGAATAGTGGGGAAGTTTGCTCAGGGCCTCACTTTTCATATTGTTACAGTTTGAGAACTTCTATCCAATGATGCTTATAATAAACTTATCTATCTCTCTCTCTTTTTTTTTTTTTTTTTCTAAACTACTTTTATTCTTCTTGGCCCTATCTTGTGCTTCTGATGGTTTCATGTTAATAACTCTTTGTGTATTTTGCTTACCCAGTCCTGTGTTCACCTCATTTCTCTTTACATACATATCTCAATTAGCATTATCTTGCATAGTGATTAATCTTTATAAAGCTTGTTAACCAGAACAGCATCTGTCTTATGAACCAGATCGCACGAGTCTCAGTTTAAGGCACAATGGCTGCATTCCTTTCCTGTTGTTGCTCTGACCAATTGCCTCACATGCAATGGCTTAAAACTACATAAGTGTATTATCTTACAGTTCTGGAGTAAGAAGTACAAAATAGTCTTGTGGACCTAAAATCAAGGGGTCAGCATTCGATCTGGAAACTCTTGGAAAGAATCTGTTTCCTTGTCTTTTTCAGATTCTAGAGGCATCCTGAATTTCTTGGCTTGTGGCCCCATCCTCCACCTTCAAAGCTCATCACCCCAACCTCTACTTCTGTCCTCTCTTTGATCTTAATCTTCTTGACTCCCTCTAAGACAGACCCCCATGATTAGATAGGCCCATATGGATAATCCAGGGTAATTTCCCACCTTAAAATCCTTAATTTAGTCACAACCACAAGGTCCTTTTTGCCACACAGGCTAACATAGATTTGGGGCTCTAGGATGTGGACATCTTTGGGAGGCCATTATTCAGTCTACCACAATGGTCAAACCATTTGTTTCAACTACCTAAGGTAGTTTTTGTTACTTTCTTTCCCTCAGGGAAGCCTTACATTCACAGAAAATGATTTGCTTTCCAAAGGAATGAAAAACAAAAAACAGTATTATCCCAGTGACTAATGTGCTTGCTAGATATTAAAATTTAACTTTGTTATACTCTGGCAGGTAAATATCAGGAGAATGTGGGTTATGCTCTGTGTCTGGCTGTGCCTACACTTGAATAATACCACCTAATCTCCAGATAATAAAGACATCAATCAATGAGCATGTAATTACATATATAATAAATTCAGCACGCGGAAATTCCTCTACATAAGGATTACATCATAAAAAGGCTCTAATAGCCTTTATTCATTTAGCTCAAACAAATCCTCAGGGCTAAATGAGATGGGCCTGCGTCTTTTTGCTTTAACCTATTTACTATATATAGTCCTACCTCTTAGGAACATTTTTTAGGAAATGTGACTGCCCTAGGAGACCCAGAATGGGATAATCTCCACACATTTCCCATTTGTGACATATATTCATC